>NC_067400.1:182994362-183594362 GCF_016432865.1 Antechinus flavipes | reverse complement strand
ACTACTTAGTCACTCAAAGTTGTTCTTAAATATGCTATATCCTTTGATTCTAAATGCAGTATTTTTTCTACTCTGCCATACTCACTCTAACACATGTAAGTGTATCATTCATGAGAAAAAGAAAAAGAATAAAACCCTGAAAATAGTTTTAGAAAGAAATTGATCAAGTTGTTCATGGAAAAGAGAAAGAGAAAGCTGGAAAGAGGGATGGTTCCCTCTCCTTTCAGGTTCTGGAAGGGTTACAAAGGAAACTTCACATAAATTAACCACAATAAGGGAATGCAAAACACAAGCTTGGGTAGACTTAAAACAAGTCTGAGGTGTGAAGACATAAAATAAGAATGTTTTAGCTCTATTCAGCATGTTCAGCACCAAAATTTCTGGTAGACATCTGGTAGCATTCCAAGAGAGTTACTGAGGTCAAGAAAGCATTCTAGATTGAAACAACCTCTAATCACATAAAGTTGGATTTAAACAGTATAATGATTAATAAGTCTTCTGAATAATATAACAAATCATTCTTACCATACCATTTTGCTTGAAGACTCTAAAAAAGAGGAATGTATTCCCTGTCAAAGTTGCCCATTCCAAATATGGACAAGCTTAATCTAATTATTAGGAGGGTAACTAGAGGACGCAATAGAGTGCCAAGCCAGGAATCAGGATGGCCTGAACTCAGGGTTCATATCTTGCCTTAGACATTAGCTGTGTGATCCTCAACTAGTCATTTAATCCTCTTTGCCTCAATTTCCTCATCTGTAAAGTGAGTTAGAGAAGAAAATGGAAAATCACTATAATATCTGCCAAGAAAATCCAAAAAAGGGCCACATTTGGACACAATGAAGATGATTAAATTTATTGGGAAATTTTGGGTTTTTTTTCTTGAGAGAGAGAATAAATTTACTTCTTTGCAACTTTTACCTACTATTCCTGTTTCTGCTTTCTGGGGTCAAATAGAATGCTTCTTCAACATGATAGCTTTTCAAACCCTTAATGACAGAATGACCCCAGAGGATGCTCTTTTCCACATTAAACACTGCCAATTTCTTTAACCAATTTCTTTAAAATTTCTTAATTTCATATTATATGGATTCAAGACTCTTTACCATCCTAGAAGCCCTTCCCTAGATACCATTCAGCTTATCAGTGCTCTTCTTAAACCCACTTTCCAGATGAGATTTATACTTGAATTATTAGATCTATTTAAGTTATGACTTGTCTGTACAATGACAATCTCTGGGATCCCTTCCCTTAACCTTTAGGAAAATTATATGATCTGCTCTACTACAGCTAAGAAGTGGTGGTTATTATATTAATAATAGATTGTCCTTGACTAATATAGAAATAAGTTTTAAATGACTTCACACATAAAATTGATATATTGTTTGCCTTCTCAATGAGTGGGTGAGGGTTACCATGCCATCCATTTATAATATTATAGTAAATGAACAAATTTTGAATGCTATAGATAAGTTCATTTATCTTGGCAGTATAGGGATATACCCATAGATAATGAGATTGACATTGTCAGAGCTAACTCAGTATTTGGGTGGTTCTGAAGGAAAGTATGAGACAAGAGGACCGACTACCATACTGAAGATCTTCAGAGCTATTGTGCTGACTTCGTTAGTATATACCTGTGAAATCTGCACAATATACTCACGCCATACCAGGAAACAGAATTCAAACTTAACCTGTGCTAGAAAAATTTGATCTTGTATTGGTCTGATCAGCCACAGGTGGACACACTGAAATTTACTTCTAACATAATGATGTCATTTTGGTTCTCCCTGAATGAAGAAGCACAAGCAATCAACCAACCAAATTTTGTTGAAGTCTAGAAAATCAGATGAAGTAAAAATAACTCTTCATAATTTTAAAGAATTTTATAAAGGTCACCTTTTATTGGGAATTTGCATTGGATTAGGGGGAATTCCTCACTACTCTTTCTTCTGTATAAAAATGAAATCAAGATCTGGTGCAAAAAAAAAAAAAAAATGAAAACAAAAAGCAAAAACAAGTATTCCTTAAGCATTTACCATGTGCCAAGCAGTATATATAAAGAAATACAAATATAGGATATACATATAGATATTACATATGTGTGTATATTATATATATATATATATATATATATTATATATATATATATATATAATATGCATATAGAGTAGATTGTAAATTCATAGGGAAAACACAAGTATTTTACAAACATAAACTCTCCATTCTATAGGCTCTTTTAATAGTATGGAAATAGTTCCTTCAGTTCAGAAATGATACATTTTGGTAGTGTTAAAACTTTTTATTTTTAAAACCATTTAACTCTCCTGACTTTCTCTCCTCTAAACCTCAGAGGCCTTATTACATGATATTTTAATTTCCCCACTGTTTTTTTCATATGACATTACATATAACAAAGTGATCATAAACTTAGAAAATTTAAGTCACACTAGAGGAGATTTCCTTTGGCTGAGTTTCCCCATTTAAAGGCTATTATTCTTAATAAAATAAAAGTTTAACAAAATCTATGTTTGGGGGTGGTGACAGTGAAGCAATAAAGGTTCAGAGAGTCTGCAGGATTTGCCCATGGTCACATAGATCAGAAGTGAATTAGCCAAGATGAGCAACTTAGTAATTCTTTATCAAAGCTGTTTTCTGTGTTAGGAACTGAGAGAAAGGCCTGGTATTTTGGGTACTAAAAATAAGAGTGTGGGTAACAGGAATATTCAGACAGCTAAAGTCCAAAAGGTCAGTTTTCTATATAGAATGCACATTCCTGCTGCCTCACCTCTGCATGAAAATAAACCTTTTTCATAGAAGAGTGAATGGAGATCAGTTAGAAAGAGTGTATAAAGCATAAAGATTAGATTTCAGACAGGAAGGTGTGAGGGAGGGAAGGACTAGGTTTGAAGAAGGAAGAAGCTTCTCTGCCTAGCAAAAGAAGATGGCTGAGATGCAATTTTCCCCTTCCTGCTCAGTGGCCAAAACTGAGTTTCAAGATAGGATATATCCCAACCATTCCAACAAACAAAACAAAAAACAAACATTCTCTTCAGGCTTCCAAAATGTCTACCAAGTAGACATTCATTCAGCTAACAAACATCCTTTCTTAAAATGAAAATAAAAAGCCAAGGAAGTTTAAGTGATATCATTCTATAATTCACACTTTAGTGTAAATTGATTTATTCATATTAATCTCCAGGTAGCACAGTAATATAATGTGTATTTATAAGGGGAGAGTGAACAGGAAAGAGGAGCTATTAGCTTAAAAAAATGGGAGTGGGAAGAATGTAAGGGCACCAAAGACAAACTTGGCCTCCTAAATGTTATTTAGGGCCAACTCTGCACCTACTATTTTTCAAAAAACTAAATGGGAATCATCTCAATACACACACCTTACCTCCAGCCCCCCACCGGATATAATCTAATTTCTTTCCTTCTTTTTATGTAGACTTATCTATTATTATTGTTTAACAGTTATTGACTATCCTAGACCTCTGAAACTACATGTCTTATCCTTAGGATGAGTAATAATGAGTAATAAAAGGAGGGGAATTGTCAAGATCTTTAGAGGCACCTTGTTTTCCAGAGCTAAGGCCCAAATAAGAAGGCTGTATCCTGAATTTGGCATAACAATTTGCACTCACCCTGGGGGTTATTTTACCCTCTGACAAAATGTATTGTTTTAACCAGCACCAGGTGTTCTCTGAAGGATTTATGATTTTCATATTAATTAATAATTTCCCAGGGACCTGAAAATCAGAAGCCAGTATGCTGAAGAAAAAAGGAACAAAAAAACAACCTCCTTGCACTTTAACAACTTCCTCTTCTTTAACAAAGTGAACTGAATCATTTACTGCGCTTCTGTTCTTACCACACTAACTCTGATTCTGTACCCCACTGAATAATCACAAGACTCTATGATCTTTATAATTTGAGACAATCAAAAGGCCCAATGATTCTAATAACTAAAAACTATTTCCACAGGACTCAAGAACATCTTTATTATCCCCAAAATGTCTGCACACATGAGCCTGTTGTGGAAAGTGTTTTTATTCAACACCTAAGAATGACTATATTGGGTCCTGTTGTCTTAAGGACTTAATTGGGATTAAATACCATACCCCTGCCATAAGTCATAAGCTTCCTCAGGAAGTGAACTTTCTATTTGCAAGCATTTTCTTCTTCTGTTTGATTCTTGATTCTCTTATCTCTACTCTGCTTTGTTCAGCTTCAGCCAGGCAAAGTTAGAGATTGGTGCCATTCCTCTTAATAGGACAAAATGGGAAAGTAACCCAGCCTTGCTATCTGACCTTGCTCTTCTCTTATCTCCTAGTAAGGTAGCTTAATTTTCCTAAGCCTCAGTTTCCTCAGTAAAAAATTCACAGTAGGCTGGTTATGTTCTCGGTAAAAACTCCAAACAGATCTCAAAAAGGTAGACTGAAGGATAGGTAAAATAATGGGGGACTGACAAAAGAGGGCTCAGTACTTACAGAATTTGCAGATAAACACTGCCTGCTAACTGGTCTCCTACTGTTCCACTCTCTCCAATAACATGAGAGAAAATGAAAACTTTCTACTTAGGGAAATTCCTTCTCAGAGACCTGCCTCAAACTCTGGAACTAAAATATCCAGCTCTTGAACTTGGAATCTTCTGCGTAACTGGCTCACCATTGAACTGAGTTCACTGTTGGATGATTTTTACTTTTTATTTTAATGTAGCACGAGATATGTGATTTGATCTTCTCAACCAACCACAAGAAATTTCCATTGTGTGGTATACTCTACCTTTCATCCTTTCATACAAAAGTCTGATGATCCTTTTGTATTGATTAAGGATTTATCCATGAATTGCTATAAAGAGAGTTAAACACTTCTTGTCCTCAGAGTGGTGCTTTTGGTAAAGACCCAAATCCATAAAGGTTCTCCTGTCTTCCCTAGTATTTTGAACTAGGAAGTCTCAAAAAAAAAAGTCTCTGGAATATAGTTCTTGAGCAATGGAAATTAGCATTCATCCATCCTTTCAAATCTTTTAAATGCTATAAAATCTTAACAGGTACCATTTTACAAATTTTTCATTTATTATTATCTGTCTTGGTACCTGCAAAGCAAACAAACAAGTCACATCTAACCTAAAACAATAAAGAAAAAATGAAAATAAAATCAGGGCTTCCTTCTCATAGAGAATGGCTGCTCCCTAAAGCACCTTTCATAATACTTGGGCTCTTCTACAGGGATTTAGAACCTGAGGCTTACTGGAATTCAAACCCATCCCACTTCCTCAACCATTAAATGAAATTACATAATGTTTTGTGTGAAAAGTCTTCCATTATTCTTTTTAGTATATACATTTATCCCTTCCACATTGTGGGAGTTAGGAGTACCACTCCTACTCTCTTCCCCTGTACTCTGGAAA
Source organism: Antechinus flavipes (assembly GCF_016432865.1). Classification (NCBI taxonomy): domain Eukaryota; kingdom Metazoa; phylum Chordata; class Mammalia; order Dasyuromorphia; family Dasyuridae; genus Antechinus; species Antechinus flavipes. Next base: position 183,588,946 of record NC_067400.1, on the reverse strand, counting down.
ATCCACATAAAATTTTTTGTTCCTCTCTTAATACCAGAAAAGAAGACTAAAATATTATGGTATTAAAAGATAAAATATGTTGATGTTATATGCCTGTTTTATGCATTTCTGAGTTTCTAATTGTTTTTGTGTCATCTGCTGGCCTTCTTATGTTGTTTGTAGCTTCCACAAGACTCCCCCCCCAAAAAAAAAAACTCCCCCAAAATTTCCATTTAATTTTTTATGCTGACCTACGATATATCAAAACCATGAAAGTCATAATATGGAAGGAATAACTGTAATGTGATTCAAATGGAAGGTTAGCAACAGCATCTCTAGATGATCAGTGCTAATGTTCCTAAAACCAAGGACTTAAGCCAGCAAGTCAACAAGCATTTAATATTAAATGCCACTGTCTACCAAATAGGAACTTAATTAGTATTTGAAACATTATGTCAGGATAAATATAAATGCCTAAAAGACTCACTTCCTCCTTCCTAAGGGAAGTAAGATCTCAAAATTGATGTGTTTCTTTCTTTGACCCAAAGGTATGATCACTTAGGAAGAAAGCTGGGACTTGAGCTCAGAAGTCTTGATTCAAACCACAAAAATCTACTTCCTCTAGCTACTTAAAGTCCAAGATCCTTAAAAAAAATTCTTTCATGTTATGAACACTGGTCCCTTCACAAAGAGGTGAGTCAGAGAGAAGTTATAAGGAGATGACTCCAAGAATGAATGTAGGGAACTTCCTTTAAAAATAAAACTTATGACTAAACTTTCTGGTTTTCAGTTACACTATTACTCTCTTCCCTGCCTTTAATCTCCCTATTAACTGTTTCTTTAGTACCAAAAACTCTACAAAAGCCAGTACGTTATCATCTGTTAGCAGACTAATTTATTCCACAATGATTCTCATTTCCATACCTCATTTATATTTTAAAATATATTTATATATTTGTATGTGTATATATTACACATATCATATTTAGACATCTATATGAATATTATATTCACTCTGGAAAACCTTTTTTGTCCAATCAGAATTAAGTGACTTGCCTAGGGTCACACAGCTAGTGAGTGTCTGAGGCCAAATTTGAATTCAGGTCCTCCTTACTCCTTGACCAGTGCTCTATCTACTGCACCATCTAGTTACATCTTACCTTTTAAAACAGAGTGCCTAGTAGATACTAAGTACTTAATAAATATTTATTGACTGATTGCGTGACCTCACAAAGACCTAAGATCAAATCCTAGTTCTCCTACCACGTGATTTTGGGCAAGTTTAAGTGACTTGCTCAAGTCATACAGTCAATATGTCAGAGATGAAACTTGAAAAGAAATCTCTTTCCTGACTCCCAGTCATCTCTTGTTTACACTTACAGACATGTTTATTTTCACTAAATCCCTATTTTAATGTCTTTGTAGCATGGAAGTGACTCTAGGTTCTGGAAGATTATGCAAAAAAAAGCACAAGTGGGTCTTATCAAATGAGAACCACTTCCATTATGACCTAGTAATTGTTGTTATCTGTGAAGGGCATCAGGAGTTTCCCCACAAAATAATTTCTTTTTCTGCAAACACCAAAGATCATAAAACTATTCACAAAGGTGTGGAAGAGTCACAATTTTTATCTGTTTGAAGGAAACTTAACAAGGATACATTCACAGATCCTTAGAAATACTGAAATATCATAAAATTTTAAAAAATCTTTTGCATGTATATATCTATCTTTTCAACTGTACTAAAGGGATGAATGCATCCCACCAGCTACATTTGCCCCACAATAATACTGAATGCAACCCAAATAAAAATAAATGTGATTACAAGGTATTTAACAAAATAAATAAAATATAATAAAAATATTACATTTTAAAACTAATTCAATAGGCAGCTTGCAATGATTTTGTATTGATTGGTGACCTTCATTTCTATTGAGCTTGAGACCATTGAACTGGACTGTTTGCTCCTTTAAGTCCAGGATTGAATTATCGCTTATGCTTTCCATTATATCTTACTCACAATCTCCAGCATGGTGCTATATATAGTGCCTGGTTACAAATTCTTTGCCTTCTGAAATATTTCAAAATTCGAAATTCTTTGCTCCTTTAAAGAGATGGCTACTAAATCATGTGTGATTCTAACTGTGACTGCTTGGTATTTGAATTATTTTTTTCTGGGTTCTTGTAGTACTTTTTCTTTGACTTGGAAACTCTAGATTTTAACTATGATATCCCTAGGATTTCTTTCAAAAGGTGACCAGTACATTCTTCCTATTTCCACATTGCCCTCTGCTTTTAAAAGATCTGGGTAATTTTCTTTTAAGATATTTTGAAATAGAATGTATAATGATTTTTTTGGTCAGTGTTTAAATAGTCCAGTAATCCTTAAATTTGTTAATCTTCTATCTGTTTTTCAGTTTAATTGTTTTTGCTATGACATACTTTATTTTCTTCTATTTTTCAGTCCTTTGACTCTGTATTAATAATTTTTATTGTCTTATAATCATTGGCTTTGATTTGGTTCATTCAAATTTTCAGAGAATTTGTTATTTAGACAAAATTTATCTCTCGTGCCAAGGTGTTGATTTTCTTTCCAATTCTTTTTTCCATAGCTCTCATTTTTTTTTCCATTTTTTCCTCAAGTATTCTCATTCATTTATGAAAACAATTTAAACTCCTTTTTAAACTTGTTTCATCTCTTTTAGAAATTCTAGTTGAATATTTGTCCAAGCTCTTATTTTTCTTTAAAACTTTGCTTATAGAAGTTTTGAGTCTTTCTCATCTTTTGGGTTTGGGTCTTGAGCTTCCATGCCACTAAGGTAGCTCTTTGTAATGAACTTCTTATATTTGTTCATTTTTTCCAGCCAAATTCCTAATTTTGGATTTGATGATTGAACTAGGTTCTAAAATTCTTCAGGAGGGCTGATCCTACTACATTTTCTTTAGATTTTGGGATGTTGTGTTATTCCAAGATTTCAGGAGTAGTCTGAAGATCAGTAAGTTTTCACTGCTTCCAGAGTAACCACTTTGCTATGTTTATATTGCTTATTAGAATAATTTCTTCCATAATGTTTTTAATCTAGTAGGTAAATATTTGGAATTAATGAAGAAGCATTTATTAGCACTTATTATGTACCCTGCACTGTGTTGGACACTGAGGATACAAAATCATACAAAGTTAGAGTTAGGTAGAACCGCAGAGATCATCTAATTCAGTCCTATCATTTTGCACACGAGGAAACTGAGGAGGGAATAGAAGTGGCTTGCCCAGAGTCTTAGACATAAGAATAGTCAGGACTTGCATCCTTGCTTTGTAAATCAGAGTTTATGGTTGTTGTTTTTTTTAAATGAATAATTAGTTTTTTAAAAAGATCAGATATAATTTTAAAAGATAAGGAAGGAAAGTACATCTTGATAAAAGGTCCCATAGAAGCAACATCAATGCTAAAAATATATGCACTAAATGATGCAGCATCCAAAGTCTCTGAGTTATAGAAAGAAATAGACAGCAAAACTATATGAGTGGGGGACTTCAACTGTCCCCTCCCAGAATTCAATAAATCAAAAAAGTTAAAAGAAACTAAGGAGGCAAATAGAATAGAAAAGTTAGATATAACATACTTTTGGAAAAAACTAAATGGGAAAAGAAAGGAATACACATTTTTCTCAGCACACATGGCACCTACACCAAAATTGGTCATATAATAGAGTATTAAAAACCTCAAAATAAAATGGAGAAAGGCAAAAATATTAAATCTATTTTTATAAGAGAATATAATAGTTACAATAAACAAAGAGCAGTTGAAAATAGAATAAAATTAATTGGAAACTAAATACTCTGATCCTAAACAATAACTGAGTTTGATCCAATCATTAAAAAAAATCAATAATTTAATTAAAGAGAATGAAAACAATAAAACAACATACCAGAATTTCTGGGATGTAGTCAAAGCAGTAATTGGAGGAATTTTTTCCCCCTAAATTCTTACATAAATAAGATGAAAAAAAAAACATAATCAATAAACCGTACATGCAACTAAAAAAAAAATTAGAAAAATAACAATTTTAAAATTCCCAGTTGAACATCAAATTGGAAATCCTGAAAATCAAAGTTGAGATTAATAAGACTGAAAAAGAACTATTGAGCTAATAAATAAATTTAGGAGCTGGTTTTACGGAGGAAGGGGGAACCAATAAGAAAGATAAGTCATTGGTTAATTTTATTTTTTTTAAAAAGAAGAAAATTGAATATCCAGTATCAAAAATGAAAGGGAAAAACACCATTAATGAAGAATAAATTAAATCAATCATTTGGAAATATTTTGCCTAATTACATGCAATAAATCTGAAAATCTGAGTGAAATTAGTGAATATTTACAAAAATATAAATACCTGGATTAACAGATAAGAAAATAGAATGCCTAAATAATTCCCATTTTAGAAAAAGAATTTGAGCAAGCCATTAATGAATTCCTTATGATAAGCAGTATCTATCTAAAATGACCAGTAAGCATTATCTATAAAGAAATTAAACTAAGAAAGAGACAGAAAACAGAAAAAAAAAAAAAAAGGACAGAGAAATACAGACATACAAAGCATAAAGAAAAAAATGGAGAAATGAAGAAAGAGAGTTAGAGGAAAGGCAGTAAGTTTATCCATTTTCTGGATTTGTAAATGGAAATAACCCTTCATCCAAGCAGGGGAAAAAAAATGAAATGTTTCAAAACAATTGGTATTTACTGTCTTTGTGACAGAATGCTAAACCTTATTTGCCCTGGCCTATCTCATAATAAAAGCAACAATCTGAGTGAAAAAAAAATTAAACTAGAATCCTTCCCAAGAAGATTGGGATGAAGCAATGATGCTCATTCTCTCTATTATTCAATACAGTAGTAGAAATGTTAGATATGGCAACAACAGGAAGAAAAGCAATTGAAAGAATTAGAATAGGCAATGAGGAAATAAAATTTTGCAGATGATATGATGGTATATACCTAGGAAACCCTAGAGAATCAACTAAAAAAAAACTACTTAAAATAATTAATAACTTTAACAAAGTTTCAGGACATTAAATAACTTCATATAAATAATAGGCATTTCTATATATTACCAACAAAGCCCAGCAACAAGAGATAGAAAGAAAAATTTGATTGAAAATACTTCTTAATAATATAAATACTTAGGACAAACTCAGAAACTACCGAGACAAATCCAGGAACTATATGAACACAATTACAAAACAGTTTCCATACAAGTAAAGTAAGATTTAAACATTTGGAAAACCATCAATTCCTTAAGTATAGACTGAGCCAATATGATAAAAATGACAATTCTGCCTAAATTAATTTACTTAGTGCCATACCAATCAAATTATCAAAAAAATGATTTGATAGAGCTAGAAAAACCCCTCCCCACAAAATTCATCTGGAGGAAAAGAAGGTCAAAAATATCAAAGGAATTAATGGGAAAAAACTACAAAAGAAAATGACATAGCAAAACCAGATATTAAACTATATTTTAAAGCAACAATCATCAAAGTTATCTTTTACTGAAAATAGAAATAGAGTAGTAGATTAGTGGCATAGATTAGGAATACAAAACACAATAGTTAATAGCTATAGTAATCTGCTTATCATTTGATAAACCCAAAGACCAGTTTCTGGGATAAGAATTCACTATTTGACAAAATTTCTGGGAAAACAAAAAAAAAAAAAACAATAAGACATAAACTAGCTATAGACTAACATCTCACACCATATACCAAGTAAAGGTCAAAGTGGATGCATGATTTACACATAAAGAGTGATAGAATAAATTAGGAGACGAAAGAATGTTCTACTTGTCAAATCTATGGGAAAGAGAATTTACAATGAAAAGAGATAGAAAACATTATGAAATGTAAAATAGAAAAATTTGATTTTGTTAAATTAAAAGGCTTTTTTTTTTTTAACTAACAAAACCAATGCAACCATGATTCGTAGGAATGCAGAAAGCTGGGAAACAACCTTTATAGGAAATGTCTCTAATAAAGGTCTAATTTCTTTGAATATGTAGAGAACTGAATCAAATTTTTTTTTTTTATTCCAATAGTATTTTTTTTCCAATTACATGTGAAGATAATTTTGAACATTCATTTTTTGTAAGATTGCACATATGGTCCTTTTCCCACTTTCATAATCTCCAAAATGGCTGGATTGGTTCACAACTATAAGGGTTAAAAAGCCTCTGGGAGCAAGGAATGTGGCTCGAGGCACGTGGAAGGATCTCAGGGATGAGAGGTACCAAGGTGCAGGCGAATTCTACATGGAAGTGGGGCATAACCCCAAGAGGTGGTGTCTGATCCCAAGTACCACATCTCCCTCCTTAATACTCTCAAAGCTTAGCATGTCTCCTTCCTTCTTCTCCGGCCAATTGTTATGACCTACCTGTCTAGATTCCTAGAGGACCTCCCCTTCCCCGGATCCTCAGGGGTGTATAAATATGAGCTATCAAAGAATAACATTCTCTTCCCCTGATGTAGAAAAATTTGGAACTCAAAATCTTGTAAAACTGAATGCTAAAAATCGCCTTTATATGTAATTAAGGAAAAAATACTCTTGTAAAAATAAATGCTAAAAATTGCTTTGATGTGTAATTAAAGAAAAAAAAACTACTAAAAAAAACCCAAATTAATAAATAGGAGCAGTCCAAGAAAAACAAGAAAATTGTGAAAGAAAGTCAACCAATTTGAAATAGAGAACAAAAACTTAAGGAAGAAAATAGTTCCTTGAAAACTAGAATTAGGGAAAGAAAGGGGAAGCCAATGATGTCATAAGGCACCAAGAAATAATAAAACAAAATCAAAAGAATGGAAAAAGACATTCCATCAGAAAAATAAATAACAAGGAGAATAAATCGAGAGGAAATAACACAAAAATAGTTGGACTATCTGAAAATTAGAATTAAAAAAATCATGATACAATATTACAAGAAATTATTAAGGAAAAATACCTTAAAGTTCTAAAACAAGAAAGCAAAGCAAAAATAGAAAAAAAATCCATTGATCACTACCTGAAAGAGATCCCAGGAGGAAAGTTTGCAGGATTATCATAGCCAAGTTTCAAAGTTTCCAGTTAAGGAGAAAATATTGGAAAAATAAGGAAAAAAAATTAATATCATGGAGCTCTATTAAGGATTACACAAAATCTAGCAGCTTCTATGTTGAAGAATTGTAGATTTTGGAATAGATAGAACAAAAGAGCTAGGATAATAACCAAGGGCAACTTGCCCCCAAAATGGATACTTAATAAATTGAAAGACTTTCAGGAATCTGTGGTAAAAACATCACTTAAAGAAAAATTCCACATATAACATCAAGGTGAAATATAAGATAAGCATTAAAGATAAATTATAAGGGACTCAGTAAGATCAAATGTTTTACTTCTTATATTTTGAAAAACATTATTAGTAGTCTTATGATTGTGATCATTATTTGGCTATGTTGAAAGAAAAGCTTGAGCCAAGACGAATATGAAGAGATCATTCTAAAAATTTTTTTTAAATTAAAAAATTAAAAATCTGTAGGGAGAAGGAAAAAGGAGTAATTATTTCATACAAATGAGCATAAAAGGGAAAAATGGATATAGAAGAAGTTAGTGGGGGGGAGGGAGGATGATGGTAGAGCCTTACTTTCACTGGGATTGGGTTAAAAGAGGAAAAAACATAATCCATATATGTATAAAAGTCTTCCAAATTCAGAAAGAAATAAACAAAGGGATAAGAGTGAAACGAGAGGATAAGGGAGGGACTCTTGCAGTAATGAATAGGTTAAGAAATAGGAGAGCTAAAGTCAAGGATAGAAGTAAAGCAGAGGAGTCAGAAATAGGGAGAAAAGGATAATTAGGGAAAATAGAAAGGAGGAAAATACATGAGTAATTGTAACTTAGAATGTGAATAGGATGAATTTACCCTGATAATAGATTAAAAATTTGAATTTAACAATATGTTACTGTCAGGAAATGCTATAAAAATGAGAGATGCACAAAAAAGATAAAATGAAGATGAGAAGTAAAATTTATTATGTAAAAAGAAAAGCAGGGTAATAATCATGATCTCAGACAAAATTAAAGCTAAAATAAATTTAATTAAAAGAAAAATAGGGAAAGCGCAATATGTGTCAGCAATGTTTTTCAGTATTGTTTTAGACCCTTTAAAATATAACCAAACAGTATAAAATACCTGCAAGTATACTTGCCAAAACAGTCATAGAAACTATAAGGTCAAAATACTATGCTTCAATCTACCTGTCTTGAATCATTATATTGCTGAGAAGAGGTAAGTCTATCATAGTTGATTATATAACCTTGCTGTTACTGTGTACAATGTTCTCCTAGTTCTGTTCACTTCACTCAGAATCAGTTCATGTAACTCTTTCCAGGTTTTTCTGAAATCAGCCTGTTCAACATTTCTTATAGAATCATAGTATCCCATTATATTCATATAGCACAATTTATTCAGGCCCTTCTCGCTTGATGGGCATATATTCAATTTCCAACTCCTTGCCACCACAAAAAAGAACTGCCACAAACCAGAATAATATTGTACACAGTAACAGCAAGATTATATAATGATCAACTATGGGTCATCCCATGGTTGATGCCTTCCTTTGAGTCAGTCCACTATGGCATTTCATCTTGTGATGTCTTTCCTCTTACCTCACTCCCATGCCCCATAGTCTCTTCTAACCCCATCATGCCTTGTGGTGTCTCACCTAACCCCACTGATGAGGTCCTGAATGGTATGTTGGACTGAAAGAAACCAAAAAATTGATCCCTGAGGAAAGCAGGGAGAAGGCACTGATAGAGATCAGTTTCGTTTCATGGGTCTCACCCTCTGGGGAGGTCTCCAAGTTATGTCAATTCCCTTAGAACCACCCTCTGTAGTTTCACCATGCCATGCCTTATCAGAAATTCCAATCGTGTCCCTAAGGTTAAATTTTTCCTATAAAATCAACTTATGGGACAACTCATGGCTGCTGCCTTCCTTTGGGTTAGTCTGCCATGTCACTGTGCTTCATGATGTCTTTCCCCTTATCTCTCCCCTATGCTATGTGCTTCCCAACCCCATTTTTCCTCCTCAGAGATAACTTATTCTTTTAGGGTGTTAAGTCCCTTTCAGAATTTAACTTGCTAGTTAACAGCATGTCCCAATCTCATGGGATACTGTCTTTCTACTGTGTAACTGTGAGTTCTGCTAAAGAACTTGTCTTTCATATGCTCTCCCAAATCTATTTCATATTTTCCATTCCTGGGGTCTCTTGTATTTTTGAGGGGTGAAGATACCCTAACAGCAAGGGGGTTCCCAGGCTGATGTTACATGTTTTGCAAAAGAATTCTCAATCCCACTGTTCGGTTTGCACACATATATTGTATCTAGGATATACTGCAACCCATTCAACATGTAAAGGACTGCTTGCCATCTGGGGGAAGGGGTGGAAGGAGGGAGGGGAAAAATCGGAACAGAAGTGAATGCAAGGGATAATGCTGTAAAAAAATTACCCTGGCACGTGTTCTATCAATAAAAAGTTATTAAAAAAAAAAAAGAATTCTCAATCTCAGTCTGCAAGCGAGGTTTTTGGTGAAAAATGAGTTTATTAACACTAAGAAGCCTCTCACTGGGCCAGTTCCTGATTAGGAATAAGCAAAGGTTGGGATACAGGGCTTTGATTTTTATTTAGCCTTCTATGACTCAGGACTAGGGAGGGATCTCCAGATCAATTGAGGGACTCAATAATGGTAATTATGGCCCAGGCTAAGATCTCTAAATGAATTGTACATATGGGATTGTTTGGGGAGTTTCCCCTACGAATCAAGTAGGAGGGTAAGGATGCTTCCAAAGGTCAAGATGGGTTTGAGATTCAGGGTTTTTCCAACCCAGGTCCACCCCCCAAAAAGATCAGGGATACACAATTCCATTACATCATTCTGTCCTCAAGCAGTCACCCCCAAATTCACTTGGGGCAAAGGGATGAAGGTCTCAGCTTCTGGAGCTGCTTCAAGCTGACAACAGCCATAAAGCTGTCCCTATGTTCAACGGGGGTTCAGGCCAAGAGGGGAAGTGCAAGATCTGAAGATGGCAGCAGCAAAATCTAGGGAATGTTGAGTGTCCAAATCAGTTGTCCCATGGAACAAGTAATTAGAAGTTCTTAGTTTGGAGCCTGAAGGAAACAAGTCTCACAAGATGGGGTGGCATCCAGGGAGGAGAGGGTGACATTTGGGAATGGGGCCTTTGCAAAAAGTGCATCAGGTCTCTTGAGGATGCTGCTGACCCACTCAACAATGGAACAACCCTACTGCCCATGTTGCTCCCTTGTTTGAAAGGTTAAGAAGGACCCTACTGACAGGGGCCATAAAATGACAAGAAAAACTGTAGAGAAAATGCTAGAAGCAAAGTTCTCATCCTTGGAGTGGGAAAAAGTTAGGAAGAAGACTAGAGAGAGAAAAAAGGACATAGACAATTTCACCCTTCTTTCTCCAGAGTGTTTTTAGGGTCCTACAGAAAAGTAGCTTCAGGTCTTCTATGGGTTCATAGAAATATTCTGAAATATCTGAGGGAGAAGAAACAGAAGCAGCATTTTTAATCCTAGAAACATGAGTCCAGCTGGGGAATCCTTCCAGTTTGACTGATGTTGAAGTAGTCAGAATGATCTTATAGAGTTGGTGGAATCTTTATGATTGATCTGATGTTACAAGGAGATGTTTTGGGCCAGAACCTGAAACAAGGTACTAAGTAGAATAGAAACAATGCTTGGGTTCACACCTTTAGAGAGCTCATATAGGCAAGAAGTATTTAAGTACTCATTGGAATTTACAAGTATGGGAGATTCACAAAGTAAACTTTATAACTTTGTGAATTCACACCTCCCTTGAAGCTCTTAGGGCCAGAGAGCACTCGGGGAGAAACCCATAATCCCACTCTCTAGTATCCCACAATCCCTCTGTCAAAGAAGGATCATAAATAGAGCTTCAGTGAGCCAGTCAAGAGAGTTCAGCTGAATTAGATTGAGAGAGGAGCATCTGGGAGATTGAGAGCCAGAAGCCCTCTTTTAGAGGCAAGACAGATTCAACTTGGTGCTGGCTGGAGGCTGACGGAAGCAGAGGCAGAAGCAAAGGACAAAGCTGCAAGAGCTCTCAGAACCAAGCAGAGAGATAGGCCTCAACTAACCGGGCTATATTGGAAGGAGAAAATAAACATTTGCATTTTATCACCTGGCTGAGTTTTGAGGTGATTATTACTTTCAACTGCAACTAAGAACTGCCTCCAGAAAACCTCCCTGAGAAACCTGTTCTCTCCCAGAGAAAACCATTATATTATTCTAAAGAAGAAGATCATCACATAGAGTCCTTTTCATTTTATTCCTAGAAGGTCAGCACCTTGAGGTTTCCAAGATTTCAAGTATACCATGTCCCCTGGATTTACAGGGGAAGTAGTCTGAGTATGAATATCTGTAGGTTTAGGGAGATGCTCATTTGTTTATTCAGAAAGGGCCTTCTGGACTGCACCAGCTGGGTGGCAAACTTTGTGACCAGATGCTATTTTGGATCTCCAAAAATGTCAGGGGTTAAAAAGGGCTTCCCATACAGAAGTTCACAGGGGCTCAGCTTAATGTTCTCCTGAAGGGCAAGGCAGACTCTAAGAAGTCCTAATGGGAGATTCTTCACCCAATCCTCTCAGGTTTCTAAATACAGTTTTATAAGTACTTGCTTAAGGGTGTGATTCATTTTCTCCATCTTCCCAAAAGCCTGAGGATGCCAGGCAGAGTGGAGGTGGTTAATGATTTTAAATGCCTCAGCCACATTTTGGGTTATCTGATAAGTGAGGACCAGGCCATCGTGGTTCTGCATGGAGTTAAGCAGGCCAAAGTGAGATATGATCTCTTTTAGCAAACACTTTGATAACCTCCTGAGCTTTCTCAGTCCTGCAGGGAAAGGCTTCTACCTAATTAATAAAGGTGTCAACAAAGACCAAAAGCAACTTGAAACCTCTGCAAGGGGGCATATGTGTAAAGTCTATTTGCCAATCTTCTCCTGGGTATGTCCCCTTTCTCTGAACAGGCTTCAGGAGAGGGGGAGCTTTAACAGCTCCTTCAGGATTTACTTGGGCACAAACTGGGCAGGCCTGGCAGAACTGCCTGATCATTTCTCCCAGCTTATGACCAATTAAAAAATGTGTTTTACAAGAGATTGAAGAGCATTTCTTCCCAAGTGGGTAGCTTGGTGAAGATCAAAAATAAGTTTACACTGACTTGCCTCTGGGATTAAAAGTTGGCTTGAGGGTATTTGAGATCAACCAGAAGGAGAAAGCGTGTATCCTTTCTTCTGCAAGGGCTTGTTGCTGAGAGTTATATGAAGAATCAGGGAGTGAGGGAATTAAAGGTGCCATAGTCAGGGGTAAATGGGCAGCAGCTCGAGCAGCTGAATCTGCAAACCTATTCCCCTTGGCCTGAAATGAATCTCCCTTCTGGTGTCCTTTACAAAATATGACAGAAACCTCTCTGGATTTGTGGAGAGCTTGTAGCTGTAGAATTTCTCCTACATATTTAATAGAATTTTTTGGCTGTCAAAAGTCCCCTTTCTTTCCATATAGCCCCATGAGCATGCAAATATGAAAAGCATATTTGGAATCTGTATAGATGTTCACTCTCATTCCCTTCCCCAGTTCCAAAGCTCTGTTTAGAGCAATAAGTTCAGTTTTCTGGGCAGAAGTCCCAGGAGGCAATGGCTTAGCTTCCAGAGTCCCATTGAGGGTTATCACAGAATACCTGCCTTTCTTTCCCCATTTTTAAGAAAACTAGATCCATTTGTAAACCATTCACCATCCTGGTTGTCCAGAGGAATGTCCCTCAAGTCAGGTCAACTGGAGCAGACAGAATCTAAAGCTTCCTCACAATTATGAATGATGTCTCCCAACTGAGTGTTGTCCAGGAGCAGGGTCAGAGTTAAGGATGTGACACATCCTGAGAGTCAGGTCGGGGGTATCTAGTAGAAGAGCCTGATATTTTATAAGCCTCCCACCATAGCAAGTCACTGATGTCCTTTGGCTTCTAAAATGCTCTGAACCCAATCGGGGTTAAAACCTCCAGTGGCTGCCCTTGGGTTAGTTTTGAGGCTTCTTCAATTAGAAGGGGTGTACCAGCCACTGCTCTAAGTCAGGAGGGAAACTGAGTCCAGTTTCTTTGAGAGGTAGGAAGAGGGTCTGGGATCAGGTCCAAGAACCTGAGTTAACACCCCCCCAGGCCTGGCCCCACCTTTCATCTACATACAGAGTAAAAGGTTTTCTAAATTAGGTAGAGCCAGGGCAGGGGCAGAAGTCCACTTTGACTTTCAGGGTCTTAAAAGCCTTGGCCTGATTGGGGGGCCCCAGTTAAGGGAAAGGTTGTCAGGGATTTGAATGGCAGCTAGATTATGGCCCAAATATTTGACAATCTGGCAGGCAATGTGGATTTTGAATAGCTCATAGATGCCAGAAAATTAAGGGTTTTTATGGCTACATCTAGGGATACCTCTTGGGTGGAGATGCAGATCAAAATATCATCCATATACTGGATAAGACTCCTATTAAGCAACTCCAAATACCTTAAATCTTTAGCCAATGCTAAAAATTTGTGCTTAAGAAATTTCTCAATCAGGAGTCTCTCGCTAGCCTCTGCCTTTATTGGATATTGGTGTTTATGGGGGAATGCAATGGGGTCTCAAAGCCTGACTAAGGCTGGGAAGGCATGAGTGGTTCTCCCAGGGATTCCTTGGTCCCAGACAGAGAAATCTATTTTCTCCTAGATTTCAGAGGGAATATGGGAGGGCTTCTAAAGAAGCACAAAAAAATCATCTGGAGATCTGAGAAGAGAAAATTGGACCCCCAATTTCATGCCCCAATAAGTGAGCAGGATAGGAGGGAATAACAAGAAAGAAGTGTTTAAAGAATAGATCACCAAAATGGCAAGGCAGAGGGAAGATCTCAAAACAGTTCTTAAATTTTTCTTTAATCCCCATTTTCCTATGAGGGGAGGGATGAGTGAGACCACAGTGTTAATTTGAGACAGAGAGGCCCCCATATCAAAAAGAAATTCAATGGTTTTACTGGCCACATCCAAGGATATTCAGGGTTCGGCTGTCATAATGGAGCTTGACCAAGCCCCAAAATCCTGCAGGAGAGCAAGGCTTTAAGGAAGCAGCCTGTCGCCTGGAGGCCTGTCTCTCTCAGTGCCCTTGCACTTGGGGCAAGGACCAGTGCGAGGTGGAGGGGGTGGGGGGGAGGGGTTCCTCTGGGGACAGTTTCAGGTTGGATAACCCTGTCCATTACACCTAAAGCACAAACTCCTCTAGTTACCGGATATGGCAGCAGCTAAAATTTGGGCCTGTTCTTCATTTCTTGCTTTAACTCTGTGGCCTTCTTCCTCTGCTGCTATTTGGTCCCTATTATTAAAGACTCCAAAAGCTGTTTCTAACAACTGAGTCTGGGAGGTCTGAGGGTCCAAAGCTGGCTTCTGAAGCTTCCTCCTTATATCTGGGGCAGATTGCTTAATATTAACATCTCCCCAGGAAAGATCAAATTGAAGGGCACTGGCCTTAAATCCCTCAATAAACTTGGTGGGATCCTCAGAGTAATGGCCAAGTTTTTCCTTAATCTGAGTGAAATTTGACATTGAAAAAGCCACATGTACCTTGAATATTCCTCCCTGAGAATATGCTTCTTCTCTCAGTGGGCAAAGATTAGAAGAAGTGGCAGAATCAGGATCCTGAGGAGGAGAAAAGTGGGTCCCACTCCTTGTATGAGAGGGATTGAGGAGTAGGGGGAGACAAATCTCAGGATCTGGTTCAGGAGATGAGGAGGACAGAGTTAAAGAAATATTGTTGAATATTTCTAATTCCTAATTAAGAACTAATAAGGACTAATAAGGACTGCATGGGGGTGCAGAGGAGGGATCCTGTGTCCCTACAGAAGTGGAAAGGAGGGAGTTATTTAAAAAGTTAGTATCTAATTTTGATTCCTCTCCAGTAAATTTTAGGAGCATCCTGTAGTGCTATTTTAATTTAAGATCTTGAGACAAGGCCATGAAGGTTTGAACATAGAGAACTTCAGTCCATTTACCTTGCTTTCTGCAAAACAAATCAAGCTGCTGGATAGTGCTATAGTTAATTGAGCCATTAATGGGCCAGTAGCATTACAAAAGAAAATAAGTTTTTTTAGTTTTGAGATCTTTCAGGCCAATTTTGTCTCTGTTTTTTAAGAGACAGTCTAAGGGAGAATCCTTAGGGAGAGAAAAAGGTGGATTGTCCCATTTTGCTACAAGTCTTAGATTTTCTGGAATCTGTAGCACCCCATCCTCTCAGGCATCTCTAAGAGGAAAAGAGGTGACAGAAATCCCCTAGTTAAGGGTACTTCTGCTAAAAGATGTAATAATTCCAAATCTAGGTGTCTCTAGGAAAGTAGATAGTACAAGCATTATTTAACCTCACTTCATAATTACTAAAAGCATATAGTTAAGTGTCAAATGAAGAATATAAGAATAGCCACTTTGAAATTCAAGATAGGACTGATTACCATAGAGATGGTAATTGAGATGAATTGAGGAAGATTCACAATGGAGGTGGGATTATAAGCAGGGAGGAAAGTGAGAAAACTACTAGGAAAATCCTTCCATGACTTGATCTCCTTGAGATCTTTAAGTTTTTTGGGCCCCCTCTTCTAGAATGGAAGCTCTTTTGGGAACAAGGACTGGCTATGTAATAAGGGGTGGAGATTCTGTACTATTCCATTAATGAGGAATCAAGAGAGGGACTTGTGCTTCAGGATAGGACATAAAATGCTGCCTTTGGAGTTTCAAAGATGTCTACTCACCTAGGCACCCATTCTTTCAAGAATGTAGAATAAATCTTTCCTGCATTCATCAGTCAGTCAGTGGAGTTGTTGATAAGATATTTTCTTTCTTACAACCATCTAAATAAACCCTTCTACAAATTTTAACAATCCACAGCAAACTTAAGCCATCTAATAGTGAAATTTGGATGGACAGTATACATAGCACTTCCCATTGTCATGAAGTGTTAATTTGGTAACAAAAGGAAAGATTTGTGCTTTAACTTTGTTATTTTTGAGAGAAGTTTATTGTCTGCCCTCTCAGTCTTCTCCCTTTGTTCCCCCCCCCTTTTTTTTTCCCCTCTCCTTTTCCCCTTCCCTACCCCTCTACCATCCCCATCCTTCTTCCCTTCCTCACTCTAGATGAAACAATGGTAGAGACAGTTTAGAAGGACTTGGAGCCTGCTGAAGCAGACATCATAGGACTATGCCAGGACATATTCTCCAAGATGTCTAGGTATCTGACCTGCCACCTGACAGCCACCAGTGAAGACTATAAACTTCTGGAAAATATAAACAAACTGAGCAGCCTGAAGTATCAAGAAATGAAAGATATTGCAGTAAACATAAGTAGAAACCTAAAGGACCTAAACAGAAATGTGCAGCATTTCAACCTAATCTTGGACAGACCACCTTAATTGAAGAGCAAGTAGCAGCTCTTGGGTGGCAGCCTACCAGTTGGATGCATATTCAAAGAAACTAGAAGCAAAGTAAAAGAAGTTAGAAAGGTGATAAAAGAATTCTTTAGTACAAAGACTTTAATTCTGATAATGTTACATAAGAGCTAAGATGCATGAAACTGAATGAAGTGAACTGTGAAAACTGTCTCACAAATGGAGAACAGTATTCTAAAGATTGATTGAAGGTCAAGCTGAGCCCCAAGGCCAGCTTTTTTTCTCCAAACATCACAAGATTTACAAGGAGTGGGACCTTTTCTTTGTGAGACTAAATTGGGACCACCTTGGCATTGAAACTCCCATATAAGGTAATTTAGTAATCCTAAAGAAGTGGTTGGGTTGAAAGTTTTTCTTCATTTATGACTTAGAATGTGAGGTCATTTGTCCTGGCTAATTAGGGCAAAGTTCCAATCTATAGGGAGTGTTAGTCCAGGTCCCTATATAATCCTTGTCTGTTAACTGGGCCTTGCCTCTTCTCACCTAACTGCTTGTGGAGAGCGAGACTCCCTTTCTAGAGAGATTGAAATAAAATTTCTTTCTGATTTTGCCTTGAGAAATCTCCTTAATTTATTTGATTTATTTGAGCTGGTGGTCTTGTCCCACACAAGATTGAACTTAAACTTCTATGATTCCATTCCAAAAAAGGCAGTGATGTGTTGGTCCAAGGAGAATTACAATTCCATATTTGTTTGTATAAGAAATAAAATATCTTACCAAGAACTCCATTGACTCACTGATAAAAGCAGGCAAGATTTATTTTACATTACTACAAGAATGAGTGCCTAGATTAATAAACACAAAGGCAATATTTTATTTTCTATTCTGAATTGGATGCTACAGAAGTTACACTATGTTCCAATCAGTCTCTGCCCACAAGGAACTTACATTCTTAAGGGAAAAATAAAGGTGGAGGGCTAGAGACAAAAAACAAGAGATTCTTTTCAAAACTCAGGCCCTGATTACAAAAGTCAGCCCCTGTCCCAAAAGAGGTTACATTCTTATGGAGACAAAGTTCAGAGGGCTCCAGTTCGAATATAAGACTTCTAGCTCATATTATTCTTTGACATTCTTGTGGGTTTCAGTTTCCCAATTTAATTTTCATAATTGTGGAAACACAATTGGATGTGTAACTTTGACTATCCCTTTATGTCTTCCTAAAATTGTACCTCCTGGAACTCTACTCATGTCATGTTCTTCATTGTATACCATGGACTAGGACTCAGAACTCAGGATCAATGCCTGCAACAGCAGACACAGCTGAGCTGCTCAGATCTCTGTCTCCTCCCTCCTTTCCCCTCCTTCTTTGACTGTTCTGAAAATGTCCCCCACATCCTTCTAATCTCTTCTTGAACTTTAAACAATACATGCCAATTTTGACTGGGGAGAGGAAGAAAAAGTTTGTCTTTCCTTGCATTTGTTTAATTATAGTGGATAATATCAACATTATCTATTGACTGCTTTCTTCAATCTGGATGGCTCCTACTAATGGACTCTGTTGGGGTATTAGATTGTAAGTTCCTGAGAACAGCAGCCAAGTGTTCTCTAAATTTTGCATTTCTCTCTATTTCAACTACTTAATTAAACCTTTAAATCCAAATCACTGGCTTTCATTAAATGATCAATAATAATCTCAGTCCAAGTCTCTAATGGCTCTTTGTTTAGGTGCTGAGGGCTTAGAAGTGGAAATATCAATTATTCTCTATTCTAGCCAGATATTCTGAGGATATTCCCCTCCCAAATTGACATCTTTATACTGGTAAATTGAGCTTTTTTTTGGCTCAACTCTTATTCCTTAGTCTTTGAACAGGCATGGTTTTAGACAATTTGAGATCTGGGAAAGACCTCAATTTAGAACAACCAAGGTCATTCACTGCATCCTATGTTATTAAGAGTCATCTTGACTCTTATCTTGCCACTGTGTTCTGATCATTCTGGAGAAAAGAGAGAGGCCAGTAACTTTGCTCAGCTCTGCCTCATTTAAATCCAATTCATGAGCAAGTCAAGACATTACTCTCTTAATGTCATTGGTCTTCTTCAAGAAGGACAAACAATTTCTCAAAACATTTGATAAAGTGTACTGCACAGAGAAGGTATCGACTAAACTTGTCTCAGATTTGAATTTGGGAGTATTTCAAAAGATTTTCCACAACAAAAGTCTTTCTCTCACAGAAACCAAGTACTAAAATAATTATTACTGGCCTTTTAAAAATAGTATTATACTTTCCCAAATACATACAAAGATAGTTTTCAACATTCACCTTTGCAAAACCTTGTATTCCAGATTTTTCTTCCTTTTCTTTCCTCTTCCCTCCTTAAATAGCAAGCAATCAATAAAGGTTAAACATGTGGAATTCTTCTAAACATATTTCCATATTTATCATGTTGCACAAGAAAAATCAGATCAAAAGGAGAAAAAAAATGAGAGAGAAAAAAAGCAAGCAAACAACCCCAAAAAAGTGAAAATTCTATGTTTTGATTTATATTCAGTCTCCATAGTTTGCTCTCTAGATGTTGATGGCTTTTTCCATCAAAAATCTATTGGAACTGCTTTGAATCATCTCATTGTTGAAAGGAGCCAAGACCGTCACAGTTGATCATCATATAATTTTGTTGTTGCTATGTACTATGTTCTCTTAGGTCTGCTCACTTCACATCAATTCATGTAATTATTTCTAGGCTTTTCTGAAATCAGCCTGCTCATCATTTCTTATAGAACAATAATATTTCATTACATTCATATGCCACAACTTATTCAGTCATTCCCTAATTGTTGGGAAGTTACTCAATTTCCAGGTCCTTGCCACTACAAAAAGAGTTGCTACAAGAATTTTTGCACATGTGAGTCCTTTTCCTTTTTTTATGATCTCTTTGGGATACAGACCCAAATTACTGGCCTTTGTATAGCTTTAAGACTTACAAAGCAGTTCAGGATTGTTGTTTCATCTGAGACTCAATTCACAAGAGAGGCAAAATAGTATAATAGGAAAAGTACTGCTTCTGGAGTAAGAATATTAGATTTCAAATTTTACTTCAAACACCATCTATATAATTGTGGCAAGTTTCTTCTCTGAATTTGAGTTTCTTCACCTATGAAATAAGGGGTTTAGCTAGGTTTAGATAGAAAGGTCTCACCCAGTTCTGAAGTTTACATCTCCACAGATGTGTTTCATTGTCTAAAATTTTCACAATCTTGACACCCTTCCCTGATCATTTCATATATGCTATTTTCTTCACATGTTTAACACATGACTGCTCTTCTCTGCTCTATTTCCACATATATTTCTTCAAAGGCATAAACGAGACTGATTGGAAAAGCTTTCTCAGTATTGAGACTAAGATCCCTATATCCAGTCTTGAACCCTGAGTTGCAGGGAGTCATGTGGTCTCTAAAGCCAGACCCTCAAGTGATGTGACCCACAGGAAGCAGACAACATTGATCAAGGACGATTACATCCTTTTACTCTATCCAATTAAAAGGGTTGGGTCTTTTGCTTTTTAAACCTCAACAAGCAGGAAGTGGGTCAGATTCCAAGAGCATATGGCAGGGACTGGGAAGGCTCCCAGGTATGTCGAGGCCTCTCCCTACAGGGATTAAATAAATGCTTTCTCTTTGTACCTGACGATGTCTCTGATTAGGTCCTTTGGCAAAGGGGTTCTAGCATCAGTCCCACACAGTTTATGGAATCTCGGTCCAGAATCTGTGGTTTCCCAAAGAGATGGCTGGGATCCTGATTCAAGGCAGGCCCTCCTTGACATCAAATTCTCAGCCTCCCTCTCTGTGAAGAATGGGCCTAGGAGAGACACTCAGATACAAATAGAAGGCGCACAAGTCTTCAAAGAAAAAGAAGCCCAGGTAAGACAGAGCCAGGTAACTTATGCATGTATATTCCACGGGGGCACTATCTATTAATGTGTCCTTGAACTGTCCTTTGGCAGCGAGGGCCCGGTATCATCAAGCCTTGGATGATCCAGGTTAAGAGGTGAGATAGGAAGGAAGTTCTGTTAATGGTACAGGACTGGGTGCTCTTCAGTTGGCAGGAGGCAGGTGACTCCTTCCGAGTCTGCCGAGTCACCAGGGGTGTTGGCTCTGCATGTTGCTGTTTTCCACATTGTGATAAAATTGGATTCTCTGAATGGGGCCAGTCCAATTCAAATCTTCGGAGCAAAAAGGGAAAAAAAAAGTGCACTAGAATATTTCTGTTGTTTTTGGGGAAGAGATGGTCCTCTTTCATGTAATTTTTGTCTGTGTTTCTGTCTTTGTGCAGAATGTCTTTGTCATGTCTATTCTGTGAGCTAGAATTTGTTAGAAAAAAAAAGAGAAAAAAGCCTGACTTTCCTGTAGGCTCCAACTCTGGCTTAAATTGGAACTGCAGCAAAGTCCATTGAGAGTAATGATTGGGGAATTTAGTAATTGGTCATTTCAAAATTTCAAAGCAATTCAATTAAATTGCGGAGTCCTGGAGGAGGATAGTGCAGAGTGAAGATAGTCTCTTTCTCTTCCCTTTCCACATTCCCTGACTACAGTAGGGACACATGGGGCCAGGAGAAGAGAAAGAAATTATGCTCAATCAGTTTAGTGAAATTCATTATTTGAGATATGAGAGCAAAAGCAGTTTTATATTATTGGGAATTTAAGAAATTTAGCAATTGATCATTTCAATATTGCAAAGGTGCTTAGTATAAAAAATACTTGTGGTTTTAACTTCTTATTGGACTTAACTGTAACCTGTTTGCACTAATTTGAAAGAAAAAGGAACAGGAAAAAAAAAGCTTGGCTGTTTTTAAAATCTGGCAGAGAAGCTTATTAAAAAAAAGGGGGGGGGCAATAAAACCTTATCTGATTCAAGTTGCAGCTCTGCCTGATGGGAGGTAAGAAAGAGAACAAAAGAAGCTAATGTCAATTGCTTTGGAGGAAAAAACTCTAGCAGGAGGGAAAAAAGCCTCCTTATCTAGTTAAACTTCTGAGAGGTAGTTAAAAAAAAATTTTTTTTTAATGTGTGTGTGTGTGTGTGTGTGTGTGTGTGTGTGTGTATGGATGGGCATATATATGTATATACACAACAAATAGTAATTCAGTTTGTCTGCAACATTTGTATTTGATTTAATTCAGTTTAAAATATAGATTATTAAAGCAAAGTGCCAGTAGCTTACCTTAGGGGAGGTTACATTTGTATCTCCCCTAATTAAATGGCATGTTGCTCTCTACAAGTATATTGAATATTTTGTAAAATTATGAGTTATGCCTTAAAATTTTGTCAGCTCTGCTGAATATATGTATAAGTTTTATGAAATTTGGTTCAAAATTATTGTCAATCTTAAAGTTTAAAGTAAAAAAAATAGTGATTTAAAGACAAGGGACAAGAAAGATTGGTTTGCAAAAGCAATTAATAGTTTAAATAGAGCATCTAGTTAGAAGGGTTATTGGTTTGGAAGTATGTTTAAAAAAAGTGAGAAGAGTATGTCAGAGAAGGCGCAAGTATGTTAGATCAGGTCGAGATAGGGAGATATAGGATCAGGGGAAGAGATGGGATGAGAGAAGGAAGAAAGAGAGGAAATTGGCTTGTTGGAAATAGGGGATAGAAGGGGGCAAGGTCCTAGTAAACTTGCCATTTACCAGGGGAAAGGAGATAACCCATGAGGTTGGGGCCTGTCTTTGACTGCAGATTGAATCTCGGGGGACTTGACACTCTACAAAGGTTAACTGTGAAAAGTGGGGTTGGGAAGCTTGGTGGCGTCAGAAGGGCTGTCACATGAAGTGGACCTTGTCAGGTTAGATTTGTCAGGTGACGATCTAATTTCCCGGTACAGTCAATTTTTAACAAACAGCAACTCCTTATTGATTAAAACATTAATTGCTTAACAAAACAGACAAACAAATTACACAGAACACAGAACATACATAGACTGCCCAGTCAAAACATTTAACCCAGACCAGGGGCTATCTGGAAAAAATAGCCCTGAGGGAAGTTGTCAGCTCCAGTCTTTCCTTCCATAATCCAAACGGAGCCTTTTTTTTTTTTTTTTTAGCCAGATGGTGTCTTAAAAAAAGACACCCAGATTTATACTCTGCAATGCCCAGAGTTGTGCCAACTGGCACACAGATATGTCTTAGACACCCAGGTAAGGTCCCTTGCATCCAGAAAACCCTATTCCCAGAATTTATGCCCATCAGCATTTCATAATTCTGGGAATCCAGATGCCAGCATACATAACAGAACAGGTCTTAAGACTTAACCAGATGATACCCCAAAAGGTACCCAGACAGACTTATTCTCCTATGGCTGAAATGGGGGTGTCTACCATCAGGCTGTTGTGGCTAGAAACTGCTCTCTTTCCCTGAGGCTCTGGAAAAAAAAAATCCAGGGGGGCCCGGCCTCTCCAGGCCAAGAATTCAGATCTGCAGCTACTCTGAGGCCCAAGGCAGAGACCCCAAAGTCTCTTATCTCTAATCTTGCTCATTTTCTAACATCTGGCTGGGGAGCTCGAAAATGTAATGCCGGAGAAACTGAACAAGATAGAGATTAGAGAACAATTTAATAGTTTATTAAATGGAGAGATATACTGGGACCAAATGGATCCATGGTTTGGTTCCAGGATTGAATGAGACTATCATCTCAAAGAATCCAGCAATGAATGTCAGATACAAGATTCTTTTATAGGGTTATAAGAACAATGACATAACAGGGGAAGTACCTGGATGGGGAATGACCTAATGGGGGGAGGCACCTAGGATGACATAATAGGAGGTACTGGAGAGGCTCCTGATATTCTAATGACATCTAAAATGGATAAAGACCTTTATTTCATCAAACATTAAAAGGGAATGGTTATACCCTAAAGCCTAAAGTCTAAGATATAAGACCTTTATCCTATCAAACATTAAGAGGGAATGGTTATAACCTGAGGCAGAGTAACTGAATAGGACAATTAGGGAAACTGGGTCAGGACATTAAAAGGGAACTGTGGCACAACAGCATGATCATGGGGGACTATATGGAAAGAAATGGGATTTTCGAAGTCAAACAATTCTCCATTAAGTATGCAGGGAAAAAAATTACTGTCAGCTGTCCTGGATCTAGAGAGGTTTCTGTTGTTTCTTAAAGGAAGGTAAATTCACTTCAGGTGAAAGAAAGAAGGCAAATAAATTCTTAAAGATTGTTTAAAAGGCCCATACATGTACTCCTTGCGGCTTCAAACAGCTTTAGGTTTTGTTGACATCTGTACTAATTGGGTAAAAGTCTTTCCTTTTAAGACTCTAGGGTTTTTGTTGGGAGAGATCATACTCACTGATAGGGACAAGGTTCTACTCATTACACCTACTCCTTTGGGGAAACAACAGCAAGAATTTTGGGAAAACATTCTTTGGTATTTATGCTAGGAAAAGCTGTTTGGACAAGAGGCATTTATGATAGCCTCGTCTCCCCCCCCCCCCCAGCCTTCCTCTGGGTGGGGTTTCTGGTTACTGTTACTGTCCCTAGTAACCTTCAAATTAACTCCACTTTTATTTATTCTTTCTCTTTTGCTCATATTTAGTCCTTATATTTTTAATACATTTGTGAGAGTTGCTTCTTCCAGATTCCAAGTTGTGAAATTCCAATGCCTTGGTCAATCTGAAAACCTGAAATCATCTGAGATCTGATTCTGACATTCAGCATTGGACACTGATTCTTGCTCATTGTTTTAAGCAGCAATAGCCTGTCACCCGCTTGCTTATGCACTTATTCATTATGATGTGGGTCTAATGGTAGAGAATTGATGTGAGAATCCCCTCTGGTCGGAGGTGCAGGTCCAACATGAAAGAATTCATGAACCCAACAAGTCTGAATGGCAAAAGGGATTTTTATTGACATAGAAAAGCCAGCTTTACTATGAAAACAGATTCCTCAGTGGCAAGAGGTTCTGTCAGAGAAACAACACGGTTATCACTGAGAAATGTTTTCACAGCAGGCAAGAGTCCTGGTAGGCAGCTGTGCCAAGAAGAGAGATCTCTTGGCAAAGCATAATTCTACTTTGAACTTCTGCAGAGATTTGGGGTTTTAAATTGTCTTTTTATAAGAAATCCAAGACTGGGGCTATTGTCAATGCCCCTAGGCCTAGATTTCCAAATGAAAAGAGAATACTTGGGAGTTTCAAGCCACTCAATAACTGGGAGTTTGAGCTACTTACTGGGAGTGATCCTGGGCTAATCTTAATGAAACCACTTAATTGCCCTGAAGGTTGGGTCTCTGTCAGAGGAGAGCTTCAGAGTTCACACAAAAGTCAAGGGGGACACAGTTTGCATCAATTATAGTAGTTCAAGATTTAGCTAAAGCTTCTACTGATATGGGCGGGTTGATTCTAAATGGTAGAGGGTGGATTATAGTTAATATCGAAGAGGGAGCAGCCTGAAGGCCTAGGTCACAAAGATGCCCAGTGGAAGATACATATTTTAGATAGATAGATCAATATAGATATAGATATATTGGAGTGAAAAATCTTCAAACGGATGAAAAAGAGGGGGGACTGAATGAGACTTATTGGATGAAGCTTTCTCATTATTGAGATTAAGTCACATTGTTGTGCCACAGTCCCTTTTAATGTCCTGACCCAGATTCCCTAATTGCCCTGTTCAGTTATTCTGCCTCAGGCTATACCCCTTCCCTCTTAATGTTTGATAGGATAAAGGTCTTTATCCATTTTAGACATCATTAAAATATCAGGAGCCTCTCCAGTATCTCCCTTCCATTATGTCATTCTAGGTGCCTGCCTCCATTATGTCATCTTCATCCTAGGTTCCTCCCCCCATTAGGTCATCCCCATTCGGGTACCTTCTCCATTATGTAATCAGTCTTGTTTCTCTATAAAAGAATCTTGATTCTGACATTCACTGCTGGATTCTTGGATACTTCCTGAAGGTATCTTTGTACCTGAAGATGTCTCTGATTAGTTAATTTAGGAAAGGGGTCTAGCACCCATCCCACACAGTTAGGAAGTAGAGGAGTAAAAGGTCAGGAGGAGAATAGATTCAATTTTTCCTTCCTTCCTTCTGCTCTTCTTAGTGATAATAGCTTAGGGAACTTCCTCTTAACTTGCATATTAAATTCAAATCTTCTGCTTAGTTTTCAAGACTGGAAATTGAGTTCCTTCCCTTGCCCCATATGTCGTCGCCAACTGCACTATGACACTAACACACTAACCACATCTGAAATGACAGGAAGGCAAATTTCACATCCAATATAAGGCAACACTTCCTAACTATTAGAGCTATCAAAACATGTAATGTACTTTCCTGTCCTGAAAAAAAGAGTGAATTCCCTGTTACTGTAATTGTCTGGATGGCTATTTACCAGAGACAGATTTTTATGTTTAATTAACCCTCTGAAATCCCTTACAATTTTACAATGATATTTTTATAATTCTATAATTTTTTGAAATCTCCCACTTTCTCTGTTAATTATGCCTAATAGATCCTCTTCATCTTTTCTGATTTCCCCTACCCTATTCTCATCATTTCCTTAATTATATGATCTACTTATTCATCCTGCTTGAATTGGCATTTATTCCTTAATAACCAATTTTTAAATTGGGATCCAGGTTTTTCTCTTTAATTGTCTCATTAAGGCAAAGCTTTTGTTAAAAGTCAGTCTCTGAAAGACATGATTGATTGATAAAATTGCTCTTAGCCATCAAGAAACATACTTTTGAATCTTCAGTGGGACCTTATCTAAGTAGGAAAACTTCTTTTAACCTAACTTCTATTTAGAGTATAAACAGTATAAACAGAATCCTAGGCTAGTTTTCACCCTGGGGAAAAAAAAATGTCCTTTGAAGAAATGACTCCCTATAGTATCTACTATGTTTTAGTATAGATAGTGCTTAGAACATACAATCTGGAACATGAAGAAGCACCTGTGAGGTTTAGGTAACATGCAAGGAAGAACAATTGAAACTGATATTGGAAGGCTACAGATACTTCTGCTGATTATGCCATTCTTCATTCATTTCATGGTACATAGTCTTCTTTGAATTAATTTCATCTAGACTTTAATCACATGGTCCTTTGTATCAGACAACTATCTAACTTATAATTTGAAATATCCAATCTTCTTTCTGTTTTACCATGCAAATTAATTTGATCAAGAGCTGAGTGGATAATTATTCTCTACCCAACTAAGTCTGAATTTCTGTCTTCATTATGATATACAGTCCAGTAGTAAGTTTCAAAAGCCTTAAGCCACCTGAAATTATTATTTTACTATTATATTAATAATCAATTTTTAAATTGGGATCTAGGTTTTTCTCAACTATTTTCTCATTAAGGCCTCTTGTTAAAAAGTCAGTCTCTGAAGAGCATGACTGATTGATGGATTGCTCTTAGCCATTAAGGAACATGCTTTTGAATCATGGGTAGGACTTTTCCCAACTAGGAAACCTAACTTTAGGTTTTAATATTTAGAATATAAACAGAATCCGGTCTAGGCTAGTTCCTACCCTGGAGAAAGAAATGTTTAGGATGATCCAGGTTGCCCTAGTGAACTAGAATGAAAACAAAAACTAACCAGAGTGATCTGTAGGAGATGGAGTCACCTGTTCAGATTGCTATAAGCAGACAAGTCTCATAATCAAGCTATGTTTTCAGAAGGAAGGATGAAGATTTTTAGTGTATCACCAATCTGGACTGAGTTTCACATGTTAAGGTAGGGATTTAAGATGACTCCCTTTGTGATTTTGGTTATGGAGAGAAAACACTGATTTGATTATCAGCTAATCTAATTAATAAATTTATTACTGCTCTAAAACTGTCTCCTCAGGGTTTTTTATTCCTCATTCACCCTAAATATATTATTAATTGGCAGCTGAATCTATGTTTTTTCATCATGGAGTAGGGAAAGGAAAAAGAGGGAAGAAAAAAATGAAAAAGAGTTATATACTAACTTTATTATATATTTAAAAGGAATTGCAAGTTGTATATAATACATTTGTAGTTTCATCAGCAACCATCTGTTTTTCTATTCTACATTATGGGAATAATAAATTCAGAATTAAATAAGTAAATAACTCTATCACTCCATACATACAAAGCATTTGTAGAGAACTTCATGTTTCTTATCTACCAGGTAAGTTTTTCACTTAGATAAAAGTGCCTCCCACCTATTCACCAAACAGTGTGACTGGCTCAATCAGCTCTCACGAGCTTCCAGCATATTCCAAGACTCTTGACTCTTTCCAGGTATCTAGTTTCATGTGTACATATGACTTTTACATATCCCAACTTGCCTACTCAGACTATTTATACTTCTCTCAAAATAGACCACATACTGCTGTTTCCCAAATGATTCTACTAGTGACTTCAACCTGGATTTTATGCTTTGACAATCTCATTTCTATCGTCATATTGTTGACATTTCTGTCAGCATATTGTTGTCTTTGTAATGGATTACTTCCAATGGCCAGAATACATGCTGAAGCTACTGTTAGGAGCTAAAGAAAATTCATAGGCTGTGAGGTTAATGACTAAATGTTATAATTTAGGGTAGAAAGACAAGCAGCCAAATGTTTAAATTTACCAAAGCCAATTGCAGAAGATGGGTAAACTATATTAAGTTTTGGAATGATTGTAGAAGGATAAGAATTGGAAAGATTGTAGAAGGATAAGAAAAGCATGCAAAAGGTAGCAAATGTCTATTAAATTTGATATAATGGATAGAGATAAGAAAAAGCCAGGACATGACTGAACTTTCTCCAGTTTCACTCAAAAAAAAAAAAGTGAAATCAAGCCTCTGAATAGATCTTAGAGCAAAAGAACATAAAAAAAAAGATAGAGTGAAAGCATTTTCCAATTGATCCATCTGTTGATCAACAGAATGAGTTACCCCAGGGATAACAGCACAATCCTATTTGAGAGCCCATATCGAAAATTGGAGTTTCCGACCTCCATGTTGGATAGTTTGGTTAGTTTGGAAGGACTTCAGGAAAAGCACCTCTCACTTGGGTAAAAGGGGAATGCAACCCAGCACAGATAGTATCCAGGCAAGCCAGATGGAAGCTTTTAGCCATAGCACAGTTCACAACGAAAACCTCTTAGACCTGATTCAACAGGATAATGGCACAGTATGCCAGTGGTAGAACTTGTAGTCCCAGACAAATTACTAGCCCGAGAAACATGGCAGAAATGGGCACAACGAGGCCAGTGAACGAGTCATCAAATACCTAAAGCCCCAGCAATCAAAGCCAGTGACCCTGCCTGTGTCTCCTAGCACAAGAAGCCCCAAATAGGCACACACCAAAAAATGAGCAAAAGCAAACCGACAAAAATCTTGACCATAGAAAGCTAGTGTGATAACAGGGAAGATCAAAACACCAACTCAGAGAAGGAAAAAATGAGTATATGTGAAATCTTAAAATGGGATGTGAATTGGTCTCAAGTCCAAAAAGCCTCCTTGGAAGAACTCAAAAAGAATTTTAGAAATAAATAAGGGAGATAGAAGAAATAATAAGAAAAGAAATGCAAAATGTGCAGGAGAATCAACAGTTTGAAAAAGAAAGGATAAAAATTAACTAAAGAAAACAATTCTGATCAGTGAACTGGACATGCAATTGAAAAAGTTAGAACAAGTACAAATTAAAAATCTCTAAATATCAAATTAGAAATTCTGAAAATCAAAGGAGAGATTAATAAAAGTCAAAGTAAGAAATCTATTGAATTAATCAATAAAACTAAAAGCTGGTATGTTGATTCACTACTATTTATTAGCAAAATAACTTCAGGAAAATTACAGGATATAAAATAAGCCCACATAAATCATCAGCATTTCCATATATTACTAATGAAGCCCAGCAGCAGAGCTAAAATAAGAGATCTCATTTAAATTAACTGTAGACAATATAAAATATTTGGGAGTCCACCTGCCAAGACAAACCCAAAAATTATATGAATAAAATTACAAAACACTTTTTTACACAAATAAATTCAAATTTAAAGAATTGAGAAAAAATATTAATTGTTCATGGATAGGCCAAGTTAATATAATAAAAATGACAATTCTACCTAAATTAATTTACTTATTCAGTATTGTGCCAATCAAATTACTGATATAGTGACATAGCTAGTAAACTAATCTAGTCATTTCTATGCATACCCTTTGATCTAGCAATGCCACTACTAGTAGAACTGTATCCCAAAAAGCTCATAAAAAAAGGGAATGGTTCCACATGTGCAAAAATGTTTGTAGCTACTTTTTTTTTTTTTTTTTTTGTAGTGGCAAGGAACTGGAATTTGAGTGGATGCCCCTTCAGTTGAGGAATGGCTGAATAAACTATGGTATATGAGTGTAATGAATATTATTTTTCTAAAAGAAATGATGAGCAGACTGATTTCAGAAAAACCTGGAAAAAACTAATGCTGGGGGAACTGAGTAGAACCAGGAGAACATCATATGTAGTAAGAACAACATTGTGCAGTGGTCAATTTTGCTAGATCTTGCTCTTCTCAGAAATACAATGATCTAAGACAATTCCAAAAGACTCATGCTATTCACATCTAGAGAAAGAATAATGGACTCTAAATACAGATCAACGTAAATTGTTTTCTCTTTTTTTGTTGATTTTTCTTCTCCTTTGTTGGCTTCTCTTTTTTCCTGATTCTTCTTTCATAACATGACTAATATAATGTTTAATATAATTGTACATGTATAACCAACCTTATATCAAATTGCTTGCCATCCTGGGGAGGGAGAAGAGAAAGAAGGTGGGATAAAAAAATAATGTAAATTAAAATCACATAACAGTAAATGTTGAAAGCTATCTTTACATGTAATTGAAAAAAAATAAAATACTATTAAGAAGAAGGAAAACCCACAATACTGGAATGGGAGGGATAAATGAATTGGGAGCTAAGTTCTGTGCTTGAAAAGGCTATATAGTCCCTGTATTTTGAGGACCTATAATGTTGTTGTTCAGTCATCTCAATGCCTTTGTGACACCATTTGGGATTTTCTTAGCAAAGATACTGGAGTGGTTTACCATTTTCTTTTCCAAATCATTCATTGAAGAAACTGAAACAAATAGGATTAAGTGACTTGCCCAGGATCACATAGCTAATACAGTGTCTGAGGTCAAATTTGAACTTGGGTCTTCCGGACTTTAGGTCCAATACATCAAAGTGTACTATCTAGCTGTTATATGATGATTATTCTAGAGCAGTGGCTCTAGAACCTTTCTTGGCCAGGATAGTATTTCATAAATTCAGCTATGATTCAGATCAGAGTCTAAAGACTCATGTATATGCATGGATTGAAAATTTAAGTCTACTATAACCAGCCGAAACTCAGTACATAGCATGCCTTGTGAATTTCTGCTCTAGAGTGATTAACTATTTTGTTGTTTGTTTGTTTTGTAAAGATCATATTAACTAAATTGACAATTTGTGAAATTGTGTGGTAAACTGGATAAAGAGGCACTCTAGAGTCAGGAACATCTAGATTTAGAACCTAGTCTTTGATAAGTACTAGTCTGTTGGCATGACTGAGCCAATCCATTAGCCTCTAAATGCCTTAAGTAATTCTTATTCTGGACTTATCTGCAAACTAAATGCAGAGCTGAATTTATAGAGGGAATTTTTTCTTCAGAAAGTTCCTTATATAAACAAGCACTGGTCTGGTTCATTATCTAGGTTGTCATATATTTGAATATAACCCTGCTCAATTATAATCTGTATTGATAAATTCAAGCTATTATTATATTATTATATTGTTCAATAGATCTTATAATCTTGTTGAGAGTTTTCTTTATCAAGCTCTGAATATTATTTTTTCAAAGTGGTTTGTGGTTCTGCTTTAATTTAATTCCATATGTCTCCTTTTCAAAAAATACATTTTGCATTTGAAAGAATATATCTTATATCCTGTCATCTTATTCTCATTGCTTTTTATATAATGAGTTTACCTATAAGAAGGAATGCCTGGATTCATCCTTAATTTTTATCATTCTGCCTCCAATCTTTTCCTGTTCTAATCCATTTCACATACTCCCATAAGGTTAATCTTTCTATAATATCACTTTCAGTATGCTCCTCCCCTGATGAATACATCTAAAATAAATTTCCATTGACACAGGGAGCTGGAGAGTACAGTGGAAAGGCAAATTGACAATGATTTTTAAAAATAAACACTTAATATAAAAAAAATAAATCTTTCTTAGTCACTAAATAAAGTCCAAGTCCTTTATCTTGTCTTTCAAAGTTATTGGTAATGTAGATATAAACATACTTTGTTAACCTTCTCTTTCAATATTCCCTAATATAAGCTCTTCTCTCCATATAGGCTGTTCTGTTCACTGTCCCAAAAAACACTTTATTCATTTCTGTTTACTTGCCTTTCCTAATGTTCTTCTCTTTCTTGAATACCTCCCTAACCTCCTTTCTATCTATCAAAACCCTCTTCATACAGTTCAAGTCTCACTTCCTTCAGGAAGGTTGAATTTCCTGAATTCCAATATACTGCTCAGTTGGTACTTAATTTTCATGTGTATAAGTCTTATTTGTCTAACTAGATCATAAGGCATCAAGGTACTCTAAATTTTTGTTTAGATGATTCTCAGGAAGATTTTGTATTATGAAAAAGTAGTTGATGATTTTATCTTGGTCACTTTAATTTTTTTGGTATCAGTAAGGACTAAGATTTTTTCCCCTTTGATTTTGTTCTTTTCTTCTATTTCAAATATGCCCTTTGTATTTAAAAAAAGACTTCTCAATGCCCTTACAAACACATGACTGCTAATATGGATCTTTTCTATAATTTTAAAAATCTAATTCAGCTATTTACATCATCTTTGTTCTCTTTAGTACAATCTCTGTTTTTTTCTGTAAACACATCAGGGAATCTGATATTTTTTTACACAAATAAATTCAAATTTAAAGAATTTATGTTTTAAGGTTTATCAAATCTGTATTATTGAGTTCCCTCATTTCAGATCCTTTCTTACTTTTCTGTCTCTTAACCAAAATATTAACAAATCCTTTTCATGATTATAGTTCTATAACATAAATTGAAGACTGAGAAGTGTTATTTTTTTCTTTATTCTTACTTCTTTTCATAATGTTACCATAAGCATTATGGTGTAATGGGCTGAGGCTTGAGTTGATGCACTGAGGTCCCAAGCACATGAGGCTAAATAGTAATTGGACCATACTCTATTAATATATATATGCTTGGAGAAAGAATGGCCCCCGGCCCACTCTTTGTGCAAGTCCTGATGTGTCATATAGGAAATGACGATTTTGGTGGGTGGTGGCAGGGGAGTGGAAAGGGAAGTGAAAAGAGAGACTTCTGGCTGGCGTCTTGTCACAGCTGTTCACATTGCTATCGCTACCGCCCTTCACCTCCGATTCACCTCTGCTAGCTGGCTTCCTGTCGCAGCTGCCCATATTGCTATCGCAATCTTTCTTTACCTCTATTGAGAATAAAGATTGAAGATTTTTCCCTTAACCTGAATTCCTGACTCCGGCTGGTTTTAAATATGCGGTCATCACATTATGGTTCCATTATTCTTGATCAAGAAAGAAAAAAGTAATTTTTTTGCGATTTTTTTCCATTTTTTATTCTGTTTATGGTCCTCTTCACATTTTCATTCTCTAGTCCTCAGGATAACAACTTTGTTAAATATCTTGCTAACTTTTCTTTAGACTGGTTTTATCTTACATTGTTCCTTTCTATTTTATCTATTTTATTTTTATTTTATGCCCAATTATCCTCATTCATAAAATTTTACAGATGGATTTATATTCTAACTCAGCATTGTCTTTGGCAATTATCATTCTTCATTTGGCAAATAATCCAGATGTTTAAATGTATATTTGTAATACCTAAACCATAGAAGGATAAAGAAAAAAAAAGAACTACTGAACAATATCACTAATAATTATTGAGTCAAATATTGTAACTAAAATTCTGTCCAACAGACATTAAATAATCCAAAAATTGCTTTCTGTTCAGAAAGGATCTATGTCAGGGATTCAAGGATGATTGGACATTTTGTTGTTCAATTGTCTCAATCAGGTATTACTTTTTGTGATGCCATTTGGGGTTTTCTTAGCAAAAGATATTATAGTGCTTTATTATGTCCTTCAGTAGTTTATTTTACAGATGAAGAAACTAAGGCTAACAGGGTTAAATGACTTGCCAGGTATCAGACAACTAGTAACTCTCTGATGCTAGATTTGAACTCCAGTCTTCCTGACTTCAAGTCCAATGCTCTATTTACTGCAACAGCTTTAGGTAAGTTTCTGTATACCAATTAAATACAGAAAAGAAAGTAGCATTTTTATGTAGAAATAAAAAAATACAGGAGAAAATAATAGAAATGGAAATCTTATTCAAAAATTAATATAAAATGCATAAAATATCTAGGAGTCACTTTACTATGGCATACTCACAACATATATAAAAAAATAAGACTTCAATAATAAGAATAATATTCAGTATTTGTGGCTAATTATTCCAATTGGTCCTAAACATTTATTAGTTGTGTACCCTGACCAAATCACTTACCTCCTTTTGCCCCAGTTTCTCATCTATGAAATGAATTGGTGAAAGAAATGTCAAATCACTCCAGTATCTTTACCAAGAAAATTCCAAATAAGTTCATGAAGAGTCAGACAATATTGAAATGACTGAACAACAACCAATACAAAGTTCAATGTTATGTAAAATGACTGACTACCTCAATTAAAAATTTGTTGATGTTCAAAATTATTAATACTTTTTTTTTTTTAAAGAAGAGCTAGAAAAGATGACAAAATTCTTTAGGAAAAACAAAAGATCTAGAATATCAAAGAACATTATGAAAAAAATAAGAATTAAGGAAAAATAACACTTCTCAGTCTTCAATTTATATTATAAAACTATAATCATGAAAAGGATTTGTTAATATTTTGGTTAAGAGACAGAAAAGTAAGAAAGGATCTGAAATGAGGGAACTCAATAGTACAGATTTGATAAACTTTAAAACACAAATTACTTGGGAAACAACTCCCTATTTAACTAGAACTTCTAGAAAATTGGAAGGCAATTGGCTGAAATTATATTTAAACTAACATCATGTACTGTATGTTATAATAGATTCAAAATGGTTATATTACTCAAATGTTAAAGATTATATAATTATAAAAAAAAAAAGAAGAAAACTAATTGAATTACCTTCCATACCTATGGTTAGAGGAAGAAATTTTATTCAAATAAGGGATAAGAATGTTTTTTTTTTTTTTTAATTCTAAGTCTCTTTTATATAAAAAAATCAGTGCTACCCTGATAGGAAGGGGTACTGGCCATTGGGAGAGGGAGAATTTTGCAACAGATATGTTTCATAAAGGCTTGATTTTCAAGATCCAAAATAATAACAATAATAAAAATATAAGATCAAAAGTCATACCATAATGGATAGATTGTTAAAAGCATTAATAAATAGTTCTTCAAAGACTACAAACTATTTATAACCATAGGAAATGTTGTCTGTGTGACACAGTAGATAGAGAACTAAAATCAAAATCATGATTACTTATGTTTAAATCCCACTTTTAATATATGTTGATTATGTCACTCTAGACAAGTCACTCAGCCTCTCAATCATCTAGACCATAACCAGATTAAAATGTAATTAGAAAATGTTTAACAAAATGAATAAAAAATACAATAAAATGCAGACTATTAATTTGTGTCTTTCTAAGTCAATATGCAGGCAGCAGAGAGAAGTTTTTATTTGATTTTGACACCATTGCTGTAAGCAGTTTTCTAAAACTACATTAAGTTGAAGAAAAAATACCAATCTGAATTAATATAAGTAATTTTTGTATTTGGGGTTTATCTTATAATGAAATTATGGTTCCAGTCTATATTCTATTTCTATGAAATGTAGTTTCTTCCTTTTTTAAATAGCTTTTTATTGAGAAAATATGCATGGGTAATTTTTCAACATTGACCCTTGCAAAAACTTCTGTTCCAACTTTTCCCCTCCCTCTTTCCATCCCCTCTCCTAGATGGCAGTTAGTCCCATACATGTTAAAATATATGTTAAATACAATATATGCATACATATTTATACAGTTGTCTTGCTACACAAGAAAAAATAGATTTAGAAAAAAGGTAAAAACAACCTGGGAAGAAAAACAAAAATAAAAGCAAACAATAACAGAAAGAGTCATACATTTTTACATAGCGATTTCATTGCCAGGAATATAAGAAAGTTATGTATTGAAATATTTATAACAAACCCACTCGTGGTGGTAAAGAACTAAAAACAAAGATAGTCAATGACTAAAGAACAGAAAAGCAATTATAGTATATCGATCAAATAGAAAATTAAACAAAACAATGGTTATGAAAAATAAAGGAAATTTGAGAAGATATATAAACCAATATAAAGTGAAGTAGGCAGAAAGAGGAAAGCATAAAAATTGAATTGCTGTACAATAATAATCAAATGTGGTCCCAAATTAAAGATAGAAATGCACCTTTTTTGGTAGACATGGAATACTTCACAAATATGTGGTGTTAGTTTTGTGATGTAATGTTTAATTTTAGATGTGATAGTTCATTTTGCTGTACTAATTTTTATTTCCTTTTTTTTTCTTTCTGATATTTAACAGGTATTGTTAAATCAAAAGATATCAATAATTTTTAAACTTCATTATAACTAAATGTCTAATTTAGGAAATATATTCCGTAAAATCCCTGAGTTAACAAATATTTTAGACTTTCACTAATGCTCACTACATTGAAGAAATCTGGCATTAGAAGACCTGCATTCAAATCCTATGTACTGCCCTGGGACTTTGTGTGACTCATTTAAACTTTCTAAATCTCAGTTTCCTCATATGAAAAATGAAGTGTTTGGGAATAGATACAAAAATCCTCTTCCAGTTCTAAATCTATAATCCTAACTCTTTTACATGATTCTATTCAATATATATAGATAGTTCTCCAACTCTGGAATATTGAGGTTGTTTCTATTTTTTGCTATAAGTTACTCATTTATGACCATATAAATTTCATCTATAAGCATCAGGATAAGATCAGAGGGATTACAAAATAATCATCAGGATTCAAGAGTCCAGATTTAAGTAGGCAACATTTATCAAGTTCAAGGAAGCCAGAGACGAGTAAGATAGTTTTCTCAAACAGTGCTTATGCTAAGGAAATCCCAAAAATAACTGTGTGGTTCTGCTGATTGAATTTAATCCCACTAATCTCAGAAATTTTTAGTCATCCCTTTCCACCAGGTGGAACTCCTGGAATAAAGTCCAAGAATTAAAGAAGCTTCATCCACTTATAGTAGACTTTATCCTTCTAGGACAGAGATAATCTTTAATTCATCCAAGATGCTTTGAGATCAATTTAACATGATGAAGTCATTTCTTCTAGTGTAGCTTAGATACATTAAGGAATTCTATGTCCTCAGATATTAGTAAAGTTAGGTGGCTCAGTGGAGAGAGTGCCAGGCCTAAATCAGGAAGACATCTTCCTGAGTTTAAATTTGGCTTCAGACACTTATTAGCTATGTAATAGCTAATTACGGGTAAGTCACTTTCCCCCTCAATTTCCTTTTCTGTTTCCTTCAGTTTCCTCATCAGTAAAATGAACTGGAGAAGGAAATGGCATACCACTTCAAAATCCTTACCAAGAAAAACCAAAATGAAGTCATGTTGAAGATGACTGAACAACAACAAAAGCAACATGTTCTCAGAAAACAGCCAAAGATAAGAGCCTAGGGAATCTAAAGTTGTTTGGTATTGTCCTCATTAGATTTTTTTCATCCTTCTTCTTTCACATTTTATCTCTCTGTCTTTCCCAAAGAAGAGGTTGGGACCTGGGCAGGATTCCAATAATAAATTCTCAGAAACTGTGTCTTTGTCTTCTCTTCCTCCAACATAGATTTTTTTCCTTTATGCCAACTGAAAAGGGAAGGTACTGGAAAGACTATTATGATAGCTACTAAGAGACTTCAGAACTACCTCTGACACATGCTAGCTGTATGAACATGGATAAGTTAAAGTTGACAGTAAACTTTTGAAAATTATGGTCTCTAGAAAATTTGCCTTCTGCATTGATTGGGGGAGATTCTTACATTGATGAAATCATAGGTTCAGACCCAAAAAAATTTTTTTAAAGGAAAGAAAAGGAATTTCTGAGCAAGAAAAGCAATATTAATGAGAAAACTTTTCTGAGAAAACCCAAAGCCAACTCCTGTGAGAAATCACAAGAACTTTCTTTATCAAAATCCAGACCCATATACCAACCACCACCATGGGTTTAATTCTAAAAAACAATTCAGAGTGAATTAGAATTTTGAAATCAGATCTAAGGTTAATTCTGTGATATGACTAAACTGTAATGGATAATACTTTAGTATTTGTTAGAAAGCTACCATTTACAAGCATTTTTAAAGTGGGTTTTTTTAAATATAGAAAATGCTTTGAATTCCTTACTAATTTAAGTTCATCTGTTTAAATAAACAATTCTGTTTTAGACATAAAACATGGATAAGAAGGTAGAATTGTATCTTAATTTCAATCTCTGTTAACCACATCTTCAGAACCTGATAGTTCATATAATACAATCAAGGCATCTAGTATTAGAATTTGGGGGATCCCTAAGTAAATAGAAACAGCTGTATTTTAGAAATTATGCTAGGATACAGCTGCTAGTGATTTTGCAAGCCTAGGGTTAGTTTTAAACATTTTGTGAATAATTCCCTGGAGCAATAAAGAGGGGAATATAGATGGCAGGTTTTTGTGTGTGTGCTATTAATGGTCAATCAATAGTGGGTCAAGAAACATTTATTAGGAATTGTTAGACACCATGCTAAGTGATGGGAATAAGAAAAATAAAGACAGTACCATCCCTCAAAAAGTTGATAATTTAGTGGGGAATTCAACATACAAAAGGGAAGCCAAAAGCACAGAAGTTATCACACAGGGTTTGTGGGAGAAGTCTAAACACGAAGAGCCAGACAGGAAATGGAGATATGACTAGTCAACCTATCTTTCTTAAATGGACATGCTTCCACATGATCCAAAGAAGTCCCAAAGGGAGAAGCTATTGATGAATCATGAGTATGGGGGTCAATGTAAGGTAAGTTAGTACAAAGATTCAATGAAGAGAAATATACTGTTTCTGAGAATTGCTCAGGTTAAGTGTAAAAGAATTTGAAGAAAGCAGAATATATCCCAGAGAATAGAAGGTGTAGAGAAAATTTGGAAGCTGAGAACCCTGAAGGTTTGCACAAGTTGCTTCCTGGGAATACTAGAATTCACCTCACACACAGGAGTATATGCAGAAGAGTTTGAAATGTCATCTGGATATTCCTGCCCTCCCTAAGTAGTAATACCAAACTGTTCTGTGATAAAGAGATTCATAATCTACACAGGACAGGAAGAGTAGAGCAAGTGCTCAAAAAGGTACAAAAGGACCTAAATTGTGGAGCACCAGTGAGATCAATGTGCCTACATGTTCATGATACCTACCTACTACTTGGTGACATTATATTCAACTTACAAATAGAAGAGATTATTTAAAAGGAATAGATTAGGTTTTAAAAAGTAAATAATGTTATGGGTTATATTCATTTTAGAATATCAACAAGCTAGAAAGGGGAATAATGGTATTAAACACTTGTTTCAGAATCACTGAGAGTTAATATTGGAGTGGAAATATACAGCCAATAGTAAGTGACATATATAGTGCTTTTGAAAATTAGGAAGCACTTCCATGTACTTTCTCTAATCTTCCTAAAACTGATGAGATAGGTTCATTTCTTTTGAGTGATATTAAACCCTCTTGAAAATGAAATCTGCATGCTTAAATCTATAAAGTAGTTAAATTCTATTTTGTTGTGTGAATGGAAATGATTTTTAAAATTAATTGAGTTATTGAAATCAGAAATAAATGTGATACAAAAACAAAAGGCATCAATAGAAAAAAACAAATTGTGCTGCTGAGCAAATAGCTATCAGCTTTTAATTTTTTTAAATAACTAAAAAATTGAAGAAAGTATAACAAAAGTATCAAAATCATAGCAGAAAATGAAAAAAAATGATAAATATAACTGAAACATAAAAAGCTGGTACAAAAATAAGAAATGAATATCTAGATATTATTAAGGAGCATTTGAAGAAAATAGTTTATACAGGAGGCAATAAAATAAATTACAATGGGGAATTTGTAATATGAGAAAAACATAGCCCCATAATAATGACAAATAAAAACACATTTGGGTATGTATCATTATACAGCTTACTAAACTAAATAAAATAAAATAAAATGATGAAGCCCAGTTTAGGTGAGAATAAAAGGATTTCAAGAATGTCTTCTCTTAGTAACTATTTGTAGGTTTTTTTTTTTCAGTCAAGCATTAATTCAGAGGCTTGTAATGAAATGGATTTTGAGAGAAAACGTGGAGCTTACGCAGCTGTGTGCCTCCTCTCTGCCATCTTGGCTGGAAGTCCAAGAAGGCAATCAAGAATAAAAAGGAAATAAATGTTATACAATTAGTCATTCTTGAAAACTCTTAGAATTGGTTCAATTTGTCTGAAGACTAATCTGGCAATTTATAGGTAAATTTGCAACTTTTAACCTGATTATTGCATTTGAGAGAATAAACATCAAGGACATAATCCAAAAAGAAAAAAAACAATAGCATAGAAAGATACTGTAAGCATCCTTGTTTCAAGTTCAGAGTTCTGGCCCATAACATCTCCAGCTTTCTTTTATTTTAGAACATAGGGTGGTTACTCTCCCTGACATCAAACAAAAAACAGGTGGGACTAAGTGAAAAGAATGAAGAATCAGATAAGAATGGAGTTAAGTACAATTCTGATGAAATTAAGGAATGTGGTGCTTCATAGCAGGAGACATTAGGGCGTTCCCCATACCCTGACCTACCCCCCTCAATTAACTCTTCATGGGTGGAGGGAGAAGAAGGAGGGGGAAGAGGCAGTGACACAATCAGCACCATCTATGAAGCAGTCTATGAAAAGATTACAAAAGGCATTAGTTAAAGCAAAAGAAGGACAGGATATATCTGATTTAAAAACAAATGCATACCCTGTTATTGAAGAATTTGATTCTTTAGATCAAGCCAGGAGAAGATACAATCCTTTTGATCTGGAAAAAAATCAAGGATTTGAAAAAGGGTTGCACTCTTTATGGGGCTACATTGTCTTATGTTAAGATGTTACTAGAGAATTTGGCTTATGAAATTTTAACCCCCAGTGATTGGAAATCTATAGCAGGGCATGCTTAGAATCTGGACAAAACTTGTTGTGGCTTTTGGAGTATAGTGAACTATGCAGGATACAAGCCCAACAAAACAGGCAACCCAGAGTTAATATACAAATCACCTTTGACCAACTAGCAGGTAAAGGTCAGTATGCAGACGCTTTAGCACAGATTAATTACCCTATAACAGCATATGACCAAATTGCTGCTGCTGCTGCAATCAAAGCATGGGGCTCCCTTCCAGGAAAAGATGGAGGAGAAGTCTTCATGAAAATAGAGCAAGGTCCCAATGAAACTTTTGCTGATTTTGTGAAACGTTTGCAAACAGCTGTCACAAGAATCATTGGAGAAAATGTAGTTACAAGAATCATGATAAGACAACTGACTAAGGAAAATGCTAAAGAGGTTTGTGAAAGAATTATATGGGGACTACACAAAGATGCTCCTTTAGAGGAGATCATAAGACACTGTGCCACAGTGAGCACAATGGTTTTTATACCCAGGCTATGACACAAAATATGGGAAGGTAGGGTTTCTCTTGGCAAAGGACTTTCAGAGAAACTCATCAATTCTTTCAGTATGAAAAAATAGGGCATCTTTCTGAAAACCCAATGTAGGCAAAGAAATAGAATGAGAGGACAGGGTGAGAGAATAAGACCCAAAATGCAACTGAGGTTTCCACTGGGCCTCAGAATTGATTTACCCAGGAAATGAGAGGCAGAGCCCAGCTCCAAGATCTCAAACAAAAAACAAGTGGGGCATATTGGCAGCCAAGGTTACACCCAGATAATCTTTAGAAGTTCAGGACTCTGATATGATCAATCAGCCAAAAAGCAATAAGATGGGAGAAAGGGATTACAATGGGGAGAATACAGGCTTTTTAACCAATAGAAGGGTAGCGTCCAGTACAAGTAGCTCCAATGTAAAAGATTGGATGATGATGAGAGATTTAGAAAGTACTGAATGGAAGGGATCAGATAGGTTAACTACTTGGGGGAGGTTTGCTTGTATCTCTACAGATGGGGAAGGAATCAGATGAGTGCCAATGAGCCGTATTCATCTTCTCCATCAGAGAGAGACAGAAAAAAGAGAAAAACCTCAAAATGAAGGAGAAGACCTAAGAAACATCTGACACTGAAAAGGCATGGCTGATAATAATGATGCCGGTTGTGATCCCTTTAAGAAACTAGTCCTTCCAGATTGATTTATTCCTTTCTGATTCCCAACCCCTCCTAGCTGATGCATTATCAATTCAGGAAGCTAGGATCTTGATTCACAAATCCTGGTCAAAAGCATCCCTTTGAATTCCCAACAGGAGATCCAGGCTCTCCCAATCCCCATTGGATCTGAGCCAACGTGGGCTGTCCCAGCCCCATTCTAATGATCTGCTCAGGTTTCCCACCCCACCAAGCAAACTCTAGCCTTCACTGAAACCCAGCAAGGAGCCAACTTGGAACTCCACCCACTGGCCCCTTTAGCTAAATATCTCATTATAAAAGAGCCAAGCTGGAGTCCTCTCTTTGCAGAGGATCGAAACATGCCAGCTATTCCATGCTTGGCATCTCAAGGACTCTCTGCTCATTGGAACTCTGTTTCCAGTGCCCTACTCTCTTTATCCTCACCTATTTCTTTATCTAGACTTTAACCTTACTTCCAAACCCCATAACAAACCTCTTTTATCAATCTAGGTTTTCAGGTCTGTAAATTCCTTTACAGGGACTCTTGTGATGCTACTTGACTTCATTTAACTCCATATCCTTGCGCCAAATCCAAAGAGGTTGCAGGGGAGCTCTATTTGACTCCCTGTACCCCAAACCTGCCACTAGACCTCAATTAAACCCTAATTTCATTTAGGTACCCCAAATCTAGACTTCATCAATAAGACTGTCACAAAACTTCAAAACCTGCAGAAGATTTTCCCTGAGATGAAAAATTATTGATAAGACTGTTGCAGAACTTTAAAACCAGCAGGACTTACCGGAATCCCTGATACATAATGAGACTACTGCAGAACTTCAAAACTTGCAAGAATCATTGGATTCCCTATGCACATGAAGTAACGGACAATAGATTCCTTTTGGACTATTTCTAGGATTTTTGGACATGTATAACTCCTCATGTTGATTTGTGTTATTTGTTACATCACTACTAGCCTGTGTTAACATGTGCTTATGTAATTTATGTAATTATGTGTAATACCTCCCATGTTGATATTATATATACCTGTTTCAAGTGAGACCCTTCAGAATCACTCCTTTTTTGTGGAGTCAGCAAAGGCATGATCATCTCCTTTTTTGGGGTTCTCACCTCCTTAAGAAGTCAGGGAGAGTGACTACCCTATGATCTAAAACAAAAGAAAGGGGGAGATGTTATGGGCCAGAACTCTGAACTTGAAACAAGGATGCTTACAAGGTACTAAGTGGAAATGAGGAGACAATGGTTATCTAGTTTAGCATGGTGATTAATAGTACTCTATTGTCAGTATGATTGAGTTAATTTTACAACAAATAATGGTTTCCTAGAGACCAAATGATTGGTTTATACTCAGTGTAGAACATATAAGCTAGGAGCTTCAGCTAGATTCATTCAGAGGCAGAGAAGACAAGAGAACTGGAGGCAGGAGCTTAAGCTTTCAGAGTCTCAGAGAGAGAGCTAGAGAAGACAAGCACACTGGAAGTTCTAGGAGCTAAGGAGACAGAAATTCATTTCACCTTCAGTCAGGCTCCTAGTAGCTGGCCTGGCCTCAAGCAGTTCCCCCACTGAGACCGAAGCCAGTCTGAAAGGCTCTCCAGAAAGCTATCCAGCCTCAGGAAGGAGATAATAAAGGATTTGGACTTTAACACTTGGCTGTTCTTGTGGTGATTACTGAATTGAAATAAAAACTGCCTCCAGAGACCCCAAAAACCAAACCAGAAAACACTACAGATACTATACATGCAGTAGTTATATGAAGGAGGTTAAATGAATATGCAGATTTTATCTTGTAAAATGCTTTTGGCACCATGAACAAAAATGATACTGATGTGAGTGAACTCTGTAAAAAAAAAAAAAAAATCACAAAAACCATGTCCCTTTTTGATCTGTAAAAACCCAGACTCCAAGTGG
Organism: Antechinus flavipes; assembly: GCF_016432865.1. Lineage (NCBI taxonomy): Eukaryota > Metazoa > Chordata > Mammalia > Dasyuromorphia > Dasyuridae > Antechinus > Antechinus flavipes. The sequence goes on along the minus strand of NC_067400.1, from coordinate 183,545,044 downwards.
TTTTACATGATCTCAAGAGGGAGATAAGCTGTACCATTCAAGGACAAATCAAACTCCTATTGATCATTTAGGAAGTCACATTTTCAGGAAAAACTTCACATTCAATTGAGAAATCCTGGTCTAATTATCAAACTTCCCCAAGACTTATCCCTAAAATAGGTCTTCTCTTAATCATTCTTTGCAGATTTTTTTCCATTTAGAGAATAGGCCTGCTAAGAAGTTTTTCTTAGTGTAAAATAAAACCTTCTATTTTTGTCATAGCCTCTGGGGTTAATGAATTCCTTCCTTAGGAACTTGTATCTCTTAGCAGAAGTAATCACATTCATTCACACACCTCATCAATATTAACTTCTGCAGAAACCAGGAACATAAATTCAAATACTGGTATGACGATAGGTGGTAATTCATATATGGTAAGCAAATAATGATTGAAAGTGAAAATTCACTTTGTGTGTTGACTCCCTCTTATAATTAAAAAAAAACAAAAACAGCAACCATCCTAGAACTCCACAATAGAAAACTGGTTAAACTAACAATGATATATTTATACAATGTATCATTATAGAGCTGTTAAAAGTGACAAGAATGTGGAATGTGTGAAATAATAACAAATTTAAAAAGCAGAGGACAAAAGATTATATATATTGTTTATAACCTGTTTAAATGTACCACAAACAAGATCAAAGTAGAACTTAGGGTTATGTAATATATTTGCTAAGTTCATAACTTTCATTTCACTTTATAACTTTAAAAATGTAAAAAACTGACCACATTTCATTCTTAAGATTATTGGAAGATATAATCTCTATTTTTCCTTCTAAACTATGTTTTAACTTGTGATGGAGAAAGCCATTTGCATCCAGAAAGAGGATTATAGGGATTGAATATGGATCACAAGATAGTATTTTCATCTTTTTTTTCTTGTTTGCTTGTTTTTCTTCTTCTTTTTTTTTTTTTTTTGCAGCATAATAAATGTGGAAATATGTTTAGAAGAATTGTACATGCTTAACTATATTGAATTACTTGCTGTCTAGGGGAGGGAGAAAAATATGAAGCACAAGATTATGCAAGTTTGAATGTTAAAAACTACCTTTGTATGTATTTTGAAAAATAAAAAGCTATTAAAAAAAAACCCTTATGCTTTAAGTTTTAAGTTTTTTGGGTTATGGTGTTTTTTGGTTTGTTTTTTGCTTTGTATTTCAACATTCTGGATTATGTTCTGAGCAACAAAGGTATACAGAAACAGTAAGTAGCCATAATATATGATTTGAGAGAGGATAATTAATGACCCTGATACAAAATGCCTCCTCTTTTTCTTTTTTTGCTGAGGTAATTGGGATTAAGTGATTGCCCAGGTCAAACAGCTAGAAAGTGTTAAGTGTCTCAAGCCAAATTTGAACTCAGGTACTCCTGACTTCAAGGCTGGTATTCTATAAAATGCCTCCTTTTGATGTCTATAATTCTACTGTTATTAGTTGATGACTGGCACCTGTCCTGGGTTGTTTTGTTTTGTTTTAATTTGAATATTCCTATCAGGAAAATATATTGTGTCTAAAATTTTAGTATAAATAGGTCTGTCAAATTACTTTTTCTATGTGGATTTCTGGATCACAGGAATTATTTTTGTCCAGGTGTCAGGTATATACAGTAAGAAGAAATTAAAAATATATTTACTTTGAGATAGGCAATTCTTTGGTAAAGTTATGTTCCTAAGTGTCATTTCAGAGTGTATCAGTTACTTCATATAGGTTCTATCTTGCTAAAGTTAGTCCCAGATTGGGACAGAGTTGATATTGGCTAAATGAAAAGGTATTATTTCTTAGCTCTAGTAATATTCTTTAGCTCTTCCTATCCCTGGAATGTTTTCCCTCCCTCATTTTTGCTTGTTGTCTTTGGCTTTCTTTAAATCTCAATTAAATCCCACCTTCTACAGAAAGCCTTTCCCAATCTCTTTTAATTTTAATACATTTCCTTCCTTAATCACTTCCTTTTTTTTTCTGTGTATAACTTGTTTGCACATATCTGTTTGCTCATTAGATTGTAAATTCCTTGAGGACAGGGATTTTTTTTTTTGTCCTCTTTTCCTATCCCTAAAGCTTAGCATGAATCAAACACTTAATAAATGTTTATTGACTAAAAGATCATAAGATTATGGGATTTTATATCTTGAGGTACAAATACTAACTCTGCCATTTAGTACTTATGTATCCTTGAGCAAGTCACTTAAACTTTGTAGGCCCAGATTAGTTCCTTTCTAAGATTCCTCTCAGCTCTGGATCATCTAGATCCTCTGATCCAAGAATGCTCTGGATCATCTGATCCACACCCAACATCCTGCCCTGGTATTTAAAATTCCCATTAGCATTGCTGTCTTGCACAAAGGCACTCAAAATCCTAAAAACCTATTTGGAATGCAACTATGTTACCTAGAAAAAGTAACACTTTTAACACTAACTTAGTATTAAATAATTGTTTTATCAGACCAATCACCTGTTACTCAACAGAAATAAAGAGAATGGGGAAATGCTTTGATAGGATGCATAAAATCTGAATATGGTAATGGGAAGATTCTGGATGCTTACTTTATTTTTTTAATAATTATAACTTTTTATTGACAGTACATATGCATGAGTAATTTTTTACAACATTATCCCTTGCACTCACTTCTGTTCTGATTTTTCCCTTCTTTCCCTCCGTCCCCTCCCCTAGATGGCAGGCAGTCTTATACATGTTAAATATGTCACAGTATTTCCTAGATACAATATATGTGTGCAGAACCAAACAGTTCTCTTGTTGCACAGGGAGAATTGGATTCAGAAGGTAAAAATAACTTGGGAAGAAAAACAAAAATGCAATTTACACTCATTTCCCTGTGTTCCTTCTCTGGGTGTAGCTGATTCTGTCCATCATTGATCAATTGGAACTGAATTAGATCTTCTCTTTGTCAAAGATAGCCACTTCCATCAGAATATATCCTTATACAGTATCGTTGTTGAAGTATATAATGATCTCCTGGTTCTGCTCATTTCACTCAGCATCAGTTCATGTAAATCTTTCCAAAACTCTCTGTATTCATCCTGCTGGTCATTTCTTACAGAAAAATAATATTCCATAACATTCATATACCACAATTTACCCAACCATTCTCCAATTGATGGGCATCCGTTCATTTTCCAGTTTCTAGCCACTACGAAAAGGGCTGCCACAAACATTTTGGCACATACAGGTCCCTTTCCCTTCTTTAGTATTTCTTTGGGATATAAGCCCAGTAGTAACTGCTTACTACTGGATCAAAGAGTATGCACAGTTTGATAACTTTTGGGGCATAATTCCAGATTGCTTTTCAGAATGGTTGAATTCGTTCACAACTCCACCAACAATGCATCAATGTCCCAGTTTTCCCACCACACTGGATGCTTATTTTAGACTGCCCTCCCAGTTAGATAACCCTTAGAAGGGCTTGGGGTCAAGAAGTAATTGTCTCTTATAGTTCTTCTTTCTTTCCTTCTTTCCTTCTTTCCTTCCTTTCTTCCTTCCTTCCTTCTTTCCTTCCTTCCTTCCTTCCTTTCTTTTTTATTAAATGGGAGAGATTTACTGGGACCAAATGGATCCATGGTTTGGTTCAGGGCTGAATGACACTATCTTCTCAAAGAATCTAGCAGTGAATGTCAGATACAAGATTCTTTTATAGGGTAACAAGAACTATGACATAATGGGGGAGGTACCTGGATGGGGATTATCTAATGGAGGGAGGCACCTAGGATGACATAATGGGAGGTACTGGAGAGGCTCCTGATATTCTAATGATGTCTAAGATGTAAGACCTTTATTCTATCAAACATTTAAGAGGGAATGATTATAGCCTGAGGCAGAGTAATTGAAGTAGAACAATTAAGGAAACTGAGTCAGGACATTAAAAGGTAACTGTGGTATAACACTTCCTTCCTTCCTTCTTTCCCTCTTTCCTTACCTTCTTTCTTTTCTCCTTCCTTCCTTCCTTTACTCTCTCCCTTCCTCCTTTCTTTACTTCCTTTCTTCTTTCCTTTCTTCCTCCCTCTCTTCTTTCCTTCCTCTCTCTGCCTCTCTCTCTCTCTTTCCTTTCTTTCTTTCTCTCTCCTTTTTTTTTTTTTTTGGTTTCTTTCTATAATACTTTTCCCCAATTACATATAAAGATACTTTTCAACATTCATTTTTATAAGATTTTGCATTTCAATTTTTTTCTTTCTCTTTCCCTCCCTTCTCCCTCTCCAAGATGACAGGGAATTTCATATAGATTATACATGTGTAATTATGTAAACATATTTCCACGTCAGTAATATTGTAAAAAAAAAAAAAAAAGAAAAAGAAAAAAGAAAGAAAGAAAAAGAAAAAAAAGAAGAAAAAGAAAAAGCCACCAAAAAATAGAAGAAAATGGTATGCTTCAATCTGCATTCAGCTTCCGTAGTTCTTTTTTCTAGATGTGGACATCAGTTTCCAATATAAGTCTTTGGAATTGTCTTGGATCATTGCATTGCTGAGAAAGAGCTAAGTCTATCATAGTTGACCATCACATAATCTTGCTGTTACTGAGTACAGTGTTCTTTCTCCTTGTTCTGCTAATTTCACTCAGCATCAGTGTCTATAAATCATTTCAGGTTTTGCTGAAATCTGCCTGCTATCATTTCTTATAGCACAATAGTTTTCCATTATATTCATATACCACAACTTGTTCAGTCATTCTCTAATTAATGGACATTTCCCCAATTTCCAATTTTTTTTATCACCACAAAAAAGAGCTGCTATAAATATTTTTGTAGGTTCTTTCCCCACTTTTTTGTGATCTCTTGCCATAAAAACTGCTTCCTGTCTTTCTGCTTTCTATATAATCTTGGTTGCAATGGTTTTGTTTATACAAAACTTTTAAATTTAATGTTACCAAAATTATCCATTTTGTATTTCACGATGTTAGAAATATCCTGCAAAAATTAAAAAAAAAAAAAAAAAAAAGAATTCAGAAGGATGAAGTAAATTGCTTTATTTATGGCTCTTATAAGAAACAGGCAATGTACCCAGAGACAATGCCTGGGTGGATAGACATGGGAATGAGCCTTTTATTTCATATCCTGAAGAGCAAGATTCCTCCCTCTTCAGTTGTTTGGGAATGACAAAATTAACAGGTTTCTTGGTCCTTCCATTGCATGTTCCTCCTAGATATATTCCCCCTCCTTCATTCTATAACCCAAGTTCAAAAATGGTGGGAAATTCCTCCTTTGGGAAGAAGTTAATATTAATTAACTCATTCAGCATATACACTCAGTGCTTGCAATTACTTTTAACTCACCTCTTGTTCTGGAGTGATTTTTACCAGTTATTATCATATTATTATTATAAATGGCTCAATATCTTGTTTTGTACAACTAACTTGGTCATGGGATGTGACCTCTTTCTAAGTCCTTGTCCCTATCTGGAAATACAACTCTATAGATTGCTCACAATGTTCCCTATTTCTTTTTTGGCCATAAATTCCTCCCTTCTCCAAAGATCTGATAGGTAAATTATCCCTCGCTCTCCTAATTTGCTTATAGCATCACCCCTTATGTCTAAGTCATGTATCAGTTTTGACATTAAGTAGGTATATCGTGTGAGGTATTGGTCTATTCCTAGTTTCTGCCATACTATTTTTCAATTTTCCCAGCAGTTTTTTGTCAAATAGTTCTTATCCCAAAAGCTGGATTCTTTGGGTTTATCAAACAGTAGATTACTATAATCATTTAATATGGTCTTGTGTACCTAATCACTGATTCACAACTTTGTTTCTTAGGCAGTACCAAATAGTTCTATAATTGTTACTTTATAATATAGTTTGAGATGTGATACAGCCAGATGATCTTCCTTTGGACTCTTTTTATTAATTTCCCTTGACTTTTTATTCTTCCAGATGAATTTTGTTATTATTTTTTCTACTCTAAAAAAATCATTTTTTGGTAGTTTAATTGGCATGGCATTGAATAAATGAATTAATTTAGGTAGAATTGTCATTTTTATTGTATTAATTCAACCTACTATAAGGCAACTATTATTTTCCCAATTCTTTAGATATGATTTTATTTGTGTAAAAAATGTTTTGTTATTGTCCATATAGTTGCTAGGTTTGTCTTGACAAATAGACTCCCAAATATTTTATTTTATCTATAGTTATTTTAAATAGAAATTATTTTTCTACTTCTTCTTGCTGAACTTTACTGGTAATGTATAGAAAAACTGGTAATTTATATTGGTTTATTTTATATTGTTTAATTTCACCAAAGTTACTATTTCAAGTAGTTTTTAGCTGATTCTCTAGGATTTTCTAATATCATCACATCATTTGCAAGGAGTTATAGTTTTCTTCCTTGTTGCCTAATATAATTCCTTTTTCTTTTGTTGCCAAAACTAATATTTCTAGTACAATATTGAATAATCATGAGAATAATGGGAATCCTTATTTCACCCCTGATCTTATTGGTAAAGCTTAATCTCATTATAGACAAAACCTGATGATGGTTTTAGATAGAACTGCCTATTTTAAGGAAAACCCCTTGCTCTTTACTATTATTTTTATTAGGAATACCAGCTGTATTTTGTTTAAAAGACGTTTTTGTATCTTTTGAGATCATAATGTGATTTCTGTTGGTTTTGTTATTGATACGGTCAATTATACTAATAGTTTTACTGATATTGAATCAGCCCTACATTTATGGTATAAATCCTACATGGTCATAAATCCTGGATGATAAATTGCCGGGATCTCTTTGCTAATATTTAATTTAAACCTTTTGCATCAATATTCATTAGGGAAATGGTCTATACTTTTCTTTATTTGTTTAGGTTTCCTGGTTTAGATATCAGCACCATATTTATCTCATAAAAGGAATTTGGTGGAATTCCTTCTTTGCCTATTTTTCCAAGTAGTTTATGTAGTATTAAAATTAAATGCTTTTTAAATGTTTGGTAGAATTCAGTTATAAATCCATCTGTCCCTGGAGATTTTTTTCTTAGGGAGTTCATTAATGGCTTGTTCACCTTCTTGCTTGCTTTTTGTTTTTGCTGAGGCATTTGGGGTTGAGTTGCCAAGGATCACATAGTTAGGGAGTATTAAGTGTCTGAGGCTGGATTTGAATTCAGGTCCTCTGACTTCAGGGCCAGTGATCTATCCACCACATCAATCTAGCTGTCAGTCAATTTCTCTTTCTAAAATTTCTAAAATAAAATACTTAAATAAAATGGGGTTAAGTATTTTATTTTCTCTCCTGTTAGTCTCAGCAATTTATATCATTGTAAACATTCATCTATTTCATTTAGACTGTCATATTTATTGGCATACAATTGAGCAAAATGACTCCTAATTATTGCTTTAATTTCCTCTATATTAGTGGTGAATTCACTCTTCATTTTTCATACTGGTATTTGGTTTCCTTCTTTCTTTTTTCAAATCAAATTAACCACAGGTTTATCTATTTGTTTTTTTAGCTTATTCATAAAGCCAGTTCTTATTTTAATTATTAGTTTAATAGTTATCTTACTTTCACTTTTATTAATCTTTCCTTTGATTTTCAGCATTTCTAATCTGGTATTTAATTAGAGATTTTTAATTTGTTCTTATTCTAGCTTTTTCAATTGCATGCCCACCACTTTATTCATGTAAACATTTTAGAGATATAAAATTTCCCCTAAATACTACTTTGGCTGCAACCCATCAGTTTTGGTATATTAACTCATTATTATCATTCTCTTTGATGAAGTTATTGTTTCTATGATTTGTTGTTTGATCCACTCATTCTTTATGAGTAGAATATTTAATTTCCAATTAAATTCCAATCTATCTTTCTACTACCTTTTGTTACACATAATTTTTATTTCATCATGGTCTGAAAAAGATACTTTTTAGTATTTCTGTCCTTCTGCATTTGATTGTGTGGTTTTTATACACTAATGCATGGTCAGGTTCTTTTTGGTTGTGAAAACATTTTCTATAATTTAATTAAAAAGATTTTTAAAGAAAAAACAGAGGAAGAAAAAAAGAGAAAAGAATGCAAAACAAAAGAGAACACTATCATGTGCCCAGAAGAACATCAAGGATGATTCAAAATATATAACAGCAAATTACCAGATAAAGAAAGCATATATATATATATATATATATATATATATATATATATTAGTTGAAGAAATTATATTCAAGAATGTCCATTTTTTCTTTACTTTTTTGTACATTATTCTTTGGTTCTCTGCTGTGCACCTTATTTACTTTATTCTTTTTTCCCTCTTTCATTTCCCCCATGCCCAAGTAAGCTACAGTTAAGAAAAGATATATTTATATATCCATATGTATATATATATATCCATTTGTATACACACACACACACACACACACACACCCCACACATACATGCACATATCTTTCTTATTACTGCTGCCTCTTTAATTATATTCTGCTCCATAACTTGCCTTGCTATTACTTAGCAATCCCCCCACCCAAGGACCCTTTCCTTGTCTTCTTAGTTTCCCCATGAACCTATTTCTCTCCCCCCCAGCCTTATTTCTTTGTAGATTTTGGAGGATGCTATATACCCTTCATGATATATATATATATATATATATATATATATATATATATATATATATATATATATATATATATATATGTAGTGTTGCCTACTGAATCCATTTCCAATGTGAGTAGGTTTTTGAAATTATGAGCCTTCCTCCCCCCTTTAATGCCTCTGTGTCTAATCTTCCTCTGTGCTTCATTTGTATAACCTGATTACTATTTTTACCGAGTCTGCCAATTTTTCTTTTCAGATACCCTATGGATGAACTGAGTCATAAACACATAGTATGCAGTTTCCCATGTAAAAAAAAAAAACATAAACAATTTGTCCATATTTAAACAGTTTGGCTATGTTAAGTTCCTTAAAATTGACTTTTCATATTGATTCTTATATGTTAAATTTTCTGTTAAGTTTGGGTTTAGTTGATAGAAAGTTCTAAAAATCTGCAAGTTCATTAAATGTTCATTTTTCTCATTCAAAACTATAGATGATCTTGCTGAATATATTTTTGGCCACAGGCCTAGTTCTTTTGATTGTCAGTAAATATGATTCCAGGATCCAGTTATAGTAACTGATGATAAGTCGTGTACAATTCTAACTGTAGCTCCAGTGTCTTTGAATTTTGTTGTTGTTGTTTCTTGCAAAATTTTCTCTTTGATCTGGGGTTTTTGAAATTTGGCAATAATATTTCTACGTATTTTCCACAAAGGATCTCTTTGAGATGGTGATTGGTTGATTTTTTTCTATTTCTACTTTTCCCTCATATTCTATCATTCCAGGATAATTTTCTTGGATTATTTCCTCAATGATTGTGTCAATGTTCTCTTTTTGATCACGATTTCTGGCAGTCCAATTATTTTATCTTTTTATCTGTTCTACAGATCTGTCATTTTTCTTTTAAGATGTTTCATGTTCTATTCTATTTTCTCATTCATTATAATCTGTTATTTCTTGTTCTCTCATAGATTCACTGGCTTCCCCTTGCCCATTTTAATTTTTAAGGAATTATTTTCATTTTTGAAACTGTACCTCCTTTTCTAGTTGGTTAACTTTTTTTCATAAACTTCTTGTTTTTCTTGAATGGAAATTTATTTATTTATTTATTTTTACTTTCCCTCAATATCTCTTATTTGATTTTTAATTTTTTTTTAGTTCTATAAATTATTTCTGGGCAGGGAGCCATTTCACATTACTTTTGGGATAGAAGTTTTGTTTTTTTTTTTTTGTTTTTTTTTTTTACTAACATATCCTCCTCTGAAGATGAACTCTAGTCTTCCCTTATTCTCATAATATGTTTCAATGGTGGGATTCTTTCTTCTTTGCCAATTCATTTTTAAAAGTAAGGTTTAGTGTAAGCACCTTTAATCATGAGGGTGAGATGGTTCATGCTTCCCTTCAGTTCACTTTGACCAACAACCCCAAATTAAGAGCTCTACCCTCCAACAAGTGCCCACAGCTAGCAGTATCCTTGCCCTGCCTCTGCACTCAGTGGGTGCTAGTTTCTTCCACACAGGACTGTGTTTCAGCAGCACAGCTGGACTTGGAGTTCTCAATCAGCTGAGGTTCACTCAGTCTTCCAGAACTCAGGCTAGGACTACACAAATAGTCAAAGATGTGAAAATCCCTGTGGTTCCTGTTGAGACTCCAGACATACCCAGCTAGGCAAAGGAGTCTCCATTTGATTTTTCTAAGGAGCTAGCCCAGAGATGTTTGCACTTCAGACAAATTAATTCCCATCCTAGGGTCTTTCTTCAGATTTTCTCAGGTTGTAACAGAAAGACCTTTCTCCTGCCCCAAGGCTTCTTGATTTTTCACCAATCTATGTTCACTCTGAAGGGCAAATTTATTTTATTTGTGGGAGAAATCAGGAGACCTTGAAATTTATCAACCTACTCTGGCATCTTCCCAGAATCTTCACTTCCTTGGTCTGTTTTTGTGTAGGTGCCATATACCAATGAGAAAAAGGTATGGTCCTTTCTATCCCTATTCAATTTTCTATCATATCTAACTTTTCTAAAATTCCATTCAACTACTTAACTTCTTTCTTGTTTGTTTTGTGGTTAGACATATCTAGTTCTGAGAGGGGGAAGTTGGGATTCCCCACTAACATAGTTTTGTTATCTATTTCTTCCTGTAACTCATTAAACTTCTTAGGTTTATTTTACTTATTTATTTAATATTTTCCCCAGTTACAACATAACTTTTTTTTATATTTGTTTTTAAATTTTTTTGAGTTCTAGATTCTCTTTTATGCCCACCCACAAGTGAAGTTATGTAAAACATTTCCATAAAAGTCAAGTTGTGGGGAAAAAAAATAGATCTCCCATCCTAATAAAAATAAAAACTCTCAAGAAAAATTAAGTAAAGTGGGGGAGAGGGATGTAGTGTTCTTTTTCTATAATATATGATGGTTCTCTCTGGGAGTAGGTTTCTTGGGGAGGTTTCTGGAGGCCACTTAGTTTCAGTTCAGAGTAATAATCACCACAAATGCAGCCAGCTGATAAAATCCAAACGTTTATTTTCTCCTTCCAGGTCTTTCTTTCCATGGGCCTGGAAAGCTTTCTTAGAGACCTATCTTTCAGTGGAGAAGCGAAGAAGGAGAGCCTGCCACCACGGTGATGTGAGATGGGATGAATGAATCTGACTCTGCCTCTGAGAGTGGGCTTCTTCTGAACTGACCCTGACTGACTCACTGAAGTTCTTTTTATGCTCTGTGTAAAAGGTTGACTCCTCATCTGAGAATGGGATTATGGGAGGTGTGAATTCATGAATCTCATACTGAATACTGACTTGTGAATCTCCCCAAAGTGTGAACTAATGTGTGAACTCTCAAAGGTGCAAATCCAAGCACACAAGCATTGCTTCCATCAATTCCAGTGAGTTATCACCTTGTATCAAATTCTGGCTCATAATAGGATGGGGGAAGAGAAGAAGGGGGAGAGAGAGAGAGAGAGAGAGAGAGAGAGAGAGAGAATGCTTCAGTATATATATATTGATATGTTGATATTTAATATATATCAATATATATAAGAATCATTTCCTTCTCTGGATATCAATAGGATTTTTCATCATAAATCCTTCAGAGTACTCAACTCATTTAATTTCTCTTCTAAGAATCTGAATGCTATACCAGTTGGTGTATTTATGTTTATTATTGATACTACTTCACTATCTGTGGTACCTCTTAGAAAGATGCAGTTTCCTTCCTTGTCTCTTTTAATTAGATTTATTTTTGCTCTTGCTTTGTCTGAGATCAGGTTTGCTACCCCTCCTTTTTTTTTTTTAACTTCAAGTAAAGTATAATATATTCTGATCCAATCTTTTACCTTTATTCTGTGTATATCTCTCTGCTTCAAATGTTTCTTATAAACATATTGTAGGATTCTGGTTTTTAATTCACTCTAATACTTGTTTTTATTTTATAGGAGAGTTCATCCTCTTCACATTCATAGTTATGGTTACTGTGTTTCCCTCCATCCAATTTTCCTCTTGTTTATACTTTTCTCTCTCCTTTTACCCTGTCCTTCCTCAACAGTGTTTTGCTTTTAACCATCACCTTCCTCCAATCTGCCCTCCTTCTATCAGCCCCCTCCATTTTCTTTCCCCTTTCCCCTCCTACTTCCCTATAGGGTAAGATAGATTTTTCTATGCAATTGAATGTCTATATTATTCCTTCTTTGAGCCAAATCCAATGAGAATAAGGTTCAAACAATGCTCATAATCTCCCTTCTATTGTAATAGGTTTTTCATGCCTCTTCATGTGATATAATTCACCCCCATTCCGCCTCTCCCTTTTCTCTTCTCCCATTATAATCAATTTTCCCCCTTAATTAATTTTGTTTAATATCACATCAAAGTCAAGTTATACCCATACTTTCTATTTAAGTATCTATCCTCCTCATTGCCATAGATATTGTTCTTAAGAGTTACAAGTATCATTTTCCTATGTAGGGATGTAAACAGTTTTAAGTCCCTCCCTCTCTGCCTCCCCCCCTCCCCCCACACACACATTATGGCTTTGAGATACTCCAATAATTCTTAAATTATCTCTTCTGCATCACTTTTCAAAATCAGTTGTTTTGCTATGAAGTATTTTTTATTTTCTACTATTTTTAATTGTTTTGATTTTGATTGTTTGATTCTTGAAATTTCATAAAGTCATTCCATATTCTACTTGCCAAATTCTGATTTTTAAGGACTTATTTTCTTCAATTAGCTTTTGTAATTCCTTTTCCATTTGGCCAATTCTACTTTTAAAGGAGTTGTTTTCTTCATGGATTTTCCCCCTATTTGGCTAATCCTATTTTTGTTTTGTTTTGTTTTGTTTTGGCTGAGGCAATTGGGATTAAGAGATTTGCTCAGGGTCAGACAGCTGGGAAGTATTAAGTGTCAGGAAGCCACATTTGAACTCAGGTTCTCCTGACTTCAGGGCTGGTATATCATCCACTGTGCCACCTATCTGTCTCCAATCCTATTTTTTAAAGAGTTGTTTTTGTCAGTCAATTTTCATTCTTCCTTTTCCAAGCTATTGATTCATGTTCCATAATTCTCTTACCTAATTATTTCTTTTCCCATTTTTTCTTCTTTTTTTAAACTTGATTTTAAAAATATTTTTTGAGCTCTTCCAAGCGGAGTTTTTGGACCTGAGACCATATTCCCCTTGAGACTTCACATGTAAGCATTCTGACATTGTTTTCTGCTTCTGAGTTTGTGTTTTGAGCTTCTCTGTTGCTATAGGAGCTTTTTATGGTTAAGGCTTTGTTTTTTGCTCATTTTTAAAAGCCTGAAAGTTGAGCTATGTTCCTGGGGTGCATGGAGCATTGTTCCAAGATGCCTTTTTTGATGGCTAGGGGTCTAATCACTGCCTTTGTGCTCTAGGACCTCTGGGACTTGATGCCTTGCCCACTGATCTAGGGTGGCCTGGCCTATTTGTACTTATTGTACCCTTGATTTGGAAGCTAGTAGTTTGCCTTCCATATTGGAGCAAGAATTCTCACAGATGGCCTGCTGGGCCTCTGGCCTGCTGAGCCAGATTCACCAATATTTGGTTGCTGATCTGTGCTGTGGCTGAAAGTTTACAGCTTGCTTCCCTAGATACCACTTGCCTTGAGCTGGGCTCCCCTTTTATCCCAGTAAGACAGACCTTTCCTGAAGTTTTAAGTTATGTCGAGTTGGAAAATTGTTTCATTCTGGGTTTTTTTTTTTTTTTTTTTTTTTTTTTGTGGATTCTGTCACTCCAGAATTCTTTTAATTGCTTGATTTAACATTGTTTCCAAGGAAAATTGGGGAGAGCTCAGGCAGCTTCCTGGCTTCTCTCTGGCATTTTGGCTCCACTGCCCCTTGTAGTTGTTTCAAAGCTACAAAAAGAGAACTGTCTTTTCAATAACTTCTCTAGACAAGGCAGCCAAATTCTAACTGCTGAGGAACCAGCCAATTCCAACTTCTGGGCTTTTGAGCTCACATTTCATTGTACTATCAATACAATGTATTTATTTTTAATTCCTTGCTTTTTAAAAACAAACAACAATAACAACAAAAGAGAAAATGAAAACAAAATGAATTAATTGCATACAGGACCAAAGTTTTTATTTGAAAATATCATTTGGAATTCAAATGCATGCATGTTAAAATGAACATAAATAGTTTTATTTCAAAAGGCTATTCAGAATATATAAATTTGAGTCTCTTTTTGTATATGTGCTACATTTTATTCATTCTAACTTCTCAAGTAATTTTGTTCCACTTAGCCAATTTTTTATTTTTTTAAAGATGGCATTTTTTTCTGAAAATTAAATAAATATGTTTCTGAAAATTAAGTAAATCGGTTTTAACAATGAAACTATTTATGAAGAATACTGCTGGGACAAGGGAGTGCCCCCCAAATTGTTCAAAGCAAATGAAATGCTACTGAAAAACATCCAGCTAAATAAAAATAGTCCAACCACACTGGAACCTCCTGCATGTCAAAATAATTCTCTCTCTGGCTTAACATAATAAACCAAAAAAAAAACCCATTCTTTTTTTAAATCATATTTTTATTTTAGTTTTCTTAGGTTATAGGGACTCAGAGTTGCAAAGAAACCTAAAGTTTCTGCAAAACAAATATTTGTTTCATAGATGAGAAAATACTTGGTAAGTAATTTGCCTAGAATTGCATAACTAATAAATCATAAATTTCAGATTTGACTTTACATGCAGAACTTTTCTTTTATTCTATTCCCTTCCATTCTCGATTATAATAACAATGATGATTTTTTTATTTATATAATTTTATATACTATTTATATGATATTACATGACATTTATAAAATCCTTACTATATTTCAGGCATTGTACTAAGCACTTTACAATTATTGTCTCATTTGATTTTCAGAACAATCAGGATTAAATTACTTACCAAAAGTCACACAACTAATAAGTACTTTAGGCTAGATTTGAATCTTCCTGATCTTCCTGATGTTAGGCTTGGCACTCTGAGCTATGCCATGTAGCTGTCCCATTACTTGCTAAATATTTATAATTTTGGTCCTGGTCTAAATTACAGAATTTTTTTCTGTGTCTCTCAATATGCTCAGCATGAGAGAGGATTATTCAGACTCAAAACGACCAAAAAAAGAAAAGTCTAGATATTTTGTTTTCCTTATCAGTGGATTTTGTTAAAGCTCATTTCCTCCCTAAATATTAAATATGTGAGCAGCTAGGTGGCACAATGGATAGAGTTCCACCTCTGGAGTTAAGAAGATTTGAGTTCAAATCAAGACTGAGACCCTTATTAGCTGTGTGATTCTGGCAAGTAATTTAACCCTGTTTGTCTCAGGGTTTGTAAAATGATATGAAAAAGGAATGACAAACCATTTCAGTATCCTTTGTGTGTAGGGGGGAAGGGGAGAGAAGCTAGGTAATTGGGGTTAAATGGTTTGCTCAGGATCACACAGCTAATAAATAGAAGATATCTGGGTCCAGATTTGAATTCAATTATTCCTAACTCTAGGGCTAGTACTCTATTCACTGCACCATCTAATTGTCCCTACATTTTGGTATCTTTGTCAAGAAATGGCAAAGGGAATAGAATAGTTACAATGGGATCACAGAAAGTAAGACATGACTGAAACAACTCAACAATAATTGATTAAACTCATCCTTGATGGATAAATTATCTATTGGGGCAAATCATTTCCCTTTGCTCCTCAATATATCCTATTCTAAGCTTTCTCTTTTATTTCTTATTGCTGATAAGTCCTACTAGGTAATTCTAATTGGAGTTCCTAAAGACATGAATTATCTCTTGGCTATTTGAAAATTTTTCTCTTGACCTAGAAACTTTAATATTTAGTGACTATATTTCTGGATAAGTTCAATGAGTTTCTTCTCTGTACTTTGCCTTCTAGTTATGGGCATTTTAAAAATCATAGTTTGACAAATTATGCAGGATTGTTTTTTCACTCTTGGTTTTTTGGCGAATGCCAGTAATTTTTAAAATTCAGTTTTAATTGCCTTTGAAGGGCATTTTAAAAAAAATTTTTGCCTTTTAAAAAAGAGTTATTGTTGCATAATTTAATTTTTAATTGTTTCCTCCATTCCTTTTTCCTCCATGTCCTGTTTCCCTAGTTTTCCAGTTTCCTTTCCAAACCATCTTTTCTTTTTTAGAGATTTTAATTAAGAATTCTAAGTTTGGATCTCCTTTTTCTCCCCTTCTTTTATGAAAGGTTTTAGTCATTCTGGGTATTTTTTTTCCTGTAGTTTTGTAACTATTCCATTCCCTTTTCTGAAGTTTTAGTTAGAGTAGAATTGTATTCTTCTTTTGGAGATTTTCACCCTGCATTCTTTAACTTACATTATTCCTTAATTTTATTAGGATCTTAAAAAAAATAATCTTTCTCATTTCTTTAATTTCTCTGTTGGTTTTCTGATGGGGTTTCTTCTTGAGGATTTCTTTCCTTCCTCCCTCCAACTTTTTGGTCTGCTGTTCTTTTAATTGGTTGATTTTTTTTCTTATTTTGAAGTGATAAGGAGAAGTTGGGCTTAGACATAACTCCTTTCTCATTCATTTTACTAGTTCTCTCCTACTTGTTCTTAATCTGTCACATCTGTTCTTCAATGATTCTTTTTATTATTTAGTTGTGTCTGACTCTTTGTGACCCAATGGACTAATTCATGGAGTTTCCTTGCCAAAGAAACTGGAATGATTTGCTATTTCCTTTTCTAGTGTGTCCCCATTTTGCAGATGAGAAACTGAAGCAAAAAAAAGTGTTAGGTGACTTACCCAGTAAGTAAGTAAATGTCTGAGGACAGATTTGAATTCAGATCTACCTGATTCCAAGTGCAATAAAGATAGAAATTCACTGCATCAAATAACTCTCCAATGACTTCTCTCATATATTGTGATGACCACGTATTTAAAATCAGCCGGAGTCAGGAATTCAGGTTAAGGGAAAAATCTTCAGTCTTTATTGAAGTGAAGAAGTGAAGAAGGATTGAGATAGCAATATGGGCAGACAGGAAGCCAGCTAGCAGAGGGGGATTGGAGGTGAAGGACTGTCATGATAGCAATGCGAGCAGCTGTGTCAAGACGCCAGCCAGCAGTCTCTTCTTCCGCTTCCCTTTCCACTCCCCTGCCTCCACCCACCAAAATCGTCATTTCCTATACAACACATCAGGACTTGCACAAAGAGTGGACGAGGGCCATTCTTTCAACAAGCTTATATATTAACAGAATATGGTCCAATTACTATTTAGCCTCATATGTGCTTGGAACCTCAGTACATCAACTCGAACCTCAGCCCATTATAATATATAATAGAGATTTTTCTGATGGGATTCCTTTTTCTTCTGTTCTTGAAGCACTTCTCATAAAGATCTTACAAAAATGAGAAAATTAGCCTGTAATTTAGGAGATGCTGATGATTTCTTCTTCTTTTATTTTTGTAAAAGTTCTTAGTTATCCAATAAAATAAGAATGCTGATTAACAGGAACCAAGGCTAGCATGTGAGAAAAATAATTATTAATAACCAGTGTCTTGGGGAGAGTCAGAGTTCCCTCTTCTTCCAAAGTCCTGATTTTAAGTTTAGTTTCTTGAAGAACATTACTTATGTTGATTGAATTAACTCCTAGATCTTAGTCCAAGGAATCTAATCCAATGTAGGATGGCCCATTATGTTCTATCCAAGTTTGGGTGCCGAATCTTTTATCCAGGTAGCCAAAGGCTAAGGGCGGTCTTGGTATAAAGATAAATTTCTCTGTTCAAGGGTGACATGATGTCACTCTTGACTCCTCATTGAATACCTACTTTTCCAAGGTTAAAAAACAAAACAAACCAAAACAAAACTGTGAGCCTCCCACCATGATTGTCAAATGACAATTCTTTGTTAATAATGTGCTGGTTTTATTAATAAAATGATTAAATTACCCATAAACTATGTCTCTCAAACCTTTTTAATTGTCACATATATAAATACCAAAAAATAAAACTTAGTGGGATAAAGAAGTTCACAGTATCATAGAACTATATGAAGGCTCCTTCTAGGTGATCTAGTAAAACCCCCTCATTTTACAATTTAGACAACTGAGAGCCAGGGAAGTTATGAATTGTCCAAGATTACATATGTAATGTTAGCTAGGAAAATTAAGTGGTTCAGAAGTTAGCGTCCTGGTCCTGGAGTCAGGAGGACTCATCTTTATGAGTTCAAATTTAGTCTCAGATACTTATTAGCTATGTGATTCCAGGCAAGTCACTTAACTTCCTTTGCTTCAGTTTCTCCACCTGTAAAATGAGCTGGAGAAGGAAATAGTAAACCATCCATGAGATGATGAGATCCTGTACCAAGATGGCAACTGTGAAAAATAGAAAGTAGGGTTACCCCAACAAACCATAGCCTTTATTTCTTATAAGACTAGTGATTACTCATTGATAAGGAATACAGATATTTGTTGTCTTGATAATAGAGAAGTCTGTTCTCTTTCCAGGGCATATATCCAGGATATGATGAAGAACCTGGAAAGACCTGTCTAATTGACTAACTCCTAATCACTTCACATAATTCACATTGACATCAATGATTCTGACAAAACAAAATTAGAAAGCATCACTGAGATTATGAATTATTAGGCAAAAAACTGATTACCAGAGGAACACAGGTGTTGTGTTCATCATTGCTGCTAGTCAGCAAGGAATGTAGAAGAGAAAGGCAGCAAATTAAGAAGCTAGTATTTGAGAAGGGAATTTGGATTTCTTCATTGTGGCTTAAAATATAGGAATGACAGGCTCCTGTCCAAGAGTATCAAACAAGGATGGAGAGTGCTGATAAGACTACATTCCTCTGACTTTTTGTATATTTAATCAAAGGATCTTTAGATTAAAAGGGAAGGAGAAAAGAGAAAATATAACATTTTAGGAGAAACATTGATAACATGGGAAGCTTTTAGAGGGGGTCAAACAGGATGGTGAAGGGTCTGAAAGTGTACTCACATACAGATGGGCTAAACTAGAAGGGATGTTTCTCTTGGAGAAAATGAGATCTAATTAGGGACATGATGGTTTTTTCTAAGTATCTGAAGGCCTTTCAAGTGGAAGAAGGTTATTTTTGTCCGCAGAAATAGAAGCAGTTTTAGAGAGGCAAATTTAGACATAATATGATCTGAATTTTATATAAGTGTCATGGGTTAGGAAAGTAGTTGATTTCCCTTCACTGTATAATTTAAAGGAAAGGCTATATAAACATTTATATTCTAGAGGAGAATTTTTAATGACTTCTGAGGTTTCTTTCAACTTAGAGATTCTGTGATATTTTGATTCTAAAATTTATAAATTTTCTCTGGGTATTCTAATTTCAACTGGGGGGTCACAACAAGATCTCTGCAGAATCTGTTTTTTGTTTTTGTTTTTTTGCTGTTTTGTAAGGTAACTTTGCTATCATCCATTATAGCTTATATTTTAAACTGGAAAATTGTGTTTATTTCCTTATATGTAGCAAAAAAAGATTAAGAATTTGCTGGCTGGGATTTTTGGGGGATTCTTTCGATCTTTTTGTTGTGGTGATTACTCTGTATTAGTTAAATTTTAGTTAAACTTATGTGTTAATCTTAAGGGACAGATAGATAGCACAGTGAATAGAGCATCAGCCTTCAAGTCAGAAGGACCTGAGTTCAAATATGGCCTCAGACACTTCTTATTCCTTCCTAGCTGTATGACCCTAGACAAATTACTTAATCCTAATTGCCTCAGCAAAAAAAAAAAAAAAAAAAAAAAAAAAAAAGAATTCATCTGGGCAAGTTACTTCACCCCAATTGCCTCAAAAAAAAAAAAAAAAAAAAAAAAAAAAGGTAAACTCTAACAAGAAATGGGAAAGAATTTCTATTTTTACCTCCTTAGCATGTGGCCCTTTGAAGACACAAGACTTTTTCTCTTCTGCTTTTCCCTGAACAAGACATGATGACACCTTGGACAATAAATGAAAGTTCCTTTTTCCCAGCATGGTCTATGAGCAGCAATAGGGAGGATGACTAAATTCTTGCTATGTTGATGATAGAGTTCACATATTTGAGCTAGCTTGTAACTTTTTTAAGCTTTAAATAATCTTTTTTTTTTAAACTATGTGCAATCATATTTTAGTCATTTTGTATAAGAAGAGTTGAATAAAACACAAAGAATAAAAGAAGGCGAAAAATAACATGCTTCAGTCTGTATTCAAACAATATTAGTTCTTAGGAGTTGGATAGTATGTTTCATCATTAATCCTTTGGGATTATCTTGGATCATTGTATTATTAAGAATAGCTAAGTCATTCATAGTTCTTCATCAAACAAATACTGCTATTACTGTGTATATTGTTCTCCTGGTTCTATTCACTTCACTTTGTATCAGTTCATATAAGTCTTTAAGGGTTTTTCTGAAATCATCCTGCTTGTTATTTTTTGTAATACATTACAATTATATGCCACAGTTTGTTTATCCATTCCCTAATTGGCAGGTATTCCTTCATTTTCCAATTCTTGCCACCACAAAAAAAGAAATAGGTCATTTCTCCCTTTTTTGATGTCTTTGGAATATAGACCTAACAGTGATATTGCTGAGTCAAAGGGTATGCACAGTTTTATAGTCCTTTGAGAGTGATTCCAAATTGCTCTCCAGAATGGTTAGGTCAGTTCACAACTCCATCAATGAAACATTGTCCCAGTTTTTCTACATTCCCTCCAGTATCCATAATTTTCTATTTTTGTTATATTAGTCACTTGGATAGATGTAAAGTAATATCTCAGAGTTGTTTTAATGTACATTTCTTTCATCCTTAGTGATTTAGAACATTTTTATATGACTATAGATCACTTTGATTTTGTTGTCTGAAAACTGTTCATATTCTTTGAACACCTATCAATTGGGGAATGACTTTTATATTTGAGAATGAGGCCTTTATCAGGAATACATATTGCAAAATCTGCCCCCACTCCTAGTTTTCTGCTTTCCCTATAATTTTGATTACATTGCTTTTATTTATGCTAGTTTATACATACATACACACACACACGCACGCACACACACACATTTCATATATATAATTTATTTATTTGCTGAGGCAATTGGGGCTAAGTGACTTGCCCGGGGTTACACAGCTAGGAAGTATTAAATGTTTGAGGTTATATTTGAACTTGTAGTCAGAGGACTACAAGGCTGGTGCTCTATCCACTGCGCCACCTAACTGTCCCTAGCTTATATTTTTAAAGAAACTCTGGGCCCTTAGGGATACAGAAATTAAATTCTATTGTTCTCAAGTCAAGGTATATCACTCAAAAAGTATTAGATTCAGGTTTCCAGGGTAAATGATGCATATTACAAGAATAAAAATTGTTCCGTTTGTTTCATTCTTGTACTTAATAAAACTTGTTGATTAACTCTTTGATCATATCTGGGTCCTTCCTGTCCCCTTCCCAATATCTAATTTTTTTTTCTTTAGATTCAATAGATGTCTAAAATAGGAGGTAGAACTATTGTAATTGTTATTTTTTCTTTTTTTCTTCTAATTCAGTATTGATTTTGATATTTGCTTTACTGTTATGGCTATAACTATTCATTTCCTATCTTGATTTTGCCAATTATACTTTTTAATGGTATTGTTTGAATCTTGGTAAATACCTTCTAGCTTTTTGAACAAGAAAGTAATCTCATGTATCTACATGAATCTTTTGAGTAGTCTATAATTCTAGTCTTTTTTATTTCTTGATACTAGGCTATATTTTTGAATGTAAGAATCACTATCAGGCCACATTCATATTGCAATTTCAAGGCATTTATGTTGAACTTAGCTTGGAAACTTCAGTGAAGTTATTCAAAAAAGTTGTCTACTCTATTCTCTATATTGTGCATTGTGCTATAAGTATGCTCATAGTATCTTATTTGCTTACACTCATCAGGAACCATGAAAGAGAAGATGACCAAGGCCCTCATAGCATTGTTTCCTTTTTATCTTTTGGTACAAAATGCAATGACTTTTGCTCACTCATTTATTCACCTTTCTTCTAGCTCTGAAGTCAAGCCCTGGATTTAGATTCCATACCTGATGTTTATTACTTGATTAGGCAGCAAGATGGAATAGTAAATAGAAAACTGGAGTAAGAAAACCTGGAGTAAGAACATTGTTATTCAATTGTTTCTGACTCTCTGTGACCCTATTTGGAATTTTCTTGGCAAAGATACTGGAGTGGTTTGTCATTTCTTCTTCCACTTCATTTTACAATTGAAAAGTTGAAGCAAATAAGATGAAATGATTCATTCAGGTCACAGCCAGGAAGTATCTGAGGCTGAATTTGAACTCATGATGAAGAGTCTTCCTGATTCTAGGCCCTTTGCTTTATTCACTGGGCCATTCAACTGATTTCTAATTCAGTCTCAGCTCCTTACTAATTATGTGTCTCTGGAAAAGTTACTTGACTTTTGCCTCAATTTCCTCATTTGTAAAATGGGGAAAATAATAGCATTTACCACCTTGGATTGTAATGAGGATAAAATGATTCACCACATGTAAAGCACTTTGCAAACCTTAAAATACTATATGAGTGTTTCTTATTAATATTATTATTTTCTAATTTTAGATAAATCATTTAGACTTTAATTGCTCATCTATAAAAACGTGGCATTGTTAGGTGGCCTCATGTTCTTTCAGATTCCTTCCAGTCCTAACCCTGGTCCTATGAACATGCACAAGTCTTGTATAACTGCAACTGTCTTCTGATTTTGTTTATGGCAAGATTAACATTACAAATTTAAACTCCTTGGGAATAGGGACTATTTTGTGTGTGTGTGTGTGTGTGTGTGTGTGTGTGTGTGTGTGTGTGTGTGGTATTTTTATCCATAACCCCTAACAAACTGTCTTGCTCATAGTAGACTCTTAATAAATGTTTGATGATTGATTAATTGAATATCAATATAGATATGATTCAGCAAGGAGTAGGTCAACATTTATTGGTTGTGAAACAATGATCTTTAAGACTACCCAGATTACATGAATGTTTGTAGATGTTTTAAAATCTGTGATTATATAAGCCCTCTACCTCATGTTTTACCTGGGCAGGGCTAACATGCACCCGATATTAGGAAAGACTGTGGGCAAAGGGAAGAGTAACTACCTGGACAGGTATGCAAAATTAGAATTTGGAGAGAGAGAGAGGCAAGTATAATTTCATAAGGCAGACTTGATTAGAACTAGGATGTCTGAAGAGAGCTAAGCTCCAAAGAATTGAGATGAGTATGTAAACTAGAGAATTCAAAAATGAAGCTCTCTATAATAGATTAGGATTCCAAAGTATAGAGAGTGGCAGAAAATTTGTCCAACTCAATATCACCAAAGTGGTGATGGCTTATATGACATTACCAGCTAAAGTGGACATATTTGATTGGTCACAAAAACAAGTACTTGTCATGCTCTCTTATGACTCAGCCAGATTCACTAAAATATCAATCTTAGATATTTTGCTTAAAGGAGAAGCAACCTAGATATGGCAGGATTATTTTGTGTTTTTGTCTCTTTCATAAATCACTACACCCCCCAAAAACCCCAGAATTAGCTTGTGGACCAAATTTCTGATAATGGGTATTTTTGAACTTAGCTGGGTTTAGACCACAGACATTTAGATTGCCACCAGTCCTATACTTGAAGATCTTCCCACTTTGACAAGAATCTGCTAGAACTTGTAGTTTACTGACACTGACTTTGAAAACTCAATTACTGTCACCCATGATGACACATCAAAGTAGGCCATTCGTGGATGATAGTAGATGCTACTGTATAAAATATAATACTGTAACAGTGATGATATTCTTTAGGATTATCAATTTTTTTAAAGTTAGTATGTCCAGTTTCTCCTTTTGTAGATGAGGATAATGAAAGGAGAAATAATTTGTTCAAGATCATAAAGCTGACAAGTGATGGAGTTTTGTAGCTGAAAGTGACACTCCTTTCTGAGTTACTTTTCTAATAGTAGGATTTGCACTGATCTATCACCATTCTTTTCCCTATTATCATCATTAATTATAAAACAAACCCTCATTGTGATCAAAAGTCCTGTTGGTGCTTAAGAACAGAAGCATGTAATCTGGGTAGTCTTAAAGATCATTGTTTCACAACCAATAAATGTTGACCTACTCCTAGCTGAATCATATCTATATTGATATTCAATTAATCAATCATCAAACATTTATTAAGAGTCTACTATGAGCAAGACACTTTGTTAGGCACTACGGGTAGCTCTAGGTAGTCATGAATCTTAACATAAGAGTGAAACTGCTAACTAGCATTTATATAGCTTTTAAAAGTTTGCAGAGTACTTTTTATATATGGTTTGTTATTTTAGGTAGCAAGCTAGGTGGTGTAGTAGAGAGAGCACTGGACTTGGAATTAGGAAGTATGCTTCTGCATGAGTTCAAATTCATCCCCATATACCAGCTGTGTGATCCTGGGCAAGTCACTGAATTCATTTTGTCTTAGTTCCTCATCTGTAAAATGAGTTGGAGAAGGAAACGTAGTATCTTTGCAAAGAAAAACCTAAACTGAGTCACAGAGAGTTGGACATAACTAATTAACTTAACAATAAAATGATTTTAGGAATAACCTCAAATTTTACAATTCCTAAATTCAGTAACTTATAGCATACTGTCATTATGTTACCCCCTAATTCTTGTTACAGAGGATATTTTAGAAGGATTTGCAATTAGGATCATCATAATTAATTGAAAGGATTGGCCAAACTGCATCACTAATGACATGATTGTGGTTGTCAGAAATCTTAGATAAAGATAGTGATACATATCGACAAAAGCTTGATGTATCATATTCACAAACATAATACTATTGTAATAGTGACATGTTTAGTATCTGAACATTAGAGAGAACTATTCGGCGTCTACTTCACAAGATCTATCCTCATTGGGTTCAGAGCATCTATCTTATGATATAGAAAAAAAGCACTAGATTTGTAATCAGAATACCTGCATTCAAATCCTAATTTTTGGAATTATTAGTCAAATAACTAATGTTAACAACTCTGGATCTCATATATAAGAATGAGGATAATAATACTTACCTGGGAAGCAATGTACCTTGGGGAAGAAAGTCCTGGCTTTGGAGTCAGGATGACTTGGATTAATACTTGTTTCTGAAACATAGCAACTGTGAAATTTGTTCTTTGATCCAATGACACTGACTTCCTGCATGTTCCATGAAGAAGACACTCTATCTCTTAATTTTGGGCATTTTTTTTTTTTTTTTTTTGGCTATCTTCCATGCCTAGAATGCTCTTCCTGTACTCTAACTATTGACTTCCTTTTTGTTGTTCAGTTATTTTTCATTCATGTTCAATTCTTTGTGACCCCATTTGGGTTTGGGATTTTTTGTTTTTGCAAAGCTGAAGGGTTTGCCATTTCCTTCTCTAACTCATTTTACAAATGAGGAAACTGAGATAAACAGCGTTAAATGATTTGCCCAAGATCACAAATATTTGAGGCTGGATTTGAACTAAGGAAGAGAAGTCTTTCTGACTTTAGGATCAGCAAGGATTCTATCCACAGTGCCATCTAGCTGTCCTTGGTTTCCTTTATGTCCCAATTAAAACCCCATCTTCTACAAGAAGCCTTCTCCAACCCCTCTTAATTCCAGTTTGTTCCTTCTTTTAATTATTTCTTATTATCCAAATGTAAACCTTGCTTTGTATTTATTTGTTTTCAGGTTGTCTTCCCCATATATTAGATTCCCCCATGTTGTCATCTTTTTGTATCCCCAGTGCTTACTTAGCATAGTGCCTAGCATTTACTAGGCACTTAATAAATAATTGTTGAATTGAACTGAATTGAATTGAACTTAAACTTTCAGTGCTCCAGGCATCTCTTCAAGACTACATGTTACAGATCAATTTCTTATCCACAATTTATGGTCAGAGAGTTGTCTAGATCTTAAGGCACTGAAAGTTAGTAAACAGAGATGGCTACATGGCACAGAGGATAGAGCACAAGCCCTGAAATAAGGAGGACCTGAGTTCAAATCCAGCTTTCAGACAAGGTTTCCTAGCTGTGTGACCCTAGCCAAGTCACTTAACCCCAATTGCTTCAGCAAAAAAAGAAAGTTATATCATGTATCTACACATATACACAAGTTGTATCTGTTAAAGAAAGTTATATATGTGTATATAAACACACATAACATACATTATACATATGCCTTCCCCCTCACCTGTATCTTCTAGGATCTATAGTTTCCTTCAGGACTCACTTTAAGTGCCTTTTTTTTTTTTTTTTTTTTTTTTTGGCTGAGGCAATTGGGATTAAGCGACTTGCCCAGGATCACACAGCTAAATTTGAACTCAGGTCCTCCTGACTTCAGGGTTGGTGCTCTTTGCACTGAGCCATCTAGCTGCCCCAAGTGGTTTCTTCTTGATAAAAACTTTTTCCCATACTCAGCTGCTAGTGGCTTTTTCCTACTCCCTAAAATTTTAGGTATACATTGTATATACCTTTAAATATATATGTTTTCTCCCTCTATTAAATGTTAGCTATTTGAGGATAATTAAGTGGTGGAAGGGAATGGAATACTAGGCCTGGAATTAAGAAGGCAGGGAGTTCAAATCAGCTTCAGAGACCATTGAGCTGAATGACCACTTAATATCACTTAATGTTTAGTTTTGGTTTTTCCATCTATATGCAGGCACAATTACAGCTCCTACTTCCCAATATTGTTGTGAGAAATGAAATAATGTTTGTAAGGTGTTCAAATCCAACCTTAGATAATTAGCTTAGCTTAATAGCATCTACTTCTTGGAGTTGTTATGAAGATAAAATGAGATAATATTTGTAAGGTGCTTTGCAAACTTTAAAACACTATATAAATCTAGTTATAGTTATTTTTATTATTTTGCCTATAGTCTCAGAACTATATAGAGTCTAGTACATAGTAAGTGTTTCAATAAATGTTTTTTGTTTGATTAATTGGTTTGTATCAATTAAGGAATTTTCTGCATCAGCAGTTCCTCACATCAAGGAAATCATAGGTTTAGATGAAGAAAAAACCCATCTCACTTCTCTAAATGTCATTACAAAGATCAAATGAGTTGATTAATGTAAAGTACTTAGTAAACCCTAAAGTAATATATCAGTTATTTATTACTAGCTCTACTCATTCTCATTTCCAGTCAGGTAGGCTGCTCTGGCATTTGACCATCATTAACCATAATCAGATATACCTAACAATTCCATGGCCTTCCTCCAGAAGATTTCTATGAATTTGACCTGTCCTCCCTTTCCAGTCTCAAGTGCTACCATCCACCTCATTTCTGGGTTAACAGTAGTTTTGACATATCAAATCTTAGAATTTTTCCAGATGTACTTCAATTTAAGCAATGATATATGGGGAGATATGAATTATACAAAGCATTTAACAGATTCTGTTTACTTTAACAAATTCTTTAGGCATTTATTAAGTCCCTATGGTGCCCAAAACACTGTGCTTGGTATTACTGAGGGAAATTCAAAAATGAAAAGGACAAACTTGACTTTTAGGAGCTTATAGTCTAGAAAGGAAGATATGATAAAAAACAAAAACCCAAAACTCTAATTCAGAACTTGGTAGGTTAAAAGCATAAATGAAATGCAAATGAAGTAGAATAACTTCAAAAGTGGGAGGTTTTAGTTATATCTGGAGATTTATTTACTTATTTTTTATTAAACCTTTTTTTTTTTTTTAAACTCAAAACATATGCCTGGACAATTCTTCAACATTAGCTCTTACAAACCCTTTCCCCCATGACCTCCCCTAGATGGCAATAGTCTAATTCAGGGGTCCTCAAATTACGGCCAGCAGACCAGATGTGGCAGCTGAGGACATTTATGCCCCTCACCCAGAGCTATGAAGTTTCTTTATTTAAAGGCCCACAGAACAAAGTTTTTGTTTTTACTATAGTCTGGCCCTCCAACAATCTGAGGGACAGTGAACTGGCCCCCTATTTAAAAAGTTTGAGGACCCCTGTCACGCTAATATATGTTAAACATGGTAGAAATATATGTTAAATCTAATATATGCATACATATTTATACAATTATTGTGCCACATAAGAGAAAAAGTAAGGCAAAATAAAATGCAAGCAAACAATAACAAAAAGAGTGAAAATGCTATGTAGTGAACCACACTCAGTTCTCACAGTCCTCTGTCTGGGTGTAGATGGCTCTCTTCATCACTGAAGAATTAGAACTGTTTTGAATCATCTCATTGTTGAAGAGAGCCATGTGTATAAGAATTGATTTTCATATTATTTTATTGTTGCCATGGACAATGATCTCCTGGTTCTGCTCATTTCACTTAGCATCAGTTCATGTAAGTCTCTCCAGGCCTCTCTGAAATCCTCTTACTTGTTGTTTCTTACAGAACAATAATATTCCATAGCATTCATATACCATAATTTATTTAGCCATTCTCCAATTGATGAGCATCTATTCATCCAGTTTCCAGTTTCTTACTCCTACAAAAAGGGCTACCACAAACATTTTTGCACATGTGGGTCCCTTTCCCTCCTTTATGATCTCTTTGGGATATAAGCCAAGTAGAAACACTGCTGGATCAAAGGGTATGCACAGTTGGATAACTTTTCTAGTATAGTTCCAAATTGCTCTCTATTTACTTTAGAAATGAGGCCTTTATCAGAACTTTTGAATGTAAAAATGTTTTCCCAGTTTATTGCTTCCTTTCTAATCTTGTCTACATTAGTTTTGTTTGTACAAAAACTTTTTAACTTAATATAATCAAAATTATCTATTTTGTGATCAATAATGATCTCTAGCTCTTCTTTGGTCACAAATTCCTTCTTCCTTCACAGGTCTGAGAGGTGAACTATCCTATATTCTTCTAATTTGTTTATAATATCATTCTTTATGTCTAGATTATGACCCCATTTCAACTTTATCTTGGTATTCAGTGTTAGGTGTGGGTCTATACCTACTTTCTGCCATACTGGTTTCTAATTTTCCCAGGAGTTTTTGTCAAACAGTGATTCTTATCCCAAAAGCTGGGGTCTTTGGGTTTGTTAAACACTAGATTGCTATAGCTATTGACTATTTTGTCCTGTGAACCTAACCTATTTCACTGATTGACTCTTCTATTTCTTAGCTAGTACCAAATTGTTTTGATGACCACTGCTTTATAATATAATTTTCGATCTGGTACAGCTAGGCCACCTTCATTTGCATTTTTTTCATTAATTCCCTTGAAATTCTTGACCTTTTGTTCTTCCAGATGAATTTTATTGTTATTTTAAAATATTTTAAAATAGTTTGATCAGTATAGCACTAAATAAATAAATTAGGTTAAGTAATATTGTCATCTTTATTATATTCGTTTGACCTATCCAAGAGCACTTGATATCTTTCTAGTTGTTTAGATCTGATTTTATTTGTGTGGAAAGTGTTTTGTAATTTTTCTCATATACTTCCTGACTTTCCTTTGGCAGATGGATTCCCCAAAATTTTTTATACTATCAACAGTAATTTAAAATGGAATTTCTCTTTGTATCTCTTGCTGCTAGATTTTGTGAGTGATATATAAAACTGCTGATGATTTATGTGGATTTATTTTATATCCTGCAACTTTGCTAAAGGTGTGGCTTATTTCTAATAGCTTTTTAGTTGATTCTCTAGGTTTCTCTAACTATACCATCATATCATCTGCAAAGAGTGTTAATTTGGTTTCCTCATTATCTATTCTAATTCCTTTAATCTCTTTTTCTCCTCTTATTGCTAAAGCTAGCATTTCTAATACAACATTGAATAGTAATGGTTATAGTGTGCAACCTTGTTTCATCCCTGATCTTATTGGGAATGGTTCCAGTTTATCCCCATTGTATATGTATACCTGGAGATTTAAAAGGAAATTAATAAGGAAAGAAGGATTATTCTTTTTTAAAATAGTACACTTTATGAACGAGATCTTTTTTAAAAGATGAGTTCCTCTTGTGTTCACTTAAATGTTATCCTTTCCATCTTCACCTACAACACATCTGTTGCATAAAATCAGTTCTACTAGCTTAGTTGCTCTGACTGTCTGTGTTTCTAGGATTGATAGGCTAAAAAAGTGAGAATGAGACAGGATGTTTGTCTCAGGAAATGTCTAAAGACATCTATAGCACAGGGGTATCATGGTAAAGGTTATTGAGATACTAAGATATAATGTTGCCACTGTTCTTACCTGGAGTTAATCATAGAGCCCACTTGCACTGCTTTGAAGTACTAGCATTGGCAGTAAGGGGCTATGTGTCCTTTCTGGTGATACCGTGTTTCCCCGATAATAAGACACTGTCTTATTATTATTTTTTAGACAGAAAAACACCAGAGGGCTT
Organism: Antechinus flavipes; assembly: GCF_016432865.1. Lineage (NCBI taxonomy): Eukaryota > Metazoa > Chordata > Mammalia > Dasyuromorphia > Dasyuridae > Antechinus > Antechinus flavipes. The sequence goes on along the minus strand of NC_067400.1, from coordinate 183,514,615 downwards.
ATTTTCAGGGGAGGGCTTATTTTAATGAACATTGACAGCAATTTTAATAAACAGGTAAATGTGAACAAAAAAGTACCTTTATTCAATAATGATCATGTCATCTTCTTCAACAACATCGTCATAAGTGTCCATATCCTGAATTCCTTCCTGGATGTCTTGCACCTCTATAAGAAGTGGATCCAATCTGTCATGTCCAGCAATATAGCTCTCTTTAAATGAACATGTCTTATCCAGGTAACCTGCTCGTAGTGCCTTGGCGACACAGCTGTCAGTAATTTTATCCCATGATTTCTTCACCCAAGTCACGACTTCTTGCAGACAGGGCTTCACAAAGTTTCCATGCTGATTTCTTTCCATTCTATTTTCAATGTTGTCATTGACTTCCATGCACAAATGGTCCTTGAATGGCTTGTTTATTGCAATATCAAGGATCTGGAGATAGGCAGTCATTCCTGCAGGAATCATTACTTGATCTATTCTTCTCTCTGCAAGGAAGTTCTTCATTTCTTTAGTGCGGTGAGTGCTGGCTGAGTTCTTCTTTTATCCTCCATCATGCCCCCTGAGTTCTTCTTTTATCCTCCATCATGCCCCTTTGATCCTCCATTATGCCCCCTCACTCCCGCTTACATACTGGGTTTTTATGTTGTCCTGCCTCAGCTCTCCTCCGCGGCACTGCTCTCAATGGTGCCAGCAAACAAATCACTGGGGAAGAACAGGATGACGCGCTCACTGCTGCAGCTCTGATTGGATGCAACTCGGAGCATGGAGTGCGTTTCACCCGGGGGAGGAGGAGGGGATGGTGCATACAGAGGGTACCGTAATGTAGCATGTAGCACGGGGGATCACCTTCACTACAGTAGCAATCTCAATAGGGCTTATTTTCAGGGGAGGGCTTATTTTAGAGGAATCTTACACAGTAAGGGGAAGGCTTATTTTCAGGATAGGTCTTATTATTGGGGAAACACATTAGGATGTCTGAAATAGAGAAAATCACTGGTTCTTAGAGTTTCTGTCTTCTCCTGGAGGCCAGGACCCTATCTAAGTAAAAGAGTGACAAATTCCACGATCAGTTTGCAGCAACAACAACAAAACAACTTTCTACTGGAGGCATGAGTAAACATTAAGCTTTATTGAGTGGGAACTGTACTGTAGTGTTCACTCTTGTCACAGAAGTGTTGCTGTGATGAATTTAAAAAATGCAAACTATTCCTTTCTTAGGCTTCTAGTAATTCTATATCTGAGGATCTCTGTGTCACAGGAGAGGTGATGGGTTCAATGGCAAATGATCCAATATAGGGTTAAATATGTGCAATTTTTCTAAACATATGCTGTAGTCAGTTTAAGCGAATATTTGGGGCCATGCATGTTTGTTCTGCAAATTCTGCCTTGAAGAAGGTCTGGAATCAACTTTGTTCCTCACACTGGCAATTGTTACTTACTAGAAGAATAAAAGCTCTTTGAGAACAAGAACTATTTTGTTTTTATCTTTGTGTGCCCAGTGCTTAACATATAGTACCTGACAAAAATAGGTACTTTGATATATGCTTGTTGAATATCAATCAGCATCTTCTTTACTATTATGAAATTCAAATGCAATATTCCCCAGCCTTGACTAGAAACTTGGGTCATTTATGGTTAATTACCTTTGTCACTGTGAATAATTGATTCCATGTGTTATGGTTATATAATTCAGACCCAAAAGATAGAATAAATACTGGAATCAGAGTTTATTATAGATGAAGTCTGTAGACTTGATTTTTGACCTTTCAGAGAGGAAGAAAGAAGTGTCCTGCAGAGAGAGATGGGGGTCAAAGGAGAGAAGCTACCCCTCTTTGAAAGTCATAATTTGCTGCCTGCTCAGGGGAGAATTGAGAGAGAGAGAGAGAGAGAGAGAGAGAGTGTTTGTGTGTGTATTCGTACACCTACACACAACCCACTCTCTACTCCCCACCCTTCCACCCCCCATACACCAAGAGATGAGTATGGGAATGGAAATGACCTATTTTGGAACTTTTCTGTTGAGTAGGAACAGGTTAGTGATTAAAAGTGCCACCTAGATTAAATTGTATCTGTTGAAGTTGGAGAAAAGTTTCTGCTGATACTTTTGACACATTGAGTCTAGGAGGTTCCAAAATGTCTGAATATAAAGTCTTTTTAAAAAATAAATTTTATTGATACCTTTTGTTGTTGCATCACCTACATTTCCCACTCTCCCTCTCCTAAACAGCCCATTCCTTAAGATAAAGAATAAGGTCCTCCAAATATGCAGAGAAATGATAGGTATGTCTTCTTATAGCTGCTGATTTAAAATATATATATATATATATATATATATATATATATATATATATATTCTGGCTTTCCATATGATAACTATCAGACCTGTGTTGGGGGTGGGGGGAGGCATAGCTCACAAATGAGAAACCACTATTTTATTTTTTAATAATAATTTTTTAAAATTTCAAAATATATACAAAGATAGTTTTTTCAAATCACCCTTATAAAATCTTGTGTTCCAATCTCCCTCCCTTCCTTCCCCCACCTCACCCCTAGACAGCAAGTAATCCAATATATGTTAAACATATGCAATTCTATACATATTTCCAGTTATGCTACACAAGAAAATCCAAATCAAAAAGAAAAAAAAAGACAAACAAAAAGCAAGCAAACAACAAAAAAGGCAAATATACTATGTTGTGCTTCACATTCAGTTCCCATATCTTTCTGGATGCAGATGGCTCTCTCCTTCATAAGTCTATAGGAATTGACCTGAATCACCTCATTGTTGAAAAGAGCCAAATCCATCACAGTTGCTCATCACATAATTTTCTTTTTACTGTGTACAATGTTCTCTTGGTTCTATTTTCTTTACTTAGCATTAGTTCATGCAAGTCTCTCCAGGTATTTCTGAAATCATCTTGCTGATCATTTCTCATAGAACATTAATATTCCACAGCACTTATATTTCATTACTTAATCATCCATTCTCCAACTGATGGGCATCCACTCAGTTTCCAGTTTCTTGCCACCACAAAAAGGGTTATTACAAGCATTTTTGCACATGTGAGTCCTTTTCCCTTTTTTTGATGATCTCTTTGGGATATAGGCCCAGTAGAGACATTGCTGGATCAAATGGTATGCACTATTTGATAACCCTTTGGACATAGTTTCAAATTGTTCTTCAAAATGGTTGGATCAGTTGACAACTCCCCTAAATGTTTTAGTGTCCCAGTTTTCTCACATGGTCTCCAACATTTGTCATTAACTTTCCTATCTTAGCCAATCTGAGAAGGTGTGTAGCAGTACCTTAAAGTTGTCTTAATTTGCATTTCTTCAATCAATAGTGATTTAGAGCATGTTTTCATATAACTAGAAATGGTTTCAATTTCTTTATCTGAAAATTGTCTGTTCATATCCTTTGACTATTTATCAATTGGAGAATGACTTGTAGAGAGACCACTTTTTTAATTCAATCATAAAATTTAATGCAAAACTCCATCTTCTGATTTTATACTATTTCCTATGTCTAGAATGTTCTTCCTCATCTCTTGGAATCTATAGATTCTTTCAAGGCTCAGCTCAAGACTTACTTCCTTCATGAAGCTTTTTCTGACATAATTCCCACCCCAATTGTTCCTCATTTATTAGTACTATTCCCCCAAAATTACTTTGGAAATGTTTTAGATTCAAAACAAAATCCAATCCCTCAGTGTATATGTTGTATCACTCCCATATACTATAAACTCCTTAAAGACAGGGACTTTTTTGTTTTGTTTTCTGGATATCTAGCACAATGATTGGCATACAGTAAGTATTTAATAAATGCCTTAATAAATAACATGAGATACAAATAATCTAAATTATTTTTCCAGTAACTGGGGCAATAGCAGAGGTCAGATCACTATAATTTAAGTTTTTTGACTCCTCAAGAATTACAATAACTATTTATGTTTATATAACACTTACAATTCTATAAGATGGCTATGGTAGTTATTGTTTCCATTTAAAGAAGAGAATGAGTCTCAAAGAGATTGTGCCGAAGTTAAGGAAAAGAAGCATGGAAAGAGTATAGAATGGATGTGAAGAATTAAAATGGATATGCTATCACTAAGCCTCAGTTTTCATAACTATAAAAAATGGGATAAATAACTTATACTTTGCATTCCTTAGGTTTACTGTGAGGAAAATGTTTTGTATGGTATACATTTATTTTTTTTTTTAATGATTAGTTATTTTATATTAGATTATTTAATTACTGTGGGTGCACCACCTTTGAATGGCCCTCTTTGATTTAGTAGGAGTTGCTACAGAATGACTGTCTCACTCACCTTCCCTGCCACCCTCCCTGCCATCCTTCCTATCCTCATCCTGCCACTCTCCAAAAATCAACCTCCTGCTTATTTGGTGATGGTCCTCTCTGGAATTAAATTGTTTAGGACTTCCAAGATAGGTAGATTGATCTCCAGTCTATCACTGGCTCCCACTTAAAGCAATTCTTGTTTGATTAGTGTTCTGATGTCATGGCCTCTGAGAACCCAAGATAACCTCTTCATCATTAAGAAGTATTAAGAGTGGGACCTTATTCTTGGTAAACTTTAAAAAAAGAATATAAAAATGTCATCAATCATATTAAATTATGTATAAGAACATGAGGTCAAACAGGATGAACACAGAGAGGACTGGTGAGACTTACATGAACTGATGCTAAGTGAAATGAGCAGAACCAGGAGATCATTATATACCTCAATAACGATACTGTATGAGGATGTATTCTGATGGAAGTGGATTTCTTCGACAAAGAGATCTAACTCAGTTTCTGTTGCTCAAGGATGGACAGAAACAGCTACACCCAAAGAAAGAACACTGAGAAATGAATGTAAACTGCTTGCATTTTTGTTTTTCTTCCCGGGTTATTTTTACTTTCTGAATCCAATTCTCCCTGTGCAACAAGAGAACTGTTTGGTTCTGCACACATATATTGTATCTAGGATATACTGTAACCTATTTAACATGTATAGGACTGCTTGCTATCTGGGGGAGGGGAAAAACCGGAACAGAAGTGAGTGCAAGGGAAAATTATAAAAAATTACCCTGGCATGGGTTCTGTCAATAAGAAGTTATTAAATTAAAAAAAAAAAAAAAAAAGAACATGAGTTTTTCTGATTTCCAGATCCATTTCTCTTTCCATTATTCCTAGGTAAGTAGGGAGATGAATTTCTTTTTTACATTTAACTCTTTTCCTCTATCCTCCTTCACCTCAGTTTTATAATCCAATTCAATTTAAATTAATTCAATCTAATCCAATTCAATGTACCAAAATTTTATTAAGCACCCTACTGTGTGCAAAGTATTAGAAATCAAAAGATAAAAATAAAAAATAAAAAAACTCAAATCTTGCTTTTAAGGAGCTTACTTGTGGGGGAAATACAGTATGAAGACAGATGACTATTTCATCTCTCATTGCAATTAATTCCAAAATATTTTTTGACATCTATTCTCTTTCAAGAAGGTCCAAATCTTCAAATGACTCTAACCTTTGAAAATCTCTCCTACATCCTTTAACCTCTATAATTACTTAGTCCATTCCTTAGACTGAAAATATATTATAACTATAGAACTCCTACCATTTCTGCAACAATAAACAAATCAGGAAATAATAATGAAATGTATGTAGATGTAAACTGTTGATCTAATTTAATACAAATTAATTAATTAATTTAATACAGTGTTTTTACAATGTATTGTTCTGCATGGGTGAAAATTTATTTCCTATCTGTCCTATTTTGTTTTGTGAGGAGGTACATGTACATTTGATTGCTTGCTAAAATCATTAGTCATCTCTTGGACCATCAGATTCCTAATTATTAAACACAGATTATTTTCAGTTTTACTAATTTTCAGGATTTTTGGATTCTGTTTTCAGCTCTGTATGAGCCTGAAGGGTCTTTCAACCCTTCTGTGTCTCTTTTTCTTTATCTTGAACAATAAGGGAATCTAACTTTATCTCCAGCAATAAGCCTTGATCTCTAGGGGGAATAAAGCTTGTCTCCCAATCCATGTCCTCAACCTAGCTTTTGTTCATACTATATCCCTTGCTTAAAATAACCATCTGGCACTTAATTATTTTAAATCTTGTAGAGTGAAAAGAGTATGAGAATTACAAGATCTGGGTTTTAATTCTATTCTTTCACTTATTACTCAGGTCAGCGTGATCATAGGCAATTGATTTAACCTCTCTGAGCTTCACCTTTAATATGCAATAAACTCTTAGCAACTCTCTTCCTACATTATGACAATGAAATATTTTTTTTTTAATTATTAGGAGTTACAGAAATGAGTTATTCCTTTCTTTCCAATTCCAGGAAAAAGGATCCCAAGGTTAACTACAACGCATTTCACAATATGGTTTTTTGGTAACTATTTTACTATTTCAGGAAATGTTGGAATGCTTTATCTCATTTCCTCCTTTTTAGCCTCCTCCTCCACTACTGCCATCCTTTTGCCAATCATAAGGTACCCTTTCCTTTCCTTTTGCACTTCTATAATCTTGAACCATGAGCAAATTAAATTCTGTCACTTGCCCTGGATAGGCAACTTCTCTGTGATTGCTTACTATACTCATCCCTTTCCAAAATAATCTTCCTCTTTCTATGTGTTTTCTCCCTCTGTTGTTATTCAGTTGTTTTTCAGTCATGTTTGACTCTTAGTGATCCTATTTGGGGTTTTCTTGGCAAAGCTATTATATGGTTTGCCATTTCTGTCTCCAGCTCATTTTACAGATGAGGAAATTGTGAAGTAATTTGCCTGCTAATAAATGTCTGACACCAGATTTGAACTCACAAAGATGAGTTTTTCTGACTTTCCTGACTCCAGGCCTAGCAAACATTCTAATTACAGTGCCATTTAGACTCCTTCTTCTAGAATGTAAGCTCTTGGCAAGCAGGGACTTATGGTTAATTTTTCATTTCCATCCACAGCAATGAGCACAATACTTGGCACATATTAAGTGCTTAATTTTTCATTCATTCATAAATGTATATACAAGGAGTTTACAATTAAACTAACAATTAGTTGTGAAAAGATAAAAAAGTGGTAAGTGGAAAATCCGGTGAGCACTATACTTGCAACTGCTATGTGACTTCGTAAAGGGCCATTATTGTTCAAAGTGGTCAGAAAAGATTTTTTGGAGACAGGATTTGAACTGAACCTTAAAGACAGGATAGAAACTTGATGGGTAGAGAGGAGCAGAGAAGTTTGTTATTGGCAACAAAGAAGAGTACAGTGAATAGCCTAGAGTTGTGGATATTAAGGGTCATAGTTAAAGGAAAATGAAATATATTCTTTAGTTTATGTGGAATATTCTTGATGGGAAAGCAGTGGGAGGATGAAGTTGAAAATAGTAGATTAGAGGACCATGATATAGATGGTTTGGAATGTCAAACTAAGGATTTTATATTGTAGGTATTAGTTAGATACAGCATGCATTTGAGCAAAGGATTATCATGAAAACCTGCCTTGAAGAGTACTAAGCATATAGCAAACATCCAATAAATTCTTGTTTAAATTGGGTTGAATTGCCTAACTTCAAGTTTGTTGGGAAGGCTACCTTAAGAGCCTGTTAGAAGACTTTCTGAGAAGCGCAGCTTCCCTACTGTAGGCACAAAACCCTAATAGGGTCCACACACTAACAAAGATATATAGAATGGCATCAGAAAAAAAAAAAAGTTAGAAAAAATATCTCTTGAGCCTACTTTGGTTGCAGATACCTTGTACCAATGGGATACTAGCAATGGAATCTTGGAATTACAAAATCCTGCCAAGTAATAAACTTGAAGAAAACAATTGGGAGAGAAAAATATTTAGGAAACCATAAGTGGAAGTCTGAAAAGAACCAGGCTCGTGTATCCATAAGGAGAAGGTAGGAAGAAGGGAGGGTGGATTCTGCTACCAGAAGATTCTCCAATCCTCAGAGAACACAAGTAGGCCCAGGCAACCTCAGTGGGACACACCCACTGCCCGAGGTGATGGGGGAGGGGGGATAATAATTTTCTTCTTTCCTGAAGAGCCAAAGTGATATTTTTCCCCCTTAATAGTTAGGTATTTTGTGTTGTTTCGTGAGGGGTGGTCGTTCTCTAGGGTAGTTTCCTTTTAATTTTAGTATTTTAAAATCTTAAACACGATGCTCCAGAACACATGGCCCATAAAGTGTTAATTTCCTTTCTTTGATTATTACAAAGCTTTCCAGATTTTCCAGGTTCTCCCTCGGATATTACCGTCTCGAAACACAACACATACAGGCAAGAGCGCAACACACTCGTGTCTTCGGTATTGTTTCTACAGCTTCGCTTCCTCCCCCCACCCACTTAATTTTTGTTTTAAAAAATCCAAAACTATTTTGCAGCCTGGCCAAAGAAAGGCCGGGAATGCCCTGACTGCCTGGGAGTTACTTATCTATTGTTCTCTGCCACACCCCTGTTGAATATTGATGTATCCGTTCAAGCAGCGACTCCGAAACGGAGACCGAGAAAGGGAACTGGTTAGAATTTTTTTTTTCCCTTTTAGTTTACCCAGAAGTGCTTTGGGGTGTGTGTGTTCGTGTGTGCGTTTCCGCTGGTTTTTCCTGTTGGAGAAGGAAAGGGGGAGCTGTTTTTTTTCTCTCTCCTCATAATCTATTTTTTGTCCTTTTTTCTCCTCCTCCTCCTCTTTCTGCTCCTCCTCCTCTTTCTTCTCCTCCTCTTCCTGGGTTATCTTTGTCTGGCTCACTCGGTCCCTGAACTCTCCCCAGCGCTGCAGCCCCGAGTCATTGGCCAGTGTGGATGTGTGTTGTGCCCTCCAATGCAACAGCGGCAGCAGCAGGACCGGAGGAGGAGCAGGAGCAGCAGCAGCAGCAGCAGCAACGATAGCAACATTAACAGCAACAGCAGTTGCTTCTGGAGGACTAAAAAAGAGGAGGCATCGGCGTTTCCGTGAGCTTCACTTCGCCCAGGCAGGAGAAAGAAGAGGAGCAGTTCGGTGCTTTTCTTCCCTCGCCGCCGGAGAGCAGTCCCCGAGGCCCCAGCCGCTGCTTTTCCCCCACCCTCAACCTTCCTCGCCAGTTTCTCCGAGAGAGGAGGGGGGCTTGCAAATGCTAACACGGCCACTGGGCGTGGAGGAGACTGAGGCTTGAGCCGGGAGTGGGGGAAGAGTCTAGGTGCCGTTGCTGCCACCTCAACATGGTGTAAATCCGCTTCCGACACTCCACGCTCCCAGTTTCTTTCTCTCTTAATCTTTTTTCAACAGATACACAGAGAGACAGACAAACAGATACACACACGTACACACACACACAGACGGGGGGCGGGGGGAATCTCTTCTACGGGAAGCGAACAATCCAGCGGCGGCGGCGGCGGCGGGGGCAGCCTCAGCGCCGCTTCCCAATGAAGAGCAGTCCCCGGTTGGCGGGGATCATCTCGGTGTGAAGAGCTACTGCAATCGACAGTTCGCCCTTTTTTAAAAAATCAAGTTTAATTAAAAATATATACATATACGTATATACATTTTTTTTTTTTTTTTTGCAAAAAGAGAAGATGGCGAACGACTCCCCTGCAAAAAGTCTGGTGGACATAGACCTTTCCTCTTTGCGGGTGAGTGCAGGCGACAATGAAGCCTATCTCTCCCTCCACTCCCCTCCCCCCCCCCCAACTCCTAACCTTATTCCCTTCAGTTTAGAGATTCCTTTCCCCAAGCCCTCCCTTCTTCCTCTTCCTCCCCCTCCTCCCAATCCAGCCCTCTCGGGTCCTGCCGTGTATGTGCGCCTGAGGTTGGGGGATGGGAGGGTGGGGGTGCTGCTTCTGTCGGCCTCTGCCGTATGCCTTGCTGCCTCCCTTCCTGCCCCGCTCTGGGTGGTGAAGCTTGGGCGAGGTGGGAGGGGTAAAGTTGGAGGCTGCTGGGCTGGTGCTTTTCCTTTGTTTGCATGTATTGGCATGTGCGTGGAAAAATTAGGGCGCAACAGCTGCACCCAACATCCTCCAGTCTCCAGACACCGTTGTGTTTTGCTCTGGTTTTTTTTTTTTTTTTTTTTTGGCAAGAACCCCCCCTCCTCCCCCGCCCCATATTCCCCCCTCCCCAGTACTCAGATCTCTACAACATGGTTTGACAATAAAACAACTTTTTTGTTCCTTAGCTTTAAAGATAAAATTAATTTATTTTGTATGCCTCTCCTCTTTTAACCCCACCTCCCCCTTTTAAAAAACAACAACAAACAAATCTTCCCTTCTTTCCTTTCCAGGATCCTGCTGGGATTTTTGAGTTGGTGGAAGTAGTTGGCAATGGCACTTATGGACAAGTCTATAAGGTTGGTGTCTGAGGTCCTCTTTGTTTATCTTGACATTTTGGGGGAGGGCAGAAAGAGTTCTTAACCGATTTGGCTACACCAGCCGATCAAGTAAAGTTTAGGAGTTTTTCCGCATTATTTATTTATTTATTTTACCTCCCTAAATACTGTTTACTGGCATATTGGCCTTAACGGACCTCATTTCCTGTCTTTCAGATAGGAAAATAAACTATTCTCTCTGGCTTGTACTAGAATAAGAATAGGAGGGTAGGGGTGGGACAGAGAGAAAAGAAATGCTTTCATAAAATAATTTTTAAAAAACCCAGTTGAATTTGTGTAAGTTAATTAAAATTCAAGAACGTTTTAATAGTCAGGCTTTGCTTAGGTTCATATTAAAGCACTGCTTTGGCCTTTTTGAAATTGTCATCTTGTTTCCTTGTTTGAACCTCTTCCAAGTGCTCAAAGTGCAGTTTAGTATTAACTGGTACTGTTTTATAACAGCTTGGTGTTTATCATACAGTGTATTTACTGATGAATACCTTGATTGGGATGGGGACAAGGGACCCCAATCCAGAAGATTTAAGCAATAAAAGTAGGAAGAATTACATTGTGCACATTATAAAATCAGAATTCCAGTAATAACCTGTTTAATAAGTACATATTTAAAACAGAAATCACACTCATCTCTAGTCTGTTTCCTCCCCTTCTTCCCCCCAAATGAACAGTAAATAGAACAGACAGGTCTTGAAGACTGCATGACTTTGCAATGAGTAGCAGCTACCTTGGGTGACTAACAGTTATCATACATAGTACAGTTTAATTAATAAGTGATCTTAGAGAAGAAGCTTATTTTATGTAGCCTTTTATTAAGGGTTTGCTAAGTACTTTCCATGCAACTCTGTTAGGTAGGTAAGGGAATTTAAAATTTGTCCAGTTCCATACCCTTCATTTTGTATATGAGCAAAAAAGTTCGCCAAGGGGCTTGTCCAAGTCTCACATACTAAGTCTCAGAGCAGGGATTGATATCCAGATCTTCTAACTCTCAGACCAGTACTCTATACAACTTGAGAAGTATGAACAAAATTTTGAAAACTTAAAAGGTTAAGTTCTCACTCCTTTCTAGTAATGTTTTTTCTCACTCATATACCAGTCCATTCTAGTGAAAAAAAATTCTACGACTATTTTTTATCTAACAAATGCATTTGACTGGTACAGGAACAGTTTTGGTTATACAAATATTGAAACTTTACCTTTTGTACTTAAGAATACAAAAATTTAGAATCACCAGGTGTATTTTTACTTTCTCATTTAAAGGCTAAATTGGATATTTAGAATCTTAAAAGCCTAGAATTTTATAAGTGGAAGTGAGCCTTAGGAATTCTTTAGGTCAACCCTCTCATTTCCCAGGGACTAATCATTTATTTTCATTCATTCATACATTCATAAATACATACACACATATGTGTATATATATGAAAATGTTTTTTATCATCTGAACTTTCTTCATTCACCTCCAGTAGATTCTGAACCCTCTGAAATTAAAATGGATGTTCGAGGATGGTTTCATGAATGAATTAGCTTTTTTTTTTTTTTTAGTGTTAACTTATCTAGGTCTTGGTAGGGAGTGGGAGCATTGTTAACTACTGTAATCTGCTTTCTATCTAGAAACAAATTTGCCTAATTCAATTTAGAAGTCTTGGGAAAATGTATCCTTTCTAGTGTGTTGTAGCTTCTGAAAGCCCAGATGAATTAGTTTAAATGAATGAATTCCTTTAAGACTAGCAAAATAGTAACTATAGAGTGAGTGCTCACCCTAACCCACTTCTTGAAGTCAAATCTAAGTTGTTAATGGACATTTCTAGATGATTTTGCTAAAGTGAGTTCACCTATTTATCTAGTTCAGGTTTTTGTTTTTTTTTTTTTTTTTTTTTTTGAGAGGGGTTGGGAAGTGTGGGATCTTTATGGAAGCTTATTTCAGGCCAAGAAAGATTCTTTGCATCAACCTGGTTTTAAAATAACTCGATGAAAGAATACATTAAGGTGAACTAGAGATTGGGCATGTAGGGCTGCAAAAGTAAGATACTTGTTAAAAGGAGCTGGATGGGGGAGGGGCTTTTTATTGGAATCCTTAGAAAGATTTTAAAACAGATTTATTTAAACTTTTTTTTTGCCCTCAGGATTCCTTATTTGTTTTCTGCTTCCCTCTCTTTTCTTTCCCTAATTCCCTTTTTTGATTTTTGAAACAAATTGAATGAATCTTGGGGCAGCTAGGTGAAAAAGTGGATAGAGCATCAGCTTTGCAGTCAGAAGGACCTGAGTTCGAATTTGATCTCAGACACTTAATACGTCCTAGCTGTGTGACCCTGGGTAAGTCACTTAACTCCAATTGCCTCAGCTAAAATACAAAAAAATAAAAATTGAATCTTATATTTGGGCAGTACTTGGACTATTTTGTTTTAAGTCTCTATGACTATCAGATTTATTCAGGTTGAAGGGATATTGCTAACCATGCAAATATAAGTAATTCTAGGTAACTGTGATTTTGGCATACAAAAGAAGCTGATGATACTGACATAGAGGTTTGGTTGGATCATAAGTGATCCTATGTGGAAAGATCATTTCCTCAGTGCAACCTGAAAAATATTTCCCATCTTAGAAAACATTTTCTTAAAACATTGCATTTTCTTACAACAATTTTTGAAACTTAATTCTTGGTACACTTACAAAGTATTTTTTCCAAATTTCTTTGGATAATTTGGTGATATAAATGTAATAGGGAGTATTAGGTAGTGCTTATGAAGTATCAGGTACTGTCCTAAATGCTTTACAGTGATCAGTTCAATATTTCCTCACCATAGGCCTGGGATGTAGGTGCTGCTATTAGCCCCATTTTATTGATGAGGAATTTGAATTGATTCAGTGACTTGCCCAGTGACTAGCTAATTGATTGTCCAGTATTAGACAGCTAGTAAATGTCCAAGTGTCCAACTTAATATTGAACTCTGGTCTTTCTGATTCCCAAGCCCACTACTCTTACATTTGGTAACAGTGATTATTGCCGCTTTAATTCTTGGTGAGTGCTAAAAGTCCAGATGGGATCATGCAAAAAATTATGTGGGTATGTAAGAATGTAAGTGGGCATTGAGTAACTTAGAGCTTTTATTTTCTGTATTGCCTGTACAGGCTATGTGATCTTAGATAAGTCATCTCTAAGTTATTGGACAATTTTCTTGAGATTTTAATTTGCAGAAAAGGTGCTGAACTGCAGTGATAGAAGGTGCCATTGAAAATATGGTCTGTTGAGTGTTTATCTTTGCATAAGTGTGCTTAAACTATTCTTTTCCACTTGATTTTTCTTTGAAGAAAGTTTTTTTTAATTCCTAGAGATTTGGTATGTCTTGGGTGAGAGGGCATATTCTGGTATTGTTTAATTGTCTATTGCAAATGCGTTGGAAGAGGAATTTAAAAAAAATTTTTTTTAAGCTTTTATGTGTCTTTAGAGTATTTTTACTTTAGTTGTTTGAATTTTCTTTCTGTGTAATTGTTTTTATAACATTAGATAAGAATGTTCTATAAAGCCAAGTGTTTTCATTAGGGGAATGATTGTAGAATGCTTCTTCAGCAGGTTATATCAGCTGATCTTTGTTTCAGTGACATGTGTAGACTTGTTCTTAAACATGAGTTTCCTTCTTATTACGTAGATCCTGAATAGTTGTATAAGGAGGAAGCTCCAGTAGACATGTGTTCCCTTCTATTGCTTTGGTCATTTGAGCTGCAGAAAACTTTATATGTGACTGTAAAGCCCTCTGTAAATGTAAGCTGTTATGATTATCATTTAGGTTGCAGTTATATAAAAATCCATTCCAGCTACTCCAAACTTGCTCTTTTTTTTTTTTTTTTTTAAAGACTGGAAGACTTAAAAAGAGAAAATTACATTCTAAATCTATTTTCTCTGTATTTGTTAATATACATACATTAAAAAAAATACAATTATCTTTCTGTTTCTTCTCTACTTCCTATGCCTTCTAGCCCCAGCCACTCCTCAACCCCCAACAACATTTCTTACATGTTATTTAAAAATAGTTCTGGAGTGTGTTTTATTTTTATTTCAATATGTTTAATTTAATTTAATTGTTTTAATATGCCACAATTTGCTTAGCTAGTACTTTCTTATGGGACTTTTTTTGGGGGGTGGGGGTGGATTAAGGATCCTAGAATTTTCTTTGCAAAATTATAATTTTTTTGGATTATTTTTTTGAGGTATATATCCTAAGGTCACTAAGAACTTCAAAAAATGTATTATTTTGAAGTAGACTGAATTAATTTGTGCTTAGGATTTTTTCCTAATTGAATCATTTAATTATAATAATATTAATAATAATAGTAAGAATACCAAATAGTATTTAGTGCAGTACCCACTGTATGAAATATCTTATTTCATCCTTACAACCGCCTTGGGAAGCTATTATCTCCATTTTACAATTGAGGAAACTGAGGCAAATAGAGATTAAGTAATATAGCCAACATCACACTGATAATATCTGAGACTGAACTTGAAATCAGTCTGACTCTAGTATTATATCCATTGTACCACCTAGTTTGCCTAATATATCTGTTGAGGATGGTTCTTTCTTAAAAACTATGTGTAGTTATATATCTTATAATATAAGAGAGACCTTAGGATGTTTCCTAGTCTAGCCCTTTTATTTTATACACTAAAAAGGTAACAGGCTTAGAAGGGTTAAATGACTTTTAAGTTAAACTGATAGTAAATGGCAGAGTTAAATTTTGAACTGAGGTTTTAATGTTTTGTCCCTAAAATCAATTTGTCCCTAGATGAAACATTGAAATAAGGTTTTAATGTTTTATTTAGGACAAAATGATCCCCCAAAGGTGTGAGTCAATCTGTGTTCAGTAAACATTTATTAAATGCCTATAGTGTGATGGGGTGATTCAGGGAAGAATAATGAGAGGAAGGGATAAGATGAAGCCCATAGAAGAAGTTGTAATAAGAAATTAGCAGGTCCCTGCCCTGGATACCCTTCTTAAATGGAGGATTTGGCAAGGATCTCTCAGGATGTCCATCCTCTGTCCTGTCCAGTTATAATGAGGGAAGGGCTCTAGGAGTAAAAGGTATTGACAGGGTGCAAGTGTCAGGGTCGATTGATCTTGTGAGATATTGGTCCAGAGAAGTATAGCTGAGTGGGAAAAGAAATCTGGAATTTTAGAAACACTTAGAGTACACAAGTAGAATTAATATTTTTCTTATTAGTAGTGAGATTTCAAAACATTGGTATGAGTGTTTGAATGACTCACTAATCTTGAAAAAGCAGTGTGGTAAATCAAATACTACCATCCAGAATCTGTGAGGGTTCAAGGTGGGTTGAACTGACATTGTGTGCTAGACTGAAAGAATAAAGAAGGTGTGCAAAATCTATAAAGAAAATGTAAACTTTGTCTAATTATAAAAAGTTGTTAGACCTTTCTGGTAAGATTTCTGGTAAATTGTTTAATCTTTTTGAAAACTTATAAAAGAATTTTAAGCTACGGGATCCTACTAATGATAAACAAATTTTATCAATGAATGCAGATCCTTAACTCCTACTTTGAAGTTTTTCTCATGGTACTAGTTAATAAATAATTACTTGAAGATAGTGTCTTTTAAACTATTTTCTAATTCATACTTTAAACAATTTAAATTCCTTTATGCTCAGTATTAGTCCAAATTACAAATTTTACTCTAGTTGGACCCCTTAAAATGATGTCACTGTGAAATTATTCTAAAAAAATCTCTATAGTAACATTATAAATTAATATAATGAAACCTTGAGGAATAAGTGGGATGGCTGATATTAGCATTAGCTGCTTCTCCTACCATATTGTTTTGCTATTTTTAGGGGGAGGGGACAGCTAGGTGGCACAATGAAGAGTCATAGCCTGAAGAGTGGAACTCTAATCTTCTTGAATTCAAATCTGGCCTCAGACACTTACTAGTTGTGTGACCCCTAGTAAGTAGCTGCACCCTTTTTGAATCAGTTTCCTCTTATGTAAAATGAGCTGGGAAAGAAATGACAAAACCCTTCAATGTCTTTGCCAAGTAAACTCTAAATAGCATTACAAAGAGTCAGACATACTGAAATGAATGGCAACAACAAAATAAATACTTTCTCTTTTGAACTAATTAATCTGGCAGTTCAGTTGAAGTAAATAAAATATACCCAAGCTAGGGTTATCTGTGTATAGGTTTTTTGTAAGGTTAAATGGATCGACCACTGGACTGATTTGTTAATAAAGGAATCAACAGAACTCTATATCTGTACATGTCCTAAGATTTTGTTTTACTTTTTATTAAAGCTTTTGATTTTCAAAACATATGCATGGGTAATTTTCAAAAAAAGGTAAAACCTTGTGTTCCAAATTTTTTCCCCTTCCTTCCCTCACCCCCTCCCCAGATGGAAAGTAATTCAATATGTGTTGAACATTTTTATTTCTCTTCCTTTCGTGAAAACAAAACAAAACAAAACAAAAACTAAGACTTCTCTCTCTGAAGTGTTTGTTTTTAGTTTTATTAGCCTAATAAACTCATTTATCCTTATTAAGAAGATGATGGATAACTAACATTTACCTACAATTGTGAAGCAGGAATAAAGGTAGAATAAAGGAATAAATAAGTAGGGGTAGGGATAAACAGAGTTAACGAAATTTTCTGATGAAGCTGACCACATTTGTCATGGTGGCTTTTGGCAGTTGGGAAGAAAAAGGGATAAACGAGAAACAGCAAACAAATATAGGTGAAAAGAAAGTGAAAATTGGAGACGATCCAGAAAGAATCATAGAATTAGAGCTTTAAGGAACCTAGTCCATTCCTCTCTTAGGAAACAGACTAAGGAAGGTTAAGTAACATGCTTAAAGTCTAGTAAGCATGAGAATCGGAGTTTGAATGCTGGTTCTCTGGAATCAGAACTAGCATGCCCGGTTTGGAGGTAGAGAAAAGGCCTAAAGGAATTGAAGTATGACTGTTCCTACTGGTAATAATTCAGTTCAGTGCTCTAAAAGTTGATGATGTATTCCATTAGGTCAGAGACTGATTCTGTGATGAATCTTTGTGTTCTTCTTTCTGTACCTAGTACATTAATTTGTATATAATAGGCATTTAATGTTCATTAAAATTAATGAGATAGTAAACTATAGATTTTGGCACGTATTGAGTTTTATTTGAAGAACAGACTGATCTGTGACACTGATCAAGGCAATTCAATTAATAAGTTTTTTTTTTTTTTAAATCACCTGCTGTTTCTCTGTAATAAGTGTTTGAAAATGAAAAAGCATTTATTAAGGACTAGGCATTGTGTGTGTGGGTAATGTTATTGTTCAATTGTTTTTAGTCATTTCTGACTCTGTGACCCATTTGGGATTTTCTTTGCAAATATACCATGGTTTACCATTTCCCTCTTCAATTCATTTTAAAGATGAGGAAACTGAGACAAATAGAGTTGAGTGACTTCCCCAGGGTCCCCCAGCTAGTAAATATCTGAGGTCAGATTTGAATTCAGGAAGATGAGTTTTCCTTACTCAAAGCCTAGCATTCTATCCACTTTACCTGGCTGCCCTGTCATGCTGGGTGAGGCATAGCTCTTTCTTCTAGGTTATGCTTTACTTTTTCATATTTCATTGGGAGTTAGGGAGGTGGAGAGTGCGCAAGGAAATTAATTTGTGTCATAGTGATGAGTGAAGTCATAGGGGGTAGTCTGTTGTATACCCATTTTTAGAAGCTATGGTGGACATTTAGATGTAGTGGGTAATCACTGGTAGTCAGGCTTTGCCCCAGGATGGACTTAAAAAGCTAAGTAGGTTAGCTTAACTTTTGGTCCAGTACGGGGTATTATTTCAAGTGGGAAGGGGAATTACTTAAGAGGGGGATGTAACAGAAATTGTGAAAGGATATAGAAAGTTATTCCTTGCTGTGGCAGACTAGAAAGTGGGAAAAGTGAATGTGTAAACTATGTTGAGTGTACCTGCTTTTGAAAAATGATTTTTTTGAATGCCTTTGACTTTTTAAATAATTGGTGTGTTGATAAAGTCTCTTGAATAAAGAAAGAATACTTGAAGGTTTTAAGTTTGCTTGATTTGGTAAATACAAAGAGATTTATAAAATAGCAGTGTTTTTGTAAGAATTCCTTGACCTTCCATTAATAATAAAAATTTTTTTTTCCTTCCTGCCTTCCTACCCCATCCCTCCTCCCAGTTCCCCAGCCTTATCCCTTTGGGATAGATAGTCCAGATGAGTCGGGACTATGAAATTGTTGATAATTTCTTGTCTTCCTTTAGTCTTTATTTCATTACTCTCATTAGTAAATAGGCATCTTTGTAGATTCATGGTATTTAAAACATACAATTTTTTTCTTATCACTATAAACAGAATTTGTCCACCACCAATGAAATCACTGGTGTCAAGAACTGGGCCAATTTGTTTCTCTTCTGTCCTTTCTAAGGGGATTCCACTGTATAGAAGATAGAGAATTGTCATGTGATTCAGAGAAAAGCTATTTTCCTTTATCCTAATCAGAGACTATTTTGTAACCAGTTTTTTTAAAGAGCTAATTTGGGAGGTAGAATGTATTTCAAGTTAAGTTTAATTTTTAATTTCAAAAGAGGAACAAAACTTAAGGTTAGTGATTGTAATCTCAATTGCTTATGGAATTAGGTTCAAATTTGCCTGACACTAAAGCTTTCTATAGTTTGGCATCATTCTGTTTTCCAGCCTTATTTTATTTTATTTTTTATTTTTAAAGCTTTTTGTTTTCAAAACATGTGCATGCTTAATATTTTTTCAACATTGACCCTTGCATAGCCTTGTGTTTCAGATTTTCCCTTCCTTTTCCTCACCTCTTCCCCAGATGGCAAGCAATCTAATATATGTTATACGTGTTAAAATATATGTTAAATTCCATATATGTGTATATTTGTGTGTGTGCGTGTGTATTTATACAGTTTTCTTGCTGCACAAGAAAAATCAGATCAAAAAGGAAAGAAAATGAGTAAGAAAACAAGATGCAAGCGAACTACAACAAAAAGAATGAGAATGTTATGTTGTCGTCCATATTCAGTTACTACACTCCTCTCTCTGGGTGTAGATGTCAGCCTTATTTTATTAATCCTAATATCCAGAATCTATTCTTGACAAACTACACTACTCATTGTTCCTGGAATAAGCCCATGATTTCTTGCCTTTATTGGCTTTCCAGATATCAGGAATACCCTCCTTTGTTTTTTTTTTTTTTTTTAACTTGTGAATTCAAGTTCAACTCAGATATTGCTTCCTTTATGAAATCTGCCCTAATTATTTCCCATCACCCTTTTCTAATTTGGGTCTTTATAACACTTTTTGCCTTGTAGAAGTTTTTATTAGCTATTTTTTTTTTGTTTATATTCTGTATATATCTAGATTAGAAGCTTCAGAAGAGTAAGGAACATGGCCTGTTTTAGCTTTATATCTTTTATATACATTTATATATTGATAAGAATCTTGGTATTTGATGCAAGATCTCATGCTTGGTGGGCATTTAAGAAAGTTTTTATTAAATTGAAATTGAGGGGAAAAGCATATGCCAAAATAGTTATGAATTTTCTTCCCCCTTCTCTCCCCACTTCATTTTTATTGGGAGATTGCCATACTTCTGTCAGTTTAACAGAAGTTAGTTCTTTTTAATTTTGGACTTTGAAAACTCTTCTACTTGGGAGTTTTCACTTGGATTCTTGTTGATGTTTAGGGGATTATTTTTATTGATTTTTTTTTAATAACAGCTTTTTATTTTCAAAATACATTCAAAGATAGTTTTCAACATTTCATCCTTGCAAAATTTTGTCTCCCTACTCTCCCATTCCCTCTCCTAGATAGCAGATAATCCAAAATAGGTTAAACATGTGCAGTTCTTCTAAACGTATTTCCACATTTATCATGATGCACAAGAAAGATCAGATCAAAAAAGAAAAAAGTGAGAAATTAAAAAAAAAAAACCAAACAACATAAAAGGGGAAAATACTATGTTATGATCCACAGTTAAAGGGATTTTTTTTTTTTTTTTTTAGAGAAAACATATGGATGAAATAGTTATTTGAATGTTGAATTGCCTGATGGACTAAGTATCATAGTTTTAGAATTGAAGGAAATTTTGAGTTGATCTTGGCTAACCGCCTTCTCCTTTTATAGATGAGAAACATGCTCAGAGAGGTAATTTGACTTGACCCAAGTTACATAGGTAGTAAGTAAGGGAAACAGGCTTTTAATGTTTTGACTCTAGAATTAATATGTTCATTCCATTGCTATGCTGAAATTTGAAATTTCTTGCTTTGAAAAATTTCCTTAGTAAACTATAATACTGTCTGAAACTTCATTAAATGTACAGTAGGTAGATTGAATTTCTTCTTATATAGCTGAATATTCATAATTACTTAATGTGCCTTTGATGAAATGTTTTTACATATGTAAGGACCCTTCATTCTAGTCTTTACTAGGTCTGGCAAACCTGTAGTATGTACTTTTATGACTAAAATATTTTGAGCATTATTCAGAAAGTAGTTTTTATTTGGACATTGGAACTTGAACTATGCAAGCGACTGATTTTATTTTGTTTCAAGTGATTAAACACATTGGGTGATAAATTCTTTTTTCCTCCCTAAGTAAAATCAACTCAACAACTATTTGTAATTACTCTTCGTTGTGCTAGGCACTGATGTTGCCATAAAGTGAAACATATTCTTTTCTCAACCTTTTTGACAAGTGAGAAAACTGAAGTCAAGAGAAGTGAACATGCTTATTCAAGAATACTTTCTCAACTCTTAGATGTGGTTCTCTGGGTTTGGTGATTAAAAGCAACTAGGTGCTATTTTATATTCTTATATTCCTCTTCCTTCTTTCCTTCCTTTTTCCCTATATATATCTATATCTATATCTATATATGTAGATGTCAGACTTCATATGAATACCTCATCAGCTTTAGCCCTGCTGTAGTTCTGAACTCCTGTATTCAAGGGATCAACCAGTCCTTGAATCCCTGATATCAGGGCCTATAGGTGTGCGTCACCATGTCCAGCATATATTTGTTCTAGATCAGTTAATAGGCAAGCATTTAGTAAGTGCCTCTTGTTGTATGCTTTGCTAGATGTTAGAAACACATACAGAAAAAGGAGCTTACATACTTCTTGATCTGAAGAACATTTTTACAAGAAAAAAAAACAATTGAGTTAAATGGTTCTCTCATTCCTTGATCCATTGCCATTTCCCTATCATTGGTTCACTTTCTTTTCTGATCTTTTATTTTTCTTGCCCACAACAATCATCAAAATCTCTTGTTTAAGAACCTAGGTTCATGTCTACATTTTACCAGTTTGATGCTTATGAGACTTAGGACAAATCACTTAATTTTTTGTGTCCTTCAGTTTCCTTATCTGTAAAATGAAGGAATGCTCTAACTGATGACTAAGACCTTTTTCAATTTTACATCTGCATTCTCAATGATGAGGGGAATATCATATATACATTCTAATTCTAATACATGGTAAGTTTAAGAGGTATAAGACAAATTGTCTAACAAGTTGACTAACTTATTACAGACCAGGCAGTCGGGATGCTTCATGGCTAAGATGGCAGTTAACTTGGATAAAGTTCTAATTAAAGAGAATAGATTTGCACATAGGCAAAATGTAGTGTATGTTTGAATGACAGAGTAGTTGTCAGTTTTTGGCTAGAGTATAAACAACATATTGAAGAATTATATAAGATATATCTGGAAAGGTGGGATGGCAGTAGATTGTGTAGGGCCTTGAGTTTTGCTTCTACTCCAAAGACAGTAGGGAATGCTTTCAGTTTTTTTGAGCAATGAAGTGACATGACCAGTCCTATAAACAGATGATACTTTGAAATTAAATAAATTGAATGGATCTTTTTTCATAATCCTTAGCTGACTTCCAGGCCAGTACCAGTACCTGCCTTATTGGCACTTTTATTATAGTCCAGTGTCTAGCACATAGTATAGGGACCTCAAAAATGCTTATAGATTGACAGCACAGATGAGGAAAACATTGGTAATAATAAATGTACAGACAACTTTTAGTTATATTATCTAGCCCAGTGGTAATTGGCTTTTGTGTGTCATGGACCTTACTTTTGGAATTCTGGTGAAGCTTTTTGATCCCTTCTCAGGATAATGCTTTTGTAAATGCGGAAAATAAACTACATAGGATAATAAAACCAATTATATTGAAATATAATTATCAAAATTTTTTTTAAAAGATACATGGACTAAAGTTTAGATTTTTCAACTCTTGATCTCTTTCTCATTTTTCTCATCTTGAGAAACTGACCTTTTAGTAAAGGCAGGAGGATTCCTGCCTCAATTATAGTAATTTCTTCTATTTTTGTAATGGGTTCTATTGCACTTGTCTTGAGATAATTCTACACAATTCTATATTACATTTCTAAAGCCATATATTAATAAAATTTAAAAAGAGTTTTTAAAACCAAGTATGGTGGAGAAAATATTGAAAATTAGAGAACCGAGTGGTTATTAGCTGTAGTTTGAGGCATTTTCTCTCAGTGTTTTACATTTTCTTCCTCATTTTGGGGGGTGAGAAGGGGAGACTAATTAAAAAGTAGCCCATTTACTATCTAGAATAGCCTCATTACAAATAATACTTAAAAATATCTTGGTAGAATGGGCAAGTACTCATACTTTTGGAAGAATCATTTCATCCTGTTTTTGTTAGACATATAACTGTCATTCCATCTTCTCTTTCCCTTTTCTCTTTCCTTGTTCTTGATCTTATATTGGGAAGGGTCTAATAATAGCAATTGGTTATTTGTTACTTGGTTGTTTTTTTATTGTGTGGAATTCATGAAATTAAAAATAAATCATTTGATTGAAGTTTCATTTTTGGCTTTATATTTCCCTTTATCACAAACCAAGCACTTAAAAATAAGTTTGTTGACATATGGAAATACTAGATAGTGTCTTAGCTCCTAATAAGCTCTTTTGATAAAAGTTGGAGCATAGATGTATTTACTGTAATATTTAACTTAACTAGTCATGTCAACCAACACCATCTCTTAAAATCTGTCCCAATAAGACCCTAACAATCTTGCTTCTTATAAAATGAAACCAACCATCTCTCCTCTCTTAAATCCATAGTTTTATTGACACTTCTTTAATGTGTTTCTGTCTCAAGGCAAAAGATTACAAATAGCAACATAAAATAAGTGCCTCATTCACAAGAATCCTTTGAATCTTAATATATTATTAATATTAAATATTTGTATCAATACTGAATTGATGTTTAACAAAACATCGGAAACATTTTTTCGTAATATTTTTCCAAATATATGCAAAAATAGTTTTCAGCATTCACCTTTGCAAAACCTTGTATCCAAATTTTTCTCCCTCTTCCCCTAGACAGCAAGCAATCTGATAAAGGTTAAACATGTGCATTTGTTCTAAACATATTTCCATATTTGTCATGCTGTACAAGAAAAGTTAGCTCAAAAGAAAAAAAAAATCCAAGCACGCAAACAACAGCAAAAAAGTTGAAAAATACTCTTCTTTGATCCACATTCAGTCTTCATAGTTCTCTTTCTGGATGAGGATGGCTTTTTCCATCACAAGCCTATTGGAATTGTTTTGAATCACCGACTGTTGAAAAGAGCCACAGTTGATCATCACATAATTTTGTTTTTACCACAAACAATGTTCTTTTGGTTCTGCTTTTCATTGTGGCAAAAAAAAAAAAAAAATGAATTGCAGAATTAATTTCTCATGTTCTTTTTCTTTCTTTTCTTTTTTTTGGAAAGGGCAGGGTTTTAGGTCCTTGCTATTATCTTCAAGTAGATTCTTGTTCTCCACCATTACATTTATTCATATAATACTGCTCCTTTCTGTTTCTTTGATGTACAAAATACATTTGTTATTAGTAAATTTTTGCAAATTAAAAAAATGTTTCTCAAAAATCTCCCATTTTCCTGTAGGACAAATACTTGGTCAGTTTGTACTATACTGGATTGCATGCATAAAATCTGTCTTTTTTCTTGTTCATGGTGTTGCAGTTACTTGAAATCATGAATAAGTAATGAAAGAAGTGAATGAAAACATATTTTGAGAGTTAGGAAGAGAATGATAGAAGTGAATTCTGACATATCTGTCATATCAGAGAGATTTATGGGCACTTCTTCCAAGAGACAATCCTGTGATTAGTTTAATGATGATGTTCTTAAGGTGACAGAGACATTGAGAAACTATATTCACAAAGTCATTTTAAATCATGAAGTGATTGAGTTTTTGATCAGACTAAACACCTTTATGTTTGTTTTTTTTCTCTTGGGGAAAGAGATTTATAGGGGAGGGAGAAGTAAGAGGAGGAGACATCAAGATGGAGTGTGGGTGGTTGGTAGTGGTAGCAAATGGTATTTATTATATATTCAATATAGTATCTTTCTGATGCTACATAGGTAGATTTTTTTTTTTTTTAACAGCAGGAATATTTTGAATTGTGTAATGTGTTCATCAAAATCTTTCTAAGGCTTTTATTATTTCAAGGAACAGAACAAAATTATTTTGAGTTGGTCAGTTTTAGAATCTGTAATCTTTCCTTGAGAAACTTGTTTTTTTGTGTGCTTTTAATTCTACAACTGTAGTAAAATTTGGAATTGATATGTTGAAAGTTTTTTTTTGGGGGGGGATAGAATTCATGTAGTAAATGACTAAAAAATTTAGAGAGGATCAGTTTTGGATGGAAAATTTAGTTTCCTTTTCTTAAGGCTTTATTTTTTTTTTTTTTCTATGATGTGATAAATAAGGCAAGGATGCTTTCTGGAATACTTTGGGGTTCACTGTTTGACATTGCTTTCTATTCCTTTTTGGGTTGTTGCTGTTATTCAAAATTTAATTTTATATTGGGTGTCTTATCAGATTTGGAGGGATTTAGGTGGTGACTTAATGCTGACTCCTTTTGAATCCCATTAGTAAGTAGACTAAGGATTCTAACCAGTGTTAATTGCTCTGAGTTGGCAGATTCATTTCCTATGCCTCTTTGTTGTACTTGGAAATGTTGATTTCCTATCTAGCTTTATGGAAGGGATAATCATTGCTCAAAAAAGTGAGGAATTTGCTTGTGTTTTGGAATTTTTAAAAAAGTTTTTACACATCTGCTGCCTCATCTGTAAAATGGGGCTGGGAGGAAAGGTTGTGGAGGTTGGACCAAGCTTAGGTGATCTCTAAGATCATTCTAGGCAGAAACATTTTATGACAGGATGATTCATGTGTTGCCTGTGTAGACCTGATTTTCTTAGTTTAACAGGAAGTGAGAGAGTGGGTAAATCAGGAGGAAGTCATGCATGCACATCTGGCCTCACTCTGCCACCTACTCATTGAGTGTTATGGAAGATTAAGGGAAGCTTATCTGTTTCCCAGAGAACTGTGAGTGTGTGGAAGAAATGAGATAGTAGGTTCAGGTAAAAAGACTGAAGACTTCATGTCAGAGTTCAGTGATTGGTAGAAAAGAAGCTAAACAATTTTCTCTAATGGAAGAAAGAGTTATAACTTTTTGTAAAGAATATGTCTTAAAAATTGCTGTGATTAACTTCTTAAGATTCTTAATTAAAGTTTTTTTGCTAATGAATGGTAAATAGGCACACTAATTGCTTATTTTTGGTTTTAAAACACTAACCAGTCTTCAACACTGGACTTATTTATTAGATAGTTTAAAAATGCAAATTCCTTTTTTTTTTTTTTTAACAAACGAATTCTATCATACATTTATTTTATTTAAAGCTTTTTATTTCCAAAACATGTGCATGAATAATTTTTCTTTTTTTTTTTTTTAAATTTATTTTATAATAACTTTTTATTGACCGAACCCATGCCAGGGTAATTTTTTACAACATTATCCCTTGCACTCACTTCTATTCCGATTTTTCCCCTCCCTCCCTCCCTCCACCCTCTCCCCTAGATGGCAAGCAGTCCTATATATGTTAAATATGTTGCTGTATATCCTAGATACAGTATATGTATGCAGAACCGAACAGTTCTCTTCTTGCACAGGGAGAATTGGATTCAGAAGGTAAAAATAACCTGGGAAGAAAAACAAAAATGCAAATAGTTTACACATGAATAATTTTTCAACATTGACCTTTGCAAAAGGTTGTAGTCTAAAATTCCCCCTCTTCCCCCAACCCATTCCCTAGATGGCAAGTAATCCAGTATATGTTAACATGATTGAAATGTTAAATCCAATATATGCATTCATATTTATACAATTATCTTGCTGCACAAGAAAAAATCAATTCAAACAGGAAAAAATGAGAAAAAATAAAGTGCAAGCAAACAACAACAAAAAGAGTAAAAATGCTATGTTGTGAACCACATTCATTTCCCACAGTCCTCTCTCTGGATAGCTCTCTTCATCACAAGATGATTAGAACTGGTCTTAATTAAATCATTATTGAAATTCTTTATTTTTTGAAAGGAGGTAATAGTTGGCATTGTCTTTACATAAGATAATTTTTTAGGAGATATGATACTCAGGGGAATGTCTGAATGTCTACAAACATCATCTGGATAGAATGGTTCAGAACATTTTTTTTTTTGGAGGGGGAGTCATGTCTATACCAACAAGAAGTTGATTTGAGCATAGTGTAGAATACCCAAAGTTTTCAGAGGTTGGCCCGGTTCTTTAGCCTGAAGGAGAAGAAGCTGGATGAAGTGGCTGGTAATGGAAACTTAAAATTAAGTACTTCTTAATTTAATTTAAATTCTTAAATTGTACTTCTTAAAATAAAGAAGGTAATAAATATGTAGGGAATAGGAATTGTAGTGAACCAGTTTCATTGGTTCTTCTGGATATACTGGATATATAAACTTTTTTCTATTATTCAGTATTTATAATGGTACCTTCCACTGGAAGTCCATCTTAGCTCCAGAAATTTTCTGACTGTCCCCCATGCCTAGAATACTCTCCCTTATCATTTCTTAACAACTGGCTTCCCTAGGTTTCTTTTAAGTTCCAACTAAAATTACATCTACTACAGAATGCCTTTTCTATGCTGCTTAATTTTAGTGCTTTTCCTTTTGTAATTATTGTCTGTTTATCTGTTATACATATATACATATATGTATTCTTTTTATATATTCTTTTGTCTTTTCCATTATATTGTGAGCATTCTAAGGGACAGGGATTACCTTTTTTGCCTTTTTGTTTGTATTCCTCAATGCTTAGCACAGTGCCTGATATACAGTAGGTACTTAATAAATGTTAATTGTTTTATTTTTAGTCTTAGTTGTCTAGGTCCCTGAGCAGTTAAGTAAGTGACTGAAGCTTTCCTGCTTTCAAGACTGTCTCTCTTAAATTAGTGAAATATTGACACCAGAGACACAGTATAAATTGTGAGTTTGGGGTTTGATCCTTTTTTACAATGTTGAAAAAACACATCTGAATCACTTAAATTTAATAATAACTTTGCCGTGCCTTAATTGTAATGTTAGTGGTTGGAAATCATTTTCAATGCTTTTTATATGGATGTGAATCTGAACCATTTAGTCAATAGGATATGTAAGTGAATTTATTGGTTTGAAGTCAAATATTATATACTTTTTTGGTGTGTATGAGGTATTCCATTGTTCATGTTTGTGCTCTGTGGCATAATGAATGAAAGTGACTTCTGAGTCCAGAAGACTTGGGTTCAAGTTCAGCCTCTGACATATTGTGTGACACTGGGTAATTCCCTTACCCTCCCAGTGCCTGATTCAGTTTTTTTTCCCTGCCTGTAGTCTATCCTCTTTACCTACTTGTACAGTTCTAATTTTTAGAAAATTTTTCCTTAATTTCAATGGAAATTTGGCAAAACAAGCCTGATCCCTGTTGTACATGAAAGCTCTTTAAACAAACACATAGATAGCCATAATGTCTCTCCTTTATCTTGTCTTTAAAAAAAAAATTATTTAGTATTTTATTTTCCCCCAGTTAATGTAAAAATAATTTTTAATATTCATTTTCAAAACTTTGAATTCCATATTTTTTCACTTTCTCCTGGTTCCTGCCATTGAGAATACAAACTATTCAATATAGATTTTACATGTGTAATTATGTAAAACATTTACATAATAGTCATGTTGTGAAAGAAAACATAGACCCCTTCAAAAAACTCAAAATTAAAAAAAAAAAAAGATGCTTCAAGCTGCATTCAGACAATTATCAGTTATTTTCATCATTAATGAGTTGTCTTAGATCATTCTATTGCTGAGAATAGTTGTGCCATTCATAGCTGATCATCTTATAATATTGCTTTTACTTTGTATACAATACAGTTACTCTGTATGAGCTCATGCTTTTTCCAGGTTTTTCTGAGAGCATTTTGCGCTTCATTTCTTATAGCACAAAAGTATTCCATCGTACTTACATATTACAATTTATTCAGCCATTCCCCAGTTGATGGACATCCCCATAATTTCCAATTCTTTGTCCCTAGAAAAGAATTTCTATAAACATTTTTGTATACATAAGTCTTTTTCCTTTTTTCTTTTCAAAAAATCTCTTAGGATACAGATCCTTTGAAGAATATGTTTGGTTTTATAGCTCTTTGGGCATAGATTGATTGAATCAATTCACAACTTCATCAACAATGCATTAATGTCTTATTTTTCCCAAGACCCTACAACATTTTCCTTTTCTAATCTAATCTAATCTAATCTAATCTAATCTAATCTAATCTAATCTAATCTAATCTAATCTAATCTACATTAGAATTATTTTTATTTGCATTTCTCCACTCAACAGTGAGTTAGAGTATTTTTTTCACTTGGCTGTACTTAGTTATGATTACTTCACTTAAAAACTTTCCTATCTTTTGATCTTTTAGCATTTGGGAAATGGCTTCCATTTTTATACTTCTTCTCTACATGTTTGAGAAATGAGGCCATTATCAGAATAATTTACTTCAATTTTTTTTTTTCATTGGACTTCTCTGCTATTTATTCTATTTTCTCTCTCCCTTTTGTCCTGTCCTTCCTCAAGAATGTTTTGCTTCTGGCCTCCCTCGATCTGCCTTCCCTTCTATCACTCACCCTATCCCTCTTCTCTCCTATTATGCTGTATGATAAAATAAGATTTCTATTACCCAATTGAGTGTGTACTTTATTTGCTCTTTGAGCCAGTTCTGATAAGAGTAATGTTCACTCATTCCCCTTTACCTCCCTTCTCTGCCCATCCAATGAACAAGCTTTTTTTTTTTTTTAATATCTCTTTTTTTATTCCATTTTACCTCTCCCTTTCTCTTTTCCCCAGTATATCCATTTCTCACCCCTTAATTTAATTTAGATAGCATCCCTTTATATTCAGCTAATATCTGTCCTCTTTGTCTATTTATATTCCTTCTGTCTTAATAAGGAGAAAGTTCTTAAGAGTTACAAGTATCATAAGAAAGAATGGAAACAGTTCCTTGTCATTTCCCTTTCCTGTTTACCTTTTTTAATCTTCTCTATAGTTTTGTATTTAAAAGTCGTATTTTCAATTTAGCTCTAGTTTTCTCATCAAGAATGTTTGAAAGTCTTTCATTTCATTGAATGACCATTTTTCCCCCCTGAAGAAGTTTTGCTGAGTAGGTGATTTTTGGTTGTAATCCTTGCTTCTTTGTCCTCTGGAATGAAGCTGCCAAATCTTATCTTTGGTGTAGCTCCATGATACTTGACTGTTTTCTTTCTGGATGCTTACAATACTTTCTCCTTGACTTTGAATCTATGGAATTTGGCTGTAATATTCTTGGGAGTTTTCATTTTGGGATCTCTTTCAGGAATTAGTTGGTAAATTCTTTCAATTTCTATTTTATCCTCTGGTTCTAGAATAGATCAGGGCAGTTTTCCTTGAAGTTTCTTGAAAAGTGATGTTTAATTTCTATTTTTTAATCATGGTTTTCAGGTAGTCAGTAATTTGTAAATTATTACTCCCCGATCTGTTTTCCAGGTCAGTTGTTTTTCCAGTGAGATATTTCACATTGTCTTCTATTTTTTCATTCTTTTGATTTTGTTTTATTGTTTCTTGATTTCTCATATTGTCCTTTGATTTCTCTCAGTAACTTCCATTTGCTCAATTCTTATTTTTAAGGAATTACTTTCTTCAGTGAACTTTTGCACCTCCTTTCCCATTGTCCAATTCTATTTTTAAAGAAGTTGTTTTCTTCAGTGGGATACTACATCATCTTTCTCCCCTCCCTTTCCAATATGGCCAGTATCTTCTTGTTAAGGTATTGTCTTACTGCTGTTTTTTTAGGTGTATCTTTAGTATTTTTTTGTGTCTCCTTTATTGTTGACTAGTATTTCATGATTTTCTTGAATCACTGTCATTTCTCGTCCCAATTTTTTCTCCACCTCTCTTAACTTGATTTTCAGAATCATTTTTGAGCTCTTCCATAGCCTGAGACTACTTCATATTTTTCTTGGAGGCTTTGACTGTTGAAACTTTGACTTTATTATCTTCTGAATGTGTGCTTTGATCTTCCTTGTCACCATAGTAACTTTCTACAATCAAAAATTTTTTTCTGTTGTTTGCCTAATATTTGACTTTTGTTTCTTTGTTAAGGTTAGGTTTTGCGTCCAGGGTGGAGGGTGTCCCAAGCTTCAGGGGTTTTGTGCAACTATTTTTAGAGATATTCTCCCTACAAAAGCTTATAATTCAGTGCTTTTAGATAACAGTGTGGGATATATAAATCTTGAGTAAGATAGGCTAGCCTGTTAAATTAATTATCTGAAATCAATCTTAACTGATTTCCTTCTCATTCCCTTCAAGGATCTTCAGGTTTAGAAAGGCAAATGTACACACAAATATATGGCGAGTCTAGGGAGTGAGAAAATGAGAATATATTTCATATGCTTATTTTATTAAGAATCTAATAGGGTATTCTGAGCCTTTGGAAGAGGGTATGATCATATTTATGTCTAAATAAAATGGTTGTCATTTGAACTGTGCCTTGAAGAATGGATAGGATTTCGAGAATTAAGGCTTGGAGATGGGAGTAAGAAGATAAGGTGATAAAATTAAAGATCAAAATTTGAAAAGTCCTCAAAGGCAATCTAGTCCAGGCCTGCAATTTTATAGATATGCAATTGATTTTCAGGAATGTTAACTTGGTAGTATCAGATATGGGATTTGAACTCAAATCCTCAGAGCCAGTGTTCCTTCAATCATACATTGCTATTCCTGGCAGGAAGAACGGTGCAAGTGGTGCAGATGACCTGGAGCACAGGCTATAGTTGAGATAAGAAAGAAGATAAACAGCAAGCATTTGTTAAAGGTTTGGTTTGTGTCAGAATCTGTGCTAAGTACAGATGATACAAATATAAAGAAAAAAGAAAGTTCCTGCTATCAAGAAATTTACATTTTTAAGAATTAAATTCAATTTTTTAAAAATTCTGAATTAACAGCCTCCTATGTTCTCCTTCCCTACATGTTGAGGAGAGAAAAACAAAACTATTACAATTATTTATAGTCATACAAACCAAATTTCCACATTAGCTGTGTCAAAAAAAATGTTATCTGGAAATATATAGCTTGTTTTATCATAAGCCTTCTGGAAATGGGGTTGGTCATTGAGGTGTTCAGAGTTTGTAAGTTTTTTGAAAATTGTTTATCTTTATGATATTGTTATTGTAAAATTGCTCTGGTTCTGCTCATTTCACTTTGCATCAGTTCATATAAGTCTTCCCCGTTTGGGCACAACAGTATTCCAACCCTTTCATATATCATGAATTAACCATTCCCCAAGTTGATGCATACCTTTTCTGTTTCTAATTCCTTGCTATCCTTAATAAAATGGATATATATATATTTTTTTTTTTTTTCTTTTTTAAGTGTGGAGGTAGCCATGCAGGGACATGATTTAAAAAAAAATTAAATTGTTTTTAATTTATGGAAGCATTTCCATAACTTAGTATAATAAAAAATATGATTACACAAATCTATTAGGTTACAACTTATGATTCTCTTTTAATATATAAGTTGTCATGTAAAGTTCTTTTTCTTTTTTTTCCTCCCCTCCCTCCTAGATGACTACCCAGTGGTATATTTATAAGTAAAGTTGTTTTATACATCTATTTATCAGTACTTTGTCTGGGTGCAGATAACATCTTCTTCATATGTCCCTTATAGTTAATTTGGAAGTTTGTAAAGTCAAAGAAGTGACTTTATTTTACTCTTTTTTTTTCTCTAAGGCAATTGGGATTAAGTGACTTCCTCAGAGTCACATAGTTAGGAAGTATTAAGTGTCTTGAGGCCATTTTTGAATTCAGGACCAGTGCTCTATCCACTGTGCCATCTAGTTGCATCTATTTTAGTCATTCTTAAAATAATATTGGTGTTATTGTGTGTCAAGGCTTCTTTAACTTTTTCCACTTTTGACTCTCTTTTGCCCAAGAATTTTACACAACCTGGGTATATAGGTATGTAAAATAGGTATATAAATCAAACATTTATTGATAATAAGTCATAATTTCATGACCTTCACTTTGCGTTTTTCCAATACCATGTGGGATTGTGACCCATAGTTAAGAAGCTTTGTGATAAACATGATGTTCTCTTGATTTTTAAGACCAAACAACCTAGAGGGAAATGAATGCAGGTCAACCTGGCGCCTTCATAAAATGGAGGCTCCAGGATTCCTGCCTCTACGCTGGAGTGGTAGGTTGTTCAAAGGTCAGAGCAGAGACTCTAGGTGCTTAGGGAATTGGAGAGACACTGGAAATATGTAAAGGGATGTAGATAAAACTGGTGATTAGAAACCATTCATGGAAGATATTAATGTCAAGTTAAGGAATTTGTACTCTAGTCAGTAGATATCAGGCAGCCATTGGAAATTTTGAGGAGTTAGAATGAGAGAGGTGTTGAGTGGGTGACATGATCAGAGCTATGTAAAAGATGTGCAGGAAACACTTGACTTGAGTCAGAAAGACCAGTTAGGAGACTGGTTCGTTGCTAGTACAGGTGACTTTTTCTTAGTTATATGGAAGTAATTACTAGAGCTATCTGATATTAACCTTTTTTAAAATTTGAATAATACAAAGAAAAACTTGATAAATTCATATAAATGTCTTCTCTGGTAGAACTGAGGTCATAAATAGTTTTGAATTTTCAGTTTATTGCATTGTACTGATCTTTAGACGATAACATTCTCAGTATTCAATTTTCCTGTGAATCAAAGACATTTTTAACATCGTCCTCTGAAAGCATGGCCTAGTGGCTGAAGTGCCTTTGGTCTAAGAACTTAGAGTGCTTTCTATCAACATTAATTCAGTACTTCTTATATCCTGCAGAGTTTATTATCCTCCTTTAACAGATATGTATTTGAGATAGAGGCACAGAATTTAACATCTCTCTGTAGATCTGTGATAAAAGCTTTGTGGGACTTCAGAAACTGTGCAGAGGGTTTCTCCCCCATGTTTTTGGAGAGAGACCTTGACATAGAATCTTCAGCAAAAGTCTATTCTCTTGAAGTTTATGATGAGAAGCTTCTGCACAGTGGATTGGATGCTGGTCCTAAATTGCTGGGAGTAGAGTGGGGTTTTTGTGGTTTGTTTTGGCAAACTGTGAGATCCTTAAGAAGTGGGATTGTTTTGATTTAGATATTGTATCTCCAGTAGCAAAAACAATGCCTTTGCACATAGTAGGTGTTTAACAAACTAACTCACTTTTATTGTGATTTTATTGAATGTTCTTATCTGATTGGCCTTCTTAATTTTCTTTTAGTCAGGCTGATGTTTCAAGTTAATGTGCAGTTCTGGAGTATTATACTAGTTGGACAGTTGGAGGAGAGGTTGTCAAGAGTGTAATGTCTAGTGCTGGGTTGAGTGAATCTGATTTGACAGGATAGAATAGTGGAAAGAGCTCTAGATTGGGAACCCACAAAGTCTGGGTTCAACTGCTAGTTTGACCACTTAACCACTTCTATAATCTTGGGTAGGTAACTGTTTTTCTTAGCCTCAATTTCTGTATCTGTTAAATGAGGGATTTGTATCAAGTGATCTTTCATCTATCAAATGAGTCCCTTTCATTTCTGTTGAAAATAAAATTGTCCAGGCTTCAGGATGAAATATAGCTGAATCAGTATATGAACACATAGATTCTCTGATTCTCACATTCATTTTATTGTATTCTTTTTTTGAAGTGGGATTTCCTTGGCTATTTCTGGTTATTTTGAACTTGTCATAAATCTTGATCCATTTTAAAATTGAGTTTAAAAATACCTATTTCCCCTGATGTTGATAAGGCTTTATTATGCAACACATCTGAGGTGATTTGCTTTAGGTCACTCCATCCAGTAATCCTTAGGGATGGTTTGTGATTTGACTGAAAAACTAGTTTGTTTTGAATTATTATTGGTTTTTGCTACGAGCTATCTGAGATTATTTAAAGTGCTCTCCAGGCCTTAAAAATGATGTATTTCTGACCATTGTCATTATTCCATGGCTATTATGGTGGTTTTCCAGTTATTTTGCTGCATTAGGACCTGCTAATATTTTAGGGCTCTTAAGGAGATTGCTTTCATTATCCTATTTCTTTTGATAAAATAATTTTTTTTTCTTTTGGATTATTTAGTCTTTGAAGTGTTCTTCTTATAAGGTAAGATAGCAAGGATATCTTGGAATATTAGTAAGGAATACTGCTCTTGTTTTCAAGTCCATCAGAATTTTCTTTTTATTTGGAGGAATAAGCCAGAAGTAGAAATAGGAATTGTTATAGTGTCCTTCCCTTTGCTGTTAATTTGTCAGGGGAAAGGTATTTATGCTGTCATATTGTCTATACTTGGCCAGCTAGGTTGCTGTGATCCATATGAATCAACTTAATGTTAAATTGTACTAAAATTAAATGTTAGTATAGTCAGTTTTCCCTTAGTTTTTCTTTTCTCTCTTTCCTAGGCCATTTGGGCCTTTTCACCTTCATTTCAAAAATGAAGTGGCTTATTATGTATACATAAATATAAAATGAATAATAACAATAATGTTACCATAATAATTAGGATTTTATATAGCACTTTAAATTTTGCAAATCATTTTATAAATATTATTTTATTCTCACAACACCTGGGAAAGAGGTGGAACTGTTAGCACTATTTTATAGCTAAGGAAACTGAGACAGAGGTTTAAGTGAATTTTCCAGTCACATAGCTAGTTTCTGAGGCTTTATTTGAATTCAGATCTTCATAATTCTATGTCCAATCCTGTAAGTAAAGACAGTTCTTGAAGGGAACACTAGTAGTCACTAGATAAAGAAAGGATGATGGGTTTGATATTATCTTGAGTAATTATTTTTTTTGGGGGGGAGGGGGAGAGATTCTAAATTTGTTATTTTTGCCATGTCCCTTTTCCCTTTGGTTCACAGGTGGTTAAACTTGTTTGTGTATACACAGTTTTATGTACAGAAACACCAGCCTGTATAATAGAATCTCTTCTATCTGGATAGTTTTTCATGTTTTTATATACACAAAGAAAAGTTGCTCAGTAAGCTGGGACAGCTGACCTCTCCAAAATCCTCTTGCTCCCTGTGCAAATCCATGTTTATATTATTATTATAAATAGCCAGAGGAGAGGGTCAAATAAGCAGTTATGCAGTTTTATGTAGCTAGAAGGAAGAGTCAATTTTTGGATAAGCAGAGACTAGATGAAAATATTTTATGTTTGTACATCTTTTTGTATTTGATGTTTACTGCATAGTCAAATAAAACAAGGTTCCCTGTTGGCCAAGACTAAAAAATACATGTCATATTCTGCACCTGTCTGACAGGAAATAAGTGGGGTAGAGTTTTTAGCTGATAATTGAGGAGGAGTCGAAGTTAGTAGGTTTCTATCTTTTAGGTTATATGAATCTGTGTTTCTGAGAAGCTTTGAATAAAGACCTTTTCTAATTGTTTCAAACATTATCTCTTATCTTTTCCTCTTCTAACCCCATGGAGGGGGGGAACATTTGTTTTGCCCTTAAAATACTGCTGGGAGAGGTTGAGATGGAAATGGAGTGTCACCTTGCTTTAGCCATTGATGCACTCTCTCTAAGTTGTTTTTTCTTTTCTTTCAACTGATGGACATTAATCTCTTTTAGAGGTCTTTTAGAATCCTTTAGAATCTTCCTTTCCCCCCTTGTTATACTCCATTCTTTTTTCAACCTTGCTTGCAAGCTATTGAGAAAAAGCTTGCACTATTTAGAAACAGAAAGCAATTAAAAAAAAAAAAAACCTGACTCATCAGAAGTTGTATACTGTTTTTAATAATCTCATAATTGAAAGGAAAATTATCTTGAATTAGAAGTAAGCTTTTTAAAGTTAGAAGGCTGGCTTGAATTTGTAGGTTGTGCCATTACTGTTTTGTGATTCTGTGTGCATTCATTCTGACTTAGATTATGCTTCTTTTCTTTGGCTTTTTAATTGATCAAAAATTCAGTAGTCAATAAATAATAATTGCCTACTTTGTTTTCCTTGACCCTCACCCCAATCCATTCATTTCTCAACAGTTGAACATTTTCATCATTTCCAGTTTTTTCATTATTACAAATAACACAGCTTTAAACAATTTTTTAAAGTGAATTCCACACTGAATAAGAGATGTTGCCAAGTTAATAATTCTTGCCAGAAACTGCAAATTTGTAATTCAGAAAGAATAATCTAAGACAGCCAGGCAGTGCAGTGGACAGAGCACTGGCCCTGAAGGCGAGAGGATAAAACTTCAAATCTGGCCTCACCTACCAGCTGTGAGATTCTGGGCAAGCCAATTAACTCTGATTGCCTAAAATTTAAAATAATAACAATAATCACTTTGTAAGACTAGTAACACTTTTCCATTCCCATCTCGCCATTGGGTTTTCATAATTCTTAACTTTTCCCAAAATTGGTGGAAATGATGTAGTATCATATAATCTGAAGGAAATTTGGAGACTATCTAACCATATCTTAACAAAGCATATCCAATTATAACCGTCAAGATTGAAGACTACCAGCATTGGAAAATTCACTACCTTCCAGGATAATTCCTTCTACTATAGGATAATTCTATTTGTTGAGTTTTTCCTTTTTCAGGTTTGAATCTGCTTCTATATAACTTCAATTCATTTTTCCTGGTCCTTCCAGTAATTAACTGACAATTACTGGTGACTTTACATTTTTCTCTAACATCACCAACATTCATTTTTGTAAGATTTTATGTTCCAAATTTTTCTCTCCCTTACGTGATATAGATTATACATGTATAATACTTTTGAACTTATCACCTTACGCAAGAAAAATCAGATCAGAAGGGGAAAAAACATGAGAAAGAAAAAATAAACATTCAAAAGGTGAAAATACTATACTGTTATCCACATTCAGTCTCCAAAGTTCTCTCTCTGGATGCAGATGGCATTTTTCATCCCAAGTCGATTTGAATTGTCTTGGATCACTGCATTGATTGAGAATTAAGTCTATCATTAAGTTGATCTTCACTTAATCTTGCTGTTATGTACAATATTCTTCTGGTTCTGCTTACTTTCTCAGCATCAGTTTATGAAAGTCTTTCTAGGCATTTCTGAAATCAGCTTTCCCATCATTTCTTATAAAACAATAATATTCCATAACTTATTCAGACATTCTCCAACTGATGGCCATCCACTCATTTTCCAATTCCTTATCATTTCAAAAACAGCTGCAAATAAACATTTTTGCACACGTGAGTCCTTTTTCCTTTTTTATAATTTCTTTGGGATATAAATCCAGGCATATTACTGTATGTACAGTTTTATAGAATGATTGCATCATTTTACAAGTGTCCTAGTATTCCCATACCTCTACCAACATTTATTGTTATCTTTTGCTATCATTTTAGCTAATTTGATAGGTGTGAAATTGCTTTAATTTGCATTTTCCTCAGTTGTTTTAATTTGTATTTCCCTAATCAATAGTGATTTACAGAATTTTTTTATATGACTACAAATGGATTTAATTTCTTCATCAGAAAATTGTTCATATCCTTTTGACAGTTTATCAGTTGCAGAATGACTTATGTTCTTATTAATTTGACTCATTTCCCAAATACTTTAGAAATGAGGACTGATTGTGAAAATTGTTCCCCCCAGTTTTTTGTTTTTCTAATCTAGTCTAGGATGGTTTTGTTTGTGTAAAATCCTTTTAATGTAATCAAAGTTATTTGTTTTGCATTTCATAATGTTTTGTAGTTCTTTTTTGGCTATGAATTCCATGACAGGTTAACTATCCTTTGCTCTCCTAATTTGCTTATAATATCACCCTTTATGTCTAAATCATGAACCCATTTTGACCCTTTCTTGGTATAGGGTATGAGATGTCAGTTCATGCTAGTGTCTACACACTTTTTTCCAATTTTTCCAGAAATTTTTGTCAAATAGTGAGTTCATATCCCAGAAACTAGAGACTTTGGGTTTATTAAAGAGTTGATTACTATAGTTATTGATTATTGTGTCTTGTATACCTAATGTATTCTATTGTTCCAGTACTCTTATTTTTTAGACAGTATCAACTTGTTATGGTGACTGTTGCTTTATAATAGTTTTAAGTTGTGCAATTAGGCCACCTTTCTATTTGAATAATTTAAAATTTTTGCTAATACTTGCTAAGCAATAGTTTGTTAAATTCATACATTTAAAAGTATCTTAAAAAGATTGTGTGAACCCAAAACATAAACCACTTGCTGTCTGTCAAAAGTCTCCCCATTCTACTCTATCCTATATTCATCTAAGTGATTTTCCTATAGTTTGATTTGGTGGTTGTTCTGTCATTTCTACTTCCAGAATTAAATTAAAAAAAAGACTCTGTGTTGACAGCTCTTTATAAACTAACCCTCTTTTGACCCTTCTAGCCTTCTTACTTCTTACTCCTCACCCTACTACATACTAAACTTTGTAGGTTGCAGATAATGTATTGCTCAGCATTGGTAGAGGGATCACCTATTTCATCTGAGAGTACCATATTAATGAAACCATGAGTCTCATCCTTCTGCCTTAGTAGTATCAGGTACCTGTGTAAGAATTGAAAGTAAAGATGCTTATTCTAAGCATCCAATACATAATAATAGTAGCCATTGAGTATATTAACAGTACTCATAACTTAAAACCAGGTTGTGCCATTATCTGCCAGATAACATGAAAAGAGATGTTCTCATTGGGCTCCTCCACAAACATCATCATCCCAGTAAACATGAAAACTTCGTGGGTATTAGCTGTGTTTAACAATTTGGGGAGGAGCATTTACACCTATGAATGTGGTATTATGATCATGTGATCGATCATATGTCAAAGTTACATGGCTTTTGGCATTCTGGTGTTGCAAGGTGATTAATAATGTGGAGCCTATCTCTCCTAACCCTTTGGAATAGCCAATTATCTTTTATTTATTTAATTTTAACTTGGTTCCCAGGAAGCAAGTCCAGACCTGATGCTTTTGCTTATTCCAGGAAACCTGTTAGTTCAACCTGAAAACCTAATGCATTGTAGATTTTTTGACAAAACTGCGTATAGAATGATTGTTGGACCACCTCTCTTCTTGACCCATTTCTCCCTTTCGTGGAGCTTCTTGAGATTCCCTGCTGTTGTAGTTCTTTTTTGGCTATGAATTCCTTGACGGTTAACTATCCTTTGCTCTCCTAACTTGCTTATAATATCACCCTTTATGTCTATATCATGAACCCATTTTGACCTTATCTTGGTATAGGGTATGAGATGTCAGTTCATGCTAGTGTCTGCACGCTATTTTCTAATTTTTCCAGAAATTTTTGTCAAAGAGTGAATTTATATCCCAGAAACTAGAGACTTTAGGTTTGCCTCTGGCCCCAGTTTAGAAAATGTATTTTTAACCATTTATATATTTATCTAGTTTACATGTATAGATACTAGGGAGATAGAATAGCAAAACAAACATTGTGTTTTTCTCTTTTTCTGATGCTTTTTTTTTTTTTTTAATGTCATCTCCCACTGATTTTTACATCCAACCTTTGCTTGTATCAAACAGGTTATAAGACCCGCAAATGAGATTTACACATTGTCTACAAATGCATGCTTTGTTCTACATAGGAATGAAATTGTGAATGGTCACTCACTACTTTGATAAGATTCTTAAGTCTTTGAGTATTGTTTTTGTTTGCATTTATTGTGATCATTGAGCAAATTGTTCTTCTGATTTTTTTCTATCTTTCTGTATCAGTTCATATGAGTTTTCCAGACTTTATCAGGATTCTTTATATTCAGATAAGAGTTTGATCAGGTACCTATTTCTAGTTTTTTTCTAATACAGAAAGAGCTTAAAATCTATTTTTGTATATATGGGATCTTCCTTTCTATTTTGTCCTCTAATTTGTTGTGTGTGTAGTGATGGGAGTGGTAAAATGGGAGAAAAGTAAATATGTTTGGGAAGGTTGAGAGTTCCAGGCAAAATACTATGAGAAATTTAGAGTTTAGGACCTGGAGTCAGGAAGATCTAAGTTCAAATTTGAACTCATACAATTAGTAGTTCTATGACCCTGGACGAATCACTTAACCTGTTTGCTTTACTTTCTTCATCTGTAAAATGAGCTGGAGAAGGAAATGGCAAACCATTTTCTTCACCAAAAATACCCTAAATGGTGTTATAAAGAGTTGAACAGGACTGAAATCACTAAACAGCAATTAAAAGATCCTTTTTGCTTGGGGATAAGATTGGGAGATAAGACAGGAAGAAATTTTTGGAGAAAATACCTGACTTAGGGAATTACTCATTTTCTTTGAAATAAACTATGTGTGTTCTATTCTGAGGACTTTTCTCAAGCTGTAACTTCTGCCCAGAACGGTAATCCTTTATACCTGTTACATTCTTATCCAGCTTTTAAAGCCTGATTCAGATATTATCTTTGAAACCTTTCCTGATTTCTATTAGGATTTCCTTTGACCATCTATTACATTTGTTTTGTGACTATTTGATATAGTCAGCGACAACAAGCATTTTTTAAAAAAATTTTTATTTTTTTGCTGAGGGAAATGGGATTGACTAGTCAGGATCACACAGCAAGAAAGAGGTATGATACTGGATTTGAGTTCAGGACCTCCTGACTTCATTTGCCATCTAACTACCCTTATAACAAGCATTTTTTAAAGCATCTGGTAAGTAAGCACTTATTGGGTGCTTACTGTGTGTCAAGTCTACTCAGTGCAATATTGAGTTGTTTGTGTGTTTTTGTGTGTTATGCAAAAATCCAGTGTTATCTAAATTTTGGATTTCATTTAGAGATAATGCTTCATTGAATGTTTGTTGAGTTAAAGAATATAAGGGGGAAGAATATAAATTGGAGAGTAGGTAGTGGAGATTCTTGCATACTATTGACAGGAGATGATCCTTGATTTGGTAGGTTCTGGAGAGCTCCTGGAGGTTTTTGTGCAGAGGAATGAAATGATCTGAGCATCATATCAAAGATTTCAGAGGGATGAATTAGGAAAATTTTGTGGATGAGCACATATTTTCTTAGAGTCAGGAAGATTAGTTAGGAAACACTTATAATACTACAGATGAGAATCATAGAATCTGTTTTGGAAACAATTTTGCATGCCATCTTGTTCAACCTATATCAGAACAAAAGTGATCATCATTATATTTACCTCATGTTGGTCATCCACCCTTGGTTTGAAGATCTCTATGAAGAAGGAATTCTCTTCCTTCAAAGGCATCCCATTGTAGTTTTTGAAGGCTTTTCTTGTACTGATGTCTCTGACTGTTTTCTACTTCTAGCTTAGTCCTCTAGGTGAAGCAGAACAAAATCAAGTCTCACTTTACATGGCGACCCTTCAGATAGTTGAACAAAGCTTCACTTTCTTCAACAATTCCTCATATGTTATTAGCACTGTATATTCTCAATTATAATGCCTGAAACTTAACACAGTTTTCCAATTTGATCAACCAGAGCAAAATTCTCACCTCATCTTTTTAGTCCTGAAAACTAATTCTCTCAATGGTATAATGAATAGAGCACCAGTCCTGGAGTCAGAAAGACCTGAGTTCAAATCCAGCCTTTGACACTTAACACTAGCTGTGTGACCCTGAGCAGGTTGCTTAAGCCTGATTGCTTTGCCAGAAAAAAAAAAAAGGGTGTGTGTGTGTAGATTTGGAAGGACATAGACTTTGGGAACTGATTAGATATTGGGAGTAAATGAGGGTGAAGATGAATGAGATTTGTGAGCCAGGGTGAAGAGATAAAAGCAGACATAAAAGGTGAGGTAGAGGGGAAAGGCATATTGAGATTTTGGTGTGTCCAGTTGAAGGTGATATTGGGATATCTATGTATTTTATATATGTATACATACATGTATTATGTGTAAGTGTATATGTATATACATAAATATGTATATTTGAAATTATCTTCTTAAAGATGATAATTAAAATTACAACAAAAAATATGGCAAAAGAAACATGTGTGTCAGATAATCCTTCCTTCAAAAAAGAAATTGAAAAAGCCATAAATGGATTTCCTTTGAAAAAATCCTCAGGAACAGATGGCTTTACAGATGAGTTGTATGAAACATTTAAAGAACAGTGAATTTTGCAGTACTTGATAAACTATTTGAATAAATAAATGTTAATAGCTAAAATTAGGTGAACTTGTCAAATTCCAGCATGAAACTGGAGGAAAGTGAAGGAAAGATAGGGTTGTTTTATTGGTTCAGATGCTACAGAGATGTCAGAGATGGAAAAAGAGCAAAAGCCATTGGATTTAAACAATAAGAATGTCATTAGTACATAGAACAACTTCAGTAGACAAAATAGAAAGACAAATTTCATGTGAATTGAGGAATGAGTAAATAGCGTTATCTCATCTTTATAGAATTTTAGCCAAGAAGGAGAGGGAGAGGGCAGTAGTATGACTTGATAAATAGTTGGAGGAAAGTTTTTTTTTTCTTTTTTAAAGTATAGGGGAGACCTGAAAGTGCTTTGTAGGGTAACAAAAACTGTTACTTCTTAACCTCTCCATATCCTCACTCTGGCTTCCATTTACTCGAAAAAGAAAGAAGCAAATCTTATAGCCAATATCTCCACTAGTAAGTATAAGTATTCATTCCCTCATGAGTGTTTAGTTTCTAACTTTCTGAGTCCCAGTTTTTCCATGTATAAAATGAGTGAGTTTTAAAACTAGTGAGGCCCTCTGTATTACCATAGTTTATGTGACTTTTTGGGCACAGTCTTATTATTAATAGCATAGAAGAATAATTAGAGAATACATATCATTCTGTTACATTTCAGTTGGAAGCTAATTGTTTAGCAGAAGAGTTTCTCTCACTTCATTATTATTGGCTATTATAACTTAAATTGCATTCAGGTTACATAGCCCTGGCACATGGCCAAGTTTAGTTAATATTTTCATGTTCTATGATCCAAGTATAAAACTTGACTAAGAGCATTTAGTTTTTAGAATAGTAGTACAAATGGGTAGATGTTTGATGAACATTTTAGTTATCTTTTCTCAGTCAGTAGGATTACAGAATGTTTTCTGTAGGGTTTTAGAGTATTGAGAATGTTTCAGAGGGTTAGAGTTTTAGAAAAAAAAATTTACCTCCATAAGACCAGAGTGACCTTTTTATTTGCATGAACTTTTTTTTTGTACCCCACAGATATAAAATATGTACTTTGAGTGTGATCAGGGCTTGTTACTAATTTGGTATCAACCACTAAGCAAGTATTTATTAAGTATCTACTAGTATTTGACTAGTCACCTGTTCTAGATGTTGAAGATACAAAGAATGAAGTGATCCCTATTTAAAATGTGCTTGTGTTCTAATGGGAGGGACAAGAATATTTTTCAACATATGCAGCATAAATATAAAGCT
This sequence comes from Antechinus flavipes, assembly GCF_016432865.1. Taxonomy (NCBI): domain Eukaryota; kingdom Metazoa; phylum Chordata; class Mammalia; order Dasyuromorphia; family Dasyuridae; genus Antechinus; species Antechinus flavipes. The sequence continues at coordinate 183,470,439 of NC_067400.1, read as the reverse complement.
TCTCTTTCTCTCTCTCTTTCTCTTTCTCTCTCTCTCTCTTCTACACACACACACACACACACACACACACACACTTTTAGATGATATCTGAGCTGTCATCTTTTTTTTTTCCCATTTTATTTATCTAATAGTTTTTTTTTTTTAATTTGGTCGGATTTTTTTTAATTCTTCACAGTGCAATCAGTAGTAAATAGGCATTATAAATTGTAGGGGTGATGACAATTTTAAATTCATTTTGAATGTAAATACAAAAGAAAAAGACAAAGGAATTTTTTTTTGTACACAATTAAAGGGAGAATTCTATTTAAAAAATGAATTTCCATTTCAAACTGTTTATTTAAAAACAACTATATAACAAAAAAATTCCCATTGTTAAGCTATCCTGTTTTCTGTTTCTTTCTAAGTTTATTTTGATTTATGTTGTGTGTTGTTCTCTCTCCCCTCTCTCCCACTTTCTTTCTGTCCATGCTGCTCTAGATAAAGTTCCAAATAAACACAAATATCCCTGTGTATAAAAGCATACCATAAATACTTTTATTTATCAGTTCTGTCCCTGGCTGTGGATCTGAGCTGTTTTCTTAAAGAATGAGATAGTACTCTATTGCCTTCATCTAAGAGACTTTATTCTTAACTCTGCCATTTTGTAATTCTTCTGATTAGCTCATTAACCTCCTTTCCTTTAAAATCTCAATCACTTCTTTCCCTGTTTCTCTTCATCAGAGAACAGTATTCATTTTTGTGAAGTTTTTTTTTAGGGCAAATATAGAATGCTTGAATAAAAGAAAAATCGCTTATATGCCCTCTACATATTTAGTGTCGTTTTATAATATTTTATATTTTTATAATATTACAGATTTTAAAAAAAATTTGTGTTACCTTAACTTTGGTCATCAGGCTTTTTGTATTTAGGAAGGTTCAAGTTTGGTTAAAAAGAGAAAAATAGAAAAAATAAGGGCTAAAAATCTTCTTCCTATCAATTTTCAAGAATACATCCCTAAATTCTTAAAGCAAATTCCGCGCTTCCCCCCCCCCCCCCTCAATTTTACACATTTTAAACATCTCAAGTCTTGGCATGTCTAAAATTGACTTCGCCAAACTAATACTGTGTTTCTTCCAAGTAAAAGAAACATTATACAGTATGATTTTAAAAAATTGTTAAAATATAGGATGTTTGTATATTATTTTCCCCAAATGATTTATTAAAATTATGTAATGGAAAGTGTTTAATGTAAAGCTAAAATATTATTAATTTTTCTTTATAATTAATAACTGTATACTGGCTGAAGACAGTAAGATGCAATGGTTCTCAAAGGATAAAATGTTGGAAGTAATGGTATTTCAGATAAATAAAAATTTATAAATAAATTTTGCTTATCTAATATGCATGGTTACTATAATATTCAAAAAACAGACCAAATTTGTTTAATTACGCCTTTGTGCTAACGTTAACACTAGCATATACTAGAACTGGAAAGTATTTAAAAGAGTATCCATTGTGGACTACTCTTATTTAAAGTAAGCTACATTGGCTGATTTTCTTGATGCACCCAACATAAATAATCTTCATTTAATCATGTGCTTATTCATTTAAGAAAGAAATTCTAGTTCTGATATTCATGAAAGATTGACCGAAGTCTTTTTGCTATGGAGTATATTCAAGATGTTTAAGGTTACTGATTAAAACTTCACACTGATTAAAGCTTTGGGGAGAAAGCCTTTCTCCCCCTCCCCCACTCTTCCTTCTACTGGGTGATTCAGTTTGTCTGCAGAGCTAGGCTGCAAGGAATGCAGATAGGTAGTTTCTTAGGTGACTCACCTCCTGGTGACTCCTGTTTTCCATCATTTTCTGGAATATATCTCTTTAAGATGAAGTTAAAATGTATTATAATTTAGCAGTATAAATAGCTAATTATTAATTAATTATCCATGTCAGAGGATTGGACAAAGGATAATGAGGGTAAATGGAATTTGTACAGATTATACAAAAATCTTATTTTTTCACTAAGCTGTTTACATCCTTGTCCCCATTAAACCTTTTTTATAAGGGCTGCTCACAATAAATTCACTTTGTAGTGAGAATTAGAACAGGGATCATCTAGATTTCAAGATTTACCTTTTGTACTTTTATACAAGATTACTTTTATAATGCATTCAGTGTGCCTTGCTTCACTGACTACTTTATATCTGACTATTTTTATAAAGTAGAGACTTCCTTTCTGTTTTTTTGGGAGCACCTAGCCATAGTGTACAAAGTATACATAAGAGGTACTTCAAATAGTGTTGATTGATTGGTAGAGTTCAATCCCTTCATTTTCTATATTAGAAAACTGAGTCGTCATGGTTATACAAATAGTAAATATCAAGAACTGACAAATTTGATTCTAAAATCCATGTTTTTTCCTCCACTATAGTCCTATCTTGTCATTAATAAAGGTTGCCTAGATGATCAGTCAAAAAACAGATCTTTATAACTTCCACCATAGAAATCTGCCTTCAACTTAATATTGATCTATCGCCACTTTTGGGGGGTATTGACATTAAACCGAGTTAATTCTTAATCTTTGACACAAAAGTATTGCTAAATTTCTCATGCTAACCAGTCTTGTAACTCTGTCTAAAGAAAAGGGGGGGAAATGTGTTTATTCTGGCATGATTTTTTCCTTTATATTTTTCCCCTCTATTATGTTCTTGAAGAACCCATGCTGGTTGTCAGGAATTCACTCTAGGTTTTGTTATATATTATGTATATATTAGAGTTATATTGATATTGATAATGTATGTATTCATGTTGCCCTCTTTAGGTGGATTCCCTTTCCATTGGTCATCTAGAATTATGTGATTGTATCTTCAAATCATATTCCCCTAGGTTAGAATTAAAAATTCTATAGTGAAAGTCAAGATTGTTTTTGTTCAAGTGAAGGTTTTTGTCCAATTTTGACTACCTATCCCTCCATTGACAATGTTTTTCTGACCCATTCCAAAAGTTTTCCTGATTTCTATGGTTCTAATGATTTTTCCTTTCTTCCAAACTCCTTTTGTACTTAAATACACGATATCTGATGCTTAATTATGGACTGCAGTCTCCAATTAGTTGAATATAGGTTAATCTTGTAAACCTAAGATCCCTATCTCCTTCTGTCTTGTTTTTAGCTCCTAGAGGCCAGGGACCACTTCAGGCTTAAAACATATCCTTCATAGGACAACTTGGTATAGCCATTTATTAGGTGCTTCACAAAATAGTATCTCTGCTAAGTAATCTGAACCTAGTCTTGCTCTTTTTTTCTGCTCTTCCCCATGGCCCTTGAAAGTGGTTGAAGGAAAGATAATGTCTCCTTTAGGGGTTTCACCACTAGAAGAGGAGGAATGGTGTTAAGGGAATGGAAAACATGTTTTTGGACACAGCCATAGGGGAAAAGGAAAGAAACAGGTTTATCTTGTGACCTTAATTTGTATTACTTCATTCATCTTATTCTGTATTGAGAACAAAGAGGAGGATTATTGCATAGTTTTGATTCTAGAAAAGTTTTGTTACTTGAATGGTTTCTGAGGACCTGTGATTCTTCACACATGTTGAACTCCTCAGTATTTCTCCAGGGTTGTGTGGAAGAAAGGGAAATGAAACCCTTGAGAGTGTTTTTAGTCATGTAGCTCCAGCAAATCTTATAATAATGAGGGATGTGCAGTTCAATTTAGATGGATTTGCTTCTAGAGTAGAGAAAGTGATTTCAAGACCTGATTTATAGCCTCCATGTTAGTGATACTGGACCTTGATTCTTTCATGCTCAGTGGTAGAGCATGTAAGTAGGTGGAGACCTTCCCTACTTGTAAATAAGTAGTAAAACAAGTTGCAGAAGATTTTGTAGGAAAAAAATTTCCTTGGGTAGATGACTTTCTGCCTGAAAAGGTATGGAAATGGTGATTATTGACAGGTTGGGAGTTATTTTTCTTAACTGCTTTCTTTAAAGTTCCTTTGACTGTTTTTATCCTGTTGCTAGAGAATTTGGTTTTTATTGTGCAGTACATTGTGAGTCTGTGAAGTAAATTGGGTATGTTGAAATCAAACAGCAGGCCTAGATGACTGCCCAATTCAAGAAATTGAAGGGAGTGTGTTCGGGAGTGGGGAGAGAAGTAGGAGAGAGTGGGGGAAAAGTCTCCTTTCTTCTTTATGAATCTGGTTACTATAATATACATTTCCCTTTATTTATATATGTGGTTTAAAAAATTAAATAGCTCTAAGAAATATAACTGAGAAATGGTAATTCTTTTTAAGGAAAAATTCTAACAGAATTTGAAACATCATTAAAGTTAAATGGGCATATGTAAGACATCTAGTAATTCTTAAATAGTTTGGTCTTCTTCAGAGAATTCTTATTTCTCAATGTGATGTCTTAAATGCTTAAAAATTCACTTTTGGGGAGGTGGGGTTAGGATAGGTTATTTGTGTTTATTGACTTTAAATCCTGTCTGGACTTGATTTTCTTAGTCTTTTTAAAATTTAAGACTTTCTTGCTTGAAGTCTACAATGTTAAAAGTATCCACTGCCTCAATTTCCCAGATGAAGATACTCAAGCTCATGGTAAAATAAGTTTTCCATTATTACACAGATATTGAGTGTCAATTTCATAATTGGACCCTAGATCTCCTTGGTCTAAAGGCATTGTTATTTCCAGTGGATCATGCTATCTTAAATATAGTAGATTTTAACATAATGTTTTGCTCAGGAGATCCAAAATTGCTTGTTTTGGGGTTGTTTTTGAAATGTAGTTGTCCTTTGTTGACCTTTATATCTTAATTAATTGAGAGTTGACTCTGTAGTTTGCTGTGATTCAGAAGAAGAGAGGGTAGAGAAGAAGAGGAGGCAGAGGAGGAGGAGGAGGAAAGAGAGCTCAGTCAGGGGGAGAGAAAAACATAGCATCTAGAGATTATATTGGGGAGGGACATTACCATTTCTGCATCATAATATAATTGCTCCTTAGTTTTGTTTAAATACAGATGGGAGTGTGAGGTAGGCATTTCTAGTTTTTTAAAGGGTATGATGAAATTCTCAAAACAAAACTAGTTTTAATAATTTAAAAGTTTATGTGGAGAACCACATTTTTAGTGATTACAGATTGGAGGAGGGAATTGTGTGCTGTGAATTTGAAAAAAAAAAATCAAGTAACCCTTTTTCTCAGAAGGTGCTGGAAAGGAAGAATTGGTGAAAATTTGAAGGCATTCTCTTTAGTGCCTACAGAGAAAACTTTAGTTTTCTATTGGGTTTCCTTTTTTTTTAAGAATAGAATTCAGTATTGACTCTATCAAGAGATGGAGCTTCCTTCTTTTTCTATAGTAAAAAATTTGGCAAGTTAAGAAAATTCTTCCCCCCCTCACCTTTTTAAAAATTTTTTTACAAATTTATTTTACTTTCAGTTTATGGAACAAAACAAGCATTTTCATAACACGGTAAAATTTTTTAAAAAATGGTTGCATGTGAAACTGCATATATACTATATATAAATTGCTGTTACTTCCAATTATACAACAAAATCCCTTTTAATCATGGTCTCTTTTCTAACTACTTTGTCTCTATTGTTTTTTTAATATACTCCTCTTCAAAATTTTTGTTACATTACTGTAACATTCTAAAACAGGAATGGGGAGGAGTAACTAGATTGGGGAGAAAGGAGACTGCTATATGTGCTTTTTTGTCCTTAGGGTAATATGCAGCATCAGCAGGGCATGGAGGGAGTAAGCCCTTTTTTTTTTTTTTTTTTTTTTAAACTCAGTGGGAGATTAAATGGGCATATAAAGCCCACATAACTAGCTAGTGTGTAATTTATACTTACCCTGAAGCTGTAGTAACTTAACACACACCCTTCTTTCATAAAACTTTCACAGAGTTTGTGCCGCACCCCCTCCCCCCCATTATTTGTTTGAACCGAGAATGCTCCTTTTTTTTTTTTTTTTTTAAAATGCTGTCTCCATTTGGGAACCAGTACCCTGCAGGTGTGTAACCAAGTAGAGGTCATATTGGGTGTGGCAGAAGGAGGGATGATTGGTAAGCATATTCAAGAAAGCTTACTGTCTATGAGGTGAGTAATGTTAAATATGTAAGTTATAGGAAAACAATATTTTAAATTAGAAGAGTAATTGTGGTGGTGGTGATATTTTTCCTCTGCTTTTCCTTTTAGATATTCCTTGTCCTTACTATGACCACAATTAAAAATAAAATAATAATGATGATAACTTGACATTATATAATACTTTATAAAGTATTTTATTTTGGATTATTTCATTCCACCACTCTTCTCTTATAATAGTGATATTAATAACTTGACATTTATATAATATTTCAGAGTTCCCAAAGCACTTTATATGAATTATTGCATTTGATTTTCACAATAGTCCTATAAGATAGATACTACAAGTGATGTTATTTGAACTTTACTATATTATAGTATTTTGAATTAAGAAGTTGGAAGAGACCTTATAAGTGATCAAATCCTACCAGTATTTTACACATAAAGAAATTGACTCAACTGACTTGTCCAAGGTCATGGGGATAGACCCCATGTGAGAGAAATGAGATTTGAATTCAAGTCTTTGGATTCCAGATCCAGTACCTTTTATACCATATCATTGAGAGAAATTAAGGGATTTCTTTATGGTTACACATCTAGTCAATGTTAAAGAGATTCAGGTACTGCTCTTTTGTGAACCCTTCCATGAGCCTCATGATTGAAACTATTTTCTAATTTCTTGAATTTTTCTAGGAAACTTTACCTATCTTTCCTTTGCTTTCACATACTCTGTGTTGTATTATTAACAGTACTTTTCTCTCTACTTCAACCCCACCCATTAGCATAGTGCAAAATGGGGATACAAATACTTTGTCTTCTTTCATCAACCAGAAAGCTATTGCAATAGTCCTGGTCTGAAGTGAGAGAAGGCTGTACAGTATTAAGAAGAGAAAGAGGATCATGGCAATCTACTACTAACTATATTGATATAATGATTTGAACTTTTTATGTCATTTGGTCATGGCTATGTTGAGAAAATATACTCTAAAAATGTATCCCTATTTTGCTTATGAGGAAATTGAGGCCCAGAGAGATTAAGTGACTTGACCAGGATAAAATGACTTGCTGTCAGTAACATCTAAGAACAATACAGAATATGGTGCCAAAATATACTAATTACAGACTTTTTCATGATCATCGTGGCACTCACTTGGATGAAATGAATTTAATGTTTAAGGTTATTTCTGTTTCTCTGCTAATGTTAACCTAAATCATTTGTGGTGTCTCAGAATATGAAATACTATTACGTGAAAGATTTCATAAGAGAGTTTATCCTTCATTGAGGAATTTTAAAAACATAACTCTTACTCCTTTTTTTTTTAACTCTCCTATTTTGTTTACCAGTTTGCCAGCTCTAACTTCAGAATATGCTCTTTATCTATTTTATATTAAATGAAATGATATGAGATAGATGTGAAGCATTTGTTCATGAGACTACTGCAGGACTTCAAAATCTGCAGGGATCATTGGATTCCCTGACACATGATGAGACTGTTGCAAGACTTCAAAACTTGCAGAATTCATTGGATTCATTGGATTTAAAATACTATATTAATGCCTTCTGTTACTACTACAACTGTTTCTACTGCTTCTCCTCCTCCTCCTTCTCTTACTACTACTACTATGTTTCCTCTTCCTTCTTTTTCTTTTCCACCTTTCTCTTCCTTTCTTATCTTCCTCCTTCTTCTTCTTCTTCCCACTCTGCAACAGACTTTTATAACCTGTTCATTCATGGAGTATCACAATAGTCTTCCTTTTCCAGTCCCTCTTTTATAATCTTTATGATCATTTTTTTCAATTCACAACCCTTCCATGTTTTTCTGTTGATTCCTGAGTCAAGTTCAGATTTAATTGTTTGGCATTTGAAACTCTAAAATCCTTTGTTAGGTTCTTGTATAGTAGAGATAACATTGGATTTGGTATCATTGGACTTGAGTTCTAATTCTGACTGTGCTACTAAATAAATAGCTGAGCCTTTTTAAAATGAAGTTCCTAAAGGCCAGATTGTCCATGACTTAACTATTCTGTTGAATTACTATCTATTAAAAGAAAATTTATATTAAAAAAAAGTCACAGATGTTTACTAACATAGTGTCCCCATGTAACTCTCTTGTAACAATTAAGTAAAAACAGGTTTTTTGGAAAAGCAATTGATTCAGTAATTACAATGCTCTGTTATCTATCTACCTTTATAAACTCCAACTAAAATATTAAGGTCTTCTTAGATCTCAAGAAAGCATCTTAGATTAAGTAGTATTGTATTTAAAACATTAGATTATGTGAGTTCCTTGAGTACATTGAATGTTTTTGCCTTTCTTTGAATTCTCAGTGCATAGCAGAGCGCCTGACACATAAGAAACACCTGATTGTTGATTAAAACATTTAAAATTATTAATAGTTTTTTTTTTTTAGGCAGTTGAGGTTAAGTGACTTGCTCAGGATCACACAGCTAGGAAGTATTAAGTGTCTTAGGTAGGAATTGAACTTAGGTCCTCCTGACTTCAAGGCTAGTGTTCCATCTACTGCGCCACCTACTGCTGCCATAGATTTATTTTTTAAATAAAATTTAGTTTGTAATTCGGTTTGCATTTATTCCTCTTAATAGTAGTTCATAATTACACAGTTTTTTAAGGTTTAAAAACCTATGTGTTTGTGTTAGAAACCACTGGTTTTTCTTTAAAAGGGCATTGTGAAATTGTTTTCCTCATTTTATAGATGAGGAAACTGAGTCTCAGGGAATTTGTGGTTTTTCCTTGCATCCTGATTGAGTCAGATGCTTTTTGCATTATACTACTCTGCCCCTCAAACATGGAGTGGGGATACTTTAGATGGGAATATGTTCTTTTTTTTGGACTTCATAGTTGTTCTACATAGTCCCTCATCTGTGCTTGGATAATAGATAAGATTTATTTTTGTAAAGGTCTTCACAATCCAGTGTTTTTCTTACCATATGCCACATTGTCTCTTCCAGACTGAGTACAATTTATTGAGTGAACACATACACTTCAGGAGAAACTCTATGGCTAATTGGGGAAATGGCTTCTGATTAGGATGTAGAATTTTTGGAGTAAGGCCTTCTTCAACAGTCAAGATGTAGAGGTCTGTTCATCTCATGAATTAAAAAACAAACAAACCCCCAAAACAAAACTTGAATGAATTAGAAAAGTAGGTGAGTACTAAGAAGATGGTTTTTGTAGGCAACCTTCTCTATCAGCAACCCAGATATTGAAGACAAAGTTTTCATACTGACAAGTCAAAGGATGCTGATAACAATAGTGAAGATGACAGTGATAATTTTATGTAGAGTGAGAAAACTTCTTGGAAGAAAGCTATTGACTGTATGTTTAATGTTGTAGAAAAGCAACTAAAATGTAGCTGTGCTTTTTTTTTTTTTTTTAAATGAAAAAAAGACAAAGCAGCTGAGAAACAGGGCTTTTTCCAAGGAGAATTTAAAGTCATATTTGGCTCTCCTCACATATTCCATGTCTTCAGCAACACATAATAACTAAAACTTTTGGTTATGACCTTGACTAATTTTGAAAACAGACATTTATGTTTAAAAAGGCAAGGAAGTTTATGGCTCATTTAAGAACTTTTTTTCCTATCAGTAAACAAAAAGTATTAATCCTTTTTTATAGGGGAAATTTAACTTAGTAGAAGGACTCACAACTCCAGTTTCATATAACTAGGGTTTTAAGCCCTATCTATTTTGTGTTTTAAATGAGTGCTGTCTGAGGAAGCCCAAAGTGAGAACTCAGGAATCATTGGGAAATTTAGGGTTTTGTTGATGAAAAGTTAATCATTGTGACAAAATGCTTTCGAATGTGTAAAATGCAAATGATAAAGTAACTAATAAAATTTGTTATTGCAAAATAATTTGTCAGTTAGGTGATTTGCTTTTCTAATATTAAGTGCTTTGATTTTCCTTGTTTAAAAAATGAGGGGGGGAATGGTGAACTGATAGGTACCACTAGTTAATTTAGCATTAAAAGTAGTACTTGAGGGTTTCATTAGTTTAACTCTTACTCTAGAAGCTATGTCCTTTTTACATTTTTTTATTGCTACCATGTATCCAATTTAATTTTAAAAGATCTCTGACTTAATCCTGATACCTGCAGAATTATTGCTCCATATTACTTTAACCATAGGATTTATCTAATTTGGGATTTCTTTTCAGGTTATTACTAATTGCTGTTTCATCTGTTTGATCAAAGTATAATGTTGAAAAATGTTTGATAGCAGTATCTGGATAAAAACCAGGCCTGGAAACAGGCTGTAGGTGGGGTGACTCTGCTTTATAAACATGATGATGATTAACATCCATGTTAAAAAAAAAAAAAAAATCCTGGTAATACTCATATTTTCTATTCACTCCTATTTTTTCCCAACCACTCCTTTTGGATTGCTCAAGGCTATGATCCTGTATTTTGTGTCTGGGACAGGTGACTCAGATGAAGGAAAGTATTAAAAAGGGGGGAAAATTGGCAGTTTCTGGTCATTTATTCTTATATTCTTTGTCTTTTCAGTGGTATTAATTGCCAATGATTTCCTGTTTGATGCTCCTTATTGGGTTCTCAGTTTGCCTCAGATAGTTAAGAACAGTTTTTTCTCCTTTAATATAAATTGTTGCACTGCAAAACTAAGTTTAAAATCCAAGTTCAATGGATCTTTGGAAAAGGGAGACTGTTTTCTTATCTATGGTAACGCTGCCACTCCCCACCCCCATCTCTGGTCTTATTTGTAGTATGTTTTTGGTGTTTCTTTGTCAATTTAACATTTCTAATATTTCATTGAGTAGTATTGCTTGAAAATAATAGTTCTGACCTTCCATGGCCCTCATTTGTTCCTAGAACTGTTAATAATTAGGAGTTCAATGTCCATCAAGATGTTTGTTTAGATAAAACTATGTTCTACAGTGCATGATTTAATGACCACTTTCAAATTATGTATCTTCATAGTATTGAAAAAGTATTGTGGGCAACAATTGTTCTGTCCTGAATTGCCCATTAACTATATGGGGCCTAAGTTTCTGATAGTGAACATCTGATATTTTTGGTAATACGGTGACAAATGATAGAATGAAGGGGAAAGGTAGATGGTAATTAGTTGAAGCTTTCTTCAAATCAGTGATCTCTACTTTTTGGCATTACAAAAAATGACTAACCAGAATGAATGGTTAAATTGATGCTGATTGGATGAGACATCAGTGAGAAATATTGAAGGAAGTTATTAATTCATGTCAGAAAGAAAAGCAGCCAGTATAAGACCTGCAGTACTGGAAGTATTACTTGCAATTCTAATACAATTCATGTGACCATCTTTTTGATGAACTGGTAGAATAGTACCATTTCTAGTCCAATAATTCATCACTCAATAAGTAGCTGCATGTACTAAGACTAAAAGAAGCAGATTTTTATTTTCCTTCAGTTATTTGTGAAAGAAGTGGCAAGGAAAAAAAAAATATGAGTGAATAAGACTTTTTTTTTTTTCACAGTAGGAGTATTTGGACTCTGCATTATTTTGTAGATTAGAAAACTTTTGTTTATGATATTTATTTGATACTTTAATCTAAAATTTTCAGGCAAGAGTTGAATTTATAAACTGTTGAGTATATGATGTATTTTGAGTTCATCACCAAATATTGAAATTCAGTATTCTTTGGAATTGCCAATGAAACCTCATTGTTGGGTTCCTTTTGTGACTCGAATTGTGGCTTGTTATAATGATGTTAGTTTTTTCATACTACATGTCCCCTAAATGAAGACAATCTGTTTTGCTTGCCTCTTTTATGGTACAATGTTGAATAGTAGCCTGTTCAATATTAAAACAACAAAAAAGAATTGTTCTCAAATTAAACTAATAAAATTAACTATTTTCTCCTGTCTTCACATGAAGAATTGCTGGGCCAGTTAGTCTTGAAAATTAGCTTTGGAAATCTTTAGGCTTTTACAGTTAACTTCACACAATAGGAGACCTCATACATTTTCCTCACTGACAAATTGAAATTAAACTATTTACCTCAATAGTATTGTGAAAAAAAGGACATATAAGTGAAGTATGTTATGATGCTTTGAATTTTCATGTGGATTTTTACTGTTGTCATATCTTCTTTAAACCTATATATATATAGCAGGTGATTTTGTTTTGGGATGTGTGTGTGTGTGTGTGTGTGTGTGTGTGTGTGTGTCATTGGAAAGTCCTGGATTTTTTTTTTTTTTTTTTTTTTAAGAGTAGAAGAGGAAGATTTTGTGTTGATGACTGAACAAATCATGGGTTCCATGAAAATAAACCATTAATGATCAGAACAGATAAATACTTGACCCATTCTGTGAAATTGCATGTTCTCATGAATTTCAGTGTTTTTTCAAATAAACAAACTTTCTTGCCCATTGTAATTTAAACCTGTTTTAATTGTTCTTCTTTCCCTTTTCCTTACTACAGATATCATTTTCTTAATTAATTCATTGTATTATCTTGAATCTGAAATAAAAGCCACTTTTATGGTATCCAGGCTAGTCAAATCTTCAAGCCATGTGTTGCTTCCTTGTTGTATGCCCTTATTGTATATCCCAGACTAGATGTGAAGTCTGGAGAGGAATGTTAGTATTACATTGTGATGTGATAATATATATTTGAAAACAGGGCTTTAGTCTGCATAATTTGGCACTATCAGAAATCAACTTCGTTGTTGTTGAGGGACATTCTTTTTCACAATACTTAAAAGATGTATCATCTAAATGGCCCCCTTTTTAGAGGGTTTTCTGTAAAATTAGGTTGGATAATCCTTTCCGGTTTCTTTCCCCCCAGTCCTCTTATTTTATTCCTTACTGTATTCTTTAGTTTATAATGTAAAATCTCTTTTGTTTTTCCCTTGGGTGATCCCTATATGTCCCACCCATCTAATAGTCTACTATATCCCAGAATCTGAGGGCCTGATTTCAAATTATAGCTAGGTGACTTTGTGCAAGTGAAGTTCTTTGGGACTCAGTTTCCTTTAAATCTAAAATAAGACATGAGATTAGATATTTCATAAGCCATTTATATGATCCTGTGATTCTTGGGAGATCACTTACCATGTGGAGTTAGTTCAGCACCTTGGTAATCTGAGTGTCATCATATTTGGGGATTATTTTTCCTTTTGCAGAAGAGCAGAGAAAACAAAAACAGATTAGTAGAACTGTTAAGTCCAAACCTGATCTGAAACCACCTTGGAATACTGTCACTGGTGGGTATACTTCTTAATTCCAAACAATTGTGTTTTCTTTTGAGCTCCATCCTTACTCTGGAGAAGGAGTGATTCACAGCCCACATACTTCTGTTACACCTGAAGTTTTTTTTTGGAACCCTCCCAAGCAAGTACTGACCAGTTTTGACTGAAGTTTAGAAGAATTGTTGAAACAGTAATCTGAGGCAGTGTTAATATGATCTGAAAGCTTATTGGCCATTGAGAGAGTTACTTTTCTCATTGATCTCTTTGATTTGAATTGCTATTATAATTTCCCAATACTTTTTTTTATTCTAGTTTTTGCTCCCTCCCTCTTTTTCTCTCTTTCTCTCCCTCTCCTCCCCTCTCTCTTATTAAGTTTTTTTTTAATTAAATTCAGGGGAACCCATTTTTCCCCCCACACATTTCAAAGCTTTCAGTGCAGATGAGTGGCAAGTTTACTCTTGTAGTATTTAAGGGATGATAAATCAGTTATAATCTCTTAGTGTTTATTTTTGGCTCTGGACAAGTTTCCTTACTTAACTCTGTGCAGATCTTTTTTCAGTGATTACTTTTTTGGCCACTTACCCTGTTGTCTCTTTTTGTAGAAGGTGTCATGCTGAAGTCTAAAGATGGGAGTGCTACTTAGTGCCTTTTGTTCCTAGAGGGCAGGGATCTCTTGTTTGTTAGTAGGAAAATTTGGTTATGAATAACTATATTCAACTGGGTTGGGGAGAAGACACAAAGTTAAGTACATTCTTGGGCAAACTAGAGTGAGATTTGACATAGACATTAGAAATTCTAACTGCAAAATTTAGAAATATTAGTTAACACTTTAAATATGGAGATACTATGATTATAGTGATACAAACACACTCTTACATATCAGTGTCACTAAATCTTATACTTAAGTTTCTTTATAGGACTATGACCAAAATCAGTGAGTTAAGCCTTTATTAAAAAAAAAAAAAAGCCCATACTGTAGTATGCTTTCTAAAGTTGGGGTGCCAAAATGTACTGTGCTTTCTAGAGCCCCACATTGGGCGCCAAATGTACCATCCCGACAAGCTCTCTGGAGAATCTCAGTACCAGCTTGAGTCCTTGATCTTAGAAGAGGAGTGAAGAGGCAAAGGACCCACATGGATGATTAAAGATAGACCCCTTTATTTCAAGTTCTCTCAACCTTAAATACCTTAGTACAATTATATTGTTGTGCCACAGTTCCCTTTTATTGTCCTGATTCAGTTTCCCTAATTTTCCTGATCCGGTTTCCCTGAATTGTTCTGCCTCGGTTCCTAAATTGTAATGCTCAATCCTGCAACATCACCCTTCCTTCGTAATCATCAGAATGTTTGATAGGATAAAGATCTTATATCTTAGACATCGTTAGAATATCAGGGGCCTTTCCCCATCCCAATTAATTAGAATATCAGGTGCCTCCCCCATTATGTCATCCCCATCCCAGGTGCCTCCCCCCCATTATGTCATCATTCTTATTATCCTGTAAAAGAATCTTTGTATCTGTCATTAGATGCTAGATTCTTGGAGACCATAGTCTCATTCAGTCCTGGGACCAAACCATGGATCTATTTGGTCCCAGTAAATCTCTCCCTTTCAGATAAAATATTAAAAACTCTCTCATCTCTTATCTTGCTTCAGTTTCTCTGGCATTACAATATCACTATAGCACACTGAGCATGCGCTAGCTGTAGTACACTGCCATTGTGCTAACTATAAGCACCTTTCTATTATTATATAGATATCTCTTTATTGGTGTTTCAAGTAGGTAGAACACAGGTGGTCACGTGACGTACCTTTTCTCTCCCCCTTCCCCCCTCTCCTCCCCCAATAAAAAGGGGATTCTCAGGAAGGCTGAGAAACCCCCAAGGGGGGAAGATGAGAGCCAAACCAGACATTGTTAGCAGGTTTCCTCTGGGCTGAAGGGTCTTATACCTCACCAGGAGTTCCCCCACTGTTTGTGGCCCTCTACACCTTGCCTATTTAAATTAGTCTCTCTCTTTTATAAATATAGTGGGTAAAGATTTGTTACTATGAAACTGAGTGGATATTATGGAAGTAATTTCTAGCTAGCTTAGCACCAGAATGTTTGTGTGTATGTGTGGGTACTGAATTTTTTGTTGGGTTCCTTTTCAATGATAACTTGTTTAACAGTGTTTAACAATGTTAAAATTTGATGTCTCTCATCTCCTTCCTACTTTTCCTCCCCTTCCTTTCTCTCTTCATTGCTGATGCCTACTTCTCCAAGATTATCTAGTTTCTGCTTTATGCATGTCTAATATTTGTGCTTGTTATATCTCCTAATTAGAATTTAAATTCCTTCAGGTCAGAAACTATTTGCTTCTGGTTTTTCTCCTCAGCATTTATCATACTTCTTGTTCCATCACAGAGAATTCTAAATTTATTCTTACCAGTTGAGTGTTATATCACCATATGAACAGACACTTATAGATATACAAATAAAATCCCCTTACAGTGACAGATATTGTTATAAGAGAATGCTCCATGTTCAGTTTGTTTGAGGATGCTGAGAATGGCTCTCAACAAATATAGATTTGATAATTCATCCAGGAAATATCCAGGAAACTGAGTGATCAGTTCTGTGAAACCAGTAATCCTATGAATTAAATGTCTTTTTCTCATCCATCTAAACATGATAGTATGCAGAAGAAATATGATTGTCTTCATAGTGCTTTTTGTTTTGCTAGTAAAAAGCTATCACTCTATTCTTTTCTCTCTTTACCACCAGGGGTTCTCAAACTTTTTAAGTTCACCAGGGGTTAATTCCAGATTGCTCTCCAGAGTGTTTGGATTGTTTCACAATTCCACCAACAATGAATTGGTGTTCCAGTTTTCCTATAGCTGCTCTAACATTTATCACTATCTTTTTTTTTTTCTTAAAGTAAAGACTGTTGGACAGCCGGATTATAGTAAAAACAAAAACTTTGTTTTCTGGGCCTTAATATAAACTTCATAGCCTTGGTGAGGGGGATAAATGTCCTCAGCTGTCACATCTGGCCCGCGGGCTGTAGTTTGAGGACCCCCGCCTTAGACATTCAAAGAATTCTTACTAGGCAAACTCATTTCTCAACCATTTACTGAAACAGGACATATCTCCTAGAGAAAGAGAGACATCTTACAATCTGACGCAAGGAAATGGAAGACAAAAGGAATATATGTATAATATTTGATTCTCTATGCCTCCTCCCCCTCTTCCCCACCATGTTTATTTGACTGTTATGAACTTGCTACCGAGATTTGCTAGGTACTTGACTTCTGAAGCTCTGATTTGATTTGAGGGATGGGATTTAGTCATGGGTTTATCCATATAAAGGATTTAGATAACCCTGTGGCATTCCTCTTATTGTGAGGTTTGGTTTATTTCTACCCCAAAACATCTAGAGATGCTGATTGGTTAGAGGTCTTATTTTTAGCTAAGAAATTACAGTGCACCCTTTTTTTGCTTGTGAAGAGGAGAAAAGGAAAGCAAAGCTGTTCAGATAGTCTGAAGTCATTTAGTCTATTCAGATATTCAGAGGAAAATACAAATCTTTCCTCCTCTGCAGCATCATAATTTGTTAATTATCTTTTTATCTATATCTATTTTTTAATGCTAGGTCTCAGCTTGAAATGGAGGGTGCTCCCTTTTTAAATATGTTTGCCATTCAATAGAAATTTTACCTTTTCAGTGAGCATGATGATTAAGTAGAAGACTTTTCCCTTGAGTATCATAAAGAGTGATTTAGGGAGGCGCAACATATTAGCTGATCTCTACAGCTAAGATAACAAATTTCAGTAGTACTCTTTTTGAATCCCAGTATTATATAGGGTAAATAAATGTATATTTTTGAATGTGTTCCTGGGCTTATTAATACCATTTTCCAAAATTGTTTGGATAATTTTACATAGAATAAACCAAGACTCAAAGAATTTAACTTGCTCAAAAACACACAGGTAGTGGCCTTGCTGGATTAAAGGGTAATACACAGTTTTATATCCCTGTGGGCATAATTCCAGATTGCTCTCCAGAGTGTTTGGATTGTTTCACAATTCCACCAATAATGAATTGGTGTTCCAGTTTTCCTATAGTTGCTCTAACATTTATCATTATCTTTTTTTCCTTAAAGTAATTGTAGTTAAGTGCCTAGGGTCACACAGCTAGGAAGTGTTAAGTTTCTGAGGTCAGATTTGAATTTAGGTCCTCCTGACTTTAGAGCTGATGCTCTATCCACTGCGCCACCTAGCTACCTCTATCATTACCTTTTTCTGTCATTTTAGTCAATCTGAGATGTGAGGTGGAACCTTAGAATTGTTTTAATTTGCATTTCCCTCATTAAGAGTGGAGTTAGAGCATTTTTTCATATGACTGTAATTTCTTCTGAAAATTGTCTATTTCTAGCCTTTGACCATTTATCAATTGGGGAATGACTTGTATTCTTATAAATTTGAATTAGTTCTCTATGTGTTTTAGAAAAATAGCCTTTAACATTAGAAACATTGGCTGTAATTTTTCCCCCCAGCTTTCTGCTTCCTTTCTAATCTTGTCTGCATTGGCTTTTTCAAATTTTTTTAACTTAATGTAATCAGAATTATTCATTTTACATTTCATAATGTTCTCTAGTTCTTCTTTTGCCATAAATTTCTCTCTTCACAGATTTGACAGATAGATTATGTCTTGTTCTACTAATTTGCTTATACTATCACTCTTTTAATCTAAATCATGAACCCATTTTGACTTTATGTTAGTATGTATGGAGTTTTAGGTGTTGGTCAGTGCCTAATTTCTGCCATATTGTTTTCCATTTTTCCCAGCAATTTTGTCAGGTATTCATATTGATTCATTATTCTATTAGCCAGTACCAAATGGTTTTGATGATCTTTTATTATATAGTTTTTAAGTCTAGTGTGGCTAGGCTACTTGCCATTTTTTACCCCAGAGTTTCTTTTTTATATCATCACATTAAAGTTAACTTATGTCCATACCATTTGTCTAGATATTCTCCTTCTAACTGCCCTGACAAAGTTATAGTTCTCAAGAGTAATAAGTATCATCTTCCCATGTAGGGATGTAAACATTTAAACTTTTATTCTGTATGCATTTCTCTGCTTCACATGTGTTTCTTGTAAACAACATACGGCAGGATACTGGCTTATAATCCACTCTGCTATCTTCTTCTGTTTTATAATAGTTCATCCCATTCACGTTCACAGTTAAGATCACTAACTCTATATTTCCCACCATCCTATTTTTCCCCCATTTATACTTTTTGCTTTGCTTTTACCCTTTTCTTCCCCACCAGTATTTTGCTTTTTAACCACTATTTCCCTTAATCTATTCTTCCTTTTATCAGCCATCATTCTGCTTTCCTTTTCCTTTTCCCCTTATATTTTCCTGTTGGGTGACACAATTTCTATATCAAATTTAGTATGTATATTATTCCCTCTTTGATATAATGAATGAGATTAAAGTTTAAGCAACGTGCATCCCCCTTTCTTCTTTCCCTCTACTGTAGTAGTTCTTTTGTGCCTCTTCATTTGATTTTACCCCAGTTTACCACTCCTTTCTTTTTTTCTCAGTATAATCCTTTCCTCCCTCTTAATTTCTTTTTTATATCATCACATTAAAGTCAACTCTTGTCTATATAAAGTTGTCAATGGTTACAAGTATCATCTTCCCATGTAGCAAAATAAACATTTTAACCTTTTAAAATTTTTTTCCCCCATTTACCTTTTTATCTTTTTCTTAAGTCTTGTATTTAAAGATCAAGTTTTCTGTTTAGCTTTGGTCTTTTCATCAGAATAATTAAAAATTCACCATTTCATTAGATGTCCATCTTTTCCCTTGAAAGATAATGCTCAGTTTTGCTGGGTTATTGATTCTTGATCTTTGTCTTCTTTGTCTTCTGGACTGTCATTTTGAACCTTTAATATGAAAGCTTCTAGGTCCTGGGTATTCCTAATTGTGCCTCCTTGATTGTCATTTTTTCCTTCATCTTATAATTCTGGAATTTAGCTAAAATACTCCTTAAAGTTTTCATTTCACCTCTTTCAGGAGGTGATAGGTAGGTTGTTTCAATGACTATTTTCCCCTCTGGTTCTGCCATGTCAGGGCACTTTTCCTTGATGATTTCTTAAAATATGTTGTACAGGCTCATTTTTTGATCATGGCTTTCAGGTAGTTCAATAATTATTAGATTTTCCTCTCCCAGATCTATTTTCCAGGTTGGCTGTTTTTCTAATGAGGTATTTTATATTGTATTCAATATTTTTACCTTTTTAAAATTTTGTTTGATTCTTGATGTCTCATTGAGTCATTTACCTCTATTTGTCCAAATCTAATTTTTAATTAGTTAATTTCTTTGGTTAGCTTTTTTAAACCTTCTTTTACATTTGGCTGATTGTACTTTTAAAAGAATTAATTTCTTCAGTATATATATTATTTCCATTTTACCAAATTTATTTTTTTAGAAATTGTTTTCTTTTTCCATTTCACCAAATCTGTTTTTTAAATGAGTTATTTTCTTTTTCTATTTTGCCAAATTAATTTTTTAAGGAGTTTTCTTCAGTTAGTTTCTCTGCTTTTTGTTCCAAGTTGTTGGCTCCCCTACCCCCCCGCCCCAACTTAAATAATTCTTGTGCATAATTCTCATTACTTTTTCTCATTTTCCTTCTATCTCTCCTTTGTGATCCTTTTTAGTGCTTCAAAGAGACCTTTTTTTTTTTGTTCTAGAAAGAATGTTTTTTTTTAATTATTATTTTATTATAGCTTTTTATTTACAAGATATATGCATGGGTAATTTTTCAGCATTGACAATTGTAAAACCTTTTGTTCCAACTTTTCCTTTTCTTCCCCCCACCCCCTCCTCCCAAATGGCAGATTGACCAGTACATGTTAAATATGTTAAAGTATAAGTTAAATGCAATACACACACACACACACACACACACACACACACACACACATACACACACACGTTCATACAGTTATTTTGCTGTACAAAAAGAATCGGACTTCGAAACAATGTACAATTAGATTGTGAAAGAAATCAGAAATGCAGACAGACAAAAATACAGGGATTGGGAATTCTATGTAGTGGTTCATAGTCATCTCCCGGATTTCTTTCGCTGGGCATAGCTGGTTCAATTCATTACTACTCTGTTGGAACTGATTTGGTTCATCTTATTGTTGAAGAGGGCCATGTCCATCAGAATTGATCATCATACAGTATTATTGTTGAAGTATATAATGAATTCCTGATCCTGCTCATTTTACTCAGCATCAGTTCATGTAAGTTTCTCCAGGCCTTTCTGAAATCATCTTGCTTGGTCATTTCTTACAGAACAGTAATATTCCATAATATCCATATGCCACAATTTATTCAGCCATTCTCTAATTGATAGGCATTCACTCAGTTTCCAGTTTCTGGCCCCTACAAAGTGGGCTGCCACAAACATTCTTGCACATATAGGTCCCTTTCCCTTCTTTAAAATTTCTTTGGGATATAAGCCCAGTGGTAACACTGCTGGATCAAAGGGTATGCACAGTTTGATAACTTTTGGAGCATAATTCCAGATTGCTCTCTAGAATGGTTGGATTCATTCACAACTCCACCAACAATGTATCAGTGTCCCAGTTTTCCTGCATGCTCGCCAACATTTCACATTATCTTTCCCTGTCATTCTAGCCAATCTGATAGGTGTGTAGTGGTATCTCAGAGTTGTCTTAATTTGCATTTCTTTGATTAATATTGACTTGGAACATCTTTTCATATGACTAGAAATAATTTCAATTTCTTCGTCTTAGAATTGTTTGTTCATATCCTTTGACCATTTATCAATTGGAGAATGACTTGATTTCTTATAAATTAAGAGTCAGTTCTCTATATATTGTGGAAACGAGGTTCTGATAAAGAACCTTTGACTGTAAACATGTTTTCCCAGTTTATTGCTTCCCTTCTAATCTTGTCTACATTAGTTTTGTTTGTACAAAAATTTTTCAATTTGATATAATCAAAATTTTCTATTTTGTGATCAGTTGTGATCTCTAGTTCTTCTTTGGTCATATATTCCTTCCTTTTCCACAGGTCTGAGAGGTAAGCTATCCTATGTTCTTCTAGTTTATTTATAATCTCATTCTTTATGCCTAGGTCATGAACCCATTTTGACCTTATCTTGGTGTACAGTGTTAAGTGTGGATCAGTGCCTAGTTTCTGCCATACTAATTTCCAATTTTCCCAGCAATTTTTGTCAGACAGTGAGTTCTTATCCCAAAAGCTGGGGTCTTTGGATTTGTCAAACACTAGATTATTAAAGTTATTGACTGTTTTGTCCTTTAAATCTAACCTATTCCACTGATCAGCTGGTCTATTTCTTAGCCAATACCAAATGGTTTTGGTACGCCTTGCTTTATAATATAATTTTAGATCTGATACAGCTAGGCCACCTTCATTTGATTTTTTTTTTTCCTCATTAATTCCCTTGAAATTCTTGACCTTTTGTTTTTCTTAATGAACTTTGTTGTTATTTTTTCTAGGTCATTAAAATAGTTTTTTGGGAGTCTGATTGGTATAGCGCTAAATAAATAGATTAGCTTAGGTAGTATTTTCATCTTTATTATATTTGCTTACCTTATCCAAGAGCATTTAATATTTTTCTAATTGGTTAGGCCTGACTTTATTTGTGTGGAAAGTATTTTGTAGTTTTGCTTATATAGTACCTGATTTTCCCTTGGCAGATAAGATTCCTAAATATTTTATACTATCGGTAGTTACTTTAAATGGAATTTCTCTTTGTAACTGTTGGATTTTGTTCTGTTAATCTGAGAAGCCTATATTTTTGGAGGTAGTCATCCATTTCACTTAGATTATCAAATTTATTGGCATAAAGTTGGGCAAAGTAACTCCTTATTATTACTCTAATTTCCTCTTCATTGGTGGAAAGTTCTCCCTTTTCATTTTTAAGACTAACAATTTGATTTTCCTCTTTCCCTTTTCTAATCAGATTTATCAAAGATTTGTCTATTTTATTGTTTTTTTTCATAAAACCAACTCTTAGTTTTATTTATTAATTCAATAATTTTTTATTTTCAGTATTATTAATTTCTCCTTTTAATTTTAGAATTTCAAGTTTAGTATTTGATTGGGGGTTTTAAAATTTGGTCTTTTTCTAGCTTTTTAAGTTGCAAGCCAAATTCATTGATCTTCTCTTTTTCTGTTTTATTTAAATAAGCCTCTATAGATATTATTACCTTATTACCGCTTTGGCTGCATCCCACAAATTTTGGTATGATGTCTCATTGTTGTCATTATCTTGAGTGAAATTATTAATTGTCTATAATTTGCTGTTTCATCCAATCATTCTTTAAGATGAAATTACTTAGTTTCCAATTACTTTTTGGTCTATTAATCTATTAAATTTTATTGAATGTAGTTTTTATTGCATCGTGATCTGAAAAGAAAGCATTTACTATTTCTGCCTTCCTGCATTTAATTTTGAGGTCAAAGAGAGCTTTTTGAGTTTGAGTCCAGTTTACATCCTTCTTCAAGGCTTCACACCTGCCATTGCTGTCCTTTTTTGGATTTGTGTGAAGCTCTGTATGGTTGGAACATTTTTGCTTATTTTTCTAGATTGGGCACGGGGGAGATTGTCCCAAGCTTCTTTTGCAGAGGAACAGGAGCCTTTCACAGACTTTCTCGTGGCACTGGTTTGGCCTGTCCCAAATCTTCCCAGGAACGCACAATTTGCCTTCTGTGGTTACATTAGATGTCTTATAACAGACTTGCTGTTCTACTGACCTTCTGAACCAGAACAGAATAGGCAATGCTGCTATACTTTGGCTAAGAGCCTCCCACTACATTCTAAGGGGATGAATTTTCCCCTGCCCAAGTCCTCTCCTGAAATCCTTCTGAGATATCTTAATCTGGAAAATTATTACTCTCTGAACGTTTGAATTCTGTCACTCCAAAATCTATTCAGAAGCTTGATCCAGTGATGATTCTGTGAGGGAAGCTGGGGAGAGTTCAGGCAGTGTCCAAGGTTTTCTCTGCCATCTTTGTTCTGCTCCACTACAGATTGTCCTAAACATCTTTCGTGTGGTTTTTGGCATACTTCATAGATTGCATCTTCATTTCAGAAAGATTTAAGATTTGAAAAAGAAAGATTTTTAATGGGCAATTATCACCAGATTGCATATTACATCCCACTTTCTTTTCTTTTAGACTATCTCTTGGCTAATGAAAGAGGTGTATGTGTGACTTATCAACCAGGAGAAGTAGTAGCATCAGGTTTACTGATACAGACTCCTAATAAGCAATCTGGTGAAATAGTTGCCCATTACAGAGATTAATGGGTTGTAGATTGAAAGAGTTATCTGAAAAAAAAAAAAAAAACAACCCAGAATTCTTAAGAAACATTGATCATGGGATTTAAAGTCTGTTTTTATTTGCCCCCTTTTCAGCCATTCTAAAGTTAGCATATTTGATAGGATTAAGCTGTACACTACTTTACTTCCATTTCTTCTAGAATAGTATTATACTCCATTATTTGGGCCAATGTTATATGACTTTTAGTTTCAAGAGAAAAACATTATACATTTTACAATGAAAGATTAAGCCAGTGTTACAATGGGGAGTTGGTGATAATATATTAGCAATGTTATGTGAGGAACAGTTGAACCACATATGAGTGCAGTTTTTCTTATAATAGGATGTTCAGTTAACTTTCAGGGTTTTTTTACACTTTGGTCTTGCCTGGACCTTGCCTGGGAGGGGAATTTATTTTTGCATTGGATAATCTGTATCTTTTTATTAATGAGAATTAATAATTGGCTGTACCTCTGTAACTTCAAGGTTCTCTTGACAATGGATTTCAAGACTTCTGAGAAATTCACTGTTGTCCATCTCTGTCAGCAGTATAGCCTTTCCTAGTTTATTATAAAGACCTTTAACTTTGGAGTGAAATTAGGGGGTAAATGATGGGGAAAAAGTTAGATATGTGAAGAAAACAAGCTCTTAGATAGTGTTTACCATGAACCACGCACTTTGTTGAATACTTTCTACAAATATTACCTTATTTGATCCTTATAACAATCCTGGGAGGTCAGTGCTATTGTCTCTACTTGAGGAAACTGAAGTAAAAAGAAATTAAGTGACTTGTTCAGGAATGGTGACCCAGCTACTAGTGTTTGATGTTGTATTTGAACTCAGTACTTCCTGACTCTAGGGCCCATACTCTTAACTCCTGTGCATCATTATCTTTCTCCTGTCTCATTGCGTTTTCTAGGATGTGCCCCTTCTCCATTCCCATTGTTATTAGAATTGAATAAAATTTTATATATGCAAACTGAATATTTTTTAGAAATGTTATTCAGTCTTGCCCAACACTGTGACCCTATGGACCATACTTTTCTTGGCAATGATAACTGTAGTGGTTTGCCATTTCCTTTTTTTTTTTTTTTTTTAAGTATTTTCTGTGGTAGGAAGCCTATGGCTTTGGAAGATCACTTTGGTATATAGTCATATTGAAAGTGACTTTTATGAAATTGACTGGAACTCCCTTTATAGAATCATTTTATATTTATGTCTTTTTATATTAGGGGATCACACTGTGTATATTACTTAGTATTGACATGGGAATAGTGGAAAAGACTAACCTGTAACTTCAGTAAGCATTTATTAAATACCTTTAATTTAAACTTATATGAGAGTCTACATTTTTACACATCAAAAATACTTCTTTAGTTTAGGGCTATAATTACTAGGGGCATTTGATGCCTAAGGGATAGGAAATTTTCTTTAAACAAGTGAATGCAGAAAACTGAGCTTTAATAGCATTTTTGAAAAGGTGTTTGTGGCATGTCAACTTGAAAGTGTATTGTGTAAAGACACCTTGTTGTTGGAGAAAAAGAGAAATTGACCAAAAGAAAAGCAGTGGTATTCAAGGTTTGTGAAGAAGGAAAAATATAATTCTTAAAAAGGGGTTTTGAGAGAGCTAAAAAGTTGTCGAGGCAATAAATAGGTAGGCAAAACAATTTTCCCACTGGTGAAGAGCTTTGAAAGGGAAATGGCACATTGTTGGTCACTGTGGCAGTTAACAGTAAGTTTCGTTCAATTTTGTGTGTGTGTGTGTGTGTGTACCTTATGGAAACTGGTTTTAGTACTTTTTAAGAGAGAAAGTTGACTGGAGAAGCTATCATGTTCCAATACATACACCCAGGAAAAAACTGCCTGCAATCATTGGCCTTTGTAGCACTGGACGAATATGAAATGGAAACCTGTATCAGAATAATCTCTTTATGTCTGGTTGTCATATGCCAGGTTTGGTTGGCTTGCAGTCTATTCTGGTCTATAATTATTTGAACTTTTTACCACATTTTAAATTTTATTCCTGTGTGTCCTTGAATTCAACCTGTTAGGAGAAATTAATAGATTCCTATTTTTTCCCTCAGTCATTGGATGTGTTTGAAAGTAGCTTTGGCTAAATGTTCCTGCCTTTCTCTCCTTCCTTTCCCTCTATTCTTTCTTCTTGTTCTCCTTCCTCTCTTCCCTTCCGTTCCTCCTTTCTTTTCTCTTTCCTTTCTTCTCTCCACTAGTTTTTTAATCTTTTAGAACATTTTGAGTACCTATACACAGGGGAGACATTGTGCTAAGTCTCTCTCTCTCTCTCTCTCTCTCTCTCTCTCTCTCTCTCTCTCTCTCTCACACACACACACACACACACACACACACACACACATATACAGAGAGAGAGAGAGAGAGAGAGAGAGTTAGTTAAGAGCAATTAACTGCTTTACTGTTAAAATGGCAACCTGTATTGATTCACTGGGCACTGTTTTTCTATTTCGTATGCTGAGAAATCCTAACTTATTCAAAGGCATTTTTTCCCCCCACTTCTACATCCCTCCTGTATTTTCCTCATCCACAATAGATCATTTTGAAGTTGGTCACCTGCAGTTAAGCAGGTGAGCCATTGTCACCTTCAGATGGCCAAAATAATTTTGTTTGGTAGACAAGAATGTGTGCAGGTGTGGAGAACAAATTATATTAATTATAGACTTAAACCTGGAAGAGATTTTAAAAGTCCATTTAGTTTAACCTCATTTTATAAATGAGGTTGCACAGGTTTACAGACACTGCCACCCCTCTCCCTCCCATTTAAGTGACAGAGATGTGATTTCTAGCTGCAGTCCTCCCAAATGAAAATTCTTTGCTCTTTGTCCCCTTATTTTGCTGTTGTGATTAGTGTCCTATATTAGGACTGGAGAGAATGACTAAAAGTTTGTGGGGATTTTTTTTAGAAAAGGTGGTATATGCCAACAGAAGTTTTTACTTCTGGATCTTGACACAGTTGATGGAATGGGAGTGGGACCCCTTCTCTCCCCTCTTTATCTCCCTTGCCTTTCCCCTTCCTCTCTCCTCGGACCCAAACTGGTCACTGAAGCCAGGAGAGTGTGGAGTAATTAAAGACTTCCTTAATGAACAGAAGATTTCCACTTTAATTGGAGAGAACAGTTAATTGGTTTATCTGCATCCTGAGTGACTGCAAATTAAAACAACTCATTTGAAACAGAAAATCTGGAAACTACTTCCAAAACTAGCTATCTCGTTTTGCATTTTCTTTCCAAAGGATTGGTGAAGTTGCTTTGGGAGTAAAAAAAAAAGAACTGGAAAAAAAAGGCTGATAAAATAATTTTTTTTTTTTCAGACTATGATTTCATTGTTGCAGGCTAATGAATTCCTCTGTCTGTTCTCTAACCTCTGTGACTGTGAGTGTTAGGAAATTGACTTGGGCACTGAAAGATTAAATGATTTGCCAGTATGTGAGGCAGAATTTGAATCCACACTTGCTTTCCTTCTGAGAGTATTTCCAGCTTATCTTGTCTTGTTTTCATTTTGATTCCTACTCATTAGACCATGAGTGAGCTCCTTGAAAGCAAGGACTATTTTTACCTTTCTTTGTGTGAACAGTAAGTGCACATAACAAATACTTGTTGACTTGACTCATGACTTAGAAGCCAACTTTGTACTCACTATTCTAGGAAGTCTCAATTTTAATAATAATTATAGCTCTTATATTTGTAGCCTTTTAAAATACAATCCTCTAAAGTAGGTGATATCTCCATTTTACAAATGTGGAAATTGGGGCTCAGAAAAGTTAAGTGACTTATTTTTCCTCATAGAGTTGATTAGAGAAAATAATAAGGCTAGATTTCAGGCATTTCTTTGCTTTGCTTTTTGTTATTTCCAGAATGGTTTCTTCCAGCCTTCTGAAAGCCATCTCTAAAAGCTAATTAAATATGAAGTGCCCTCTCCCTCCCAAACACTTTAAAAAATGAACTCCTTGGGACTTTCAATAGATTTTCATTTAAAATAATTTATTTGATTCATTTTTAAATTCTGATTATTTTTCCTTTAAACTTTTCCTGCTTGACAAACCTCTATAATGTCAATTTTTCATTTTGGTGAAGAAAATCAAGTAATAGCCTTTATTTCCATTCTCTCCCACATATATTTTTAATCACTTACTTTTTTTAGTAATCATTAATGAGTTATAATAGTAACTGACATTTTAGTTTATAAAATGGTCTTCTGTGAAGTAGGGAGGGCAGGTGTTCTATTTTTCTGATAAAAAAATGTGCCTTAGCTTGAGACTTTAGGATGATTGTTCAAATAATAAGATAATAAGCAAATGGGGCAGAGTTCTCTATACTGGAAATTCCTTCATCATACAACTATACCACTTAAGTCCACTTTCCCTTTCTATTATACAATGCAGAAATATATATACATACACACATACAAGTGTATACTTGATAAATATTTTAACAATAATTAGAATGCCTATTTGACATCTTACTCCTTCCCCCTGTCTTTCCCTTCCTTCCCAATGCCCTCCCTTTCCCCCTTTTCCCCTTTTCTCAATCTCACAATCACACACACACATACACACACACACACACCACACAAGATTATCTTCTGCTTCCTTAATGGTAATAGAAAATATAACTCCCTTGTTTTTGTGGTTAAGTAACATAAGTTGCTGTGGAGAGTTGGCCTGTATTCCAAAGACCCACTTTGAGTAAGGTTATAATTCACCTTCTCCAGTCTAGACAGTAAGGCTAGTGTACATTTACTATTGGCTGCTGCTAGGGTGAGTTTGAAACACTACAAAATGGAATGTATTCCATATATGAGAGCGAATTATAATTGTTTGCTTTTTTAAAAATCATGATGTCTGTGTAATGCCCAAAAAGCTTGTTGAAAACAGCCCTCTGAGTGAAACTGTGGGACTCATACTTAATAATACACACATGTACATATATTTTTCCAAGTTTATAATTTTCTCAAGTCAAAAGGAAATTCCCATTTTGTATTACAATACACTGGCATGTTTTTTTTAATGAATGTGAACTATGTCAGAGTCTTTTTTCCCTCAGCCAAAAGGCACCAAGCAGCAGCATCAGTGTCTTAGTATCTACCTGCTTACCTACCTACCTTCCTACCATTCCAGGAATTGCTTCATACTTGGCTCAGGGGGTAATACCACTCCCTGTAACACATGTACCTACTTCCTTGTTTCTGTTTTATATTCACATTAAGCCCAACCCTTTGACTAATTACCACAGTTGACAAGTTTGGATCTTGTGCCAAAAAGTGCCATCTACATGAATCTTATGTACCACTTTGTCCTCATGTGACATTATCACATGCTTTTTATTTCTATTGTAGTTATTTGTATGCATTATCTCATTCACCAATGTAATTGTTAATTGCTTGAGAGAAGGGGCTGTATCTTAGTCACTTCTATATTCTTAGCAGGCTCTTGCAACAAAAAAAGTATTACTTAAATGTTTGGGTGTTTAGGTGAATATATGAATTTTTTAAAAAACAGATCCAAAATTTTTGTAAGCCCAGCCCACAATATCATCGAAAGCATTTAAGTGTCTCTCTTTTCCATGTTAGTATGTTTGCTGCTACCATAAAGCGGTAATCAGACCTTGTCCTCCCCTAGCTGTATTGTCTTAGTGATATTGAGGTTAACAAATGCATAATGGTGGGGGAAGTGTGTCAGTAAATTCTAGGACCCAGAAACAGAGAGACAATGTTGTGAGTCGCATAGTAGATACTCAATCAGTGATTATTGTTTTGTTTCTGTTGCAAATTTTATTTCTTCTTTAGCCTCATTGATAATTGTGTGGTTGCTTTTACAGGAAGTGAACATTTATGAACATCAGTATCATTTGAAGAAATTGTAAAATGAGAGGGTTGAATCACAAGATCTATAGGGTCCTAGCTCTGAAGACTGATTCTATGCCATTTTAGAAACTGATTATTGTGCATTTATTTCAGCAAATATTTCTTGAATAACATGGCCAAAAAAGCAACCTTGGAAGTTTTATTTATTCCAAGTGGAATTATTGAATTAATTGCATGGAAGAGAATAGTTGGGAAAAGATGAATAGGACAAGAGGAGGGAGTTGGGTTTTCTCCACAAAGTCAGGTGTTTGAAAAATTCACATGAATAGTATAGCCTTCTTCCCGAATTTTAATGCAACACTTTGTTTTGAAAAAAAAGTTTAAGAAATTTGCCTTTGGTGAGGTTGAACATAAATAATAGTGTTGTGTTGTTGAATGTCTATCTTGGCCAGATTCCTTGGAGTCAGGGATATCTGCTTATTGCATACATCTGTTGATTTTACTTAAAAACAATAACTAAAGCAAAATGAACAACAAAAAAAAAAGACTGATTACAAATAGCTCATGTGTATATATGTGTAAATATGTTGCCTGACAGTAATAACTGGATGGGGATAAATCTTATCAAGGCAATCTGCAATTTATATTTGGATTGTGTTCATAAACATTTTATTTGTAAATAGGTTATGTGTAAAATGTAATCATAAAACCCTTTTTGTTATTTAGAATGTTAGGTTCCTTTTTTGGGCCATTTATTTAACCTGTGTGTTAGAAATATATTCTTGACACTGAAAATTGGATATTAAGGAAAATTTATTAAAGAAGACTCCTAAGGGATCATCTTAACATTTCTGGCCAGAAATGGGCCTCACTCCTCTTTGGGAAGTGGGAGAAGCTTTATACTTGTCAGCATTACAATCTTTCTGATGTACCCATTGTTTCCCCTAAATATGTATAAACATGTTTCCCCTCTGTCATCATACATCCCAAGCTCAAAAATGGTGGAAAATCCCTGTTGTGTATGTTGTTTAATATTCCGTTAGCCTATTAAGCAGATACAGTAGTGATTTGTGTGATGACTGGGTATTTTAAAATCAGCCAGAGTCAGGAATTCAGGTTAGGGGAAAATCGTCCATCTTTATTCTTAGTAGAGGTGAAGGGGGATCGGAGCTGAAGGGGGATTAGCAATGTAAGCAGCTGCAACAAGACGCCAGCCAGCAGTCTCTCTGCTTCCTTCTCTGCCCCCCTGCCTCCACCCACCAAAATCGTCATTTCCTATACAATACATCAGGACTTGCACAAAGAGTGGGCGGGACCATTCTTTCCCCAAGCTTATATATTAATAGAGTATGGTCCAATTACTATTTAGCCTCACATGTTTGGGACCTCAGTGCATCAACTCGAGCCTCAACCCATTACAGATTTGGTCAAGTCAGGTCATTGACCCCAACTAGTTTGGGCTGGATCTGGCTATTAAGTTTGTGGTTTTCTCAAAACCACAAAACTCCTTCTGATTGTCTGAATCCACTTCTGCCTGCCTAGCCCCCCAATTCCTTGTATGCTCAAAGCTTCTATTGATCACTCAGTTGTTCTGTGGAATTTTAACGTTCCTTAACTTTATATTCTGAAATCCTCTTAGTCAGTGGTACCTATAATCCTACACTACCTAGAAGCTTGCAGCAATTTGTAGAAACCCAACTTTTCAGTATTTCTCAGATTACATAGCATCTTTGAATTGTAAATTATAGCCCAGCATTTAAAATTTCTTTATAATTGTCTTCTTATGGAAAGTTATTTCAGAGTTTTAACTCTAGATACTAGAACATTTCTCTTCCATTTACTCTATAAGCAAGCAGTAGGAATGGGAATTTCTCTGCATCTTCCTGTTAAAGCTCCTTCTGGAGTAGACATTTAATCCAATTTTTTATTGGGGAAATAAGAAGATACTATGTATCTCTAGAGGAAGATACTTCCAGAGGCCAAAATAGTTAGAAATCTAAGGATGTTTCTGGAAAGCCAGTTTATAAATTGTTATTGGTCCACCTTTACTACATTTTATTAATGAAAAATGTATTCTATTGCTTGACTGACAAAATATAGATATGTGTGTGGATATGTTTTATTCTTTTCAATAAACAAACTTGTTTTGTGTTCTAAAGACAACTATTGATGCTGTGGATAGAGTGATGAATCGAGTTCAATATCAGACACTAGCTATATAACATACTGGTCAAATCACTTAACCTCTGTTTGCCTCAGTTTCCTCAATTGTAAAATGGTATTATTAATAGCACATACCTCCTAGGCTTGTTGTGAGGATCAAATGAGATGATATTTGTAAAAGTTCTTGGTGCAGTCTCTGGTGCACAGGCACTGATATATAGTTAAGTGTTTTATATAAATGCTGATTTTTTTTCCCCCCTTCCCTTTCCTTATTCCTTTTTCCCTCCTTCCTTCTCTTTTCTTTAAAAAAGAAAAGAAAAGGAAAACCTGTGGAACAAATATTAATCACCATGCAAAACATTCCTTTGTGCAAAAATGTGTCTCTGCATATTTAGTTGCATCAACTTTCTGTTGGGAAGATAAGTTGCATTCTTTTTTATTAGCCTTCTGGAGACATAGTTGATTATAGTTTTAATCACAATTTTAAAGCCTTTCAATAATAATAATAACTAGCATTTATATGATGCCTTAAAATTTGCAAAGTGGCTTACAGTATTTTAAAATTTGATCCTCGAAAGACCTAGGAAATAGATACTGCTATCAACTCTGATTCACATATGAGGAAACTGGATTTGAGAGAGGTTAAGTAACTTGGTCAGAGTTACATAACTAGCTAGTAGTTGTCTGAGGCTGGATTTGAACTCAGGTTTTCCTCATATCACATCCAGTGCTTAATCCAATAACTCTACAAGCTCTCTAAAGATTTTTTTTTCATTGTTGTGATAGTATACATTTTTCTCCCGTTCCTGGTTCTGCTCACTTCAGTCTGCATTAGTTCATATAAATCTTCATGTTTCTGTAAAACCATCCTCTTCATGATTTTTATAGCACAGTATTACTTCATTATATTCATATACCATAATTGTATAACCATGTCCCAAATTGGTGGCATATGTGTGTGTATGTGTGTGTGTGTGTGTGTGTTTATATATTTGTATATCTAGGCCTAGCAGTGGTATATCTGCGTCAAAGCATATGTACTCATTGTAACTTTTTAGATGTGATTACAGATCACTTTCCAAAGGAAGAGTTCACACAGCTCCACCAGCAGTGTTTTATTTTACCTCAACATATCTCTCCAACATTTGACATTTTCCATTTTTTGTCAGTTTTACAAGTCTAATAGGTGTAAGGTAGAACTTTTTGTTGTACAATTGTTTCATTTGTGTCCAACTCTTGGTGACCCTATTTGGGGTTTTCTTGGTGGAGATACTAGAGTATCTGCCAAGGGGTAGAAGTTATATCAATGTAAAGGAGTCTAATTTTTGTGGCAAATGTTAGAATAACCTTACAAGAACTTTGGTAAAGAATGGATCTTTTGTGTATATATCTTCAGGACTGTGGTATTCACAATGTCCTTGATAACTATCCTTCTGCTTTCTAGGCAGACAGACAGGTACCATTGAAACTCAATTCCTTGTACTAAGGTCTCCATTTTCCTCCTAAGTAGAAGCAAGCATTCCTGCTACTGGGACCTACTTCTTTATTTTTTTCATTATTTCCATTTAATTCGATTGAATAGAGATAGTTATTGATAGAATATATGACTCTTTTCTTTTAATTTGAAGGAGCATTTACAAGTAAGTTACTTATGTCTTTGAATAATAGCTGGCATTGTTTTTTTTTTTTTTTTTTTTTGATATTCCTTTATTCAAATGTTACATTTGCTTGTAATAGGGTTGTGAATTAATTTGAAGGTACAAAAAAAAAAGTACTTAGATCTTGATGGGGATGCATTTGTGGAAATTTTAAAGAACCATTCAGTGATTAGTTTGTGGTATTGACTTGATTCAAGAAATAGTTACTGATTTTGTGGGGAATAATTTTTAAGGATTATGACTTCATTCTATATTCTACATGCTAAAAGATATGACTTGGGAGAGAGTATTGTTATTACATCATTTTTCTTGCAATAAGGTAATTGGTAAACACTGGTTTTGCCATGACAAGTGTAATGTCCGCACTAGTTCTCTGAAAGACCTCAAGATTAGCCTGAATCCTTAATCTTAGTGGAGGAGTGAAGGAGGCAGGACAGCGCCTAAGGCTGGTCAAAGATGGAGTCTGGAATCTGGCATCTTTTTTGGTGTCTGTGGCTGAGAGTTTTCTGATTCTGAGACTCCTTTTAAATACTCTTTAAATACACATAGTGTATTAAATTTAAAAACTTTAAGTACTTTTAAATACAATTAAGTCACTACCTCACACTGAGCAAGCACAATTGTAGAACACTGCATCACCATATAGCCAACTAGATTGATTACATCATTATGTATGTTACATTAAATATGTGCTTAGAGAACTATTATCTCACATTGAGTAGGTACTTAACTATAAATACCCTTCTGTCCTAGATTTTCCAAGTTCTTGCCCTCTACAACAAGTGAATGAACTTCTGATTGTACAATATGCTACTATAAGTGGTGAAGTAGGGATTTTACTTGGCAAATAGACATTTAAATTGTGTGTGTGTGTGTAAGCATTCAAATTTCCCTCCTGTTAGCCATGAGTGTGTAGAACAAGGGAAACAGGTGGCAAGACAAAGAAATTTACTTAAATCTTTTTCTGCTAGATGGTGTAGTAGATAAAGAGCATACTAGACCTGGAAACTGGGAGGCCTGAGTTCAATTCCTGCCTCAGACACTAATTATGTGACTATGAGCAGATCATAATCTATCTCTGCTTGTTTCTTTGTCTGTAAAATGTTGATAATTAATAGAGTTTCCTATCTAAAATTGTGTGAGGACTTAGTAAATGTTAAAGCATCATATAATTGTTAGCTGTTATTATTATTATTATTACTATTTTACATTTAAATAATTCAGTTGGTTTATTAAAATTTTCTTTTTCTAACTCTAGGCCTTAGTTTTTCTCATCAATATAAGATGTAGGAATTAGGCTAGAAGGCCTTTGAAGTCTATTATAGCCTTTGGTTTATAATGATGATAGTATGAATTTCTCTAAGGAAAGAGAAGGGGAGGTGTTGGAAATTTTATTAATAGTTTTGATAATTGGTAGAACAAGCTGAAAGCAAGGTCTGCTTACTTGGAGGTTTCCAAGACCATGAACTTGATAGTTTGTTGCATCTATTGTAATTTTATGAGATAATGTAAATATTTTGGAAAGTCATAGTGTATCAAATAAGTAAACTCTATGAGGAATTTGACCTGCTTGCAAAGTATTGGAAATGGATAAAGTAAAATAATTTTTCCCCCCTTTAGGAGATTGGAGGGGGGGAACTTTGTTGCTTTTTATCAAATTTGTGATTTTTTTTTTTTTTAAAGTTTTGGTGTTAGTTTTAAAGAGAAATTGGAGAGATAGTTATATTCTGTGCTGGAATTCTTAAAGATCTCCTTGTATATTTCCTAGCAAAGGACTTTTTGTTCACTATGCAGATTTTTTTCAATTCACATGACTACTGCTAGGGGATAAATAATTTACTTATTCTCAGAATTATGCCTCCCTCTCCTCTCCCCTCTCTATAACAA
Source organism: Antechinus flavipes (assembly GCF_016432865.1). Taxonomy (NCBI): domain Eukaryota; kingdom Metazoa; phylum Chordata; class Mammalia; order Dasyuromorphia; family Dasyuridae; genus Antechinus; species Antechinus flavipes. The sequence goes on along the minus strand of NC_067400.1, from coordinate 183,435,257 downwards.
ATTCCTTTATTTGGTATGATTCTTTCCCCATCTCTCTCCACTCCTCCAATTTAATCTTGCACAAAGAAATCTTTACACTAATTACTGGAATTTCCCACATAATTTTTAGAAACATTAGCTAGAGAACTGTACTTTCAATCTTTTAATCTAGAAGTCCTGATAACTTCAGTTTAAAACTATAACTTGTTAGAAATCTCATTTTCCACACATGCACATTGATTTTTCTCCTTACAGCAGATTTTGTGGAGCTTCTGCTCTTCTATTTTACAGCTTACTTATTTAACACAGGTGTTAATCTCCATTATGTAGCAGTTGCTAAAAGTATTAATACTGTCCTTCTCAATACCTTCCCATCTCCTTCCTCCTTCGTAGAAAGCTCACATTTTCCAAAAAGAGCACTAATATAAACATTGAGTTCCTTATTTGTAAAATGGCTGTAATAATGCTTGCACTACTTGCCTTGCAGGGTTGTTATAAGGAAAGCATTTTAAAGCTCTTTACCAAATGTAAATTTATCTCTTGGTTATATCCATTTCCCTACTAATTACATGTTCAAAATGCTTTGGATACTTTAATGACAATGATAAGCACTTTAAAGTTTACAAAATAGTTTACAAATTATTTAATCATGACTGTGGTCTTGAGAGTGAGCAACTTTTATTATCACCCTCATTTTACAAATGTGTAAACTGAGGCAGGCAGAGGTTAAATGAATTGCCCACCCAAGGTCACAGAGTGGGCAGTTGTCAAAGATTGGATTTGAACTTTGATGTTCCTTACTCTGGACCCAGCACACTGCAACATTTAGTTATTTAGAGTGGGACATGACTGATTTTATTCTCTATTTAAAGTTGACTTGCTAATTAAAATGCATAATAAAGTAGTTATTATACCTATCTTACTGCTACTAATGAATTCAAGAAATAACTATGAACATTAGGCTTGTACATTTTTCATTTAAAAATTTTCCAGGTTAAAAAAAGAGTATTTTCTCTCTATCTCCCTCCCATGGTAGTTGGGAAGGGTACTCTTATAACAGAAATACTTAGCCAAGCAAAATAAATTCCTTTGCCGTTCCAAAAACCAAGTCTTTTTTGGCATCTTTTCTTTCTGCAAAGAACTTTATAGATATCATCTCATTTAGTCTTCCCAGCAATTTTGTTAGGTGTAGATATTGTTATTATTTCCATTTTACAGAAGAAACTGAATTTCAGAGAGTTTCTCTCCCTTCTCCCCCCTACCTTCACCCCTCCAAAAGGATTATTATAGCAAGTATCTGAGAAGAGAATTTGAATCCAGATCTGATGTCAAGTTGAGTGCTCTATCCATTGTGCCAGACTGTTAAATCATCTGGATTTCTGAATTTTTCTTCTGTTCTTTATTCTTGACCTTGACTTTGTGATGTAGGTTGAGGTGATTCTTAGAAGCCACAGGACTTTCTTTTATATTTAAAATTATTGCTGGAGTCAGTGAGCCTCAGTTGTCTTGAACAAATAATTTCTTGTAGTTAGTGTCTGTTTCCATTCTTTAGGTTTTTTTAAAAAAATTATCTTTAATTGGTAGCAACTCTTAATTAAGAGTTAAATTTTTTTTTAAAAATCATTTAAGACAGTTCATATATGCACTCAAGAAACTCTTAATTAAGAGTTTCTAGTTTCTTGAGTGCATATATGAACTGTCTTAAATGATGTTTATTCCAGTTTTCTTTTGCTAGACAGGAAAACTTTTAAAATTAATTCTAGCAGTTTTGTGTTACAAGTGTTCCAAAACTGCTTTCTTTCTCTTTATTGCTCTGACCACTGTGTTTGAACTGTCATCATAGCTACAAAGTTTGTTACTCTATTTTAAAAATTTTAGTCTTTAGGTCTTTGAAATGTTTCTCCCCGCCTTTTCCCACTTCCCAGCATCTTTAGATAAAGTATTTCTTTTCAGAAATAAAATAGCTAAACAGATTAATATTTCCTTTTTTTTTTTTTTTTTTTTGGAGGAGAGGGAGAGAGGTTTAAGGTTGGTCATTATAACCACCTGTTCATATTTGAGACCGAGCAGTATATCTTAAATACACAGGTATTACATCTCTGATGGTGGCTTTATTGAGGGAGGATTAGATTCCTGCACATTCTTAAGCTACACGCCCTCTTTCTGTATTAGGAAAGAGTAATTAAAATATGGCTCAGCCTTTTTTTTTTTTTTTTTGTTTTGTTTTGTTTTTTGGTTAGAAGAGAGGATTGTGAAACTGAACCTTATTAAGAGTTTTCTAAACTATAGGGACATACATAAAAAGCATTCATTCTTGGCAGCTGCAGTTTTCTAGGCTGAGGCACATCATTTTGTAGACATGATGCACTTTAAAATAATAAAATGCTGTTTTCTCTATTTTAAGCAGTAGTATAGTTTTTATTAGTGAGGATTGCTAATAAGTAGTTTTACTATAATAGAGTTAATCTCTTTGCGGGGTAGCTTATATTTACAGGACATTACTGCTTGCTTGCATTGGAGCACTCAGATTTTTTCTCCCTTCACTTGTATTTTCATTTTAAGTTAGAGCATTTAAAGCAAATAAAATCAGTGAAATCTCAAGCTTGGTTTGAGACTAGTTTAAGTATGAATGCATTAATGAATGATTATCATACCTCTTTTTTCACTAGTCAAGAGTTTTAAGTTATCAGGAGAGCTTATAGACAGCAATGAGGTCATCAGGTACTATCTGTCCTGGTAAGGCTTCCCATTAAAAGTAGCATCAGTGGTGTTTTTTTTTCCCCCCTTTTATAATTTTCTAAAGCCAAGTATTATATCTGGTTGGAAGAAGTAATAGAGGTGTTCTGTGGTAGGGACAGTTATAGAAATATGAAGCTAGTCCAAGATTTTAAAGAAAATCTGGAATTCTGAATGTTCTTGTCTTCACAGTTGACCTTTAATTTGTGATTTATTTTGAGTGATTTGCCGTCTGGGAATCAAATTTATGTCCTATTTTAGTGCTTCTTTGGTAGCTATGATTTCTTCATTCTTGCAATGAAGATATTTTTGTATCTAACTTGGTTTCCAGGTTTATCTCTTTATGGGGCCTCAGTTTCATCATCTGCCTTTAAGAGATCATAAGATCGCCTTCATCTTTTTTTCAATTTGGAAAATAGTTCAGATCTTGTGTGCTGTTCAAGGTAGATTTATGAAGAACTCTTATAAATTTCATACTGAGAGCAAATTTTGCATTGCAGCCATTGAAATTATTTTTTAAAAAATTCTGTAATCAGGTATTTAGTGAACTTTTACTGTGTGCTAAGCCTTGTGGTAGGTGCTTTGGAGAATATGGAAGTAAAGCATGAAGACACAGAAAGTTACTTTGGTTGGTTCATCTGAATGGTAGTCTATTATTGAAGAGGAGGATTCTAGTGATGCAAAAACTGAGGACTGTTTATCCTTCTGCCTTCCATTTGTCCAGGTGCAGAGTAATGAAGAATGAAGTGTCTGAATAAGAAATATGTGAGAAACTAATGTATACACTGAAGCAGCCCTTACCAGTCTTTATCATTAGAATGATCTCTCATTTCCTCTAAAAATGAATCACTACCCTTACACTTGTGAATTGAGGAAAGTGGAACGCAAGAGGGGAGAGAAAAAGACAGACACGGAGAGTCAGCAGTGTGTTAGTTTTACATAGTGTGTATTTGAGATAGAGAACTGCTTTTGTTTTCTGTAAACTTAGGAATACATTTTTTATTTCCTGAAGAATATGGTAATATAGAACTTAAGATTCAGGAACTTTGGACTGGTAATCATCATATCAGGGTTTTTTTGTCTCTACTTGTTGACTGGCTGGACAAGGGCGTCAAGAAAACCTGAATTCAAATTCTCCTTGACAAATTTGAGCTGACTATGGGCAATTTAACTTCTGACTACTTTAGGCAACTCTCTGAGACTGTGTGTTACAAGTAAGTAGCTGAGCTACATTGGTGGGTACATTCCTATTTCCATGCTGGCAGATGAAATCACAGGCCCATACTGGGAGGATGAAGAAAGATGATACCATGACATGAAGGTGAATTAGATTTAAGTGAAAAGAGGTCTGTGTAAAATCATTAGTCAGACTATTCTTTTCCTGAGCTATCTGGGCCCAGTGGCAAGATACCGATTAGGATGACTGGAGATGGCCCTGGATATAGTGAGAGACCTTGGCCTTTTTAAGCTTGGGTCTTTTAACAGTTCTCAGTTTGAGGCAATGCCCAATAAGTAATTAAGATTAGGTAAGTAATGACCTAGTCAACACCCCCACTTTGCCCTCCAACAATCCCCAAATCCACAAAACAAACAAAAAACCTCCCCAAAACATCACAGGTCCATAATAGGAGGTTGGAAACAAATTGTTTGGGCATCTGCTTTAACAAAGGATATATCACTTTTAATTCATAAAGCATTATTATTGTCTTTGTGATTTGAATTTTGGAATCTGTGAGGTGATTTCAATAATGATACTTTTTGAGATATCCCTTTTCTTTGGAAGCATTGGTTGTTTCTTTCTTCCTTTCCTCTCACCTTCCCTTCTTTTCCCTCTTCTCTCTTCCCTATTTTCTTTCTTCTTCCCTCTCTCTTTTCTTCTCTGCCTCCCTCTTTCTCTGTTGTTAAGTGCCTTGTCCAGGGTCAAACAGCTAGTAAGTTTTGAGGCCAGATGAAAACTCTTGAAGATGTCTTCTTGATTCCAAGCTCAGTGTTCTATCCACTATGCCATTTCATTGCTCATATTGTCAGATTGGGAGGTAGAGTAGCCACATTCACTGAACCTCATTAATTAAAAGAGGAAGGGAAGAAGAGGAATGGTTTTTATGAAATTGTACTGGACATACTATGAAAATTATTCTTATGGAGGAATGTAGTTCAAACTAGTTAATTGACAAAAGGACAAGTTAATATGTTTAGATGCCATTTTAAAAAAATTATCCAAAGCAAACTATGATGTATCCAAAGAGATCATTTTATATTTTTAAGGCCTTCAGTACATTGGATAAGTACCCCTTATATATTTATGATAGGACATAAAAAAGAATTGCACTGGATTGCAAGTTGACAAGTACATCTGGGGGAGGGGAGATACCCATTTTGGTGAGATAACAGAACTGTTTAAGTAATAATTCTTAGTATTACTTAATAAGAATTCTTAGTAGTGAATGGGACTGATTGGAGGAAGTTTTCTCTGTTTGAGACTAAGTCGCATGATCCCTATTCCCAGAATCAGGTCAGATCCTCAGTCAGTGAAGTTATACGAAGTGACATGACCCACAGGAAGCAGACAACATTGATTACCATTGGTCAAGGATATTTACATCCTTTTAATCTATCCAATGAAAAGGCCTTGTTTTTTTGCTTTTTAAATCTCAACAAGTGGGAAGCTGATCAGGTTCCAAGAGCACATGGCGGGAGCTGGGGTGGCTCTCAGATGTGTGTCTGGGCCTTTCCCTGCAGGGACTAAATAAATGCTTTCTCTTTGTACCTGAAGATGTCTCTGATTAGTTAATTTGGGAAAGGGGATCTACCACTTATTCCACACATTGGGAAATAAGTGATTTTGAAGTCCTGAAGGAAGATTATGGTAGAGAGGCCCAAAAAAAAGTTCTAGAAAATGTTTCGAAAACATTTAAAATTAGCAAAATTTGTTTGCTGGTATAGATTTATTTTTAATTAATCTTTCTTGGATGCTTGATATTAGCAACTCTGAATTTTTCATTTGAACTCTGGATATTTAAGTTAGAATTCTTATTTTGTTGAGTCTTTACTGTTCCTTTAAAAAAGAATGCTTGTTTGTCTGGTGTCCTTCTTCAATTTTCTCCTAGAAAGAGATCTTATCTATTTTTATTTTTCCTAATGACTTTTGCATGACACCATTTCTTTGGTATTTCCTCAGAAAGTTTGCTACTTGTATGTGAAAGAAGCAATAGGGAAGACAAAGAGCTTTTTCTTTAAGTCTTTTCCTTTAGAATTTGAGATAATTTTTCTTAAATTTCTAAGTCCTTCCTTGTTTTCAATACTCCTAAGCTCTGATTAAACCTGAGCCAAACATTTGAATTCTAGATAAGATGTTTTTTTACGTATGCTTTTAAAATGACCAGTGTCTTTGAGAGGCAAAGGTGAAATATCATTTGAGAAAATAGTACATGCCTAGCCAGCTAATGTCTAAATTTCTCAAGTCCAAGTTTTGAAAAATAGAAGGTCAGCTTGAATTTCCCCAAAGAAACCACTCTTCCTTTTGGGGTTGAGATTGTTAGAGTACAAATTAATCTTTCTGAATGATTATCTCTGTTTTTTTAAGGGAATGAAAGACAAGGGAGGCCAGCTTTCCTTTATATTAAGTTAAAAAGTGATTCACTGTCTTTTTATTGTTTAGAGAAATAAATTGCAGTCAAAGATTGTCTGAGTCTGTCCCCCCCCACCCCCAATTTTTTTTTTTAACATTTTCATTTTAAAGTTTTGCGTTTCAAATTCTATTCTTCTCTCCCTCCCTTCCTTTCCTCTCTTTCCCTAAGGGGATAACAATAAATTATACATGTGTAATTTTGTAAAACATTAACGTATTAAATTTGAATAAAAGAAAAAAATGAAAGTGAAAAAATAGCACATTTCAATCTGTATTTTCAGTTCTTTGGAGGTATATTGTGTACTTCATCATTAATCCTTTGGTGTTATCTTGGATTATTGTATAATTTAATAGGTAAGTCATTGACAGTTCTTCACTGAGCAGTATTTCTTTTACTGTGTGCAATGTTCTCCTGGTTCTGTTCATTTCACTATGCATAAGTTCATGTACGTCTTTCTGAGATCATCCTGCTTGTCATTTCTTAGTGCACAATAATATTTCATTACAATCACATGCCATTTTAGCCATCCTCAATTGATGAGCATCCCTTTGATGTCCAATTCTTAGCCATCACAAAAAGAGCTGCTATAAATATTTTTGTACAAATAGGTTTTTTCTCCTTTTTTGGATATCTTTGGGATATAGACCTAGAAATGGTATTGCTGAATCAAAGAGCATGCACAGTTTTATCACCTTTTGGACATAGTTCCAAATTGTTCTCCAGAAATGTTGGATCACTTCACAACTTCATCAAGATTTTATTAGTGTCTCAATTTTCCCACATCCTCTCCAGCAGCTAACATTTTCCTTTTTTATTTATTTATCTTTTTTGGACATCTTAGCCATTTTGCTACACTTGAAGTGGTACCTCACAGTTATCAATAGTGATTTAGAGCATTTTTTCATATAATTATAGATAGCTTTGATTTCTTGGTCTGAAAATTACCTGTTCATATCCTTTGAGATATTAATTGGGGAATGACTTGTGTTTTTTTAAAATGAATTTTCAAGTCTTTATTTCTGTAATGTATTTCACTTTTTTATAGTGAAGAAAGATAAGGCAACTGAAAATCCAATTACCCATTTCTGCTACTAATTAGTTGTTTGATATTGAACAGGTCTTTTAATTAATCTGAACCTGACTTCCACTGCCTCTTCTCTACAGTCTTTTCCAGTCTTAATTTGCATGATTTATTTAAATGTTTTTTTCCCTGTGATTTCTTACATTTTTCTACTTTTTTTTTTCCAGTCCAAATCATAAGTTTCTTAGGATATGCCAGAAAAAAACTTGTTGCAGAAATAGTCTTTGAGCTGAGTCTTTAAGGACCACTATGAGGTAAAGGTGAGGAGGAAGAGGCAAGGGGGATAGCACTAAAAAAGAGAATCTGTAACTAGACCAGTGGGCTAATGTAATTGGATTTTAGAGTGTGTGGAAAAGAATAAAGAACTGGGTTGTGAAGGGCTTTAAATTTGGGTGGGTAAGTAGAAACACTGGTATGTCCAGTTACAGATTTTGCCTCTCTCCCTTCTCTTCACCTTCTCTCCCCTCCTCCCCCAATAATAAAGTGTTGGGTGAAGGTTATATAGGCTGTTTTTACAGATGCTTAAGTTATGTTAAGACATTTTTTCCTTAGGCTTAATTTACTCTTCATATAAGATTGTGATTTACTGACATTAATTTGGTGTGGTTTTTTTTTTTTTTTTTTTTTTTTAAAGCTAATGAAGGTTTCCCATACTGTGGTCTAGTAGTTTTGGTTCCTGAGAAAAAGTGAAAGGAATTTTCAAAGTTGGCCCATCTGAATGGACTCTCTGTCTTCCTGGCATCCTCTCCTTCTCATTCAGCTTTGAGTACAGAACTACTTTTGATACCCTCTGCTGACTAGTCAGCTCTTATGGAGGTAAAAATATTAAGAGTGGCACCCGGGTATGGACAGGCAAAGACTTATTAAGAGTATAACTGCCTAAATGAAAGCTCTTTTTACAAAAGTTTGGCACTCAGTTGAATTTCCTTACTCAAAATTACTGTGAAGTAAAACCCAAGACTGTGTTATACAATGCTGTTACTGTTGTTTTCAGTGGGAGCTTCCAGAGCGCAATGAGGGATCTCTCTGGTTTACTAAAATCCTCCACTTGCTATACGCTTTACATAGCTTGTTTTCTCTATGTGGGCATAATTGGAACTGGGGAAAGAGAAAGGATTAAGCATAGTAATAGTCTGTTTTATCCTTGATGTCAAGCAGTTGACTGGTTGGTTAGAGAGGTGAATGTGAATGGTGAATTTTTGCTGGGACCATTTGTGAGTGTATGTGTGAAATCCCTCAACAAAACCCTGACATTTAGGTGATAACCTGATAACTAGGCCTACAGTTAGGTAAATTATCTGTAGGAGGCTGATAGCTCTGTTGGATATCTGTCAAGGGGATATTACTAAACACAAATTAACCATATTCTCAGCTTCTTCTCCTTTCTCCTTTTGGTGCACCCCCCCAAAAAAAATCTTCAGTAATTCCTTATTGCTTTTAGAACAAGATACAAAGAAGCATGGATGGAATTTTAAAGCCCTTCAATATTATTCCTATCTGTCTTTCCAATTTCATTTGATATTATGCCTTTTTATACATTCTCTCATTCTAGCAGACCTAGTAATTGTTCCCAGTATTTGACATTCCAGATTTTATCTTTGCATGTGGTTTCTTTATGCTTAAAAATGTACTCATAGAATTCCAAACTTTCTAAAGCATATACAGTTCAAAAGCCATCTGTGACAGGAAGTCTTTCCTGATTCTTTCTCCTCTCATTTCTAGTTATTCACACTCTTTCCTTCTTGAATTTACTCCTTTGAATTTATTTTACATTAACTCTGTATTTATTTATAAGATTTAAATTCCTTAAAAATTAAAATTAATAAGTGAAAGCATAAAATAGTGATTTAGGACAAATATAGGAAAATTTCCTTAACAATTGACCTATCCAAAGGTGAAATTGGCTTTTTTTAGGAAATAGCAGAATGTCCTTCATTGGGAGAGTTCATAAGCAGACTGGAAGAGAATTTGTCAGCAATTTTGCTGAAAAATTTCTTGGTTAATTATATAGGAGCATAGTATTAGAGTCAGAAGGGAATCCAGGAGGATGTGGAGTACATGCTGGTTGTTTTATAGAGAAGGAATTTGAGGTTAGAGATTTTAAATGTCACATACAATGTTATATAGATTATATATCTGAGACAGGTTTTGAACCCAGGCCTTCCTGACTCCAGTCCAATATGGTTGTAAATAGCCTTAGAAGTCTTTTATTGCTTTTAACTTCTAAGATTAGCTTTCTCTTACTTAAAATTAAATAACTGGGGAAAAAAAAAAGATTTAAGTTCCTTTAGAGTAGGGACTGTTTTATTTGTTATTTTGTTTCTCTGTATTTGTATTACCAGTGCCACAAACAGGCTTAGTGTGGCAGGTGATTAATGAATGTTTCTTGAATTAAATTGAATGTAGAAGAAATGAGTTGTGGTAGGAAGGCTAGATTTCTGATTGTACCTTCTTGGGGAACTACTGAGAGTTCCAGTTTTTTTCTTTTTTTTCCTTAATTATAGCTTTTTATTGGGGCAATGTGGTGGTGTAGTGGATATAGTACCAGGCCTGAAGTCAGGAGGACCTGAGTTCACATGTAGCCTCAGACATAATTATTGCTTCCTAGCTGTGTGACCCTGGGCAAGTCACTTAATCCCAATTGCCTCAGCAAAAAAAAAAAAAAAAAGCTTTTTCTTTTTGAAATACTTGCAAAGATAGTTATTCCATAATTTATTCAACCATTTTCCCCAACCTTTGGGTATAGCTCTAAATTCCTTCACAGAATGGCTGGATCGGTTCTCAACTCCCATCTAAAATGTGTTAGTGTCCCAGTCTTCCCGCATCCCCTCCAGCATTTATCTTTATCTTTTCCTTCATTTTAGTCAATCTGAGAGGTGTGAAGTGATACCTCAAAGTTGTTTTAATTTGCATTTCTGAGAATTCCATTTCTGTCAATACTAATGAGAAGATCCTAATAAAGAACAAAAATTCGAGTCTTTTTCTCTTGTACTCAACCTGAAGTTTTAATTAGTAAGATTGTTGAAAAAAATCAAGACGGTAATTTACAGACTATAAGCTCTGTCTGAACAAGGATGTTAACTTGTTTTCTTTTGTATGCTTAACAGTATCCTTGTTGATGTTCAGCAAATATTTGTTAAATGAATTCAAGCATTTTGAAAAAAGTCTTGAATCATGAATGGAGTTCCTGAATGTTTTATATACTGTGGTGTTATTGTTAAGACTCTCATTAGCTTTGTATTCTTTTTTTTTGGGGGGGGAGGTGAGTTCGCTAGCATTGTCCAAATGGGTATCCATTCTGCAGGCACACAAGGCTAAATGTTTAACAAAAAAAGCCCAAATTAATTTTTTTAGGCAAGTTGAATACTAATGTTCTAATTAGGTTGATTTATGTAATAATACAATATTGAAATAATGTCACTTCTTAACCAAATCATTTGGCTGGCTCTCCAAAGAATTTGGAGCTTCTTAGGCTCCTTACTTCCTTACAAAAATCTTTGTGAATGCAAAAACAATAAGGTGTTTTAATTTTTTTGGGGGGGGCAGAGGAGGAAAGGGGTATTTCTAATTTAAATAAATTGATTACTTTATAGAAACACTCACTTTTAAAGTCTTCTTTAAAAGTCTTATTTAATTCACTAAAATTAATTTGATTTGCAAGACAAAATAATCTTTTTTCATTTATCAATATTTTTAGAATTTAATACAATTGTATTTATAAGTAGGAGAAAGAAATATGGATTAGCGATAACTTTTTCCTTATTTCCCATTTCTATTTGGAGTATCTCCCAGTGCTCCTTTTTTGCAAATGATATTGTAATGTTAGTGACTAATAAATGCTTATTGACTGACAACAGAAAAATTTAGTTAGACAAAACAGGTAACCACTATAGTTAATGTCTGCAAAGATAGACATTTCTAAACTCATAATTCACCACCTCTTTTCAGAGAGGTGGGAGGAGTTTTTTTAAAGTCATGATGACTCATTGTATTGATGTCTGCTGTCTGTGTCTTGTTTTTCTTTACATTATGAACAGATTTTCTTTGACAAATGAACCCAGATAATAACATATCTTGAGGGTTTAAGCAGTTCTCAAAGCTAGTGCATAAAACCAATTAATTAATCTATCTTCTATTAGCAGCTAAGTGTCATTGTAGCCTTCTTAGTCAATCACTCTTTAAGCATTATTAAGCATGTGCCAGACATTTGGCTAAGTATTGATGATCCAAAAAGAGTCATTACTCTCAAGGAGCTACAATATGATGGGAGATTCAACATGCAAAATGTTATGTATAAGCAATGTTGGATACCATTTCCATGTTAAGGCTCAATGATTTTAGTAGTATTTCATCCCCAAATTTGACACTTCACATTTGTTTATATGTCAAAAAAGTTGTCCCCCTTTTGAGTAGCATTTAACTTTAAGTTGTTTGCTAGTGCTTGAATTAAATTTAAAGTTGAACTTAAATTCATTTTTTGGATAACCAGCTATCCTTAAATTCAATATGCTTTTGTAATGTCTAATTCATTTCTCTTTTCATCGTACCTCACTGTATGTGCTTTTCACAAAGATCATGGGGACGTTTGTAGGCAGAGACAGACTAATAATTGCTTAATAATTGACTTGGGGCCAATAAAAACTTAACTGCAAATCCACTGCACACACAATTCTAAATTTAAATCTGATATATCTTTTTTTTTTCATCATTTTCTCATGTCTAGATAATCAGCAAAACTATAAATCAAGTCCCAAATTGTAACATTTGCCAACTTTTTAGGTGTAAATGTTCACTCTGAAATTTAAACAGTTGGCTCTGGCATACTCTTGCTTTTAGATACTCAGCATAGCTTGGTATGGCTCAGCATAGGTTCTGGTATGACCTTTAATCAGATAACAGTTTGCAGATGCCAGCATTTTAATGCTTTGTAAGATTCTCACATTGCCTATGTCCAGGGTCTAGTAAAGGAGTATGTGACAGATTGTCTTACTGTTGAGTAATTGTAGTGATATACAGCTTTTACTAATAACTATAGTAGGGGGACTTGTTTTAACTGTTGGTTACATTCAGATATCTTATGTTTACCTATTCTTAGTCTCTCAGGATTGAAACTGTCTTTAGACCCAGGAGCTTTTCTTTGAGTGCTGTTTTTCTGATAAAGGACTATGCTGAAAATTTTTGTTGGGAAAAAAAAAAAAAAACTTAATCATGGATGCTCTTTGATTATTTGAATCTTTCTTTTTTCTTTATGCATGGCTCATTACAGACTATTACAAAAACTGCCCCTAAGTATATAATTACCTAGAATTTTAGGATTATGTTTACATCCTAATGAGTCAGGAAGTACTAAAATCACATTTTATCCATACTTATGACCCATTTAATGTATGTGTTTTTTGAGAAAGAATTTGATTTATTTCTTGTGTAGATAACCAATGACTTTGGGCAGTAGATCAAACTGAGTAGTGAAATTGAATTGTTAATGGTACATTCATTTTAGTGGTATTTATTGCTATGATCAAAATTTAGGCATAAAGAATAAAAAAAAAAGGCAAAGCTGACTATTAAAGAAGAGAATGCTTCCCATATGTTATTCTGTCAGTCCTCAAACATTTATTTAATGTCTATTTAGTGCCAGGTGTCATGAGATATAAATAAAAGAATCAAGATAATCCCTACCATCTAAGTGATGCTTCTTTCATTTTAATATTTATTTTTTATTGATCTCTTTTGTTTATCCTTCACTTTCATTTTCACATACATCCCTCTTCCTTTTTCTGTTAAATGAGGTATTTCCTTGTAACAAAACATTTAAAAAAGTGGGAGACAATTCAACAAAACTAAGAATCTATGTGTAGGAGTAAATGTAGTGTTTGACACCCATATTTCCTGGACTCTACATAAAGAAAAGAGAGTAAGACACTTTTCCTTATCTCTTATTTAGTTCTGGGTCAGTATTGGTTATTATTACCAGGCATTCAATTACATATTTTTTATTGTTCTTTGTATAGTCATTGGGGTGTGTATGTGTATTTGTGCACCCACATGTATATGTATATTACTTTTTCCATGCTTCTGAATTCGTGTTAATTTTTCTTACAGCACACTAATATTATTAGTATATCATATTTTCTAGTCAAATGAGATCCAAAGAATTGGAAACAATTACTGCTAAGAAAACCTTTTTAATGAATATTTTAGTTTACCGGAGATCTTTCTTTATGTCTTTGAAATGGACCTCATTTCATTACATGACTAGCAATGGAATCTTCAGGGCAAAGAGTTTGGACTTGCTTTCTTAATATAGTTCCATATTGCTTTTCTAGACTAGATGGACCAATTACAGCTCTCCCAACAGAATATAATGCACCTGTATAAACTCTTCTAGCATTGACATCCCATCTTCTGATATAAGGAGCTTCTTCCTTTAATTTAGTGCCCATCTCATTTAAGAAGCTGCTTGGGGGAAATTCGATGACACAGTGGACACATTACTAGAATTGATGTCAAGGCCTAAGTCCAAATCCTGTCTCAGATATTCATATGCCCAGCTGTGTGTTCTTTGGCAGGTGACTTCACAAACCTTTTCTTGCCTTAGTTTTTTCATCTTTAAAAATGGAATATAATAATAGAAACTGATTCACAGGATTTTGAGAGGATCAAATTCGATAATATATGTAAAAGCTCTTTGTAGTCTTAAAGTGCTATGTAAATGCTAGATGTGTTGATGATGATGATGAAGATAAAGTCTTCCTTCAATTTGTCTTTGTAGGTGACTTTCTTCCTCTGTTTTGGAATATAGCATGCTATTTTTGCAGCACTTGCACTTAATATGTAAAATTACCTTGTTTTATTAATATTGTTTATTTCTATCTTAGAGTTCTAGTAGAATACAGAAATTCAGGAACTGTTGTACTTAAATTATTTAGCAACTGTTTTGTACACAAATTTTTGATTGAGATTTGATAGGAATAGCTTCCCTTGGCATAACGTGGAAAGAACACTAAATTTGGAATACCTGGTCTCTAATTACAGCCCTGCCATTTATTAATTTGTATGATCTTGGGGCAGTCATTTTTCTCTGCTGGCTCAGAATTTGAAATCAAAATCCCAAGGATTTGAATTACAGCACCCATGCTGCCTTTGCAACCTTGACAAGTCACTTGACCTCTGTGGGCCCCAGTTAACCTCATCTATAAAACTAGAGGTTTAGTTCTTTGATCCCTCATAGGCCTTTTTTTTTCTTAATCTATAAAGTTGGGTGTTTGGTATAAATGATCTCCCCTAAATCCTATGAATAAAAGAGTAATTTTCCATATAAACAGTTTGGGAGCAGAACTTCCTTGATGTCTTTTTACATTTTGCATTTGACTTCATTCATTTTTTAAACCCTATGAAAAAGTGTTGTGCAGACTTTGTGGCAAATGCATTGTCTTTCTAAGTGTATAAATGTAGAACGTAGGCACTGAAAAATATTTTCTAGGAGGTAGAAAATGTAGTGATATTGTAGCCAACACGAGGTGAAATAATTCTTTGGCAAACTGCCTCTTGGGTTAAAAGGAACTAGTTATATACCCAATAAAAAAAACCCAAAGAGGTATTTTAAGTAAGTGGTGCCTTCTCTCTGGGCAATGTTTCTTCTTCTTTCTTTTTTGCTTAAAGCTTGACTGTTTTTTATTCTTTTTCTCAGTAGTAAGATAATAGTGCCAGATCTCAGTATGAGTACAGGATATAAATGGCCACAGTGGATATTAAACCTGAGCAAACTGTTCCTATTCAATGCTATGGTGGCCCTTGATTATAAGCTCAAGAAGAAAGTGGAATTTATGTAGGTCTGGGATTTTTCTTATGTCCTATTTTGCTGCTTTAACACAAATTGAAATCATCTTCACCAATTTTTCCCCCTAATCATTGAAGGTGTGAATTATTGAAAATAATTTCTACTGAAGTAAAGCCAAAGCTTTATTATAGGACTTTTAAAACTGAAGTAAAATACAGTGTACCCTTCTTTTAATCTTATATTTGTTGCTTTTTAAAAAGAGTATCGGTTCTTTTTATATTATATATATATATACACACACACACACACACATATATATATATGTATATATATATATAAAATTCACATCACTCATTTTCTAATAATCACAATCACTTCCTTCTAAAATCTCCTCTTGTAACTTTATAACCATGTGTTCCTTTTTTGTTTGTTTATGTAGTTAGAATTACATAATGACTTATTTTTAAGGATTATATGAAAATCTAATGAACTAATAAAATGTACAAGAAAATGTCATAGAGAAAAGAGAAAAGATCTTGTACTTTTATATTCTATAACAAAGAAGAAAATAATGAGGGGTGGGTAAATTATTAAGGGACATAGTTTAACTTTAATAGTATATTGTAAAAATTGGCTTTCAGCAGCAGATATCTGGAAGCTTAGAGTCAAGAGAGTATGGTAGCATTTATATTTGGTGTGGGGTCTAATTTGAAGAAATAGGAAGGCAAAAACCTTCATCAGCAAATAATCCCAGCAAAACTCTGAATGAGATCTGTAACCTAAATTTTGCTGAGTTTGCCGAGTTTTATTAGATTGTTATTTCTAAACATTTTATTCTTTACGTAACTACTACCATGTAGAATGGTCATCAAAGTACATGAGCTTCACCCATTTCCTCCACAACCATCAGATTCTGATTTCTGTATTCATAAACTCATTCTCTCTCTTGCCTTTTTTTTTAATCAAAGAATTTTTTTTTTTTTTTTGTATTAAAGATTTCCAGCTAGGAGAACAATTTGGAACTATGCTCAAAAAGTTATCAAATTGTGCATACCCTTTGATCCAGCAGTGTTACTACTGGGCTTATATATCCCAAAGAGATCCACATGTACAAAAATGTTTGTGGCAGCCCTTTGTGTAGTGGCTAGAAACTGGAAACTGAATGGATGCCCATCAATTGGAGAATGACTGAATAAATTATGTATTTAAGTGTTATGGAATATTATTGTTCTGTAAAAAATGACCAGCAGGATGATTTCAGAGAGGCCTGGAGAGACCTACATGAACTTATGCTAAATGAAATGATCAAAACCAGGACATCATTATATACAGCAACAACATGACTATACGATGATCAACTCTGATAGACATGGCTTTCTTCAACAATGAGGTGATTCAAACCAGTTCCACTGGCTCAGTGAAGAAGAGAGCCATCTATACCCCAAAGAGGACAGTTTTCTTTGCTTGCATTTTGTTTTTTTTACAGTTTTTTTCTTCTTTCTTGATCTAATTTTTCTTGTGAAGCAAGATAACTACATAAATAAGTATACATATATTGGATTTAACATATATTTTAACATATTTAATGTTACCTGCCATCTAGGGGAAGAGGGGAAGAGGGGAAGGGGAGAGGAAGAAAGGAGAGGAAAATTTGGCACAAAAGTTTTTGCAAGGGTCATTGTTGAAATTACCCATGCATATATTTTGTAAATAAAAAGTTTTAATAAAATTTAAAAAAAATTACCAGCAGAGTTAGAAGTCATTAAATTCCACTATACCCTTTATTTTATAAACAAGAAAATTGAGATCTAGAATTCTTTACCTTAGATCGAATGAATTAAGAGGCAAGGCCATAATTTGAACCACAAGTGTGCTGAGTTTTTACTATACCACACAGAAAATTAGACTTTGTTGTTACTAGCAATTTTTTAAATTAGTAAGGTAATATAGAAATATAGATAATAACAAAATAACAAAAAATTCAAAATGAATTATCAAACATAGTAAATTAAAATAACTGAATTTTAAAAATAACTTAAAAATTTTTTTTTGTTCAGTGAAGACATAGAAGTACTAATACCCTTTTGTAGTAAAAAAAAAAAAAAAATATTAACAGGAAAAATGTGTTACGTGCCTTAAAAAAACTAAATAACAGAAAAATTGGCCTAGTTCCTGGATGTTCTATTTAGTTGTAACACATTAGGGACTTTCCCAGTCTCCTTTGTGTAGTAATGAAGAAGTGTGTTCCAGAGTAAGTGTCCCTGAGGATAATAGGTCTTTGACCTTCTTGAATCCTTAGGTAAAGAGGATAGGGATCAAGAAAGGTGGGAGTTAGAGGTGAATTGGAAGAAAGAGATTCCAAGCAAGGATGAATTGCTGAGAGATTGGCTGAGAGATGAATGCTGCTGCTGACTGGACTTTCAATAATCCCTCTACTGACCTGTTTATTTGGGATATAAGGGGATGATTTTTTTTTTTCCTTATTCATTCCTTCATCAGCTGTATTTCATTTTGTACTTTCTTTAAAACATATTTTCTGTTTTCTCTGGGCAGTTGTCCCTGTTCCATTGGGTGTCATGCGCTGAATCTTGAGGATATGAGCAGCTCCAGCATTGTTCCCAGTTTTTGGCAGTGAACACAGCTGCCATTGGTGGAACTTAGGTTCTCCCTCTCCCAGTTTTTAACAGAAAAGGGTGAGTGAGGGTGGCAGATTAATAATTGCATCATTTCCTATTAATGAGACTGATGCATTATTGCTTTTTGTTTGTTCAGATAATGATTCAAGACACATAACTCGGTGATGAATATATTAGTTTTAGGAATTAGAAACTGTAATGAGCAGATTCTCCATTGACCTGATTAGCTGTTGTTTTTTGAATAGTGGCAAAAAGCCCTACGTAATTTACTGGGAGCACAAAGAGTGAAACACAATGGCTTGAAGCTTTGTTTTTGATATTTGAGAAATCAAATTGGTGCTGGTAGTGCTTTAATTTTAATGATTATGATGCATAAGTAGTATCTTTTGGTTGGGATTTTAGTATCTAGTTCTCTGGAGAAGTAATTGAAGGGTTTATGCTTTCTCATTTAAAATTTTGTTTAAAGGTATTATCAAATTAATTATAAAAGATGAACTATTTTTCTCCCAGTTTTCCCCCATTACTTGTCTCCCAGATCATTATCCAACTTTACTTGCCTTATCTAGTAGTGACTCAGCAGTTAGTTCTTTTAGCTATGCTTATTTGGTTTCCTGCCCTCTTGAAGAAAGCCTATTGGATTTGGCCTTGTTGGTCATGTGGAAAGTTGTTTTCAGTAGCGTCCAACTCTTCATGACTCCATTTGGGTTGTTTTTGGCAAAAATACTTGAGTACTTTGACTATCCTTCTCTAGCTCATTTTACAGGTTAGGAAACTGAGGCAAATAAGATCAAGTGATTTTTTTTCCAGGGTCATACAACAAGTAAATGATCCCATGGCTCATCTAATCTAGAGAATATCAAACACATGGGATTCTTAGGTACAGATTAAGTGAAACACCATTGATTTAGTTCAACTCCCCACCTCAATAAGAAAATTGAGGACAAAATGAATAGAAAAAACGACCATATCCAAGGTAGTTATTTTTATAGCACTCTGTAAAAACCTGTAGGTCAGATCTACTTGAAAAAAAAAAAATTAAATTGGCATAGTTGATAGAGAAGTTTAAGAAGACCTGGACTCTACCTCTGGCATATGTGGAGCTTTGTGACCCCAGGTGAGTCACTTTGCAAACATTTTCCACACTCTCCTTCCTTTTCCCCTCTCCCTCCCACTTGCTTCAGACAATTTTCTAAAACTCTTGTTACAGAATAGGTATTTGTTCTTTGGTACAGGGAATTTAATTTCCTCACAAAAGTGTTTCTATATCAACAAAACCACAGGTCCAGATCCTCCTGTGTCCTTTGCCCTTTGACTTACAAAAGGATTCACTCCAAGTTTCCTGTAATATAGCAAGTTCCTGGTGGACTTAAAAATAAAATATGATAATTTGTTTAGAACACCTTATTAGGTAAAATGAAGCTCACCACGGAATTGATGGTTTCCCTAATGGAAAAGTGTTTTTCCTTTCATTGCAAACAACAATAATGGTTTAGCATTTACTAAGCACTTTGTGTTCATCGTGTGATTGTGGCTATTCTTTCCAAAGGCTTAGGTTCAATTACTGAGCAGATCCTGTTATCCGTCCAGAAAAAAAGTTCTGAAGTTTCTATTGAAATCTTCTTAGTGTATTTGGTAATTCTAGAGACTGAATTTTAGATTCTCTTAAGGAACGCTCAACTCCAAAGGATTAATTTCAGAATTTCTTGAAAACTGAAGAATTTTTCTTAATATGAATAAAGATTAATTATTTGCTTCAACCTTCTCTATTGGGTATACTCATGCAACATTATGCACATTTGGTCCTTTGTGGGCATGGTTTATGTAGTTTCCCAGCAGTCCTTAACTGCTAAACCAATGGACTGAAATTCCCACTATAAGCAGACTAACCTTTAGGCAAATGCCACAATTTAGTAACCTGACTTCCTTCCCCCTCTTTGAGATCCTGTAAGATGTGTGAGAGATCTCTTTTGTGACAATATGATAAGAATTAGAAAAAGAAGGTGGGAGTTGGGGGGTGGGGTGGGAGGAAAGACTCACCAACAAAGCAAAAACCGCAAAGCGGATATTTTTGTCTGATGCACTCCTTGCTGAACAAACAGGAAGGGAAGCTGAAGGTCTTAGTGTGTGTGCTTTGTTTTGAATCAGTGCCAATGTAGATGACTTCATATTAGCCCTTGACAGGAAGTAGCTGTCATTCAGAAGCTGTTCAGTTCTATGTAGGCAGGTGTTGTTCTTAGGTGGGGTCTGTGAAGGCTAGCATGGAGCTGCATGTTTGAGGCTGAAAGATTAAGGTATATAACTGACTATATGGTATTTGACAATCCTGTTACTCTTCTACTTTATACCTTGTATAAGTAATTAAGTTTCTCTGCATTGGTTAATGATTTTAGGTGCTTCCTGTCAGGTCCACATTCCCCATTTTAACACTCATAAACATTTTCTCTAATTGGGTTTGTTTTTGCTAATGAAAATAGAATTTTTATACACACACACACACACACACACACACACACACACACACACACACACACACATATATATGGTCACTCATGATACAATGGAAATAGCACTAGGCTTTGAATAAGGATTCCTGAGTTAATTTAGCTTTCTAATTTTGTAATCCAAGGCAAGTAATCTTATCTCTCTGGGTCTATTTTCACATCTGTAAAATGGAAATAAGCACTTATACAATGATTGTGAAGAAAGTATGTTGTAAAGTGTATGATTGCCATATTTCAGAATCAAAAAACGCTAGAATTGGCTGCAATTCCACTAATCATCTAGTGTTAATTTATACACAAAATGAATTTCCACAATAACAAACTGGTAAAATGATCCTCTAAGGCAGGGGTCCTCAAACTTTTTAAAGGGGGCCAGTTCACTGTCCTTCAGACTGTTGGAGGGCCGGACTACAGTATAAACAAAAACTTTGTTTTGTGGGCCTTTAAATAAAGAAACTTCATAGCCCTGGATGAGGGGGATAAACAACCTTAGCTGCTGCATCTGGCTCGCGGGCTGTAGTTTGAGGACTCCTGCAGTCTAAGGAGATAGAATTCATTCATTCCTGTTGGGGTATATTCTATTTTTCAAAAGCTCTGTTAGGAAATTTCTCTTGCCATAAATTTGTCTCTATTTAAAATTCCTACCCACTATTTCCGACTTTGCCTTGAATCTAATCCCTTCTCAGAAAGGTAAATCTGGTGTGTGTGTGAGCAATATCCTCCTCTCTTTTTCCCCTGCCCCCCATTTTTCATAAGTTAAACTATTTATAGTTGGTTCATCTAGATATAGATATAAGAGTTTGTATTTTAAAAGTTACTTATACAAAATAATTAGGAAAACTAATTTAGTACTTTTCAAAAAAGGAAACCTGGTATTAAAAACATTACTTGGGCTGTGTTGTGAAAAATGGGATAGGAAGGGAAAGATAGAGGAAATTGGTACTAAAATTCAGGAAACCGGCAAGGAGTTTGTAAATTAGGCTAGCAGTCAAGTAGAATGGAAAGAAAAAGAGAAATGGGAAGGGAAGTGGGAAAAAGAGAAGAGCAAAAAGATGATAGAAATTAGGAAATGCCTTCCATTGGGGATGGAGCCTTATCTGTGTGCTTTGAAGTTAGGTATTTTATGAGACTGAATAGGAAGGGTATTCTCAATATGGGACATCACCACCTTTGCAAAGAGTTTTGTCTTAGAATGCAAAAAGTCTATGAGCAGAGAGAGCATGGCAGTTAGCAGGCCAATTTCAATACACCTAAGAATGTAGAAAGAGAAGCAAGATGAAATAAGATAATTGGTTAGGGATATTTTGTCCAGAATATGGTCTCAATGTTAAGATGTTTAATTCTAGCAGGAACCAAATTAATTCAAAGACCTGTTCAACTCATTCTTTCTCCTGATGAAATACAGCAATGAGAAGTTTCAGACTCAAAAAAGTATTAGAGATACCCTTTAGCTCACTTTCTTTGTCATTCCTGTTTATCCCAATCTCAGTTCTTTGATTAAAAATGTCATATTTTACCCACTTTCTTATCCAGTACATCTAGGAGATTTACCCAAAATATTCTGATCAAGGACTAGATGTACCAATAGTCACAGTATAGACAGCTTTATGTATCTTCCCCCTTTTTGCCCCAAACCCCCCCTCTTTTCCCTAATACTTATAAAATCTAGTTTCTGATAACTCAGTTATTTCTGCAGTTTTTCAACAATTTGTCCTACTTTATTTATATTCCATATATATGTACTGCACCTCTACAATAATCAGGTTCAAATTTGTCTATCCTGCCTATATACTGAATTTTAATTCAATAAATTCAAATTCTTAGTTACATTATTCTTTCTTTTAAAAAAGGGCAGAAGGGAAAAAAATGACAATGTTTTGTCCATCCTGCCTATATACTGAATTTTAATTCAATAAATTCAAATTCTTAGTTACATTATTCTTTCTTTTAAAAAAGGGCAGAAGGGGAAAAAATGACAATGTTTTGTCCATCCTGCCTATATACTGAATTTTAATTCAATAAATTCAAATTCTTAGTTACATTATTCTTTCTTTTAAAAAAGGGCAGAAGGGAAAAAAATGACAATGTTTTTACTGTTATTAATTACCCTTCAACAGCTTTACTACTTTTATTCTCTCTTATTATATGAAGTTTTCAAAGTCAAAGCCTATACAGATTTATAAGTAATACTATGATCCATTCTGTTGTCTCTTGTCTGGGCCTTTGCTCACACTCTCCTGCCTTGTAATAGTCTCCTCTCATACTTATAATGAAATCCTTTCTTTCCTTTGGGGGCATTATTTTTTATAAAGACTTCCTTTCTCCTCCTAGTAGAAGTGATCTCTGTGACTCCTGGAATTCCTCATATATGGCTTTGTCTGTACTCTTGTCTTACTGCTTAGATTCTACTTATCATTGTCCTTGTCCCCTGGCTATTATTCAAAAAGGGTGTGTGTGTGTGTGTGTGTGTGTGTGTGTGTGTGTATGCGCACGCGCACATCTTTATTACTTGTCTTTATTTTTATTTCTAGACCTTAATAGCGTAATTTTTGGAAAATTGTGAAGCTTAATTGTTTTTCTGTTCTCTATTCTTCTCTTTCTTTCTTTTTACCAATTATTGTAAGCTCCTTGGAGGGACTTAAGCGGGACTTTCTTTTTCATTATTGTGTCCCTAGAACATATTATAAGTGCTTAATAAATTTTAATTGAATCAAGATAGTTCAGGTTGAGTTCTTAAAATTCTAATCAGTTAGCAAGGGTTTATTAAGTCATATTTTATGCTAGGTGTTAAATCGTTTTGATGATACAAATAGAGGAGTAAAACAGTCACTTCCCTGAAGGAGTTTACTTTTTATTGTAGGGGGTGCAGTACATATATATGGAATATAAATAAAATAGGATATATGTACATATAAGATAAATGATAAAAAATAAGTACTTAAGGAGGGGTAGGGATCCTACTAAGAACTTGATCATCAGAACTTGAGTTTATCCCTTAGAGGATTTAATAATTCCAAGAAGTCCAGGTCATTAATAAGGACCACTTCCTAGTTATAATGGCAGGAAGATAGAAAGGGAAATAAGATAGTTTGGCCAGAGTATAAGGTATATGAAGGAGACCTGTGTTGTCAAACTCAGATAGAAATGAGGGTACCATAAAGATTCCTGTAGGTTACATATTGATTTAGTCTTAGATGTAATATTATCCACATTTTATTGTATTTTTAAAAGATTTTATTAAATATTTTAAAATTACATTTAAATCTTTTTTTGTGTAGTAGCCAGGAATATTGTGAGCAACATGCATGGGTATAATCAACCTCTGGAAGGATTGTCAAAAGGAACTAGATTGTGAAAGACTTTGTATGCCAGAGAGAAATTTATACTTTACCTTAAAGGCATAAGGTTGACTCTTTTTTTGAATGGGTTTTGCAATAAAGCACACCTGTGCTTTAGGAATATTAGTTTGTCAGTTGAGTAGGATGGAGGGAATTGGAGAGATGAGGCAGAGAGTTCAATTAAGAGACACTTTTCATATTTCCCAGACAAGTTGAGATCTTAGACTAGGTTGGTGATGGTTTGATATATGTTTTTAAAGAGCATTGTATGTGATAACAGCAATTTTGTTTTGGAGAAACTGACAAATATCTCGTTTTGACAGAGAAAGAACTGATTAATAGAAGTATGTATAGAATGACTACATACATACAGATATTTGTGTCTAAGGTAGCTATCTCTAGGGTAGGGGTAGGGTTAAAAAAAGGGAAAAAGAAATTTACATAATAACATATATCTAAAAAAGAAAAGTAAGTTATACATAATAGATGTACATTGGAAATGTTAATTTAAGTTGAAGAAGTAATCAAGTCAGCCAGGGAAGTGATTAAATATTTTGAAAAGAACAACAAGAATATGATTGGATTTTTTTTTTTTTTCTGAGGTAATAGGGGTTAAATGATTTGCTCAGGGTCACACAGCTAGGAAGTGTTAAGTATCACATTTGAACTCAGGTCATCCTGAGGCTGGTGCTCTATACTCTGTGATACCTAGCTTCCCCTATGATTGGATTTTAAAGTTAAATTCTGTTTTCCTTTTTTTGCAGTTGTGTCATATTTAAATTATTAATTAAAAAAAAAAAAACAAGCTTTGTCACTTGAGCAATTTTGTGTTAAAAAGATGCTATGAGGAGATGTGGTGTTTCTTAATTTCCTTAGTGATTGGTATGAGTATGGATACAACAGAACCTTTCTTTCTTGCTCTGTTAAAGGCACACTTCTGACATTACTAGTTAAAATTCACCACTTTTTTTATTGTGCGCACAGCTGTTACTGTGAGAAAAATATTTCATTAGGACTTTTTTTGGTCCTAGTGGGGCTCTTTCCATATCTTCCCATTATTCAGCATAGTTATCCTTATTCTTGCCGAATTAAACAACCATCAGAATCTTTGCCAAAAACATGATATTTATTGTCCTTGATTCACATTGATGTCATCCAAATGCTTTGTTTTTATTGGGGCAGTAGAGTCAATTTTACTTACTTATGATACCAGATTGGTTAGCTTCTTAGGTACTGGGATGGATTGCCTTAGATATTATTCAAAACCTGAAACAGAAGCATTGTGTTATACACACCAGTTTGGTGGTAAAGTACAGTGTGGTAAGTGGAGATGATTCTTCCCTATTTACTCATCTTTGCTTTCTTGGATAGAGAGCTTGAGGCATTTGGTGTTTCTTAGAAGTTTACTTTCTTTTTTCTCACTTTGTTTTGCTGCAGTTGAAAGAATATGAAAACTACTGGTAGAATCTTATTTTCCTGTGGCTCTGATAGTTTTATGTGGGCTAGAAGACCACTGACTCAATTAAAGATAGGTTTCTCAAGTTAGAAAACCAGAAGTGATTATTTGATCAAGTCAAGAGAATTGGGTGTCTCTTACCACCTGGGCAGACTGACAGTGGTGAATGACAGATATAGAAGACAAGCAAAAAGTTTTATATTCCCTATCATAAACAAATCTAAGAAACATCTCAAACGAGACAGCTAGGTGGCGCAGTGGATAGAGCGCCAGCCCTAAAGTCAGGAGGATCCAAGTTCAAATTTGGTCTCAGACACTTAACACTCCCTAGCTGTGTGATCCTGGGCAAGTCCTTTAACCCCAATTGCCTCAACCCCCCCCAAAAAAAAAAAAAAAAGAATTAGAAACACCCCAAGGTCTGGATTTCTGCTGTGAGTGGTCAGAAAGTGGTGGCCTCACATTCTAGCCATGAAGAAGGAAACATCTATTATCCAATTATAAGACAGAAACCATAGAGTTACCTTATGGGAATTCTAGTGTTAAGGTGAATGTTAGCAGAAGTGAAGGGAATGGGGAGAATACCTCTTATTTCCTTAGATCACATGGTTTACAGAAATATGAAAATTAGGTCTAAACCTGTCTACTGTGGCTCAAGTCAGCCTAGCTAAATTTTGGAGCACTGTCTCCATTTTATGCATCATCCAAACCAGATTATATGTGGGAAAACGTTCATGATTTCCTATTTCACTCAGTTTTGACTTAGAACTTCTTTGGGAACCTTATGACACATAGTCATTGAGACAATGCAATATAGGTAGAGCTGTACTTGAAAATCAGTAAGTCCTGTGTTCCAATCCTGCCTCTTAAGTATTTCCTATCTGTGTTTCAATGCACTGATCTTTTAACTTTTCAATTTAATTTCCTCAGTTGTAAAAAGGACATGGCATGACATAATCCCTCCAAAAATGATTCCAAAAGGAAAACATATTGAGTTGTTTTGAAAATCAGATGAAAAATATATGTATCTATAAATTTTTCTCCAGTTAATTTAAAAGTGTTTATTAACTTTACACAAGATACTGTGCATGCTAGCCTCTGGTAAAATGTGATTGAAAGGATTCTTGTTAAGGAGAAAGATAAACCTTCATCAAGGATCTAAAATACATAGTCTTGTTCCTGTAAATCTGTCAGATCTATTACATATGTTCTTATCCCTCTGTTCTTAGATATGACTTTCTTTCTTTTCTTTTCTTTTTTTTTTTAAATTTTATAATAACTTTTTATTGACAGAATCCATGCCAGGGTAATTTTTTTTACAACATTATCCCTTGCACTCACTTCTGTTCTGATTTTTCCCTTCCCTCCCTCCACCCCCTCCTCTAGATGGCAAGCAGTCCTATATATGTTAAATATGTTGCAATATATCCTAGATACAATATATGTTTGCAGAACTGAACAGTTCTCTTGTTGCACGGGGAGAATTGAATTCAGAAGGTAAAAATAACCCGGGAAGAAAAACAAAAATGCAAATAGTTCACATTCATTTCCCGGTATTCTTTCTTTGGATGTAGCTGCTTCTGTCCATCATTTATCAATTGAAACTGAGTTAGGTCTCTTTGTCAAAGAAATCCACTTCCATCAGAATATATCCTCTTACAATATCGTTGAAGTGTATAATGATCTCCTAGTTCTGCTCATTTCACTTAGCATCAGTTCATGTAAGTCTCGCCAGTCCTCTCTGTATTCATCCTGCTGGTCATTTCTTACAGAACAATAATATTCCAGAACATTCATATACCACAATTTACCCAGCCATTCTCCAATTGATGGGTATCCATTCATTTTCCAGCTTCTAGCCACTACAAACAGGGCTGCCACAAACATTTTGGCACATACAGGTCCCTTTCCCTTCTTTAGTATTTCTTTGGGATATAAGCCCAGTAGTAGCACTGCTGGATCAAAGGGTTTGAAAACAGTTTGAAAACTTTTTGGGCATAATTCCAGATTGCTCTCCAGAATGGTTGGATTCGTTCACAACTCCACCAACAATGCATCAGTGTCCCAGTTTTCCCTGCATTCATCCTCCAACATTCATCATTATTTTTTCCTGTCATTTTAGCCGATCTGACAGGTGTTTAGTGAACACGAATTGTCTTAATTTGCATTTCTCTGATCAATAGTGATTTGGAACACTCTTTCATATGAGTGGTAATAATGTCAATTTCATCATCTGAAAATTGTCTGTTCATATCCTTTGACCATTTATCAATTGGAGAATAGCTTGATTTCTTATAAATTTGAGTCAGTTCTCTATATATTTTGGAAATGAGGCCTTTATCAGAACCTTTAACTGTGAAGATGTTTTCCCAATTTGTTGCTTCCTTTCTAATCTTGTTTGCATTAGTTTTGTTGTACAAAGGCTTTTTAATTTGATATAATCAAAATTTTCTATTTTGTGATCAGTAATGGTCTCTAGTTCATGTTTGGTCACAAATTTCTTTCTCCTCCACAAGTCTGAGAGATAAACTAACCTATGTTCCTCTAATTTATTTATAATCTCGTTCTTTATGCCTAGATCATGGACCCATTTTGATCTTATCTTGGTATACGGTGTTAAGTGTGGGTCCATGCCTAATTTCTGCCATACTAATTTCCAGTTATCCCAGCAGTTTTTATCAAATAATGAATTCTTATCCCAAAAGTTAGGATCTTTGGGTTTATCAAACACTAGATTGCTATAGTTGACTATTCTGTCTTGTGAACCTAGCCTTTTCCACTGTAGATATGTCTTTCTATCATGCATTTTTTCTCCCTTTTGTTAATACATTCAAAACCACCTGGATAATAGAAAATTAGAGGTTTGCAAATTAGTCTCCGAATAAGCAGAAGTATGACATGCTCTAATAATACTTGGAGGTATAACATGCTTAAGCAGAATGGGAATTGAGATGCAAAGGTCTATCATCCCTGCAATGAGAAAGGTAGGAAAAAAAGAGGAAAGGAAGAAAAGAGTATAAATAGGAAGAAAAAGAAAAGTGAAAAAGAGGAAGAAAAAAAGGAGAAAAGGAAGAAAAGATAGGAAGAAAGAAAAAGAAAAGAGGAAAGAGAAAGGAGGGAAGTAAGATAGGAAGAAAGAAAAGAAAGGATAGGAGAAGAAAAGAGAAAAGAAAGGAAAATAATAGGATTTCACTGTTTTTCTTTCTGGAAAAATTATTGATGACTTTTCATTAATGACAGATTCATACATACCTACAAATGTGATATCTTCCACTGCAAACATGATTGAGACAAGGTGGAAGGACTCTGAAATATTTAGAATGGTGTTGTTTTAAGTCCCTATTACAGCCTTAACCATCTTAGATGACTCTTGATGATGTCAGAGCAGTTGTCTCTTCCTTTTGTTAACTTTTGGATTTTCACTTGCCCTTTAGAAAGCAGTATTCAAGCATATTACCTGTGGTTCAAGGCAGAACCAGCAGAATCTGAGTTAAATTCGTTACATATATACTCTGCTTCTGGGATTGTCTAGTTACAAACCTTAAGAAAGAATATACAGCTCTTTCATCTTTCTGTAAGGACACTTAATTAATAATCTACTCACACAGATTTGCTGAGAAATAATTTTGGGAGTGGAAGTGTGGTGGAGGAGAAGTTTGGTGAAATGTGTTAGGTGACATAATTTCTTTTTTGGTATTTTAAAATAATCCTTTAATATTGTTCTCATATAACTTCTGATTATGATTTGAGGAAAGCCCTTCCTGAAGACAGGGGAACACATTGGCACAGTGGGCTACATTTTAAAGCTAGTGTGGCTTGAATTTTCGTGGAACATGTGTTCTAAATTTATACTGTGTTCATATATCAGTTAGCTTATTTTGACTAGGTTGGGCACTTGAGGTAAGGTTGAGAATTAGGGCATTATTTATATCTTGGCAACCTGCCAAGAATAACATTCCCCACCTCCCATCCCCCCCCCCTTTTTTTTTCTAAATGATGTGTATTTTTTCCCTCACAGAGACAAGACATATATAATGCCATGAAGAATATTCCTCAGTAGGTTGTGGGCTTGTGCTGTTTGTTCTCATGAAGGAATATAAGGAAGATAATTAAACCTCTTCTTTAAATATTCTCTTCTCTCTGTCTCTCTGTCTCTCCCTTCCTCTCTTCCTCCCTGCCTCCCCCCACCCCCCCTTTTATATCAGGTATTTGATAGTGAAAAAGAGTACAATTTTCTTTCTTCTATACTTAATAAATTATAAATACCTGCCCACATACATCATTGATTGAATACCTACTATTTATGCTGTATAATTTTCCCATGCCCCCTATCTGTTCACTGTCAATTTAATTTTTTTCCCCCTCCAACTTAGGGGAAACATTTCTAAAAGCTTAGTTGACTTCATAATTTTCCAATCTGAGAAGGCATAAATACATTACTCCTTAAGTCAGTGGTCTCCACATATTCATTCATTCATTCATTTATTTATTCATTCATTTATGTATTTGCCGAGGTGATTGGGGTTAAGTGCCTTGCCCAGGGTCATACACATCTGAAGCCAGATTTGAACTCATGTCCTTCTGACTTAAGGGCTGGTGCTCTATCCACTGTGCCAACTAGCTGCCCCTCCACATATTTTTGATTGCATATTTTAATCAATTAAAAAAAATAAATCTTCCACATACCTATAATTCACATATATATTACTATGTAAGGTTTATTTATAAACCATGTACCCAGATTTAAAATTAAAAGGGTTAGATAAATGTGAAAGATAATTTTAATTTTATTCCTCATTTTATTATTACAGAAAGCCTTATTTGCTTTTGTACGCAATTTGATGGACCATGCTTTATTAGATTTACAAAATTCTTGTTTATATCTTATTTACAGAATTACTTGTAAATAATTTCAAAATTTCTTTATTTTAAACTAAGCAAATGAATTTCTTTTTTTAAGGCATTTTTTGTTGAAAGATATGTAACGACGAAAACAGCTTTTCGGTGGGAGTTCACATATGAGTTCATAGATGTTCACAAACAGTAAAATAACATGCAAAAGTGAATTATTTCTGAATTCAACTCAATAGGAAATTTAAAACACATCCCTTTCTTTACTTTGTTCTTTTAATACAAGGTATTTACCACACCTTAATTTTCTTATTCATATTTAAATATTTTTAGTTATGTTTTGTATCAATGTGAGGATAAACAAGAAGATCAGTTGGAACATAGAATTCTAGAGACTTAATAATTTTGAAAAAGTGGATTGGATCTAGTTTTATGAAAGGTTCTAAATGTCAAAAGACTGTATACTTGATTTTAGGGTTAATCACAAATGTTTTTTGAAGGGTGCATGGAAAAGATGGCTGGGTGGCAGGCAGTATGACATGATCTGTGCTTTAGAGGAATCATTTAGGCAAATTATGGCGGAAGGCTGGGTTGGAATAGAGGAAAAAATTGAGGAAGAGAAAATTAGTAGTCTAGGTTATGTAGGCTTATCTAGATTGTGCAAGGCTCTGGACTATATGTGTTGATAAGTGTGAATAGAGAGAAATGGGACAAAAGGGAGAGATATGGAGATAGAGAGGACAACATTTGTAACTGAATATGTTAGGTAAGTGAAAATAGAGTGTCTGGGATGATCCTAAGGTTGCAAATCTGGGGGACTTGAAGAATAGTGGAGTTATTGATAGAAACAGGAAAATCTGGAGTAAGGATGGAAGAAGAGGGGAGAATATTTATTGAGGTTTGCTATGTAGATCATATTACATCCAAGTCTATTCATGCTATCTCTATTTCACCTAAAATGAAAAAGAGAAGAAAGTGTCTTCTTCCATATCTAGTCATTACCCATTGGCTATCTCAGGGAGAACTGGATGTGACCCATCTTTCCATCTTCCAATTGATTTGATCTATTGATTGAAGTTCTGCTGTGGCTCCCATTTTGGAGGCCATTAACTTTAATGATATCCATATTTTGGGGTATCATTATTTTAAATGCAATTTAAAATGCAGCATTATTTTAAAGTCAAATGAAAAGGGTAAAGAGTGTTTGTTATTCAGAATGTATTCCCAAACAATTATGTCCTTAGAGATTTTTCTCCATCATGCCTAGTGCAGATAATTTAATTATAAAATACAATTAATTCTCTCAAAAAGCAGACATAAAATGCTTATTTTATTCAATATTTAATCAAGTATCTTCTATAGGATAAATGGCATCCTGCTTGGGCCTATCTTATAGTAATTTAAGAATCAAGGATTTTTGATTCTTGAAAATCATGGTTATTTTAAAAAGTGAACAGCACAGATGCCTGGGAGTAAGATTGATAGGATTAATGGGACAATTCTAAAGAGTTGGATGGCTTTAAAAGCCATTTAGCCTAAGTTGCTTTTCTTTTGTTGATTGAGGAGCTTGAATATTAAAAAAAAAAAAAAAAAAAAAAGACAGAGTGACTTGTCTTAGGATCATGGGTAACAATAGTAGAGCTAATGCTTCTTAGAGAATTGCTAGGAACCTACATATGCAAGAAATAATAGAGTAAAATTTCAATTCAATTCATAGATGGTTGTGCCATGGTGGTGTAAATAGAAATTGGGCCTTGGATTCAAGCCTCACTCTTCCCATATTTTAGCTGTGTAGCCCTGGCCAAAAAAGGCTAGGAACTAGGAAGGAACTCAATAACTTGATAAGGCTGAATTGCAGAGCAGGTGCTTGATGAAATGGCAGATTTGGTTTAAAAAAAAAACAAAACTGAGCAACTAACTAACTCTAAATGAACAACCATAAATATTTTAAATAAACAATTTTTTTTTGTTTTTAAAAACAAGGCTCATAATAAGTGTTGTGATCAACACACAAATGGGCTAATGGTGATTGAAAATGAGATGGTATTGCTGATAATTCAACAGAGCTGTTTACTGAGAGAAATCACATTGCTTATATATCTTAAAACAGTACAACTATGAAAAATATTGTTCTGTAACTAACCCTGGTTTCTGTTTTCTATGATCTAAGTCTTTAAAGCATGGTGTTAATATCTAGGGATTCAAATCTTATTTAATGTTCACAATGCCCCAGTAATTATGCCAGGATCTTATGTTTTCTCATGATTTCAAGCTTAAATGCACTCTTGATTAATCTTAGGAGGGAGGGGAACATCCCAAATACTGAAGTTTCTGGCTTCCTGGGAGTTCTCTATAAGTAAGTGTGTATATTTTAGAATTGTGTGAAGGATAATGACAGACAAACTTATTTAATGGTTAAGAAGGGCAGTTGTGGGAATTCCATATCCAGATTGAACAAGAGAGAGAGGAAACAGCCAGCTTTTAAATTTATTTTTTCAATTAGAGAATGACTGTTAATCAGTAGTTACAATTATTACATATATAAGCAAGTTGGAGCCATTTACCGGTGTGAAAGGTCCCAGTTGTGATAAAAATCCAAACTTAAATCTAAAAGAAACCTTATAAAATAATCTAATCTAATACTTTCATTTTACAAATCAATACTAAGACACTAAGAAGCTTTGTGACTCTGGACAAGTAACTCTTCTAGATCATGATCTGGAGAAAGAAAAGCCAAACCACTCTACTATCTTTATCAAGAAAATCTTCAATGGGTTCATGGTAGAATTGGGCACAGCCAAAATGCAAGTAATTCTGAGAGAAAGAAGTGCAATAACCACTTGAGACTTCAGAACAGGGCTTTGTGAGTAGGTAACATTGTAAATTTCATATATTTACTTAATAGCTCATTTGTAAAACCTGGTTTAATTACAAATTTATTTAGTTTCATTGTTTTCTTATCCTTCAGGCTTATGATGGGCCACAGAAGAAACAACTTGGTTTTGTGGAAATAGAAATAGTTTTAGTAGACCTATTCCTATTTTGTTTATTCCAAAGACTAACTTGCATCAGGGAAAACTTTCAGGCAGTCATCAAGGATTGTCATTGATGAAAAAAGCCAAAAAAGCGTCCCATAAAATTAGCTTTTCTTGGCTGCAGTCACAACTGATATGTTTTTAGATAAAGAAGAAAAAACAAAAATTAAGAAATTGGTGATTTTTATGAGGTTAGCAAGCATAGCTTATGAAACTCTAGGTCAGATATCACCCTTCCTCTAGGAAGGTATCTATGTTTATGTTAGACAGTTCCTACTAGCTATGGACAAATGGAAATTTGACAATGCAGGGAGAGTAAGTTTTTCTCGATATTTTCTCTTCTGTCTTTATTGATATATTTGTTTTTATACCAGTTACATTTTCTATAGTGTTTATGCCTCCTCTCACCTCATCCTTTATAATAAAGAATTTTAAAAAATGAGGAAGAAACAAAGTCCTGATTATATGCAATAATTTATATTCTTGGTTCTTTACCTTTACAAAGAAACCAGGAGTAGGTATCTTTTCATATCTCCTCTTTGTTATAAATTTGCAGATTCCGGTTTTCATTGTTTGACTTGACCATTTCTGTCTAGTTTATGTAGTTGTTGAGATTAAAAGATTTGTTCTGATGGTAAGGATTGAAGCCAAAATTTGAAGCCACATCTTTTCTGACTCCAAATAAACTTGTTTTCCCAGTTTGTAGGCATTCACTCAGTTCTTTGCTACCATATACACAAAAAAAGGAAATGCTGTTGTTACTATTATTTTGGTACATATAGGATCTTTAATTTTGTTTCTGACCTTCTTTGGGGAATAATGACATAAAGGCAAAGAATATCTAATCATTTCTTTGTATGATTCCAAATTGATTTCCTGAGGGATTGGAAAAATTCATTGTTCCACCACTAGCATGTATAGGTATGTCCTTTCCCCCAAACTCCTCCAGTTATTGTCATCTTTTACCAGCTTATTCCTTATTCCTTAGAGGGAAAAATTGATGAATTAAGTTGTCAGTAAGCATATATTAAGAATTTGCTATGTGCTAGGCATTATGCTTGCACTTGGAATATAATACAAGCAAAAAGAAAAACAGTTTCTGTCCTCAAATAGCTAACTTTTAGTAGGGGAAAATAAGACAAAATAGAAACTGAATAGAAGGTAGAAGAAAATACCAGCCTGGGCCATGGTAGAAAAAGAAGTCTAGAGGGTCTGGAGAAGAGTCTTAAAAAAAAAAATAATAAAAGGACTTATTTTTCCTAAATGAGAACCATGTAAATAAAAATTTATGGAGAGTAAGAATTATCTTATTTATTTCATTTATATGTTCAGATCCTAGTCCAGGGCTTAGCTCATAAGAGAAAAAAAATCCTATTGAATTAAGGAAATGTTGGATTGTATTTAGATTAGCATTATAAGCATACATTTTGTATGTTGTTTCACAGACTCAATCTAACCTATATCAATATAATACAATACAATACAATAATAGACAAAAACATTTTCAATATGGTTGTAATACTTTAAAAACAAAAGGATATGATAGAGAAATGAAGGAATGAGAAAACGAAGAAATAATTTCCATAGAGAAAGTAACTTTAAATATAAAGAGTTCCTAAATGTAGAGTGAGGATCTAGAAAGAGTTTAAAAGTTTATGTAATTATAATTCTAGATAACCTGTAGTTAATCAACAGGTATTTACAAAGATTTGAGAATGGATGGATGTTGTAATTCAGTTGTTTTTCAGTGATATTTTTATCAGCATTATTCAAATATTGCATATAGTGTTCTCCTTGTAATGCATTCTCCCTGCTCTCCTTTCACACATGTTTTCTTATGTTTCTTTGAACCCTTTCATTTATATTTTCTTGCAGTGTAACATCATTCTTTGTATACCTTTCATTGTTCAGTCCATGTGGATGATGTTTTTAATTTGCTTCCAGTTGCTTGCTACTACAGAAAATATTGTTATTGTATATATGAGACCTTTTTCCTCTGTCTTTGACCTTGGCATATATGCTTAATAATAGTTTCACTGGGCCAAAATGTTTGCACAGCTCTGTGATTTTTCTGTCATAATTCCAAAGTATTTTCCAGAAAAGTAGGACAAATTCATAGCTTTACTAATAGTTTGTTGTAGTTCAGTCATGTTTGACTTTGTGACCCCATTTGGGGTTTTTTCGGCAAAAATACCGGAGTGGTTTTCCATTTCCTTTCGCCTACTCATTTTCTAGATGAGGGAACTGATGCAAACTGGATTGTGACTTTCCCAGGATCACACAGCTAATAAGTGTCTGAAGTTCAATTTAAGCCCAGTTGTTCTTGACTCCGGTCCTATACCCTGTGCCACTTGATTGTTAGTATCCCTCTTTTCCTATAGTTTTATGGGTGTCAATTATTTAAAAACATAGGAAATTAACTCAAAATTTAAAATTATTATCTTCATGATACCTTGTTGTAGAGACAAGAGGAAAGAACAGACTCAAATATTCCTCCAAATGCTGCAGAATTAGTTCTTTTCCCAGGTAGTCCCTTAAAAAAAATCAATCTTGAGGTGTTGGAAAAGATTTTTTACTCCTAGGAAGATGATCAGATTACCTAGCAATGTTTCCTGGGGGAAGGTGATAGGGAAGAGATGATTTAGGAACAAAGATTGTGATAATTTAATTTAAAAATGATCATTTGTCTGAGAAAAGAATGATATCAAGCTACTGTTTAAAATGGTGTGGAAGTTGGAATAGATTTGTAAGGATTTAGAGCTTGATGGTTGTAAAGGTCTCTTTCAGCTCTGATAATCACATCTGACTTTCATATTAAACTTTAAGAATTATAGTTCTCTTTAGATATATCATCTCACTTGATTCTCAAAACAACCAGTGAAGCAGATAGTTTTAAGTCATTGTTACCCTCCTTTTTGTAAATAAGGAAACATAAGTGACTTTCCAGTAATTCAATTCTTGCCTCTTGCAATTCTTTAAACGTCACATAATTTCTAATGAAAATAATGCATGTTTAATTTTAAAGCCTTGATCGGAAATAGATTTTTTTTATCTGTCTTCCTCAGTTTCCTATTCCCTTTTCCTCCTTGTACATTTCTTTTGTCTTTTACTTCCTAATGTCCTAAAGTTTAATGTTCACATTCCTCCCATAGGATGATCATATGAGTATAGTTTTAGATCTAAAAAAGGACCTTAAAGGTCATTCAGTCCAACTCTCATTTTACAGTTAAAGAAACTAAGAATTAAACAACAAAGAATGAAATCCAGATCTCCTAATTTCAATTCCACTTATCTTTCTACCATAATAAGCTACACCAGAATCTTGCATTATTCTGTAAAATCATGTGTCTAGATTTGCAAAAGAGTGTAGTGTGTATTTTGCTTTGATCTAGTGGTTTTGTGAAAAATGGTTGTTTTTGGCCAACTTGATACATGTGTGTCTATATTAACTCTCTTTTCAAAGTACATATAACTTGTGCACCACATATATATTTCTTTTTCCTTTCTTTGAAAGAGAAGGGAAAAAAAAGTTTATTTCCTTGTCTGCATATGTGTGTGTATGTATGTATGTATGCCTATAACCTGAATAGTATGTAGCATAATACTACAGATGTCTTTAATATACATACCTTAAAACAAATTTTCATGGCAACTTACTCAGTATTTAAAGTGATGTTAACTGAATGATAGTGGTACAGAAACACTGTATTGTAGTATAAAGTCTCAGGAGAGACTTAAGCTTGAATCCTGGTATCAGTATCATATGATTATGGGCAAGGTATTTCATTGATTTTTTTTTTTTTTTGAATGTTAGTTTCCTAATCTGTTAAATGGAGATAATAAAGTTTACACTACCTCCCTCAGAAAGACGTTAGAGAGAAAAAGCTTTTTAAATCTGAAAAAGCTTTTTAAATCTGAAATTGTTGCATAAATGTGAGCTGTTAGTGGAGGTGAAGGGGAATCGGAGGTGAAGTGGGGGTCGCGATAGCAATGTGAGCAGCTGTGACAAGAAGCCAGCCAGCTGTCTCTCTTTCCACTTCCCTCTCTGCCCCCCTGCCTCCACCCATCAAAATCGTCATTTCCTATACAACACATTAGAACTTGCACAAAGAGTGGGCGGGGGCCATTCTTTCTCCAAGCATATATATTAATAGAGTATGGTCCAATTACTATTTAGCCTCACATGCTTGGGACCTCAGTGCATCAACTCGAGCCTCAGCCCATTACAATTATACATATATTTGATAAAATTAGACTGTAGTGATACAGTGCTTAGGGTCAGCAACAAATATTTCATAATCCATTGTTGAAAACTAGAACTGCTTTTTAAAATAAATAAGTAAATAAATAAATATATTATACACACATATTTACTTTATTATTTCTTTTAACCTTTAGGATGTCTACAAAAAAAGAAAAGTAGTTTGAGCAGGGATCAATCTTAATGTCAATGATTTAGGAATTTGATGGATGGATGATTAAGAAAATAAAGCTAGAGAATTGATGTTTAAACAGAATATGTCAGTACATTAAATTGTCTTGTTGATTAATATAATTTTTCTTAAGTAACATTTTATTGGTATAATGAACTATGTTATTATTGGAGAGTTATTCTATTTCATCATGTTTTTGTTAATGTGAAAAAATCATAGAGGATATAATTATATTGAAAACTTTTTATCTACTCTCCTTTTTATTAATGATGGTATAGAAGATGCATTAATTTTCATTGTTTTTTCTCTTTTTTGTTCTTTAGGGCCGACATGTCAAGACTGGTCAGCTGGCAGCCATCAAAGTCATGGATGTTACTGAAGTAAGTAAAGGTGGGGCATGGAACCCCAACAGTTGAAAAAATAAATAACTATATCGAAGGAAAGAAGTAGAGGTAGTTGTGTGTGTGTGTGTGTGTGTGTGTGTTTGTGTTTGAAAGACAGAGACACACATACACACACAGATAGAGATGTTTATATATATATATATAAAGATATTGTTCAAGGCTACTTTTTCCACATAAAAGAAATCACTTTCTTAGATTGCCTTCATGTGACATTACATCTGCAGGAAGTTTTAGGGGCCAATTTTCTTAAATTTTTGCAGATGACTTCCAAAGAACTGAGCACCAGTAGCATCTTAATAAATAAATATATTTAATTAAAAAAACAAATGTTGCTGTCATCTCTTTGGCAACATATAATTACTTTTTTTAATGGAAAAAAAATTCTATAAGAAAAGATTAAAGTCATATATATAGGGAATTATGGGGATGAGAAAGGTATTCCCTAGGGTGTTATGCCATTTGTTTTATTTTTAACATGAGGGAATGTGTTCAGTGAGGTTCCCAGTAGCTTGAAAGAAGAAACATCTGCTAAAATGATGAGCAGATTGTTGGCAAAATTTAGCAATGTAAAGTAGTAGATGAAATGGTCTCATGAGAGAGTTAACTGCAGAGCTTTATATGGTAAGAAGGGGAAATCAATAGACTTACAATTAAATAAATAAATAAATAAATAGAAAGAAAGAAAGAAAGACATGGTTAATATGTATATGTCTATATTTAAACCTGCTTATTTTAAAAATAGCTTTAATTTGCTATGTTCCAAAAATAGCCTATTTAAATTTTATTAATACATTTATAATATTGTATATTTATTTTATATACTTACATAACTGAAGTCAAATTAAAATTTCTATGATGAAAAAGGGGTCATGAGTAGAAAAAGTTTAAGAACCACAGATCTTTGGTATAGTGAAATAAGTGCTGCCATCTAATTATAATCCTTCTTTTTTAACAAATTATATCACCAGTTTGTGTGTGTATCTTTTGTAATAATAATTCTATCCTTCAGTGTTAAAGAGGAGGGGATACCGTAGTTTCTAGCTACAGGTAAACTAACAGAACTGAAGTCATTTTTTTGGAGAGTAGTTTTATCTATAAAGAAGGAGAACCATTTCTAAAAGGAGAAAAACATTTCCTTTGTATTACAATGATTTTTTTTTTTTAATTCACCAGAGTGGGTTAGTCTCCATGGAATAATACTTTAAAAATTAATTTTAAAAAATTTTACAATTTTGTAAATTAACAAAAAAATTCACTTTTCTTTCCTTAACATCATGAAGATGAAGAGGAGAATACACCCCAAACCCATTGTATCAAAATAGGCAATACAAATTTTGGCATTGACTGTCACCAAAATGTGTGCCTATGTCTATGTCTGTATCTGTGTGTATGTATGTGTCGATATCTATGTCTGTTTATATATATATCCTAAGTCCATCTCTCTTAGAAGATGAGTAGCATATTTCTTCATGGGTCCTTTGGAATTATGATTAGTCATTGTGTTGATAATAGTAATTGATCCTTTCAAGGCCATTGTCTTTACCGTGTTATTATTGTATTTGTTGTTGTCTTGGTTTTGTTCAATTTGCATCTATTTATGCAAATCTTTCTGGGTTTCTCTGAAAAAAATGCCCTCATCATTTCTTATAGTTTAATAATATTCCATTATACTATAGTCATAATTTGTTCAGCCAATCCCTTATTCGGAGACATTCTTTTCAGATTTTCTGCTACCACTGAAAAGGGGATAATAATAATTATTTTTGTAGATAAGGGACTTTTTATTTCTTTATTTGATATCTTTGAGGTATAGACCTAGTAGTGCCTGAAAAATATGCACTGCTTGGTAACTTTTTGGCTGTAGTTCCATTTTGCCTTCCAGAATGATAGAAATAATTCACAGCTTCACCAACAGAAAAGTTCTTTTCCCACATTTGTAATTTACCTTTTTTGTCGACTTTGCATGATAGTTACGAGGTACAAGCTCAGTGTCATTATTTGATAGAATTATTTTGGGAGTAGGTAAAGTTTATGAATTACTTTGCAGTTGGATATAACTTTATAGACTTTCATGAACTATTTCATGCCTTAATCCCTATCATAGTACACAATTCAATATTTAAGCTGAAAATTACCCATAAATAATTTATTTTAAGATTAAAAAAGAAAAGATTTTTT
This sequence comes from Antechinus flavipes, assembly GCF_016432865.1. Lineage (NCBI taxonomy): Eukaryota > Metazoa > Chordata > Mammalia > Dasyuromorphia > Dasyuridae > Antechinus > Antechinus flavipes. Next base: position 183,395,223 of record NC_067400.1, on the reverse strand, counting down.
GAAAACTTGATAAACCGTGCCAAGTTAACTTCAATTGAATAAAGTTAGTTGAATAAATAAATGGTGAATTGTATAGTGGTTTGTTGGCATGAATAACATAACTAAACACAAAATATAGCAAATATTATCTTCTCTTATAGATGAAAAAACAGCAAATAAAGATGTCACAGTTAGTTTTTTAGCATTATGGTGTAAAGTGAGAAGTATTATTGTGAAAGGGAATAAAAGTTGTTAGAGTACAGCCCTGCCTTTTGTGTCTGTTAACTTGTATATAGATTATGGGCAAGTTGCGTAATTTGTAGGTACTCTCCCCAACTCTAATGCTTAGTTGCAGAAATCTACTGATCTCTTGCTGTAGAAAATGTTAGCATATCAGGAGTTAATTGATAAATTCAGGTCTCCCTAATATTCCTCCCAGCCTATGATTACCTGCTAGACAGGTAAGGCTAGAAAAATAAATTAGTTAACTTTAGCAAATTTACAGGGTATAAACCCACACAAATCATCAGCATTTCTACATATTACTGACAAAGTCCAACAGAAAGAGACATTTAAAATGCTGTATAAAATAATAAAATACTTGGCGGAGGAGGGAGGGTCTACTTGCCAAAACAAACCTATGAAGAACTGGATGAACATAATTATAGAGCGCTTCTCACACAGATTAAGTCAGATCTAAACAATTGAAAAAATATCAATTACTCATTACCTGTTACCCATTTACAAGATGATTTTTAGCATTCCTGTTTTTAAAGCTTTGTATTTTTAAAATACATGCATAGTTTTCACATTCACCGTTGCAAAACTCTGTTCCAAAAATTTTTTTCCTCCCTTCTTTCTCCCTACCCTATCCCTTAGACAAGTAATCCAATATATGGTAAACATGTGCAGTTCTTCCTATACATATTCCCTCCATTATCATGCTACACAAGAAAAATCAGATCAAAAAGGGAAAAAGAGAAAGGAAAAAAAGCAAGGAAAAAAAAGGGAAAAAGAGAAAGAAAAAAAGCAAGGAAAAAATAACAAAAAAGTGAAAATACTATATATCGTGGTCCCCACAGTTCTCTCTTTGATCGCAGATAGTTCTCTTCCTCACCATTCCATAAAACTGGCCTGAATCACTTCACTATTGAAAAGATCATAGTTGATCACACAATCTTGCTGTGACTGTATACGGTGTTCTGGTTCTCTTTCATTTCGCTCAGGTCATGTAAGACTTTCCAGGACTTTCTGAATCATCCTGCTGATCATTTCTTATAGAACAATAATATGCTTTGATCGGCCTCCATAGTTCTTTATCTGCATATGGATAGTTTTTTTCTTTGTGAGTTCTTTGTATTTCTTATCTTGGATTGTTGTGTTGCTGAGAAGAACTGAGTCATTCGTTGTTGATCATCACAGTTGCCCTCAATTTCCAATATTTTGCCACTATGAAAAGGACTGCTATAAATATTTTTGCGTATGTAAGTTCTTTTCCCCTTTTTTTGTGATCTTTTTAGGATATAAACCCTAGTAGTGGTATTGCTGTATCAAGCAGTATGCGGAGTTTGGTTGTCCTTTGGGCCTAGTTCCAAATTGTTGTTTAGAATGATTGGATTAGTTCACAGTTCCAACAACAGTATATTAGTGTACCAGTTTTCTCCCATCCTCTCCAATATTCCTCCCTTCCTCCCCCTTTTTTTTCTTTTTTTGGTTTATATTAGCCATTCTGGTAGGTATTGTTTAATTTGTATTTCTCTAGTCAAAAGATGAGATTTTTTTTCATATGCCTATAAATAACTTTCATTTATTCATCTGAAAATTCTCTGTTCATATCATTTGATTGTTTATTAATTGGAGAATGGTTTTTTTAAATATATTTGACTATTCTCTATATATTGGAGAAATGGAAGTCTTTATCAGAGATACTTGTGTAACAATTGCTTCCCCACTTTCTGCCTTCATTTAAATCTTGGTTGCATTGGTTTTGTTTGCATAAAAGCCTTTTATTTTAATATAATATAAATTATCTACTTTACATTTCATAATGCTTGTAACTCAGCTTATCATTTAAGAATTTGGATCCTATACCACTTGATCCATATATGTTTAGAATTGATATTGTTGCATTGTCTGTGGTATCTTTTAGCAAGATGTAATTTCTTTTTCTTTTAATTAGGTCTGTTTTTGCTTTTTACTTTGAGATCAGGATTGCTGCCCCTGTCTTTTTTTTTTTTCACCTGAAGCATAATAGATTCTGATTTAGCTCCTTACCTTTATTTTGCATGTGTCTCTCTTCTTCAAGTGTTTTTTTTTTTTTTTTTGTAAAAACACCTGTAGGATTCTGCTTTTTGATCAGGTTTGTTCTCTGCTTCTGTTTTATGGGAGAATTTATTCCTTTCCCATTCAGTTATGATTACTATGTATTTCACTCCATCTTATTTTTCCTCGTTTGTCCTTTCTCAACTTTCCTGTACAACCTTATTTCATAATACTTCATACATAAGCCGCGTGTTCAAGCCACATGATTACTGACCTTGACCTTTGTAACTCTTATCTCTGTGCATTTTTGATGAATAATTCACTATGTCTGAAGTGCCATGCTGTCCCAATCCATCTTGCTTTCCTTCAAAATTAAATTCCAGCTGCATTTTCTTCATGAAGTTTTTCCTGCTATCACTCTGCAGTCTTCCTCCTCTACAATTACATACTACATTGCACTTCCTCTCCACCTTCATCATACAGTTCTTTATATACTTACCTATGTTATAACAGAATATATACACAATATAAAACCACACTTGGACCACCATAGCAACCATCATCCTTGTGTGTGTGAGGGGGTTTTCATTATACTGATTCTTTTTTTAAAGAAATGAGAAATTTGTTTAGTGAATAGAGAAAAGTAGAGTCAACTAGAACAATGGAGAAGGAGACAAGCATTTATTAAGTGCTTACTATGTGCCAAACACTGTATTAAGCATTTTACAAATATTAACTTATGTGATTCTCACAACAAGGATTAAATAACTTCTCTAGATCATACTGCTACAAAGTGACTGAGACTGGATTTGAATTAAGATTTTCTTGACTGAAGGCCCATTGTTCTATCTAGGATCAAATAAATACAATTGGATGTTTGTTTATTTTTTGCTGAAAGCATTTGGGGTTAAGTGACTTGCTCAAGTTCACACAGCTAGGAAGTATTAAGTATCTGAGGCCTGATTTGAACTCAGGTCCTCCTGACTTTAGGGCTAGTTCTCTATCTATATAAATACTATTTGTAAAGCACTTGGTACAGTACCAGTTTTATGGTATTTATACAATTTATACATTTATGACATTTATACAATACTTATTCCCTTCCTTTCTCTTCCCCTCCCTTTATCCATTTTACCACTTAATACCTTCAATGGAGTACCAAACCTAAAGTCAGGAATATTGGAGTTCAGATGTGTCTTCAGACACTTTATTACTGTGATAATGGGCAAGTGAAGTAATAATTTTCCTCAGTCTTGGTTTCTTCATATGTAAAAAGGGATAATAAATAACACCTAGGTTTTAAGGATCAAATAATATTTGTAAAGCATTTTTTTTTTTTACATGGAAATGAAAATTTTGTTTAGCTAGCATTATACAAATGCTGGCTATTATTATTGTTATTATTGTATTAACTGAACTGTATTCCATTTTTTTTTGATGCTAAAGATTGATTGCAGATGAACTATTTTATTTTAAAACCATCCTTTATAGAAGTGATCCTCCTTTTTGTTTTTTGATAAGGTGATAACTTTCGAGCAGATAGAAAATAGACAGCATGAGTTGTCTTGGCTGCTGTGGTTCAGTATTGAAATAAATACTTCTAAGTACAGCCCACTCTTTCTGAATTTAATTTCAATGACTGTTTTCCAGTTTTAAATCTATCAGTGAGAACTAAGTGTAATTTGTGGCATAAATTACTCAGCCTGTGTACTTTGGCTTAGTGGAATTAATTGCCTGTTTTATTAGCTTGTGAGGTCCTATCAATGAAAATGGTGTCTATCTATAATTCCTTAAAGGTTTATCAGGAATTTAAATGGAAAACTGTTCCAAAACTAAGAGGAAGAAGAGGTAAAGAGAATATCCAGTGACAAGATCTTTTATCCCTTTACTACAGTTGTAATCAACTGCTAGCTGAGTAGGTGACCAGAATGGAATAATTATTAAATGATAATAGGAAGCTGGCAAATTGAATGTTAAGTTTTTCATCTCAACAGCCTTCAGCTTGTTATCACAGGAATATTACAAATAGGCATTAAACCACATGTTATATGTTTTTATTTTTCTTATAAGTTTCCTTTCTATTACTCCTATCCTCCTTATAACACAACAATTTAATAACATGACTCATTATTATAAAAATTAAATGGATTGTGAACATAAAAAATTAACTGACATCATCCTATGTCATGTCATCCCTTCCCTTAACTCACATTCCCCAGCAACCCAACAAGTTATTCAGTAGTAATGGATGTAGTAGGGTAGTCCCCACAAGTATCATAAGGTGATTCTTCTGTTCTTTATTTCTATAAAATTTGGAGGAATACAGTTTTATGTTTTATATAACTATTTAGCTTGTGAAAATTTCATATATAGAGATAATGTTTATTTAATCTTTTATTATTTAGAATGATATAATGTATACTATACTGCATAATAATGTTTATTCTTTAAAACTAAAATTGTAATTTTGTTTTTAAAATGTTTTATTTCATTGTTTACCAATTATATTTAAAAATGTTTTTGAGTTTCATATCTTTTCTTCCCCTCACTCTTCTATCCCTTGAAAAAACAAGCAATATGTGAAGTCATGAAAAAGGTATTTCCAAATGAGCCATTTTGCAAAAGGACACACACACACACACACACACACACACACACACACACACAATTTCTTTCTTTCATTTTATATAGTCTGACCAATAAACCTCATTATTACTGTCTAATTTGATGATAATATTCCTGATGTTTCTTTAGTGAGGATTTTTCATTTAGTAGATAAATTATAAGTCCATTTTTCCTTTCTGGTGTCTCCTTGTTTGTCTAGACATTTTCCAAACACAGAAAATTACCGATTAGGTATCTGCTTTCCCACACAGAATAGCTGCACCTGAATACTAGTTTTCTCTCATTGTCCTCACTCAACCGTGTTCTGCAGGACCAACTAACCTGACAGGTTAGGAAGCAGCTTGTTAAGAGTACTTATATTGGATTACATAAAGATCTTGTTAAAGATGCTCGTTTTGGATTTTAAATTAGACTTGCTGCCCCTTTTGAAGGTCCATCATCCAACATGTCATGAAGGAAATCTTCCAACCTCTTATTGTTCATTTATCAATTGAGGCTCAGGAAGTAGTAAAATAACTGCGCTACTCTTTTCTTTTTTGATCTGACCTTTCTACCACTTTGAAGCTTATGTGTGTCTCCCTCCCTCCCCCCAGACAATCAGTGATGAGTAGTTGGACTTTGTAGTCTTATTTAAATGTACTACAAAAGCCCTCTGTGTTTGTGATTTGTAATCTTTTTATTAAACTTTTTATCCTGCCATTTAGTATCCACTATGATCTCCAAACTACCCTTCCTTCCTTCTTCCCTTCCTCCCTCCCTCCCTCCCTCCCTCTCTTTCCCTCCTTCTCTCCCTTTTCCTCTCCCTCCCCGCCTCCTCCCTCCCTCCCTCCCTCCTTCCTTCCTTCCTTTTATAGCAAACATATGCATGGGTATTTTTCACCATTGACCTTTTCACTCCACTCCCTTCCGTAGATGGCAGTAGTCCCATACATAAATATGTTAAAGTATATGTTAAATACAATATGTGTATACATATTTATATAGTTGTCTTGCTACACAAGAAAAATCGGATTTAGAAAGAAGGTAAAAATAACCTGGAAAGAAAAACAAAAATGCAAGCAAACAATAATAGAGTGTAAATGCTATGTTGTGGTCCACTCATTTCCTAGTGTTCTTTTGCTGGGTGTAGCTGGTTCTGTTCATTTACTGATCATTTGGAACTGATTTGGATCCTCTCATTGTTGAAGATAGCCATTTCCATCAGAATTGATCATCATATAGTATTGTTGTTGAAGTGTTTAATGATCTCCTGATTCTGCTCATTTCACTCAGCATCAGTTCATGTAAGTCTTGCCAGTCCTCTCTGTATTCATCCTGCTGGTCATTTCTTGCAGAACAATAATATTCCATAACATTCATATACCACAGTTTACTCAGTCATTCTCTAATTGATGGGCATCCTTTCATTTTCCAGTTTCTGGCCACTACAAACAGGGCTGCTACAAACATTTTTGCACATACGGGTCCCTTTCTCTTCTTTAATATTTCTTTGGGATATAAGCCCAGTAGTAACACTGCTGGATCAAAGGGTATGCACATTTTGATAACTTTTTGGGCATAGTTCCAAATTGCTCTCCAGAATGGTTGGATCCACTCACAATTCCACCAACAATGCATCAGTGTCCCAGTTTTCTCGCATCCCCTCCAACATTCATCATTATCTTTTCCTGACATCATTCCTTTTCTGAGAGGTGTGAAGTGGTATCTCAGAGTTGTCTTACTTTGCATTTCTCTGATCAATAATGATTTGGAACACCTTTTCATATGGGTAAAAATAGATTCAATTTCATCATCTGAAAATTGTCTGTTCATATCCTTTGCCAGTCTTTTTTCATAATACTTCTCTAGACATATTATATTGACTCTTGATCATCATTTATATCTTGTCCTGCTTTTTCCATCTCTTTATTCACAAAATCTGTCTTCCCATTTGCGTAGACTAACTCTACCCTCTTCTCACTGTCTTTCCCTTCATCTTTTTGTTCTCCTCAAAATAAATTCTGTTGCCACTTTTCCCACAATTTTTCTAACTAGAAGTAACCTCTTTATCCTTGAATTTCTCCCTTTGCTTTGTTTCTCCCCTTCCCCCATCCATTGATCTATCTCATTCCCTTTACAAATTATATTGTAAATTTCATGAGGTGTAGAGTCTGTGTCTTATTTCATCTTTAACTCCCTAGTATCTACCATCATGTATATTAAGTGCTTTACAAATGCTAGTTGAATTGAATTTGTTGTGGATGCTTAGAAGTTGAGTTAATCATAAGAGCAGCACCCTTCACTAGTATAGCAAAAGTATCTGTTTTAGTTCTTTCAGTAGAAACTCTAAATCTCCATTTCATTCTTTTAGGATTTCAACAAAATATAATTCCTTAGCAGAGAATTGACACAGGGCTGTTATGAAGTCCTGATACTAACATACTGTTTGCCAGTGATGTCAACTACTCTTAATTTCCATCCTGTTTTTGATACTGGTGAGCTTTCTTATCTTATCTTATTTCTCTTTCCTTATCCTGTTTTTTAGGGGGAGGGTAATTGAGGCCTAGGAGTTGGAGGATCATTCTACTTCAACATATTGGCCAAATTAAGGTTTCTTTCTCATTTATCCAGAGTTATGATGTGTATCAAGTACTTAATTGGTGAATGTATGAAGTTATAGAAATGCCTAGTTTTTTTGTCAGGCTTGTTTTTCTTATTATTATTAAAGCTTTTTATTTTCAAAACACATGCACAGATAATTTTCAACATTCATCCTTGCAAAATTCCATATTTTCCCCTCCCTTCCCCCTATTCTCTCCCCTAGATGACAAATAATCCAATATATCTTAAATATGTGCAATTCTTCTTTATATATTTCCACAATTATCATGCTGCAAAAGAAAAATCAAATCAAAAAAAAAAAAGAGAGAGAGAGAAAGAAAACAAAATATAAGCAAACAACAATTAAAAAAAAGGTGGAAATATTCAGTCCCCACACCCTTCTCTCTGAGTGCAGGTGGCTTGTTTCATCGAAAGAGCATTGGAAAGGGTCAGGCTTTTTAAAAACATAGCCTTTGGTCTGATACTTTATCCTAGATGGAGGAAAACAGTAAAAGTTGTCTTTTATATTAGGATGAATATGCATTTACTGGGCTTTTTCTGCTTATGAGTCATCTTCCCATGAGACCCCTTGATGATAGTATTTCTGTTGTAAACGAGTGAGGAAAGAGGATGTTTATACAGAAAAATAATGGTTGCCTATTTTTTCAAATGTTGCATTCTAGTTGCCTGGTAAACTACTGTTGTTATGCATCACCATGTTGATTAAATTAAAAAGCAGGAACTCCAGTTGGTCTAAAGCATGCAGTAAGGAATGAAGCCTGGGAAGCTGAAACTGTTTCCAAGGAAGACTGATTTTTAAGACCTGAACCATTTCAGTAAAACTACTTTTTTATTTGTACTTCCTCATCCCTAGCCCCATTTTAAGGACAAAAGGAAAACACTCTCGTTCTGTTTCTCCTTCTTCTTTCACTGATATTTAAAAGAATCAAATAGTTTACTTCAAAGAAACTGCATATGCTTTTGTTCATGGGGAGGGAGAAAGGCAGCTAAGCTATATGAGTTATACTAGTTTTTAGTGCTAATAGTTTAGACCTTACAAGCCATTTAGTCTAATCCTTTTATTTTACAGATTAGGAAATTGAGACCCATCAAAGATAAGTGAATTACCCAGATCATACAGCTAGTAAGTGGCAGAATGGGGGTTCAGATACAACTATCTTTTCACTGTACTATGTAATTATCTAATTGATTTATTTTCTATAGCTTGATCTGTAAAAGGATGACAGAATCCAATCGGTTTTTATGCTTTTCTCTCCTTATAAACTGATATTGATAAAGATAACTCCATGATGCTATAGTTAGATGTCTGGCCTAATTTCTTTAGAATACCTTTAGAATGATTCTGTGTCAGAACTTTACTTAATTTGATGCTGTAATTAAATTCTGTTATATCTGCATGTGCTAAAAATGGAGTTATGAGTATATTTTTTATTTTCTTAATTTTTTTTTTTAATTTTGAGTTACAAGTTCTCTTACTCTTAACCGTTTCTTCTGAGTATATTTTTTAAATTGAAAAATGTCAGGACATGTGATACTGCTTTTAGGACATTTAGTGGGTTGGGAATATAAGAAAGATGTGATTTAGAAGGATGTTTTAAAGGTTTTCATGGAATCAATAGGGATATTCAAAGTTTTGTAGTTAGCGAAAAGAAACTTGCCATTTTTGGACTTGCCATTTTGAAGCTATTTTTAAATTCCAGTTTTGATATTTACTACCAGTATAACCTTGAGCAATTCATTTTACTTCACTTGAACTTAGTTTTCTTATCTCTAAAATGAGCTGATTGGATTAGATCATCCTTTCCAAGAAAATAGTCTGTAAGATAAGTGAACTTATCTTGTAGTATTTGCTAAGGACTCTGGATGGAATGCTGCATCAGAAGTAATCAAAAAAGAACATTATTTTCTAGGTTGGTATTTATAGTATCTTGCTTTTTAATTTGGGACTAATTGTTTTTTCTTTCTGGTGGCTTCTTTTTTCTCCCTTACTCAAACAATGCTTATCTCACAGCTAGGGTAAGTTGTTTGGACTTCATTTTTCTCATTTGTGATATGTGGGTATTAGAAAATTTATATTGAAAATATTGTGATGTGAGGATATTGGAATCAGGAATTCTTAACTCTTTTTTTTTTGGTGTCATGTATCCCTTGAACAGGCTGGTGAAAGCTATGAACTTCCTTCTCAGAGTAACATTTTTACATAAAGTATATAGCATTATCCCCCAACCAATCCTTTGTGGAGGTTGGAGGTCCACATGTATCATACATTATACATAGATACACACACACACGTATATATAAACACATCTACATTGAGGACATTTCATTGAATTAGCCACTTGTGGTGATTTTGTTTTCCCCCTCTAAAAACAATATTTATTATTTGTGATGGTTCTTTGGGAGGGATACTTAGGATAAGTATATCAACAAATACATATTTTTAAAATATGTATAGCATTATAAAGGAAAGAAATTATATTAATATAAAATTATCAGAATATTTTTAAAATAAGTTTACATATCCCAAGTTAAGAATGCCTGTAATAGAGAATCTGTAAAGCTTTCTTAAGTTCCAAACCAGCAAATATTTTATGAGTTAAGTTTTAGGTATGGAATCTTAGAGTTGGTTTTGTGGGCTTGGTTTTGATGATCTGATTATTAGGAGTTTTTTTTAGTGTGGGACAGCAGAAGGTATGTCTGTCATGGAGAAACCTATATTGGGTTGATGGGATCTACCTTGTAGAAAGAAATTCTTGTGTCTCTCTACCCATATTTTGCAACTTTGCACTGGAAATCTAATAGAAAATGGTGCTTCCCATGGGACAGGGATAATTATAGGAACTGAACTTAACCCTAACCTCTTAGGTTAATTGATTTTAGGATTATAGTTTTAGAGCTAGAAGGGACTTTAAAGATCATCTGGTTTAAAAAATTCCTTCACTTTCTAGATGAAGAAACTGAGGTTTAGGAAATTTGAGTTACTTGCCCATAGTCCTTTTTTCAGTGCTTACTGGCCTTTTCCAAGAATGAGAAACACATGGAAATAATGCTTTGCTTGGAGCTTTCTAAGTTTACTTATGGTCATTCAAAGAATATTTAGCATTCAAACATGTGGGTGTACATGCATTTTCTCCATGAAGTGTTTTTTTTTTTTTTTTTACATAATTTAAAAAGAATGAAATTACTAGCTTCAATTTGTCCAAATACACAATTTACATATAACCAGAATCGCTTGGATTATTAGTCAATGCCCTCTTGTGGAGTGTTTTTCTTGGGAGATGGAGTGGAGGGGAGTAAGTTGAGGCTTTATATCCTCTCCACTCAATATCTAATCCCCCTTTAAACACCCTGGCATGTGTACTCTTGGCTACCTGAGTACTCCTTTACTGTTTATAATGCTACTGTCCCTATTCTTCTCCCAGCCCTCTCCTCTCCCCCATTTCTGGTTAGATTTGTTTCCTTTAGGCTTAACTTATTCACCTTCAAATGATACACTGGATACCATCTTATTTCTGAACCTGAGGCTCAACATCTACCGAATATTGCATTGACTAGCTTCCAGGCCCTCAAACTTTTACTCTTCCAGTGGAACTTTTAAGACAGGAATAGCTCTCTGCCTAATTTCAACAGGAAGTAGTTTCAGAAGATGAGACCCATTTGTTTGAGGGGGGAAATGATGGGGTAAATCCCAGCAAGTGGGTCATGGGGAAGGATATTGACAGGAGTGCTCCTTGTTGAACTTAAGTGGGTGTTAATTGGGTCTTTTTTATTGAATTCCTGTAAGTTACTCTTGAGGCAAGCGGAAAGCAGCATTGTGGGAGTTTTTTTTTTGGAGGGGGTGGTTTAGAAAGGAGAAGGTTGAGACACTCCATATTTAGGGGAAATGACTTCCTCCAGGTTATACAATAGGTTATATATGTAGCAGGACTAGAAACCAGAACTCTTGACTACTTACTTAAGTTTTTTTTCCACTGTGACATTACTTTCCTCTAGCTGCTATCTCGTTTTATCCTATTGCTTGTATATAATGATAGGGCAGTATTTCTTTTCTTCATGTGTTTTTTCTTGTTTTATTGATATACTCACATATTTTAAATTTTAAGTTTCTCTAATGCAGAAATGTTCATTTCATTAAAATTTTTATTTAACTTGCTTTCAACCTAGGAAGGTTGACCCTTGATGGGGTCAGATGTGGAAAAAATAATGTGTTTCTAAGAGGCACCTAGGTGTCACAGTAGATATGAAGTCAAGAAGAACTTAAAACAGTCTCAGCTACATAACTAGCTAAACAACTCTAGATAAAGTCACTTAATTTATGCTTCAGTTTTCTCAACTATCAAATGTCAAATAATAAGCTTTTACTAACTGCTTCTTTTCTTCCTCCTTTAATATTAGTGTTTTTATGTAAAATCTCCCACATTAGATTGTAGTAATCTGCAGTAACTTCTCCTTGGCAGGTACTCAAGTGATGTTGATTGTTGAAATATTAATACAAGGTGTCTTTCATTTTTATTATTTTTGTTACACATTATATGAATACCTGAAAAACATTGTTTGGAAAAGAAAGAAAGTAGTTATTCATTGTGAAGTTTATTATTTTAATTATTTGTGCTGTATGAAGCTATGACTTGATCTTTATGTTATACTGCTTCTACTCATTCAGATCCCAAAGTTCTGTATCTTTGTCATTTGGTGCCAGGAGAAAAAATGATACCTTTGGCAATGTGCTTTTCAGAACTTAGTGAGTTTGTTTGGCATGGGGGGTAGACATAGGTGTCTGGCGATGTCATATTTTGAAATCCTTCTAGATTTGTTGGCCTTGCTGGACAGAATTTTTAGTTCTTTGAGAATCTCATTGTCATTGCAGGTTTTAAAACCCAACCCTTTTTTTTATTCATTTACTCATTCATTCATTCATTCATTCATTTATTTATTTATTTATCTATTTATTTATTTATTTTACTTTGGCACTCTTATTATCTTTTTTTTTTAATTTTTAAATAACTTTTTATTGATAGAACGCATGCCAGGGTAATTTTTTACAGTATTATCCCTTGCATTCACTTCTGTTCCGATTTTTCCCCTCCCTCCCTCCACCCCTTCCCCCAGATGGCAAGAGTCCTTTACATGTTGAATGGGTTGCAGTATATCCTAGATACAATATATGTGTGCAGAACCGAACAGTTTCAAACAGGGAGAATTGAATTCAGAAGGTATAAATAACCCGGGAAGAAAAACAAAAATGCAAGCAGTTTATATTCATTTCCCAGTGTTCTTTCTCTGGGTGTAGCTGCTTCTGTCCATCTTTGATCAATTAAGGCTCTCTTTATCGAAGAGGTCCACTTCCATCAGAATACATCTTCAAACAGTATCGTTGTTGAGGTATATAATGATCTCCTGGTTCTGCTCATTTCACTCAGCATCAGTTCATGTAAGTCTCGCCAGTCCTCTCTGTATTCATCCTGCTGGTCATTCCTTACAGAACAATAATATTCCATAACATTCATATACCACAATTTACTCAACCATTCTCCAATTGATGGACATCCTTTCATTTTCCAGCTTCTACCCACTACAAACAGGGCTGCTACAAACATGTTGGCACATACAGGTCCCTTTCCCTTCTTTAGTATCTCTTTGGGGTATAAGCCCAGTAGAAACACTGCTGGATCAAAGGGTATGCACAGTTTGATAACTTTTTGAGCACAGTTCCAAATTGCTCTCCAGAATGGCTGGATGTGTTCACAATTCCACCAACAATGTATCAGTGTCCCTGTTTTCCCACATCCCCTCCAACATTCCCCATTATCTTTCCCTGTCATTCTAGCCAATCTGACAGGTGTGTAGTGGTATCTCAGAGTTCTTAATTTGCATTTCTCTGATTAATAATGATTTAGAGCATATTTTCATATGTCTATAAATAGTTTCAATTTCTTCGTCTGAGAATTGTCTGTTCATATCCTTTGACCATTTATCAATTGGAGAATGGTTTGATTTCTTATAGATTAGAGTCAATTCTCTATATATTTTGGAAATGAGGCCTTTATCAGAACCTTTGAGTGTAAAAATGTTTTCCCAGTTTATTGTTTCCCTTCTAATCTTATTTGCATTTGTTTGTTTGTACAAAAACTTTTCAATTTGATATAATCAAAATTTTCTATGTTGTGGTCAATAGTGATCTCTAGTTCTTCTTTGGTCATAAATTCCTCCCTCTTCTACAGGTCTGAGAGGTAAACTATCCTATGCTCTTCCAATTTATGTATCATCTCATTCTTTATGCCTAGATCAAGAACCTTATCTTGGTGTATGGTGTTAAGTGTGGGTCAATGCCTAGTTTCTGCCATACTGATTTCCAATTTTCCCAGCAATTTTTGTCAAATAATGCATTCTTATCCCAGAAACTGGTGTCTTAAAACCCAACCCTTTCTTGGCTTTCCAATTTTCTTACACTATTCTAACACTGCCTCCTTGTTTCTCCTCCCACAAGATTCATCTTTTGATTCTGGGTATTTTTATTAACTATTTTCCTTGCCTGGAATTCCCTCCTTCTTTGTTTCTTCAAATCCCAGCTAAAATCCCATCTTCTACTAGAAGCCTTTCCCAGTCCTCTTTAAATGCTTTCTTTTTTGATTCTCTATAGATTATATTGTTTACCTTTTATTTGCATGCTTTTCTTCCCTCCCTTCCTTCTTCCCTTCTTCCTTCCTTTCTTCCTTCTTTTCCTTCCATTGGTAGGAAGCCATTCCTTCCATTCCTTCCCTTTATTCCTTCCCTGCCTCCCTCCATCCCTATCTTTTCCTTCCTCCCTTCTTTCTCCTCTCCCTTCAACACCTAGTATAGGTATAATTTTTTGTATTTCTTGCTGCTTGACCTAAATTTTGTTTGTTACTTAATTGAAAAAGCTGAGGTGTGGATTATCTTGAAGTTGCAAATGTGTAGCATCTATCTGTAACTTGACTTTTTGATAGTGAAGGACTATTGTTATTTGGCAAGTAATTACCAATAGCAGCTCCCCTGCCTTTTAGTGAAACTGTGACATCATGTCTGTGATACAGGGACACCAGCATCTTGTGATTGTTCTCCTTGTTAATTAACTCTTATCTGTGAGGTTTCCATGCATGCTTGGCAGCACTAGCGCACCAAAAACGTCTGATCTAAGAATAGAGTTCTCTTCTACTGGCAGTTGTATGAAAATTATTTTTTGCTCAATGGAGTTTTTCCAAGTGTACTTTTTTGGAAAAGAGCATATGAAAACTATAGAGATTCAAGAATACTAAGGTGTTTTATTTTCCACAGACCTAAAAATCTCTTTCAGTGAACTAAAGGAAAGGATAACAGCCTTGCTCATTGACTATTCCATCAGATGTTCTCTGTGTGTGTGTGTGTGTGTGTATGTAAGTAATATAAAAACTTATCAGTTAGGATGAGGAGCTATGATGATAGAGTGAAATGAATATTTTTGCTGAGCTCATTCAATGAAGCCTTTTAAAGTTGATGAAAATAAATTCCAAAAGAAATTTGAAAAGACAATCATTGTGTATGGAATTGAATGACCCTTTTTTATTCATCTCTGAGATTGTGTCTATGGATTTTTCTCATTATTAGGACTTTATGGATCAATTTGAAGGGAATAGAAGTCTTATTCCAACATAATTCCCTAATTGAGCCTTTGCATGCACTGTCTTCTTCACAGTCTAGCTCTCCTTTTCTTCCCTTTCTTTGTCTTTTTTTAGGTAAGGGCAAATATGAAAGATAGTGATTGCTTATAATATTGGAAGGATGAGGTAATGCACCTTAGCACAGTGGTGCCATAATAAACATACTGTTGCTTGATTGGCTGACAGACCTGGTGGCCTTGGGGAGGAGAGGGGTACAGCTTTTCATTTTGTTTGTGAAAAGATGATGAGGTCTGAATTGGAAAATTGCCATCACCATATCATCATCTTCCATTATGCTTATGTTTCTTTTAAACTGTCATGGAACATTTCTCTGCATGTCCAGCAGTGTTAGAATCCTAGTGTTAACTCACTAGAATTGATAGAAACAATGTTTTTTTACCTTTGAGAGTTCACACATTGGCTCACACATTGGAGTTCACAAGTCGGGAGATATCCAAGAGATATCCTCCTCTCTCAGAGGAGGAGTCAACCTTTGGGTTCACACTTTGAAGAGATCATAAATAAGAAGCTCTCAGTCTCAGCAAGAGTCAGTTGGAGATAGGCAGAAGCTAGAAGAGCTAAAGGACTAGCAATAAGAGCTCTCGGAACCAAGGAAAGCTTATCGGGCTATTTTGGAAGAAAGAATAAAGAACTGGATTTTAACTCCTGGCTGCATTTGAGGTGATTATTACTCTGAACTGAAACTAATGCTGCCTCCAGAAAGCCTCCCCAAGAAACCATCATATATATTATACAAAAGAAGAACACTACACAGCAGGACCCATTCATTTGAGCAAGGAATTATTGACTTGAATCTGATTTTGTTTGTTTCTTACTTGTAGGCCTCTTGAGGGCAGAAGTGACTTCAGGTACAATCTGATTTCCCCCTTCCCTCCCAAAATTCATTTTGAGGGGCTTGAGCCAAAGACTAATCCTCTTTTTGTTAGACAAAGACAAAGCTTGTTGTAAGACAAGCAGGTGTTCCTTTTCCTTTTCTTTCTTTTTTTTTTTGGGGGGGGGGGGCGCACAACTGTCTCCCTTTCCTCCTATTCCCTTTGAGATCTGAGTTTTCTAAACTGCAATTCCCTGATGCCCAAAATTAAGCAGCGCATGACAAACATTTACTTGTTCCTTCCTTCCTTAGTTTTCTTTTGATTATTCTTCAGAATACATTGTAGCATAAAATAGTAAGAGAGGGATTGTGAGATCTCTGTCATCTATGATGTTTGAAACTAGGCAAATAGATTGGCCGGTATTATTGCATCTTTGAAATAAATATCCTGCAGAATCTATCCCCCACTCCAGTTGTTTCCTGAATCCTTACCTTGCCCCTAATCTTAGATGCTGAGATCAGCCAAGTGGTATCTGTTTTCTTGATCTGGACACCAAAAGCCATCTCAAGACAATACAGTGTATTGAAAAAATGCATTGAATTTGGGAGGCTGAAGACCTGGCTTTCCTTTTGAATTGCTGTATGGCCAGAGAGATAATCTTTTATTTGTAAAAGTCAAGGATTTTTCTAGATGGTTTCTAAGGTGGCTTCACATTCTTAAATACTACATCTTATCACTAATAAGTGAACTTACTGACCCAGGCCCACTCTGCTAGTTAATGGAAGAAAGAAATAACTCAAGACTTGTAACTTCATTTTGGTGCTTTTCTATACATTCAAATGAAAACCACATGAAAACATTTTTGTATTTTGATAGAAGTTCAATTTTTGTTGTTATTGTTTAATTGTTTTGATTGTGCCCTACTATTTGTGACTTCTTTTGGGATTTTCTTGACAAAGATACTAAAGTGGTTCGCCATTTTCTTCTCCAGCATATTTTACACATGAAGAAACTGAGGTAAAGAGGGTCTAGTAAGTGACTTGCTCAGGTTCACAAGTGAGATCACATTTGAACTTGACTCTTCCTGACTTCAGGTTCAGCATTCTATCCACCTAGCTCCCCAAGAAGCACAATCACTTGTTTTTTAAATTTGGAACACTGGGCCTAGAAATAAGAACAAATTGTTAAGATGATGTTATAAAACCAGAGTAATTACAGCTTAGGATTGCAGTAAGACTTTGGGTGACACTTTGAATATGTGTGATCTGCTTAAAGAATTCCATATGATGTTATGGTAATTAGTCTTAAAATGCCAGCACAGCAAAGTCAATTTCTAAAATACATGTTCCCCTGGGGATGAGATGTACACAGCACATGAAGATCTTTACAATATCAGAGTAGTGACACAAAATTTGTGGTTTTGCTTGCCACTTCTTAGATAATCCACTGTTAGTTTCTGTGTAAAGTTTATTATTCAGTCCTTTAAAACTCTATCAAAGTAAACTGTGGTGAATTTTAAAGACCCATTAGATAATTGGTAAATGGAAAGACCCAAGGTTCTAGTTGTTCTGCCTCTGTTTCCTCAATAAAAGAATGCTGGGGAGAGCACATTAACCTTTCCAAGGACCTTAAACTTCTTAAATTCTGCGGTTCTTAGACTGATCAGATATATGAATTACCTTGGGGTAAGATGTCATCTGTGTGTGTATGTGTACCTACGTACATGTACGTACATATATATGTATATATATATATATGTGTACAACTTTAAGCTCAGCATAAAAAGGGAAAACTCTACTTGAAATTTATAGAAAGCTTTTTGGAATGGAGAAGAAAAATCATTTGTAGTGATTACACTACTTGCATGTTTAAAACTAGGGTTTAAACAACAATGGAATTTAACTAAATATCTGTTTTATTTGGCATATATAGCAGCCATAAACCCAGTGTCTGTAGTAGTAGAATCACATATTACTTAATGCCAAGGGGTTATTACAAGGTGATTACAAAATTGAGTTAATTATTACTCCTCTCCAAGTTGTCATTAAATTTTTGCTGTTGTTTTATCTCTTTATTCTCATCCACTATAATATAATAGAAAGTTGGAGGGTGGAGGCAGGAGAATACAAAGTGAGAAGGAAAATGAAAGGGAAATAGTAAGGAACATCAGAAATCTTCTAAGGTCACTACTGACAGCTTTGTTAACAGCTGAGAACTGGAGTAATCCAAGGACATAAGCCTTGACCACTCTTCTCAGAGAAGTCAGAGAATGTCCACAATCTGGTCTTCTGCTTTAATTCGACAATGTCTATCATTTTGTTTCTGTTACTAACTAGTAATTTTCTTACAACATTTAATAAAAATCACACATTAGCACACTGCTTCTATTATAATCTTGTGGGAGCCTGTTTTCTTTTTATAGGAAGTGGAAAGTAGGTGGTCTGTGATATATATTGAATGAATAAAATAGACTGGCCAAGAACATTTATAACTGAAATTCAAAATCCAAGTTGTTGGAATCTCAAAATACCACAATCTCTATTTACAACATTCAAGGGCTGATATAAAGAGAAAATGTAATTGTAAAACTTTAAAAAAGAACAACAATGAAAAGCTTTGGTTAATTTCTGTTTAGGAGGAATACTAAGTGACCTGCTGTTTTCAGTAGAGACACAGACACCTATTTATGTTCGTGTCTAGGGAATAGATGTGTGATTTCATTGACATAGAAAACTTTCAATATGAAAACTTCCTCTACCATGTAGATCATTACTTTATCTGTAATTCATAATCTTAGGAAGTTACCTGGGATATTGAGAGATTGTGACTTGCTTAGTCACATAGCTAACTAGTATCAGAGGTAGGATTTGAACCCATGCCTTCATGGTTCTAAGCCTAGCACTCTTACCCACAGTGCAATGGTGTAATAATGCTTCCTCTTCTAGACAGTCATGAGATCTAAAAATGTAGGATACAAACCATTTTTTAAGAAAGGAAAAATAATTAAGCCACTATAAAGCAGGGTGTGTGTGTGTGTGTGTGTGTGTGTGTGTGTGTGTGTGTACGTACACAACAAAAATATTCAAACCTTTAAATAGGTAATCCAGATGATATTTGACACACGCAGTGTAAGATAAGGCAGAGCAGGAGAGGAGCAGGAGCCATTGAAGGAACTTGTAAGATTTAGGATTGTCTGCCTCCAGAATATAAGAACATAGTTTATGGGCAGATCTATCTAACTAAATACAATAGCTCTAGCCTCTTAATTTAAACAATTGTTTACCAGGAGCATGAACATAAATGTAAATCCAAAGGTTAATTGTATGATTACACCCTTGGATATATGTTGGGGATAGCTTATGGAAACACTTTTTTTAAAAGGAGAAAAGAGGAACACTTGACCTTTGTAGTACTTCCAATAAATCTCTGCCTTGCTGCCCTCTTCTGCTTGGAATGATGCAGACAGCCAGCAAGATCTGCTTTCTAAGCTCTGCTGATAGAGGAGGAGAAGAGGAATCCTTTCTCACTTTAATAGCTCATACTAGGACTTTGCTTTTAATTCCATAATTTTGCAAATGTGTAGTTACCCTGGCAATGTTATGTCTGTTGCGATAAAGTATCCAGATGAGCACATTTATAGTCAGTTAATAGCTCTTTATTTGACATAGAGAAATTTAAATAGGTTCATCAATTATTAAATCAGGCATTTGTGTTTCAGAATTTCTATTGATATGAACAGTGATGTGGATGTTATAAATGGGAAAGAGGTAGATGGGAAAATTGAACTGGATGGTGACATTGGTCTCAACATAGCATCTGAGTACAAATAATTTTAATAATTTTAATTGCTTATATTTCCATAGTGTATTTTGTTTCATTTATTTCAGTTCCCCTTTCCATTTCATTTGTTCCCATTCACTGTTCCCAGAACAACTTTTTGTCAGGTAGGTAGGAAAAAATACCCTATCTCCTCATGTTGTAAATGTGGAACGCAGGGATTCAGGGTTATAATTTGCTTGCAATAATTGCACCAAGAGAAAATCCAGGTCTCCTTGCTCCAAATTTATGTTTTTTCTCTTCTGGCACATTACCTTTTGTTGCAATCACTTCTCTTTTATGACCCTAAACAAGTTATTTAGTTTTTTTTTTATCTTTTTCTTGTCTGTTAAACGGAAATAATAATAACTCCTAATATAGCATGTATATTTAGTGAGAAAATTTATCAATTGCAGCCAAGACATGAATTTATTGATATTTATTATTTTTAAATTTTTAAATAAAATATATATATTTAAGTATTTGATATTATTATTGATAAATAAATAGATATTTATTGATAGTTAAATTATATGTATTAAGTATACCTTATTAAAAATTCCATATTAGAAAAATTCAGCTGAGCAAGAAATGCACTGCCCACTAATTGATAATATTAGATGCTGAAAGGGAAAAGTATAATAAAGTCCAGAAGTTGTGAGAAATATTAATTATCTTTAAGGAAGATGAAGGGGGAAACAACTTCCTTACTTTCCAAAAAGGTCTCATGATTTAGCCATGCTTTTTTGCAAGATTAACCATGCACATCCTGTACTCATTATGTTATCAGCACCTGGCAGAAAACATACTTTTCACACTCAAAGGAATGTTACCATCAAAGCTTAAATTTTACTATCACTACTACAGTGATTTGGGGAAAAGAGAGGAGAAAAAGGAGGAAACAGAAATTAAGCATTGTGCTTTTCAAACAAATTATTCCAGTGTGTTCATTCAGCACTGCTGGATTTGCTGACATCCTTTAGAAACCAAATTCTTCCTGTTTTTTTCTCTTGGTTTTATTTTTATTTCCTTACTGTTTGTAACATTGCAGTTCTTCCATACATATTAGGAAGTTTTAAAAAAAAATTATAAAAAGTGCACTAAATAGGCTATCTTGTTAGAGCACATTTTCATATCTTTTTTTTTTGTTTTGTTTTGTTTTGTTTCTTCACTTGAGTCTAGAAATACAATATGAGGTTTTATATATTTTCTTTGGGGTCAGCATACTTGAAAAGAAAGGCTTTAAGTTTTAGGCTTATTGGACACTTAAATCCTGATTATTCAACATCTCTCTAGCTAAAGAGCATACTCCAGTTGGATGCAACTGATAATGGCTATTACTGGAATATTAGGCATTTTCTTTAGGTATTGGACCTATTTTAAGGCAGAGAATATGATACATTTGACTAATTCCTGGAACAACTTCCCTAGGATATTTCATACATTTCACCTGATAGTCTTTTCCCCAATTGTTTCTATTGCTTTATTTAACCCTCTTTTTTTTTTTTTTTCTTTTACCTTTTTTGCTTTAAATTACATTAGACAAAACTTCTTTGGCTTTATCCCTAAAGCTTCTGCATGTAGTTTCCTATATAACTGTTATTTCTCTTCTGAAGTATTAAGAACTTTTCCCACCTAGCAGCAGTTGCTCTTTGGGGCATGATTGCATAAATTATTTGCATGTGATCAATAATTATACATATGAGGGGATTAGCTGGCAGAGCCAGTTGTTAGTAATTGGCAAAAATTCACATTTGTGAATTAAGGGAAATTTATACTGTACCTTTTAAGCAGCTCAAAGTTTTCAAATCTTCTTGGTTTTCTTTAAGAAATTCTTAAAACCTATTTCATTGGTGTATTTCCTCTTTCCCCATCTCTCACTTTCCCTAACATCCTTCTTCCTTTTAAGATCACAACCCTTCTATGACTTAATAGATTCTTTGAGAATTCCTGGGGATAAAATATTCATTAACTTGCAACTTGCTTCTATGATGAGCCATTCCAAATTTAGGCAAGTCCTTAGACTGTAGGTATGCAATGCAATGTCAAGCCTATATCTGAATCTTTTGGGGCTTCATAAGATTTGCTAGAACTTGAGTTCTATTGGCATCACTTTCAAAAACCAAGGATCACCACTATTGAGATACTGAGAAATAATAAATAAATATCTCCTCTTTGGAAGTAAAAGATGAGGAAGGTATTAAAAACAAAGATTCTAATGTATACAGGAGTCAAGGTTTATAAGGTTATTTCTTTTGTAGCTCATCATCATTTTGCCTATGCTTATTTCCTGTCAAGTACAGAAAGTAAGCCAGCATTGAGCTTGACAATAGTCAAAAAACAATAGTTTTTCAATTCTTTTGAGCTTCCAAGATTAAAACTAGCTCTAGCTCTTGAGAGTCACAGCTGAATTATTTTCATTGTCTAGATAGAAGTTTAAGGAGTTGAGTGCCTTGGGGAATTTGGTTTGTAATTAGATGAATGCTATCCATTTTGAGAGCATTTCTCTAAAATCTTAATATTCCTCAACTTCACACCTGAGTATGGAGAATCGGATTACTACAAGAAGGAGAGAAAGAAGAGGAGTATGGTGGAAGATCAGTTTTATAATAAAGTGGGAGTGGATGATGGAGGCGGGGGAGAGTGAAATGAAATGATGTAATTGAGTTAGAGATCATAGAAAATGGGAGACTATTGTTAAATTATGGGGACAGCTAGGTGGCACAGTGGATAGAATACCATAACTGGAATCAGGAAGACTCATCTTCCTTATATCAAATCTTAGTAGCGGTGGGACTCTGGACAAATCATTTGACTCTGTTTGCCTCAGTTTCCTCATCTATAAAATGAACTGGAGAAGAAAAAGGCAAATTACTTCTGTTTCTGCCAAGAAAACCTCAAATGGGATCATGAAGAATTGAGCAGAATTGAAAAATGATTGAAAATAATCAAATCATGGCATGAGGCTTTTTAGCATGTTATTTTCTTTTGATGATGTAGCAATTTAAGATACACACACATATTTAAACAAGAGGCCATTGTAAAGAATTTGTTGTAATTCTAAGAATGTATTTGGAGGCTAATTTGTGACAAGATCCTGTGGTGTTCTTCTGTACTCATGGAACTTGTGTAACATTTATACAAATACAGCCATAATAATAGCTAGCATTTACATAGCTTTAAGATTATCAAAGGGCATGATAGCTATTTTGTCATTTTACTTTTGGGAGGTAAATGCTATTACATTCTCCATTTTACTGATGAGGAAACTGAGGCAGGCAGACAGATGCATCATGTGAATTGCCCCAGGGTCACACAGATACTCAGTGTCTAAACCAGAATATGAACATGTCATCCTGATTCTAGATCTTCCATTTTGTACATTGTCACTTAGTTGCTTATGACAAAAATAAATTACGATAAACTCTAGAGGAGTACAAAATGTTATATGAAGTCTGATAAGAGGGAGGGCATTTATTACAGATAAGATCAGGAAAGATTTTCTGGGAGACATGACATTTGAGTTTAATTTTCAGTGGTAAATAGTATTTTAGTAACAGAGGATTTGTTTTTGGGTATAATGTGGAAGAGAGCTATTTTAAACATACACCAAGGAAGATAAAGAAATTGTGTGCTGGATGATGTTAAGTTGTCCAGTTTTTGACTAGAGCATAGAGTTCTTAGAAAAGAGTAGGATGAGAAAAAAGCTGAAATTAAGATTGATGCTACATTGGATAGGGCCCTGATTCCCTGGCTAAGTTAAGTCAATAAGCATTTTGGGCATCTCTACTATGTGCCTAGTGAACTGACAGCATAAACAACAATAAAAGACAGTTCTTACCTTCAGTGAACTAACATTTAATGGGGTAGAACCATATGCAATAGCTATTTACAAACAAGATATATACAATGTAAATGGGAGAAAGTCTCAGAGAAAAGGCACTGGAAGAATTGTATGTGGATGGCAAGGGGAGGATGGACCTGGAAAAGCTTCTAGTGAAGGTAGAATTTGAGTTAAGTTTTGAAAGAAGCCAGAGAAGATGGGATTTGGAAGTGAGGAAAGGAGAACAGCCCACTTTGGGGAGAGAGATAATAAAAAGGTGCAGTGTTAGGAGATAGATTATCTTATGCAAAGAATGTTGGTGTCACTGGATCCTAGAGTATATGAAGCTAGTGAAGTGTAAGAAGACTGAAAGGATGAAAAGGGGCCAGGCTTGTGGAGGCCTTCAGAAGTTCTAAGCAGCGGGTTTTCTATTTGGTCCTTGAGTTACTAGGGATATACTGGAATTTATTGAGCAGAGGAATAACATAGATCTGGATTTTAGGAAGACCACTTTAGCAACTTAGTGCTTTAATTCAGCTGAGGATGGCTAATGGGGTTGGATTTTATTAAAGTGGCAGCAAGAAGCCATAGAAGTGTTTCAAGAAGAGTGGAATGGTTAAAGATACGTTAAGAAAAGATTACTATGATGGCTAGATGAAATAAGTATTAGAGAGGTCAACTTCCAGAAGCAAGAAAAAACTATTGTAGTTTTTAGTTTTAGTAGTTTTAGCCTGGCAGCAGTGGGAACAGAAAGGAGTGGGCCTGATCTGAGGACTAGAATTGACAGGATTTGGCAACTTACTGGATATGAGAGGTTGAGAAAGAAAGAAGAATCAGAACAAACAAAATTTCTGGTCTGAGACAGGGTGCTACTGACAGAAATAGTGAAGTGAGGAGTAACAGATTTTGGGGAAAACAAATTAGGTTTTGGATATACTAAGTTTGAAGGGGATTGGAATTGTGGAATTGGATATTAGGAGAATCTTTTTGTTCATTTTTCTAAGTATGTATCCTCTTTACCATTGTAATGTATCTTTTTTCAGCTTTTGCTTTATTCTTGCTTAGAACAGTGTCTGGTACATTAATAAATGTTTACTGATTGATTGATTTAATACTATAATAAGTGCTTTTTTGTATCTGCAAAATCTCCAGGGGTGCAAGAGACACATTAAAATGTTACTGTAAAAATTTATTCAAGAAAATAAATAAAATAAAAATATAATACAATAGATACTATTATTTGTGATTTTCTGAGTCAATATGTTACCCAATTGAATTCATTCTTATTTGAATTTATCTCCAGTGGCTTGAAACATTGTTAAATGATTTTTCTAAAGTTACATAGCCACATTAGAAGCATAACTTCTTGGCCAGCTAGAGAAACAGTCTCCAATATTCCAAGGGCAGATCTAGGTTAAATTTTTGCTGTTAATTGTTTGAGGAGTTTTATTTTGTAGCTCACTTGGCAAGACAGCTTAACCCTTTAAAAATCCCTAGACTTGGAAAAAAAAGATGACAATTTATTTGTCTCCCTTCAACTTTGTTAAGTTGATTAGTCCTATATAGGATTCCAGTAGATGGAACTAGAATCTTGTGACTGGATGTGCTTTGTGATTATCTATCCTCTTTCCTGCTAACCAGAAACTTAATTTTCATTAGCAAAATAGACATGTATATGAGAGGACTCTTTGAAAATTTTTTTAAATTTACCTGAGACTTCATGCCAAGGAAGATGGAATCTACCACCATATTGTTACCATTTATTTTCAACCATATATTTGCCCACAAGAAGAACAAAAATTTGAAAATCCCCCCTCTGCTCCTACCCTTTCCTGTCTGGCATGGATGACTGAAAGCAAGTGGAAACTTCTATCCCAGTCTCATCACTGGCAGAGACATCTTTTCTATGAGAGTTTTGTGCTCATTTGTTTCCAATTTTGTATCCAAAATGGTCAATTGGTGTCAACTGCATCAGATACTAAATGGAGGTTACCAACAACTGCTTCTCCTATTAGGAAAAAGGTCTAAGTCTTGCTCCACTCACCAAGAAAGGCAGCTTTTTTCCTTTTGAGTCATTCTTGTCTTTTTTGACAACATGAGGGTGGCTCTCAGATTGGGAGGTGGAGAGGGTGATATGTCTGCAGAGGTTTACATTTTAATCAGATGTACTTACATGGTCCTGACAATACAATTTAATCTTGTATGCAGTCATGAAAGCCTTTTTTTTTGTTCTTTGATATCATCTGAATAAATTAAAGGAGGGTGTGTGTGTGTGTGTGTGTGTGTTTGTGTTTAAAGCTTTGGATCAAGATTACCAAATTTATTTTTAGTTAAAACCTCAGATCCAAAGGGTGATTTGAAACCAGAGGTGTAGTTCATTAGACTGACTTTAAAATAGCAACAACAAAATTATAATAGATTTGCTTATAATAATTAGGGCTCTAATTCCATTTAGCAAAACACTTGGCAAGTCCCATGCCTATTGTGGATTTGTTTTCCCCAGGCTGGCTACTCCAGATTTTAGTCATCCTGAGCACCTCTCCCTTCGAGGAAGTATGTTGTCATCATTTGGGTGAGAATAGTGGTAGTGCTAAGGAAATGCATGCAATTAGCTTATATTTTTGTTGTTTGTGAAACACTTCTTGTTGTTTTTGTTCCAGAACTTGCTTTTTGGTTTTGCACTTCTTTAAAATCAGGAAACATTGGCTTTCTGGCAGGTTCATTTGATTTCATTACTTTTAGAGATTGTTTAGAAGATTACAATCATATTAGAGCAATCTAAGACATTAGACCAGTAGACATACTTTTTATCCATTCTTCATTCCCTAATTCTCTGCTAAACAAGTGCAGGAGAGTAAAATTCTCTCTCTTTCTCTCTCTTCTCTCACCTGCCCCCAATAAAAGCTAAAGTTGTATAGTAGATAAGAACATTACCTTCTATTAAGAACCTATCTTATTTAACCCAAGACTCTACTGTTTAGTTAAAATCACTCTGTAGATCTAAAATTTTTGGAACGCATTTGTTAATGTCACCAAATGTATAAAGAGCTAAATGAAGTCCATCCTCTTGTGACCAGTTTCTCTTGAGAAAGAATCTAAGAATAGTATATTGGTTTTCCTTTAGTGCCAGGAACTGAGAATGGTTTTAACCTTTCCTTTCTTCCTTCCTTTCCCTCCGCTTCCTCCTTTCTTGAATCTTGAAGTGCTTGAATCTGGATTTGAACTGAGTCTCCCTCCCTTCTCTGTCCTTCCTCCCTCCCTTCATCTTTTCTTTCCTTGATTTCCTTTTGAAAAGAAAAGATTCTTATTTAAGTATTAATATTTTTAAAATTTCTGTTATTTTAAGTTTACTGATTTTATAAAAAGAGTAAAGTTTGATCTGACATAAATTTTATGACTAATTTATAGCAACAACAACTCAGTTGTGGTAAATGGATTATTTGGCTCTTTTTTTTTTTTAAAATTTTTGTTTTTGCCATAGAACTAGACATAATAAAATGTGACCGTCCCCCACTCTCTTTTTCTACATGTGCTTGTTTATGACTGAAGTCACCTGCTGACTTTTTTTTTTTTTAAACTAAGAACTTATTAGATACTACAAGATTAGGTGGTCAAGCTCATATCAGTTTTTGGCTAGAATATTCATGAAGAATACTCAGAAAGTGTAGGAGATGGAATTTTGGTAATTCAGGAAATAACATACTCCACTATAATATTGTGCTAACAGTTTTTGATCATTCTTGTCCTACTGTACCTTTTGAATGATTGTGAGATGATATAAGGAGAGAAAATGAGATAGGAATACTGTAGTTAGTTATCTTTTTTGGTTATACTAGGGACAGTGGACAAGGCTTATTTTTATTTTCTCTTGTCTTGGAATGAAGTTAAACTTATTAGCTATGTACTTTGTAGAGGACTTATATAATAGAGAGATGGCAGTGTAGTATAATAGATATAGTGGGGGGGGCTTTAAATTAGGTAGTCTCGGGTTCAAATTCTGTTCTTTTCTTAGCTGTTGCCTTTTTTCAGTAAATCACTTAATCTTTTCAACCTCAATTTCATTGTGTGTAAAATGTAGATAAGAATATCTAGATTACCTAGTTAAGTGTAATGCTTGGGAGAGATGATTGATATTTTTTAAAAGCTGAAAATGGATATTAAATTATTTAAATGGTTATAAAAAGACCTGAACATGCTAGGCATGCTTTTAAAAAAGGAAATTCATACTTCAAAATATTTAACTTCTATTTAGTTGCTATTTGGTTGAATTTTGGACTGTTTATTTGTCAGTGAAACATGAGCATGCATATATGGTTTTCATGCAATTAGTATCTATAGCACTTTAAGGTTTAGAAAAATTACTTCCTTTTATCTTCACAACAGCCTTAGGTTATAAGAGCTATGTTTTTTAGATTAGAAAATTTTGGCATAGAGATTAGGTGATTTGTCCAGGGTAAAGTACTTAAGTCTGGATTTGAACTTAATTCTTCTTGATTCTATGTCCAGTGTTTTTCAGATTTGGAAAAATGAAGCACAAAAATTAGGTAATTAAGCCAGGTTTAAGTCCTTGAGTCTGGATTTAAACTGATTCTTCCTGATTTTAAGTGCAGTGTACTACCTCCTGTCTCATTTAGCTGTCTTCATAGTATTAAGAGGTGGTATTAGTGACATAGTATTAAGAGATCACATCAAGATGCCATGTTCATACATTCACATGCGCTCCACTACTTGTATTCACTTATATGTTTTGTATTTGTATTTGTATGTGAAGTCATCATTAACCAGAAAAGACACATGTCTACTTAATGCCTATTTATTCAGAATATATTCTGTCCTTGAGGAGTCAAGGACAAAGATTAATTGATACAGAGACATGTGGAAATCAAAAGCTAAATTACAAATATCCCTGATCCTAGATCTTTAAACGTGTACTAGGGCAGCTAGGTGGCACAGTGGTTAGAGCATCAGTCTTGCAGTCAGGAGGACCTGAGTTCAAATCTGTTCTCAGGCACTTAACATTTCCTATCTGTGTGGCCCTAGGCAAGTCACTGAACTCCAATTGTCTCAGCAAAAAAAAAAAAAAAACCAAAACCAAAATCCTCAAAACCTTGTTCTTGGTCTTTGCATAAAATATGGAGTCACACAATGTTATAGCTAAAAAGGACCTCGTCAGTCATTTAGACCAACCCTATTGTTTTGCAGCTGAAATCAAGGCCTAAAAAGAATTTAATAGAAAGTTCAAGACTGGGGTGTGAACCTGGGTCTTCTGACTCAAGTCTTTTGTATTTTAGTCAGAATTTTCTTAAAACCTAATTTCCCATCATTCTTTAGTGCTTAATTGATGATGGCACTCACTGAAAATGTTTTTTTTTTTTTTTTGAAATCTCATCCTTTCTCTGGTCGCTGAGGCTATATTTGGAGTTGGGGAAAGATAGACAATCAAAAGAGGACTTAGATATCAAAAGTTCCTTAACTCCATTCTTCCAAAAGAGAGGAAAACAAACAAACAAACATGATTGAAGGTTAGGCTCTTTAGCTGTGGAGGGTTAGAGTGTATCAATGCTGTTTGTGTAAGGAAACATGAAGTGGGAAGAGTCTGATGGGGACCCTATTATTATGTTTTTCTGAAATTCTGTCATTAAAGTATGAAAGATGGGAAATATTTTGAAGTAGAAATCTTTTCCCAGAGATACTGGAGACTTGGCATTAGTCATATACATCCAGTTATTTATGTCTCTGTGCCTATTGCTTCATATCACAGTTAGTTGTTTTGTCCTGACTTGCTATTTGTCTTTGAGCACAGTACTTGTAAGCACTTATTAAATGCTTTATCTATTTCTCACCTAGTGGATAGATTTCACAGAGGTCCAAGAACTTCAATAGAAAAAAAATGACATCTTCCATTTTAGCTAACCTTTTACTGAAATGTAGAATTTCTTTTAATTATTCAAAAAACATTAATCTGAAAAGGTGTCCATTGGCCTCACTAGATTGCCACAGGATGGGTGGGGTGTGGTGGGGTCCATGCCACAGAAAGATTTAAGAATCTCTGATGTAGAGGAACAGAATTCCCAAGTTGATGAAGATCTTCCTCTTTACAAACAAAGGGTCTCAATAAAGGGACAAGGAAATAAATTAGAACCTTCTAATTGTCTTTAATAACAAATGCATCTAGTCTTTGGACAGTCTTTCCTCTCCTTCCTATGTTTTATATTTCCTTCTACTTTTATCTATCCTTAAAAAAGCAAAAGGTTTGAATAGAGCCAAAAAAGACTCTTAGTTTAACAATGTTTTCTTAAAAGACCTCAAAAAGCAGTGTTTTGATGATAGAAAACAGCAAGTAGCAGTGGTTTGTTTTTTCTAGGTTAGTAGATCTTTATTCAAAGTACATTATCACAGCCTCATCCTTTGTATTTATTTTAACCTTTCAAGTTATCTCTGAAGAGAGCTTTTATTCTAATTAACTATAATAGGTTACAATCATGCTGATACAAAAAAATGGACTTTTCCTTGTGTTATGTTCCATGTCCATAAATACGCTCTTGAGGATAAAGTGCTTTTATTTTTTCAACCATAGTTCAGATCAGAAAGACCCATGAATTTTTAAAATTATTATGGATCCCAGAAATTAATTGTGCCCCTTTCATTTTTGTACATGAGGAAATTGAGGCCCAGAAAGGTGGAAGGGATAGTAGTAGTATTCATTCCAATTATATTTTTCTGCTTTGTAGATTGACATTTACCCTTTGTGATTTATATATTATTGTTCAGAGTAAATTTTTTGCATAAGAAGGGCACAGAAACACACACACGCGCGCGCGCGCGCGCGCGCACACACACACACGCTTTGCTGTTAAGAGGACCTATAATTTTGTTTTCCTTTTTCTTCATTTCCCCTGATGGGGGCAAAGTATAGGAATATGCATTCTTTGAGACATGTTGCTTTCTTTTCCTCTAAAGGATGAAGAGGAAGAAATCAAATTGGAGATAAATATGTTGAAGAAATATTCTCATCATAGAAATATTGCAACATACTATGGTGCGTTTATTAAAAAGAGCCCTCCAGGACATGATGATCAACTGTGGGTAAGCACAGATTTCCCAAAATATGTTTTGTTTTGTTTTGTTTTATCTTTTGTATTATATTTTGAGAATAATAGATTGGAAAGTCATAGAGAGGAATAATAATGGTTTAGAGAAAAGGGAATTGGGGAAGTATATAACCAAGGAGAAGATGCTCCATAAATAAATGTATATTAAATTTTTATAAAATTTTCTGAAACTAATGATACTCACTGATTTGTTTGAATCTGTAATCAGTATTATGTGTATTTTAAATTTTAGGCTCAGATTTTGTGCCTACTGATCTCTCTTAGAGATATATATAGTGACATATTTTAGGCAATGCAGCAAAGAAGCAAAAAATGGATATATCTGGAAATAGAGCAATGTATTAAAAACGCTGATTAATAAAATCCACCTAGGTAAATTTAGTTACTTTTCCCTGAGGAGGTAGGGAAAAAAAGCCCCCTCCCCCCCCTTTTTAAAATTTAATTTTGTAAGAAGATAACAGCCAACTGAGCATCAACTTTAAGGGGATGGTATGGGATCATATCTAGTTATCCTTTTAACTACAAGGGATTAGTGTTGTGCTGCCCCTGTGATTCATAAAAATTTTCAGTCTTCCCTTCCTACCAGAGAAGAAGTCTGAGTTATTATGTTATTGAAAGATAAGATATGTTGATATTGCATAGTACCATATATATTTTTGTATTTGTGTGTGTGTGTGTGTATGTGTGTGTGTGTGTATATATATATATATAAAATGGTGACCTGCAATATATTGAAATTGCAATGGTGGAAGGGATAATGGTACATTAATTCAGCTCCATCCAAGAGTCAACCATCATAATGATGATATAGAATAATAGTAGCATACATTTATATGGCACTTAACTATGCCAGAAACTGTGCTTTACAATGATTATCTCATTTGTTCCTCATAGTTACCTCAGGAATTGTGGGCTATTATTACTGCTATTTTACAGGTGAGGAAACTGAGGCAAATAGGTTAAGTAACTTGCTCGGGGTCATATAACTCCTGAGTGTCTGAGACTAGATTTGAACTCAAGTTTCCAACAAAAATACAGGGTGGTTAATGATCAAAGAATTTCCAGAATTTACTAAGGCAAAAAAGTAGCATTTTATCAGCAATAACAGACACTAGAAGGTTTTTCTGGCCAAATCTGACTTAAGCTGAAAATTGAGCAGCCTTGCTATTCATTGATCATTTTAAGTCATTAAGTCAGAGTTATGTTTTTCCCTTGAATATACAATATTGCTGTGAATGTATATTCTGTGAGAACAGAAGCCAGCATGTGCATGCATATACTCAGATTACCACCATTTTGTTTCCATCTGTTGCCAAATTAGCTCAGGATACAAGAATTAGTTAGTGACCAAAACTAAAGTACTTTTTAAAAGGAGGGACTAATCTTATGATATATGTTTAGCTAAGTATGTGTTATAGGAATAATTAATTTTAGGTAGTACAAGAAGTATTAGAGAGTTGTTTGCATTTATATTTTCAGCTTAATGAGTCCCTTCCCCCTTCTAAAAATGTGTTTGGAGTATGGTTAGGTTGTTATTGAGACTAAATGAGATACTGTGAGAGATATTTGAATGCTTTTGATTTTTAAATGTGTATTTGGAAAATGAGGCAGCACAATGAGTCCTTGGTAATTGGGCATTGAATATGCAAATTGGCATGCTGTCTTCACTGCCTCCTTAGATAAGAGAACCTGTAGGATGAGTGCCAAAGGTTGATCACTTAAGTGATTCTGCTCCAGATGTGATGAATGGTGTTTGTATTCCTGTGAAATATCCCATGAAAAGCCTGATTTCCTGGATTATACTATATAATGAATTAATTAGATGATAAAAATGGGCTCTATCTGCTTGGGAAACCTTTGAGAGTTACATGTGTAACTCTCTTAGCAGGTACTTCTTTTCATGTGGTTAAAGCTGAAAGGGAAGAGGGAACCAGCTGTTTTTTGTATGGCTCTTTTTTTGTCCTTTGCTATATCAAAAGCGATGTGCTAGAATCTGATTGCTGTCTCAGGTGACAGTGGATTTGTATCCACATTTATATACATGCTTTATTTGTTCTTTAGCTGGTGATGGAATTCTGTGGAGCGGGATCCATTACAGACCTTGTGAAGAATACCAAAGGAAACACATTGAAAGAAGATTGGATCGCTTATATCTCCAGAGAGATTCTAAGGGTAAGTAAAGGAGGCATTTAGCAATATACCAAAAATTATTCTTGTGCTTAAGGATTATTTGCTTGCTTGCAATAGCAATGTGTAAAAGGTTTCCTTACAGGTTATCAAACACTTATGGGCATCTTGGCTTAAAAGAAATTGTTAGACCTAATAGAAATTGAATTAGAATTAAAAGAAGAATATTAATAAAAATATTGTTTTAAAAGATTTTCCTTTGCTTGACAAAGATATATCATTGTATTGATTCTGGCATATTTTGAAGTTTATTGAAAAATGTGCAGAAGAATTTTGAAAACTAACTTTTTTATAGGATTTAGTGGACAATAGGTATTTATTACTGATGTACTGACTTTCTTATCTTTTGTCCACCTCTACCTCCCACCTCCAATATACTTTTTGAAATCTATCTCTAAAATTTCCAATATAGCTTTCTACCTTCTTGTATTTTTATAGTGGTTTTGTCTTTCAAGCTCAAACTAAAACCAAGAAGATGAAAAATAATTCTTGACAATTGTTTTCATGGGAACCCATTATAAAGGATTACAGATCAGTGTTCGTAGTTCTGCAACAATGACTGTCAATATTGCCATGTGAACTTCTGTGTTGACTGTTTAGCATATTGCAATATTAATGTGGAAAAGTTCTGAGTGCTTCAGTATGTTTGTAACTCAATGGAAAACTGCTTATATTTGTAGTCTAGCTTTCTAAATAGCTGTTATGACAATACAAATAGTGCCACCTGTTGGTTACAGCACTACTGCCAGTGGTGTATTCAGAAGATTTTAAAGACTGAGATAAAGATCTCAGTTGGAATTGCTTTGTCTCTGCTGCTCTTTCTTGCCCTGCTCTTCCCTGTTGTTTTATTTCATCACTTTTCCCCTCCACCTCTCCTCTTTCTCCTTTCTCCACCCCCTTCCATCCTTCCTTCTGTCTGTCTCTTCCTCTGCTTTTCTTTCTCTCATCCTTTTTGGATCTATAGCTAGAAAGAACTTTTGGTTTCTTATCAGGGCGAATCTGGTGCACCAGGAGATGCTGAATGACATCCCATGTTGGATGAGATGTGGTGAATATCCATGAATAAGTATAAGCTCTAGTAGAGCTGGACCTTCTTTATCCTTTTAAATTGCTTCCCAACATGGGGGCTTTAACTTCTGAAATTTTCTTAACATTAACCAAAAAATGCTTGTCTTTAGGAGACAGATTATGTCTAAACCAGGATAATGACCCTTGTGGAAATGCTGGCTTATAAATTAGCACAAATACTTGTTTGCACAATGTTAGTATGTGTGCTTAATAGGTTTCAAACATATGCAAATTAAAACATAAAAGAAAAATCTGGAATTATCTTCACCAAACTATCTTAATCATATAACTAGCATTATCCCCTGAAGTGTACTTCACTTTTAAGTAGCTTTCTAAAGGTACATCAATTCTTTTGTTTAGGCAGAAAAGTCAGTGCTATGAGTTTTGTATTAACCCTGTGATAATGATGCGCTTTGTTATGAATTTGCTGATCTTGACAAAGTGCCACTGATGGGAGAAAAATGTGTTCTAGTTTGTGCTACAGATCCTCCAGTTTATAGATGAAGAAACTGAGGTGAACAGAATTAAGTGATTTCCCCAAATGTCTGAGGCCAGATTTGAACTCAAGAAGATCTTTTCCTGATTCCAGGCCAACACTCTATCAACTGCACCACTTAGCTACCTTGTGTCACACATATCTATATCTGTCTACTCTATATATTTATCGATATACTTATACACACACACACACACACCCTCCATGTTGATTCTTACACTGCCATTTGTGTATATAAACCATATATGTGTGTGTATACTTATCTATGGATATTATGTGTATATACATATATCCATATTGTGCCTTGCATATCCACATATTTATATATATGTATGTAAAGAAAAATGGGTATTACAATATGGAATATATATATCATACATAATAAATAATATAGTACATATTTACACCCATAGATAGGCATATATATATGCATGTGGATAAACACACACATACACTCCCATTCACAGATAGTGAGAAGGGAGTCCACCTGTGATTTGATTAATAAAGGGGACTCTCAAATGAGAATTCCTTTTCAGGTTGGCACTTTCTCTTCAATATCAGTCTTTGAGATTGACCTAGAGAATTCAAAATTTCCATGATTTAGCCAGGGTCGCCTGGAGAGCTGGTACTGGAACACAGCAGCAGAAAGGCAAAAACTAAGGTCCTATTCATCCAAGAGCTCACAATCTTTCTTAATTTGTTTTATAATAGCTTTTATTTCTCAAATACATGTGAAGATAGTTTTCAGCATTCACCCTTGCAAAACCTTGTGTTCCAAATTTTTCTTCCTCCCTTTTTCCCCTCCCAGACAGCAAGTAATACAATATAGATTCATATGAAATTGTTTTAAACATTTTTCCACATATATCATGTTGCACAAGAAAAATCAGATCAGAAGAGAAAAAAAGAGGGAAAAAAGAATATGCAACAAAAATAACAAAAAAGTTGGAAATACTATATTGTGTTCCATATGCAGGCTCCATAGTCCTTTCTCTGGATGCAGATTGTTCTCTCCATCATGAGTATATTGGAATTCTCCTGAATCACTTCATTGTTGAAAAGAGCCAAGTCGATCACAGTTGATTATCACATAATCTTCTTGTTTCTGTGTACAGTATTCTCTTGGGTTTTGTTCACTTCCATTAACATCAATGTAAGTCTTTTTGAAATCAGCTTGTTGATCATTTATAAGTTCACATTCTATTGAGGGGATAATGTGTAAAAAGCAACTCAGTACAGGTACTTTCATAAGTAAGGAACTAAGAATGAGGAGAAAGTGAGGTAAGCAGAGGGTGTCTGGCCATTAGGAAATGTGCCTGGGAAGATGAGATTTGAGCTGGGAGATAGAAGTCCTAGCACTAAATTTATGTTTATGTCAAAAGAAGTTTTCAAACCTAGTACATGTGATATGTTTCATTTGCCTTAAAACAATGAATTCTGTTTTAAAAACAAAGATGCAAATTTAGCAGGCATTTGAGCTTGTATAGCCTGATAGGAAGGAAGCATTTCAAGAAAAGTGACAAGATTATACAGCCTCTGATCTTGTAAGAAATGGCATCTAAAATATCTACATCACTATCTGAGACATTATTTGAAATAACGGTCTTCCCTTACTCACGCTATTAACAAATCCTCACTAACTTTCTACCACACCTTTCCTTCTCGGCATAATTTTTAAAAATATTTTAGGAGTGTAGAATAATTTTTTAGGGTGCCAAAGAATAATAGAGTATAATTTAGTCATACATTTGTTGAGCACTTACTATACCAGGACATAAGTATTCCTTCCCTTTAAGTTGATGCTGGGCATGGTGCAGAATATGACTTGGGTAATGGTAGTTGGTTGCTTTTTTGATTGTTGTTCTTGGTACTTGAACAGAATCAAAATGACATCACTGCTTCGGAGTCAAGTTACATTGTGCCCAACTGTGACTAATCATACCAATATGAGCTTGCAAAGTATTACCACAGGTTGGGCACAAGTGGTCCATATGAATATTTGGAATGGACATGTCTCTAAATTCACTCATTTCAGGCCAGGCAGAGGGTAATGGAGAAAAAGGAGACATCCAGACAAATCAGTTCTAGGAGTTAGGGAGAAGACTTCGTAAAAGAGATGCAACTGTAGCTGAGTCTTGAAGGAAGATAAAGCAGAAGAGAAACTGAAAAAGGAGTATATTTCAGGCATGGGAGAATCAAAAATCAATAGTAGTTTATTTTTAATTCCTGCTTCTCTATCCTTAAGAAATGTGAGAGTTGTTTCTTCTGCAACTTTGTTTGCCTTTTAAAAAAAAAAATTCTTTTTTGGTTGGGGGTGGTGAGAGGGAAGTTAATTCATTTCTTCTCCTTTCTTTCAAGCATGTATTTGGTTTTAAGCAAATCTATATTTTCTTCCTTCTTCCCCTACCCCCATTTCTTTTGTTTTCTCCTTTTGGGGAGGTGCTCAGGATTAAGTGAGTTGCCTAGCGTCACACAAGGAGTAAATGTCAAGTGACTAAGGCCAAATTTGAACTCACATTGTTCTGACTCCAGGATGGCACTTTATTCATTTTGTCATCTAGCTGCTCCTTATGCCTGTATTTTCTTTAATTTTTCTAGTCAGTAAAGATCTTTGTGACTTGTAAGTTAATAATTACTTTCAACAACACTGTCATTTAAGGTTTACAAGCTCATTCCTTCTAAGAAACTGACTGAGGGAGGATCAGATAACAAAGAGGATCATGATAATAGTGGTTAGCATTGATTTAGGACATCCCAAAAGAAGTTGTAGTGTAGTTTTAAGCTTTAATGGTTGTGTGTGTGTATGTGTATAGTGTATATATGATAATGTATTTATGGAACTTTGATTTGCAAAGCATAGGTAGCAGAGCTAGGATTTGAATCCTGAACCATTGACTTGAAATTTATTGCTCTTTCCACTATGCTGTGTGCTGCTACTTGGCTAGCTAGGTAGTGCAGTGGATTGAATTCTGGACCTAGAGTCAAGGAAGACTCATCTTTATGAGCTCAAATCTGATCTCTGATATTTAACCAGCCATGTGTCCCTGTACAAGTCATTTAATCAGTTTTTTTTCTGTTCCTTTATCTGTAAAGATGACAACCACTCCGGTATCTTTGCCATGAAAACCACAAATGGGGTCATGAAGAGCCAAACATGACTGAAAAATGATTGAATACAAACAGTGAATACTGTTGCTCAAAAGTGCAGGTGTAGCTATTGCCCTTTTAAAGATTAAAGAATGAATGAAAATGAAGAAACAAACAGCTAATAAGGACTTATTGATACAGATTAGATATATTCATCTAATTGTTAATGAAGACAATCTTAGTTTTCAAGAAATTTACAATCTAATAGAGGAGATGGTTCAAACAAACCATACATAAGGGTTTTTTGGGTTTGGAAAGTTTCAGGGGTAATAAACAGAGGCTTAACACACTATTTTCAGAAGAAAGTCTTAGAAATATTAAGTATATTGTTTAGTTACTTAGCTATGAATAAATAATAAAGCTGAAATTCCTCTAAGTCCACCACTTCTAAGGAAATTAAGGTTTCTAAGAGGTAGATTTGAGGAGGGGAATGTATTCCAGGTCTCAGCATATAAAGTGCATAAAGACAAGAAATGGAACATAATGTGTTGATTCATTTGTTGGTTGTCTTTCCTTCTTGAAGAGGACTAAAATGAAATTACTGTGTTGGAGTTAAGCTACAGTATATATGACTGTGGCTGATCAGAACAATACAAGCTCAGAAAGCTTTTACCACAGTCCAACACAATTGGATTAGTGTTGGCATAGGAGTACCATGGAAGAGAAATCTGACTTTTATAAATGTAATAAGCCTTATTCTTCCCTCAAATAATTCTAAGTCTTGGTTTAACATTGAATGTATTTAAGAATTAAGACACTTAAATTTTTCTTCTTTTTAGCCCAATTTGGGCTATTTTAGTTTTGTCTAGGGAAGTAAGTAAAATGGTTTCTTCAGTTACTTTCTCGTAGTTAGTAAGATTACACATGCATGGATCCATGCATGCAAATACAAACACAGCACTTTTTAGATCTGAAATATATGACATTTTATAATTATTATTTAGCTCTCATTCATCACTGAATAATGAGGGGATGAAAAAATTGTTTGCTGAGGTCATTTTGAAGTTTGAGGAATGGAAGTGAGTAGTGTCAGTGGAAATAGGATTGTGAAGGTGGAAATGGCCGGGGGGGGGGGGGGAGACAGAGACAGAGAGAGAAGGAGGGAGGAAAGAAGGGAGAGGGGGGTATAACATTCTCTTAATGACTCCTGCAGTACCTTTAAAGTGATTTGTTCCTACTTCATACTTTGTTGGATCTTCTATTGTAGAAAAACAAACAAGAAACCCTAAATAAGCTCCATATTATTTCAGTGGTAAACTAGTAAATGATTGTTTTAAAAGCCCTTGTGTTAGAAAAATTAGTGTTCCACAGCAGCTGTTGGGTTTAATTTTAATTTTGCAGCTATAATTTTAAACACACACACACACACACACACACACACACACACACACACACAGCATTGACAGTTTTTTAAAGTTAAACTTAAATTCCTATAGGAAATTTATAGGGACAAAATGTAGTTTCAGACTGTGTAGGTAGGTTCAGCCACCAAGATAAGTAGAAATCAAGTCAATAACTTGCAAAGATGTGATTTTTCTGTCAACTTCATCTACTATCACTGATTCCTAAAGTCTGTTGAAGGCACATTTGAATGCAACATATGTTTTTCTTCTTCTGCCACCCCTTATGAGGCACAGGCATTTGGGCATGAGCCCAGATTCAAGGCCAATACCCAGTAGGTTTTGTTTTCCCAGGAAAGAGAGATGTTTTATTTGAATGTGAGGTTCTTTTGCCAGTAGTGGCATTGAATGCTCAGAGAGGGAGGTAGGGAAGGGTTAGATTGAACAGAAGAGTTTTTGATTTGTCATACAATGGGAGAACTAGCTCTTGTCTGAAGGTTGAACTTTAAACCCCAGCCTCACTCCCCTGGGATGAATTCTGTTCGTATATACATAAGTGGTCATCCACTGAAAAATTGATGTTTAGTGTGGGAAGGGAAACACCCTGCATATAAACAGTTTAAATTTATATTTGTGAAACTTCTCATAATGATTGAAAATGTTTTAAAGCTATAGTCTAAAAGTAACTGATGTTGCACAGATGTTGAGCTCTACTATATCCAGAGGTGTAGAGGGATGGGTGTGTGTGTGTGTGTGTGTGTAGTCCAGGTGCAATAATGGTAGTGGCATATATCACTGAAAAGAAAACTGATTGGCCAGGCAGATAGAGTGATAGACTTGGAGTCAGAAAGACCTAAGTTCAGATTCCCTGACAGACATTTTTTATCTTTGTGCTTCTGAGCAATGGCTTAACTTGTGCTTCTTGTTCCTCATCTATAAAATGGAGATAATAGTGGCACTTATCTCTCAAGGATGGTGTGAGAATAAAGTGAGGTAATATTTGTAAAGTGTCTTGTAATATTTTATGATATATATTGCAAAAATTTTAAGGATCTCATTGCATGCAGAGGAATTTTACAGAAATGGTTGGCTGCTTCCACTAATGTATCTAAAATACTCACATTTCCCTTTTTTATATAGGGATTGGCACATCTTCATGCCCATCATGTGATTCATCGTGACATCAAGGGCCAGAATGTACTGCTGACAGAAAATGCAGAGGTGAAACTTGGTATGTAATAAAATAAGGCTGTATCCTGCAATACTTATATATGCTTGGAAGTCAATAATGATTTTTCCTCCCATTCTTGCTTTCAGGAAATATTAGAGTATCTTGGATTTTTATGTGGCTTGCTTATAGAGGAATGGATTAAATCCTTTGTTCACATTTATTATTTGAGAATATGGGAGCTAGGCTAATTAGGGTTATTAGCAGTCTGCCTGATAGCTAGTGAAAGAATATCTTACTTCATACTTTTCACATAGTACAGTTGATCTGAAGGTAGTGAAGTTTGAGCGACATTTCAGTTTTATAGAAGAATTCTAGAACTTTTTTGTTTTCCATTAAAGTTCTGATAATTTGGGGGCACAGTGTTTCATTTGTAAGTTGTAGGTCAGAGTTCATTACTGACCACTGCTTTGTGATTTCCTAGATTAGTTTAAGCTCAGAGAGCTTCTTCCTGACTTTAAGATTTTCCTTGTTCTTAGTTTTGTAACAAAGATGTAAGGGTCAAGCCTGAATTTCAGCCTATAATATAATCTAGTTAAATTAACATGTCTTGGAATTATTTTAGTTCTGCAATTATTTTATTTTCACAGTAATTTTTCCTTCAACAAAGTTTCACACATAATTGTTTAATATTTGTTTGAAACTATTCCTGTCTCCCTTGGCTCTCAAAAAAAAAAAAAAAAAAAAGGAAATTCTTAGTTATAAATAGTATTTTTTTGGTAAGTTGTAACAAACATTACAATACCCTGAATTTCATGTCATCTGTCTACTTCTTCAATAGCAAAATTTTCTTAAGGCTAAGAATAATTTGTTATTGCTAATAACCTTTAAGCTCTAACTAGTAGTTTGCTTAGCAAATTTTAATTAGTTCTTTGATAAACTGGCTTATATTTTCTTTGCTGGTTTTTCCATTACTCTAAGTGAGGATAGCTCTGTCACTATGTGAAAAATCAGATAGAACCACCATGAAATCTTGAGGCGATTTAGATAAACCCTTCTATATTTTGAGATTCAGACTGTTTCCCTCCATACAAAGGAAGCACAGTTCCACCCTTCTATTTTAAGTTCCTTGACTAAAATTTTTTGTTCCTTTCTCTTCCTCTTATGTATGTCAAATGTTTGACAACAGAAGCTAAATCAAGTTCTTGTGGTTATTGCTTCTAACCAAGGACTCGCCTTGTCTTGTGGTCCTGTCTGCCAGAGTGTTTCCAGAAATTATCTTAAAATAAAGACCTTCCAGAACAATATTATTCAATGGTTTTTGTTTTGTTTGTTTTGTATGAGGATTTCATATTCTAGGAAACACCTTTTCTGGGAAGAATTGGGAAAAGGAAAAATGTTCAAAAATGTCATTGTACCTGAAAGGAGTATTCATTTTTCTGACATTTTGACTGAAATATTTGATTTTATTTAACTTACTCTATTTTGTATTCATATTATGTCTCCCATTAGAGTCCTTGAGGAGAGCAACGTTTGCATTTTTATCTTGGTAGTCTTTGTATTTTCCTAAGTATTTGGCATATATTATGTTTGGCATATAGTAGTCAATAAATTCTTGTCAATTGGTTGATTGTTAATTACACTTCTCTCCCAATGCCATCCTTCTTTAGTGGATTTTGGTGTCAGTGCTCAGTTGGACAGGACAGTTGGACGAAGAAACACTTTCATTGGAACACCCTATTGGATGGCTCCTGAGGTCATTGCCTGTGATGAGAATCCTGATGCGACTTATGATTACAGAGTAAGAGGTCCCTGCTTACTAGTGATCCTGGTAGTCACTGAGAATCTAATATGAAGGCCTTGTTCATTTCCTTTATGCTTTTTGTATCTGAATTATTTCTAGCTAGTAGAACATAGTTAATGATACAAATTTTAATTTGTTTATTAAATAAAATGTGAAGATGTTTTTCATAGCTTCTGTAAATATCTATCAGACATGTTATCCTCAAATACTTTGGCTCTAAAAGAATGTATGGACAAATAGTCCTCCTAATGAAGAGAACTATTAAAGGTCTAAATAAGATGTTACTGCGTGGATTAACTGCCATCCTTTGTAATTCAAAGATGACCATAAAAACAAGTGGGGAAAAAAACAGTCAGGGTCAGTGGGGACAGTTTTATCTGTATATAACTTGTGAATATTATTAAAATGTATTGCTTGTGTGGCTTTTGTTTTCTTATTTATTCATTCACTCAAATTATAGCGACTTGTAGAGAATTTAATGAATAAAGCACTTTAATTTGATAATGGAATTGTCATTGTTCTAATTACCTCTCGAGTTTGTTAGCTAGCTTGAGTAGTTTACAAAAAGAATGATAACATATTAAGACTGCCCTTGTTTAAACCTTGTTTTGGTATGGTAGCATACATAGTTCACAGAAATTGGATCTAGTGAGAATTATAATATTTAAACAAGTGTGTGTATACGCATGTATATGCATACATACATACATAAATATACATACACACATATAATATATTCTCATTTGATCCCATGAAGTCATGAATTTTGTGACAAATGTGGTTTGAAAAGTTTCTAAGTAAGTTAAGTGCTTACCATGTAGTTTTGTATATTTGCTGAATTATCTCCTATAGTTAAAATTGAGCCCTAGTCTAACCTAACCTAGAGTTATGGGAAATTACTAATGAGTATTGTAGACTCTTCTAATAATCATTATACAATATGAAATAACTTTTAAAAAACTTTTCTTAATTTGCATTGATGTGGCTTAGAAGTATATAACAGTTACATTCATAAGCCTGTCCTTAATTTCCTTATTCAGAATATCTGACTCTGTTTGATTTTGATGCTCCTCACAGCTGAGGTTGTTCATTTGGAACACTCATTTATTTATATGACACAAAGCACTGGACTTTAACTTACTATCAGTCCTGTCTCTTCGGACTAAACTGATCTCAATTTGTAAACAAAAACATCACTTGGATGCATCATTTCTAAATGTTTTTGTTTTCTTATATCTAATGAGGCAACTATGAAATTGTTATTTATAATGTATAAGAATGAATATGACAGTAATTTTCTTTTGTAGATTGCTTTAAAGTTTACAAAGTATTTACTGTCAAAATAATCCTGCAAGTTATGTTGTAAAGTCTTATCCTCATTTTGTAGATTCGTAAACTGAGATTTAGAGAGGTTAAGTAATTTTTCCAAGATTACACTGTGAGGGAATTAGAATATAAAAAGTTTGTGCTTTAGAAGAGGACCTTTCCTTCATAATAAACTTGTTTATATTTATTTTGCTTAGCAAACCCTCTTTCAGTAGATTGACTAATAGTAGCTTTCATTCCATCTCTGTCTGGATTATCAATAATAGGTGAATGGGGCCCCATTTTCCTAAGATGTCTGCTAACGCATTGTCTGTCCTCTTTTACAGAGTGACCTTTGGTCCTGTGGCATTACAGCTATTGAAATGGCAGAAGGTGCTCCCCGTAAGTGGTTTTCTTTCAGTTTTTCATAGTCTTGAGGTTTAAAAAAAGAAAAAGAAAAAAGAAACAGCTGTGTTGATGAGATATCATTGACAAAAGCATTTCAGTGAGAGCATGGTAATTGCTGTGATGTTTTAGATGTAATAAGAATATTTGACATCTTCTGTTTCTGCTACTGACCTTTTCACTGAAGGGGAGACATCTTAGAATCTCTATTATTTTTAAGTGGTGACTGAGATCATGCTAATATTAGACATTTAAAATGATTTCCTAAGTTTAAAATTAGTATTTGCTTAAACTTTGAAATATTAATAAATGAGAAAACTTTATCTGCATAAA
The DNA here is from genome assembly GCF_016432865.1 of Antechinus flavipes. Lineage (NCBI taxonomy): Eukaryota > Metazoa > Chordata > Mammalia > Dasyuromorphia > Dasyuridae > Antechinus > Antechinus flavipes. Next base: position 183,351,261 of record NC_067400.1, on the reverse strand, counting down.
AAAGTACATAAAAGATAAATAAAAGTTTGTGTTCTAGAATGTATAAACTATCTTGGAAATGACAGGAAGATGAATAAAGCACATTCAAAATGAATGCAACATGATTTTGGAAGGGCTGTTGGTAGGAATTAGTCAGAGAGGGGGTTATAAGAGGTTTCATGTATCAGATAGTGCTTCAGGTTCACAGTCTTTCAAAAAGAGACTGGGGGAATTTGATAAAATGAAATTACCTAGTCTGCATTTTTTTTTTTTTTTCTTTTCATTTTAAAATCCACTTCTCTTTTGGATTAAGTTAAATCAGACCAATAGAAAGTTGACAGTTGACTCAGGAAAAGATTTAGAAATGGAAAGGAAGCAGAAAAAAAGTATTCTCTCCTAATTTTTCTAGCAACAACTGAACAAGACCGAGCACAAATACAAGATATATATATAGAATAAATACAAAATGATTTAAGAATATAGTGGAACAACTGGGGGTGTGTATCTCAAGAAAGGCCCTTGATTTGTTGATGAGATTAAGCATATGGCAGGTAAACTTCACCTAATTATTAGTTTTAGTCTGGAGTAGGTCCCTGACAAAAAAGGAGAGAAATATGAGAGTCCTTTGCATTAAGATGATAATTAATATGTAGGAGTTGGTTTAGGTCGCCAAGAAAAAGCAGATAGAAAGAAGGATATATTACTCTATAAGGGACTCAATAAACAATAAAGCATTTATTAAGTACCTGTTATAGTGTCTGGATTATATGCTGAACATATGCACATAAATACATGTCTGTGTGTTTAAGTATGTATAATTCTGTCTTTTAAGTAACATGAAGATGAGTAAAGTACATTCAAAATGAATGCAATATGATCTTGGAATGGATGTTGCAAGGAACTAGGCAGAGGGGATTAGAACAGGTCTCATATAACAGATAGTTCTTCAGATTTATAATGATCTTGCAAAGGAGACTGGGAGACATGGTAAGATAAAAATGATGGCAGAACAATTGTAAAGACTGGTCAGCTGAAAGGCAGAAATAATTGAGTAGAGAGGTGGGAAGGGAGAGAATCTATTTTATGTATTTAATGCATAGTTGACTTGTCAATATTCCAGTCTGTAAAATGAATTTAATTATCCTATGTATCTTTCCTTTCTGATTGGTTCACAGGACAGTCCTAAAGGAAAATGAGCATAATTTATATGCTTCAGACTTTAGGGAAAAAGCATAGTAAATATATTTAAGTTAATAATTAATATAGAAAATTTTTACTTCCCATTTTTGGGGAATGACCTGGTAGATTTATACTCTCAGCTTGGCAATTATAAAATGAAATGTTCTAGAATTTTTGGAATTATATGTTGGATCATGGTTTCATTTATGACACCTGGCTTCTTCTCCATTTTGAATACATACAGATAGATCTTAATACAGAAAAGGACTTAATAGTCCTTTTAATCTAAGATCTTAGAATTGAAGTGAAATGTGTTAAAAGTTATAGCTTAATGATAATTGTGGAAAAAAATATATATATATTGCACGTTTAATATAATTGGATTACTTGCTTTCTAGGGGAGAGGGTGGAGGCAAGAGAGGGAGAAAAAAATTTGAAACACAAGGTTTTGCAAAAGTGAATGTTGAAAACTGTCTTTCTTTGTAAATGTTTTGAAAATAAAAAGCTTTAAAAATAAAAACAAAAGTAGCTTAATCTAGATAATTAGCCTTCCTTTTGAATTTTACATTTTGATATTTCTAAAACTTTACCATCTTTAAGGTCTGATGTAGTTATTTAACTTCTTTGTTGAGAATGTCATATAACTCACTTTTCTTGGTATGATTTATGAAAAATTTTCCTTATTTGATTTTTAGATTAAAATTGTCTTTTTACTTTTGTACTTGTTTTAGTGACTTGTTTTTAAAGGGGAATTCAGGTGTTAGAATTTGTTTTCCATTAGAAAAATTTCAAGCAGATTTGCTCTAAAAACATCATTCAGATCAGAATGTGGTAAACAGGGCAACTACCCTGTTTTTTTTTTTAATGAGTCAAAGTACTTTGTAAATGAACCAAAGAAATTATGATAAAAATGAAAAGAAGTGTCATGCTTTCATAGATATTTTCTCTCTGTCCTTCAACCAGCTCTCTGTGACATGCATCCCATGAGAGCACTTTTCCTGATTCCCCGGAATCCTCCTCCCCGGCTAAAGTCAAAAAAATGGTAAGTAGTAGATAATTGGTATTTTGAGTTTTTGTAGCTTTGTTTTTGTTTGTATTCAAGTTTTACTTGAGCTGTATTTGAAATGAATGGTGAATTGATTTATTTTTGGTTGTGTTTTATTTTGAAGACTATTGCTTCTTGAAAAATCAGGTCTTTGAAACATGAATATGATAGAGAGAGAGGGAAGGGAGGGAGGGAGGGAGAAAGGGGAGAAGGGGAGAGAGGAGAGATATTATCCATCCTCAGATTACATTTTGATGACAGGGTATGCAAGAGCTCCAAATTTTAAATGAAGTTTTAAAATCCATGACATTAAAGGACAGTGTCACAGCCTTTTAGTTTCTTAGTGCAAGGAAACCTTTTAAATTAATGAAAGCTTTTATTGTAATTATTATAAAGGCCTGAAATTAAGCATGCACTTTTTGCCAGATGAGGAAAATCCATCAACAGTGCCATGTTTTTCCTCTCACAGTCAGCTGCATCAATTATTTGTTGGTTTTCTACCCAAACATATCAGCAGAGTGGGATGACCTTTAGTAATGAAAGCCTTCAGAAGCTTTGGTGATGGAAAATAGTTTTTATTCCATGACCTAACCTTTGTAAGAGAAGTTCACTCAATAATTTCCCTTCTGCTAGACTCCTTTTCATGCTTGTCTATCAGTAATCCCTGTCTCCATTTCTCTTTGCCCTCAGATTCCTCAAGTGTTTGAACTTCTTGGATTTATCTTCCTGACAATATGCCTTTTTTGCTCTTCTAAAACTATACTCACCTGATTTTTTGCACCTTTACTTTGGGTCATTATATTTAGTACTTTGCCATTTAAAAAAACATACCAAAAACACCCCTGAAATTTAATCCAGTCCTGTTTTTCCATTCTTCTCTCTGTAAACTTGAGGATCTATTCTTTCCTCTGTGATAATTCTTTAATTTGTGAATTTCTCTGTCATATTTTTCCATTCTAGTATTGTATTATAGCCAGATGGTGCAGTATATAGATGAATCAGAAAAGTTAGTAGATGATAAAAACAGTATGTTCATAAGGCAGCATGATGGTAGAGTAGATAAAATTTGTATTTATCTTTTTCTTTAAAATGTAGATGATAATAATAATAGTACCTGTCTTACAGTGTTGTAAGGATACAAATGAGATGCAACATATGTAAGCACTTTCTAAAGCATGCTATAAATGTTAGCTATTATTATATTCTTTACTAGATTTCCTAATTTAAGTATATATGGTATCCACTCTCACAATATCTTTAGACATCTTAGATCTCTTGATGGATTTCTCTAGAGTCTTCCTCTACTTTTTTCCTCTTTCTACTCTTTTTTAGCCATCTTCAGGTTCCTAGCTTTTAAAAATATTCTTTGGGTGTCTATTTCTGCTTTCTTTCTCCTCTATTCATTCTCTCCAAGCCTCTTCTCTTTCTACCCTTCTCACAACCCCCTTGTCCCCTCTCAGCTCTTTACCCCTGCTTTGTCTTCTCTTTCTGTGCCTACTTTGCCCTCTAAATTTTTGGACAGTATGTTCAAAATTTATTCTTTAAGTGGGAAATAAAATTGTTCTTTTTCCTTTTTTTTTCCCTTCTGGCAACAGATTAGTTATCATGTCATCTTTAACTACAGTAGTCTTCAGATAATTGGATCATTAATTTTTGGAAATCAGATAATTTTTGGAAAAGTTGTTTTTCCAAGAAAACATAATTTTGGAGGTTTTTGTTCCTATTTGGGTCTTAAGATTTGTATATACTTTTGAGCTTTAGGACCACTGGCAGTGAGCCCTCTTATGAAAACAGAAGCGAGCTTGGATGTCCTGAAATTCCACTCTGGGACTGAGTTAACATTTTAGCTGTTTGAGCGAAATAAGTCTAAAATATCCTTGATTTCGGTCGGTATATCACAGACTTCACTACTTTTTATTTAGTAGCTTTTCTTCATGAGTTGCTAGAAGTTACAGCTTCTAGTAAAGAACATTTCCAACCATATATTTTCTGGCCAGACCGATACGAAGAAGCATTTTTATCTTGGTAGGACCTGCTGGAACTTTTGCCTGCTAAGTCTTCCAGAATCCAAAGCAACTTTCTACCTACTATAAGCAGGAGAACAAAATTTCGGGTGGGGAGTGAAGCACTTTTATGACTCCTCTTAATTCTGTTTCTCCTTCTTGACTTGAATTTTGAGCCACATCTAACTCAGTTAAGGTGCTACAGGGTAGTTTTATAGAATAGAACTGACTCATAAAAGTGTTATGAATTATCTGTCTTCCAGGGAAGTTTATTTGTTTACTGATATTTTACAAAACTATAAGTCTGTGTGATACATTGGCTACAGAGCTGGTCTCAAAGTCAGGAAGACCTGGGTTCAAGACTTTGGCACATCCTAGTGTGTGATGTTAGACAAGTCAACTTAACTAAAAGTTGCAAAGAATGTCATAATTTGAATGGGTAAGATCACTGGGAGATTTCAACACTGATGAAATCACATACACACACACACACACACACACACATATATATATATATACACATACACATTCACACATTTAATGTGGGAAATGGTGGAGATTTATTGAAATAAATTTAAAACTTCATATGTATATCATGTATTTGGGGGAAAAGAAGCAAGTCATTCCTCAATTAAATGGCATGTTGGAAAATAGTTATTGGGAAACAGATTGCTATAGTTAATAAAACTTACCCTTTAAAAGATAGTTAAGGGTACTTAATATAATTTTAACTCTGGAAGGGACATTATTGAAAGCAGCATGGTACAGTGGAAAGCGTACTAACATTGGAGTCAGAGGATTTGAACTCAGGTCTTTGCATAACCTTTGTGACCTTGGACTCATCACTTAACTTATGTGGCCCTCTGTTTTCTTGTTTCTAAAATGGGAGATTTGGGTCTTTTAGTTCATTCTCATTATTAAATCTTAGCAATCTTTTGATCTTATGATCAGAAGTCATCTTGCTCACCTCTCATTTTACAGATAAAGAAACTTGAGATCTTAAGAAGACTAAATACTTGTCAGAGTCATAGAGTCAGGAAATAACCATCCTATAACTTTCTTGAAGTCCTTGAACTTTCTAGAGTCTTTCTTGGTGTATTTTTTTATTTTTTAATATTTTAAAAATTAAATTTAATTTGATAAATTTTTAATTTAATTTTTAATAAATGCTGAGGTCAGGAATGTCCTTGTGTTCTTTCCTCTGATTTGTATATAAAAATCTTTTTTGCTGATGTGAAAATTGTGTTGCTTCATCTATCAGTTACATCCTCTTAGAAATACTTTACTTAAATCATAATCTAAAGACCAAATCTCTACCTATAATGCCAACACATTGTGAAAGAAGCTTCACTAGAATCTCCGAAGTAGTTAAATAGCTAGTCTCAACTGGAAAATAAGATATTTTCCTAAAACTTCACTTAGAAATCTTCAAAGAAAAGAGAAATGACAGGAATTTAATAAAAATAAAGTCATTATAGAATTATGTCAGAGATAGGATGATTTAAATATAGTAATACAAATGTACTAGTATATTTATGTATTATACTATAGTCATCTTTACTTTACTTAAATTTTATATTATATCCTAAACTTTACAAAGCATTGAAGCCACAACAAGGCTAGGAGATTAGAAAGCACAAATATTATTATCCCCACTTTACAGATGTAGAGACAGAGGCAAAAAAATTAATTCCCTCATGATCACAGAAACAAATAAAAGAATCAGTCTTAAAAGGAAGGGATAAAATGTAACTTCCCCTAAAGTCCTGATGGGTTACCTCATTATAGCATGGAGAGGATCCTCTCTATTTTTTAAAGCTTTGCTAACAAAGGATAAGCTCTGACTGGTTTTGCTAAGTTGGAAAGTTGTCATCTGGAGGCCCAGTTACAAGATTGTATGTTGCTCATCCAAAAATTGCTGTAGCTTAATTCAGAGATGCTCATCATCAGAAGATTGGCCTTTAAGTTATTTTGGGGGGGTGGGGAGGGGATGAAGCACATCATAACTCCTAAAGATTTTAAGATCTAAAATTGCTAAAGGAATGTGTGTGTGTGTTAGTATGTATAAAATAGAAATCATCTTGAAAAATATAAATGTGATGCAGCCACCATGTTGTTATTTTTTCCTTTTTAAAAAAAGAATAGCACCAAATCTGGTCTCAGACACTTAAATTTTCTAGCTGTGTGACCCTGGGCAAGTCAATTAACCCCAATTGCCTCAGCCAAAAAAAAAAAAAAAAAGAAGAAGAAGAAGAAGAATAACACAATCACAAGTATTTATGATTTTGAAGAAATTTATTGCATTAAAAGGCCTGTCATTTGATGTCTTCTCTTTCTGGGCTATTTTCTTTCTTCCATTCTTTCTGGCCTATGCTTTAGTTCTATTCTTTCACTTAACCAAGTGATCTATATATATCATATTATGATTTAAATGTAACAACCTTCTCCCCACTCTCCTTTTCCTTTTTACAAAAGGTAAAGATTTCTTTCTCTGTTTTTCAGTGGGGCCTGGTCCATATGTATTATTACCCTGTTGCTTGTAGGAACCTTATGCAATAAGTCTTCCAAAGTGACTTTTGAAGCATCGTTATTTTGTCTTGTGTCTTCAGGTTCTTCACCTATGATCCTGGTTTGCCGGTTTGTTATTGTACATGATTATTTTGCAGAAATGCCTTTTCCAGTGGAAACGATGATTCTTTATTATACAGATTCTTAATTTTCCCCCTTTCTTCTACAGGTCAAAAAAGTTTTTTAGCTTTATAGAGGGGTGCCTAGTGAAGAACTACATGCAACGTCCCTCTACAGAGCAGCTTTTGAAGCATCCTTTTATAAGGGATCAGCCAAATGAAAGGCAAGTTAGAATCCAGCTTAAGGACCATATAGATCGGACAAGAAAGAAGAGAGGGGAGAAAGGTATCAAATTTGTTTTATTTTTAAATTTTATTTTGCAGTTATTTCCAGTTTCCTGTCGCTTTGAATAGGCTTTGACTTCCTATTCTTCTCTGTCTCTGCTCCCTTCACTGAGAAATGACAAATGGATTTTAGTCAGATATTCACATCCTTAGCCATGTTGACACTAGGTCTTAATTTCTGGTTCTGGCAAAGACTCAAACATAAATCTTGTCACCAAACTGGAACCCACATAAGGCTCCCACTTTGGCTCCAAGCTGTTGCTTGTTTCTTCCAAATTTTAAATACTCAAATTAAGCTTTGGTAGTTGGTCAAATGAGCGGAGTAGTGGAGGTGTTATTTTAGCTCTTTCTTAGGACTTGAAAATATCTTTGTTCCTATGCTTTATTGATACTAAAAGTTACCACCAGAAAAAATTTTCTTTCATGTACTAAGTATTTATTGAGCACAGTGTTGGTTTTCCTAAAACTATTTCAGGGCTTTGTTGGGTCTGTAATCTAATCCCTGTTGACAAGCCAGATAAAGATTAGTCTCTCTATGCCTTCTGATTCTTTGCAATTTTTGTTTAAGTCTTCCCATACTCCAAGAGGAGTCGTATAATCTGGGTCTCCAGGCTCTATATTACTCTTGTTCGTGTCTGTTTTTTATTTGTACATCTTTTTGGGGTATGTCCTTTCTCTTTGCTGTTTCCACATGCAGTTTTTTTGAGGAGAGATAATAGTTACAGCCCCATTATGTCTACCATACATTTCTCCACCATTTTCTCAGAGAACTGAGGCTTTACTTCACAAGCTGTGGTCGGCCATATCTCACAAATCCTGTAGTATCCCCAGAAAAAATAATGCAATTAAGTGGATGAACTCCAGGATTTCTCTTGGAGAAATTTGGAAGTTGTTCAAAATTCTGTTAAGTTTTCTAAGTTGAATCCAGCCTGCTCTCATTGTCCTATTCAAATCCAGCTCTTGTTCCTTGTTCTTTGGAATGTATATCCAAAATAGAGGTTTTGATGGGCCAATTCTAAAGATTGTCCATCTAATTGCTTATCATAGTCTGAAAATTGATATTCACTAAAATGTCATTTCATTTATCCCTTCTATAAGGAATCTACATAGCCTATTTTATCAAATCCAAATACTTAGACACAAATTTCTACTAACTTAAGGGTGATATCTTTGTTGCTTGCTATGCCATACTCACTGTGCATCTATGCTTTTGTGGTGTTTTTTCTTGAAATGACTTCTTTCTTACTCTCTCTTATGGATCTTAATTCATGAAGACCTACCTCAGCCTAAAAATTTTTCCTTTAGGAATTCAGTCTACAGCAGGCCTTTTTTTGTCTGAATTTCTAAAGCAATTACAATATTAGAACCTTGAATAAATAAAAACCTATTTAACAGATTCTTTTTCTGCCCTTTGAAGGAATCAGATGATAATAGAAAAAAGCTTATAAAAGAGATTCAGTCAAGTATGAAATCCTGGAATCTTTTTTTTTTTTTAATAATTTTTTTTTTTTTGGGAAAATACATGCAAAGATAGTTTTCAACAATCACCCTTGCAAAACTTTGTGTTCCAAATTTTTCTCCTTCCCTCCGTCCACATTTCTGCCTCTCCTAGAAAGCAAGTAATCCAATCTACGTTAAACATGTGCAATTCTTCTAAGCATTATTTCCACATTTATGATGCTGCATGAGAAAAATCAGATGAAAAAGAAAAAAAGTGAGCAAGAAAAATACAAGTAAATAAACAACAACAAAAATGACAAAAATAATTATGCTATGATCCACATTTAGTCCCCATAGTCCTCTCTCTGGATGCAGATGGCTCTCTCCATCACAAGTCTATTGGAATTGGCCTGAATCACCTCATTGTTAAAAAAAGAACCAAGTCCATCATAGTTAACCATCACATAATTTTGTTGACGCCTATAATGTTCTCTTGGTTTTACTCACTTCATTCAGCATCAGTTCATATAAGTCTTTCCAGGCCTTTATGACATCATCCTGATGATTATTTCTTATAGAACAATAATATTCCATAACATTCATATGCCATAATTAATTCAGCCTTTTTCCAACTTATGGCTGCCACAAACATTTTTACATATGTGGATTCTTTCCCCCTTTTTATGATCTCTTTGGGATATACACCTAATGGAGACATTGTTGGATCAAAGAATATGCCCAGTTTGACAGCCCTTTGGATATAGCTTCAAATTGCTCTCCAGAATGACTGGATTAGGTCATAACTCCACCAACATTATATATATATATATATATATGTATATATATATATATACACACACACACACACACACACACACACACACCAGTTTTCTCACATCCCCTCCAACTTTTATCATTATTTTTTCCTATCATCTTAGGCCAATTGTAGTGTACCTACACTACAATCAGAGTGTAGTAATTTACATTTCTCTAATCAATAGTGATTTAGAGCATTTTTTCCTCTGACTAAAAATAGCTTTAATTTGTTCATCTGAATATTCTCTGTTCATATCCTTTGTGTTTTCATTAATCAGTAATACTCAAATTAGTGACTTTGCTGCATTGACATATTTCACACCTCAAAAGTTAGTAATATAAATTAATTTAAAATAGGTTTTTAATGAGTTTTTTAATTTATTGAATGATTTAGACCCAAAGAATGGTGTCATTGTCAACTAAAAGCAAGATAGGTTGCTAACTTAATGATTTTAAGTAACTTCATTGAAGCCATAAATAGCACATTCATTAATTTATGAATTAATAAAGTTAAGCCCTAACACTATGTAAAAGATAAACCAAAAGGGTCTGAATGGCTAGAAAAAGTAGATTCAGTCGCATATGATGAAATACAAGAATTGAAAAGTTTTAAACTGAGGCTTAAGTCAACTGAAAACATGTGGAATGAGGGATATAGACAGAAATTTGTTGAGGTCAGAAAGACCTCATTGAATTTTTAGTGAAGTATGTAATTAAGTAGCACCAAAAAGCTAAGATGGTCCTAAATTATATTCTCAGAAGCACAGGGTTCAGGATGCTATATTCTGCCCTGGTTAGGCCACAGATAAAAGTATTCATTTCTGGGAGGCCAAGTTTTAGAAAGGGTATTGATATGGTTGAGCTTATAAAGAAAGTAAATAGGAGAGGACTCAAAATGTCATGCAGGGATCAATTTGAAGGTACTGGGGCTTGTTAGTCTGAAGAAAAGTAAATTTAGAGGAGACATGATTAGCTTTGTAAAGATATTTGAAGGGCTGTTGTCTGTGAGATTAGACTTAACTCTTATTAGCTTCAGGGTGTAAGGCTAATGGATATATGTTACAGAGGAATGGATTTTAATATAAGAATAAATTTTCCTTCAGTGCATTAGTTTCATGTTTCAAACATCCTATTGATTTTTTTTCATTTTAGTTTCTTGTTAGGGCCTGAAAAATTAACACATCTGAAATGAATTCATTTTCCTCAAAAAACAAAACAAAACAAAGCCCCAACAAATATCCAAAAATAACCCAAAAACCCTGCCATTTTCTCCAAAGGCTTTAATTTATTTGCATGGGACCACTATTTTCTTAGATAGAATGATAATTAGTTTGTTCAGTGGGTACTTCCACTCACAACACTCTTCTGTATCTCATCTTCTTTTCCTTTGTAACACCCTTCTAAATCTTACCACAAATCTTTTAGAAGTTTGCTTGCCCATTACAAGCTGCCTTCTTTTTTGTACCTTGAGGATACCATAGCATCATTAGGTTGTCCCACTGATTTTCTTTCATTTTCACACCTGACTGACTTCTTTTACAGGTTATATCTGCCATCAGTCATACTTTTTACTCCACTCTGTGCATTGTCAAGATTTTGTGGGTAATTTAATTGTCCTGCATTCATTGTATTCTATATTTAAACATGTTTAAAAGATGGCGGCATTGTGATAAAATCGGCAAGACCATTTACTTTCCAAAATTAAGAGTAGCCTAAGGCTTTGTCCTGTTATTCAAATTTTGTGTTCAAGTCATCCATCTGGAGAATTTGGTACAGTAGGCAATAAGGTGGCATGAGTGATAGATTTGGGCCAGAAAGAAGTTAAAATCTGGTCTTGGAGCTTTAATATTTGTTGTGATTCTGGGTAAGGCACTTAACCTGTCTCTTGACCTCAATTTCCACATTTATAAAATGAGTGTAATAATAGCATTGACTTTATGACATTGTTGTGAGCTCAAATAAGATAATATATGTAAATTGCTTTTCAGAACTTAAAGGTGTCATATCAAATGCCAATTGTTAATAAGAATATATTACCTAAGAAAATGATATCTAGTATTTATTACATAGTGTTTTTTTTTTTAAAGGAAACTGTGTAAAATATTCATAGTTTTATAATAGATTCTCTTTTTTTGTGCTATATAAATGGAATTGTTCTTTTTTGTCATTTTGTATCTAACTTCAAAGTGAATAAATATTTTTTTAATTTAAAAAATAAAGATATAAACTCATACCTATAAAAAACTAGATAGAATCTGTTTTTGTTTAGTTTTTAGTCTTATATTATTCTTTGTGATGCTATTTGGGGATTTCTTGGCAAATATACTAGGTTGGTTTTCCATTTTCTTTTCCAGACATTATATGGATGAACAAATGAAATAAAAATGGTTAAGTTTCTGAGACCAGATTTGAACTCATGAAGGTGATTCTGATTTCAGGCCTCGTACCTTTTCTTCTACTTCATCTAGTTGTTTTTTCATAAGGAATACAGCTTAATGAACTATTTTTACTGATTTTCTTCTGTCACAAATTTCTCATATGCTTATGGGAGTGCCAGGACTAATACCCAGCTCAACATGAATCATGATGCAGAGATGTACCTAGGTGTATATTATGTAATATTCTCAATTAAAGATCAATAAGACATGTACATGACTCTTCATAGGAATTTACATGTCTCTACACAAATGTCTTATAATTCTCCAGCCCATCTCTATATTTTTCTCTTGACTTTCACAGATGAGACAGAGTATGAGTATAGTGGAAGTGAAGAAGAGGAGGAAGAAGTACCTGAACAAGAAGGAGAACCCAGGTAATAACTTAAGTGCACATTCTAAAAGAATACTTTGACCTTGGGAATTCTAAACCTATCATTAAGTCATACTTCTCATGCTTAGAAGAATTCTGAGGGAATTTTAACATTACCTAGAAATAAATGTTCCTTAATTTTTTAGGCCTATTCTTTTGTTCCTTAAAAAAATTGCCTGTGAACTTCTGCTTTCCCATTCCCTCAAATATATTCTTCCCCAAACAGACATTTGTTTTCACCTTCCTAGTGATTGGTATACTTCCAGGAATCAAATAGTTTATATTTCCCCAGAAACATCTTTAAATCTGTGTTTTGAATAGAAAGTGTGACCTTTTTGCTTGATTTCATGAATTTTGAGAAATTAAAATAGCTTGATTTGATAGCTTGAACCTAAATTATCTGATGAAGACAGATATTTGAGACTATTGGGGGCCTGCTAATGTGATTTTAGGGAGGTAGAGCATGAGCTGTGAAATTGAAAGTGTAGTAATTACTCAAAAGGAAGGCAGTTTAGGATAAGAATAAGTTTAGGAACCATTGAAACATATCCTAGAGAATGGTAACCTAAAAAAGCCTGAAATGGGTTAAGAAGATTGAACAAGGAAAAGGTGGTTCATATTCTTTATATTATCCATAGTCTGTGCATAAAGATTTTCTTCTTTTTTTAAATAATTATAATTTTTTATTGACAGAACCCATGCCAGGATAATTTTTTACAACATTATCCCTTGCACTCACTTCTGTTCCAATTTTTCCCCTCCCTCCCTCTACCCCCTCCCCCAGATGGCAAGCAGTTCTCTACATGTTAAATTGTGTGTAAAGATTTTCATCTGTTCATGCTTTAAGAATGTAAACTCTACTGGAAAAAAACCACAACAACTTTGTAGGTGTTTATCAAAGTATCATAAGTATCTTTATCAAATATTTTTGCTGATTATAATTGGCATTATTGATAATATTGAGCAGTTACCTACAGATCAAAATTAAGCATTTATTATGTATCTATTATATTTAGTCTTCTAGAAGCTGGGAATATAAAGACATAGTCTTAACTTCAGGGGACTTAATTTTGTTGGTATGGGGACGATGGCAACATATAATGTAGATAGGTAAATACTAGTCCATTTAAAGAGGATAGGTATACCAACCTCCAAAGAAACTGGAAAACTTTTTAAAGTTGGTACTTGAATCAGTCTTTTAACAAAGAACTAAGGATTTCAAGAGGCCATGGGGAAAAAAAAAGTGCATTTCAGCAATGACAAAATGACTTGTACAAAGACAGAAAGATGGGAAAGAAAATGGTCAGGTTTAGGCAACAACCAGGAAGCCATTTTAGTTAGGATAGAAAGTTCTTGAAACTGAAATAAATCTGGGAAAGACAGATTAGAATGAACAAAGATTTTAAATTCTAAGCTACAACATTTCTGTATTAAGGGAGGTGTTGAAAACTATTAAGCAGAGATTTTAATATGAGTGTGTGGGGGGGGTGGGGAGTGGGGTTTCAAGTGATCTGTCATGTATCTATGGGCTGGAGTGTTAAATTGAGAGTACAACAAAAGCAACAGACAGATAGATCTTGAGGAAATGGGGATGGTGTTGGGAAGAGGAGAGATGCAGAGAGAGAAGAGGAGGGGAGGAAGGAGGAGAGGGAGACAGAGTAATAAAGAGGGTCAGATACAGCACATGGATAATGAGATAGTGAAGGAGAAAAAGTGGTCACATAATTTGGAGTAAAAGTATGAGTGAGTTTACAGGAGTAGAGAGGAGTTGGGCAATAGTTTAAATGTCAAGAAGTCATTTCTTGACTGAGAAGAGGATTGAGGACTGAGAAAAGGACACCAGATTTTACATTTAAGAACTATTTTATTGGTCCTTAGTCAAGTCTTATAATTGGAAACTAGATTGCAAAGAATTGAGAAATGAGTGGGAGGTGCTGAAGTGGAGGCAACATATGTAGTTGTTTTGTCCTTTAGAGGAAATGCAATGTATTACTATTCAGGGATTGGGGAACTGGGAAGAAGAGTGAAGCCAAAGTGACATAGGTATGAATTATATTTAATTCTGTTTTCAAAATTTTGAAATATCCTTGGAGATCTATTACTAGATTTAGATTTTGTGACCACTGGTTTAAGTATTAAGGGAAATTTTAAAGTCAAGAATTACATATGTGGTTTTAGACACTAAAAAGTATTAGGCAATTTCTGCCTATCCAGGATTATCTAGGCTTGACAGCATATAGAGTAGCAGAATAGCTTAAAGGAAACAGAACAATTATTTGGTTTCTAAAGTGTTTAAACACATTAAGAGGAGTGCACAAATCGTAGCCAGGAGGGAGCAATCAGAAAAGGGCTCCTGGAAGAAGTATAGTGTGAGCTGTGTTTCGAAGAAAGAGTAGAGTTTATGTATGGATATGTATACATATATTGTATTTAACATATACTTTAATATATTTAACATGTATTGGTCTGCCTGCCATCTGGTGGAGGGGGTGGAGGGAGGGAGAGAGGGAGAGGAAAAGTTGGAACAGAAGGTTTTGCAAGGGTCATTGCTGAAAAATTACCCATGCATATATCTTGTAAATAAAAACCTATAATGAAAAAAAAAAAAGAAAGAAAGAGTAGAGTTTAAGTAACTATGTATACAAACTGTTTTCTTTTCCTCAGCTTCACCTTTTAGAATTCTCAGATCCTTCAAAGCTCAACTCAAGTACTACCTCTGGCCACACATCATTCCTGCTCAAAAAACTCAAAAAACTTCTTCCATCTCCCTAAGCCAAACACAAATACTTCTATTTGGCTTTGACAACAACCTGCCTCTAAACTTCCCTTTCTTGCCTTGTTATACATACATACTGCTTCTCTTCATTTACTTAATGGTCCAACAGAACTGGCATTCTTCAAATTCTTTACATGTGATGTTTATGAGAAACATGATATGGACAAATTTAGACATCTCCATGTCACATGCTTATATAGACTGTTTGTGCTAAAGCTTTCTGGGCTGGTATTATTCTGATCAGCCAATGTCAGTTATACTGTACCTTGACTCCAACATAGTGACATCATTTTGGTCCTCTTCACAGCAGTCCATCAACCAGTGGTCTTCTATTTCTTGTTTTTAAGCAGTTTCTTCTGAAGCTTGCAATACATTTTCCTCCTCACCTCTGTCTCTAGAAATCTTGGTCCTTAGCTTGTATTCCACTGTCTACACAAGCACCACATTCTATATTATTTCCTTCAGCTATTAGTATCTTCTCTCTTTTCTGCCCCTTCTAGTTTCAACATATTGCCATTACATAATAGTAGATTTTGGACTTGGGAGAGAGATTGATAAGATTAGTTTTAAATAGATGATGGTGGTAGTATATCTAAATATACTTGTGCTGTTTGCAGTTGAAAATATTGTACCTGACATGTAAATATTTTAGTAAATATTTGTAAAATAAATGGATGAAATAATTATAATAATTATAAATTATAATTGATGAAATCAGATTCTTATTTATATTATATATATTGGGTAATCATATAGAAATTGTATTATTTAAATTCAATTATTAAAATGTATGCTATAAAGGCAGCTAGTTGGTGCAATGGATAGAGTACCAGACCTGAGTTCAAATTTGGCCTCAGACACTTAACATATCCTGGCTTTGTGACCCTGGACAAGTCACTTAACCCCAATTGCCTAAGTATGTGCCGCTCCCCTCCTGCCCCCCCCTGCCCCCATCCGTCCATCCCTCAAAAAAAGTATGCTATAAATTCAGTGTTGCGGAAATACAGGTGATGAATTGAAATTAGGCATAAAGATTCTGACAGTCTTTGTAGAAAGGGTTAATAGAAGCCATGAAAATGAAGAACTCACCAAATGAATAAATTTACATAAGAATATCAGGTGGTTTTGACAGAGAAGGATTAGAACTCAGGTTTCAGAGTGAAATACACTTTTGGACATGGCCAGTGTGTAAATTGATTTTGCTTCACTCTGCATTTTTGTTACAAATTTTTTCTTTCTTTGTTTCTTCCTTCCTTCCCTCCCTCCCTCCCTCCCTCCTTTTTTCTTTTCCTCTCTTCCCTCTTTCCTTTCCTCTCTCTTTCCTTTTCCTTTCTTCCTGGATGTCATTAAATAGATGCCTTTTAATTGAAAAACAAAATAGATGCTTGTTAATGGAAAAATAAAAGTTATATCAAAGAAAAAAAAAAAAAGGAACAGGAATTTGAGATGAGGCTTCCAAAAGCTCACAAGGTGATTTATTCTTGTGGCTAACCCTTAATTCCTCTGTGTGTGTATGTGTGTCCTTTTTAAAAAAAATAGTTCCATTGTTAATGTGCCTGGTGAATCTACCCTTCGGCGGGATTTCTTAAGACTGCAACAGGAAAACAAGGAACGCTCGGAGGCTCTACGGAGGCAACAACTTCTACAGGAACAGCAACTCCGAGAGCAGGAAGAATATAAAAGGCAGCTCCTGGCAGAGAGGCAAAAACGCATTGAGCAGCAGAAAGAGCAGAGGAGACGACTGGAAGAGGTAGTGACAGGATGAAGGGTTCACTGTGTTCTTTCTTTTACTCTGGTTGTTTTAAAACAAAGTAGCTTTAAGACTCCACTTGTCTTCAGAAAAAAAGCTTCTACTCACCTAGGCATAACCATTCAGAGCCTGAGGAAGAGGTGTTTGTCTCAAGTAAACAGTACCCCCACTTCTCCCTTCCCCTCCTATACCTTTAAGGAAAAACTTTATAATGCATAGAACTGGTCAGTAATGGAGTAGACTAATGGGGAAAATGAATTACTACCTTCACTAGATGTTTTCAGTCACAGAGCAAATGATCCCTCATCAGAACATAGTGGAGAGAATTCATTACAAATTCAAGAAAAGTGATCAAAAAAAAAATTAGAGTGTTGGTAACCTTGGAAGGCACAGACTCAGTTGAATGTTGAGGTAAAAAGACTGGGGGGAAAAAGTGAGTGGGGCATCAGAATTTGGTGACTGTATGGAAATTGTTGGTTTGGTTTGGTTTTGAAAAGCTGCTTGGTAGCACATTGAATTCTGGCTTTGGAGTCAGGAAAACTCAAATTCAGATCTGATGTCAGATCTTTACTACCTCTTTGATCCTGGCAAGACACTTAATCTTTGTTTGCTCAAGTTTCTTTAGCTATAAAATGGGGATAATAAACATTACCTAGTTTTCAGGGTTGTTGTGAAGGTCAAATAAGATAATAGTAAAATAGCACAATGCTTTGCAGAGAGTACACTATATAGTGCAGATAGAATACTACATAAATGCTAGCATCTATTATTATTACTACTACTACTTTTTTTAAAAAAAATTAATTTATTTATCTAGGGGAGGCAATTGAAGTTAAGTGACTTGCCTTCTCACAGCTACTAAGTGTTTGAGGTTGGATTTGACCTCAAGCCTTCCTGACTCCATTGTGCCATCTAGCTGTCCCTGTTATGTTCTTTATATATTGTTTTATACACACACACGTGTGTGTGTGTGTGTGTGTATATGTATGTATATATATATATATATATATATATGTATGTGTGTATATATATATATATATTCTTTAAAAATTGTTTTGATTGGCTTTAAAAAACAAAAACAAAAAACCTTTCTCTTCCCAATAACTTCTCACTTAACCCATAAGTAATTATTAAGCTCCTCTTATCGAGTACTGTGCTATCCTTAGAGAATTCAATTATAAACAATGAAACAATCCTTATGCTTTATTGAGTTTGCATTCTGGGGGAGACAGTAAGTATATACATGAAAATGCTTGTGTATGTACATATGTCTATGCATATATATGTCTGAATAATATATATGTAAAATTATGCAGAATATATTGTCTAAATGTAGAATAAATATAAATATACACCAGGTAGTTAACACTTGTTTAGGAGACAGGGTCCTTGAAATTGTAATTAGGAAGAGCTTCATGTAGGAAGTAGTGCTGTTTTGAAAGGAATCTTTGAGGTAGAGTAAGGATAGAGTTCATTCCAGGTCTGGGTGGATGATCAATACAAAGTCACCACAATGGGAAATGAAATACTATATATAAGCAAGAGAGAAAAATCCATTTTGATGAATTCTGGATGTATGAGAGGAATTAATTTCAGTGAGACCAGAAAGATAAGGCCACATTGTAAAGGGATTTAAAGCTAAGTAGAGGAGTTATTTTTTTATTCTAAAAAAGTGTGACTAGTCACTGTAGTTGATGATGTTGGATTTGGCAACTTTGGAGAGAGCAGTTTCAGTTGACAGGAGTCAGAAGTGAGATTCCATTGCAAAGGAATGGTTTAAGGGAGGCTACAAACATCAACAGCTTTTTCAAGGATTTGGCTGAGAGAGGGAGGATGGAGATATAGGCAGCAGGGAAAGAACCAGTAGTTGACAGGGAGAGATTGATTGGAAGGAGAGGGAAGGAAATGAAGTTGTATTCTATTGGAAAAGATGGATCTTTATGAAAATCATGTTTAGTTTCAGTCATAAGAAAACATTTTTATTGGGCACCTGATATCTGTGTTGGACATTGAAGGATAGAAAAGGAGTATAAGATATGCCACCGATCTGAAAGATCAGGAGTTTTAATGACTTATAAACTGACATGAATTTGTAAAGTAATCTAGTAGCCACCTACCTCCAACCCCCCCTTCAAAAATTAATGTGATTGTAGATTACATTAAAGAGAGGCATTATGTTCAGGATAGGGAGGTGAGAGTCTTTCTGTACTCTGCCTTGGTTAGACTATGTCCTAGAATACTGCATTTAGTTCTGGCCACCATAGTTTAGGGAGAATATTGATTAGCTGGAGAGCTTTTAGAAGAATATTCTTGGTAGGAAGAACCAAATGAAGATCATTTATAAGAAATGGAATTTTTCGATTGTAGAACATTTAGTGGAAGTTAATTGTTAATAGCTGTTAAGAATTTATAGCACTGATAGAAGGGAAAAGATTAGCTAGGTTTTGCCCTAGTCTGGGCTATAAACTTCTGGGCCTGGAAGTGGGAAGACTTATCTTTCTGAATTCAAATCTAGCCTGACACTAGCTGTGTGACCTGGAGCAAGTCATTTGATCTTGTTTGCCTCAGTTTCTTCATCTGAAAATGAGCTGCAGTATCTTTGCCAAGAAAACCATAAATGGGATCACAGAGAGTCTGACACAAGTGAAACAATTGATTATCAAATGGAATAGATGTTTGGCACTACTTAATAGAAGAAATTGGTGGAGAGTGTAAGGAAAAAGTCTTAAAAAATTGAAGCTATCTAAAAGTTTAATAGGCAAGATCAGAGACTTTCTCTATTTCTTTTTTCTCACAGCTTATCACAGTACCTTGTACAGCTCTTAATATATGCATGTTGATTTAATTTTAAGCAAAAAATGACTTCTCTTGTAGGATATGTCCTATGAAGAATTTTTGCTGGTTATTGGTTAGATCTTGATTAGACTAGATTGTTTGTAAATTCCCTTTCCAACTCTGGGATGCTTTGATGGATTAGGCCATATGACCTCTGAATTCTCTTCCAGCTTTATGACTGATTATTGGTCATTGTCTTAGAGATGATCCATGGGCTTTTAAAGAACATTATCTCACTTGATCCTCATGACAAATGAAGCAGGTTAGTGAAGGACTGAAACTGAGAATTAGGGACTTGCCCAAAATATGCAGCTAGTAAGTTAATGAAACAGAATTTTCAATTTAGGTCCTGAATAACTTCTGGTTTATTTTACATGGTCACTATTTTTAAAAAGAGAGAGAGAGAGAGAGAGAGTGTGTGTGTGTGTGTGTGTGTGTGTGTGTGTGTGTGTGTAGAGAGAGAGAATTTATGTCCAGCCCCCAAAGTGAATCTAATTACTCTTATTTTTTAACATATGTAAAACTTAGGTTCAGGGACAGCACAACTGGAATACTGGAGGATCAAGTAAAATAACACATTTAAAACATTTTTTAAACCCCAAAGCTCTTATTACTATTTTTGTTGTTGTTAACATCACTGTTGTTATTATAATCATCTTGAGTGCAGAAGAACATTAACCCAGAGATGAATCTTTTTGCCAGAAATTCTAAGGTAGCTTTTATCATACATGTCCAAGGTCATGACTTATGTAGCTATTATTTTGTGTTTGTTTGATGAAGTATACTGTAAATTGTATTAATTTTTCTCCCTAATCCCTCACAATGATCAACAGTAGGTATAAAGCACCAAGTGGTTGTGATTTGCCCTCATTGCACATGTTAATATATCTGAACGGTACTGAAACAATTTTCTGAGAGTAGAAATTTAGTTATTGATTCATATTCTGTGTCTGATTAGAGAATCATTGAATTCTTGTTATCTGTGTTGAATTATTAAATTCTGATCATTGAATTTTTGATTAGAGAACCATTGAATTCTAGTCATCAATGTTCTCTGTCAGGAAACATGATTTTAGTAAAGTTTAGGGTTAGATAGCATTGATGCTAGACTTAGAATTGGAGTTGACTGAAATTCAAATCTGGTTTTAAACATTTGCTAGCTCTGTGATACTGGGCAAGTCCCTTCCCCTTGTTTTTTTCATGGATAAAAATAAGAATAATAGCAGCATCAACCTTCTAGAATTGATGTGAAGATCAAATGAAATAATATGTATAAACTATTTTGCAATGTAAAATATTTTGTGATATACAAATACAAATATTTCATCAATATCTACATCCCATCATGATTGTCCTTTTCTGGGAACTCTCCTGTACTGTAGTTGGGAACATAGTGTCCTTCAGGATTTGAAGCTATAGATAGAAAAAATGTTTTGATACTATATACTACTTGTCTATCAATAGATATTGCTTGCTTACCATTATGAGAAAGAAGGGGACAAGGGAAGGAAAAATGAAGAGCAGAGGAACCTAATACCAATGGTTCTTGAAAAAGAGAGGAGAATGCTCAGTAAGTGTGAAGTTTGATTCCCAAATTTCTGGGAATTTAGAGCAGAAATATGGAAGAAGAGAGTTTATTATGGTGAATTCACATGCCTCAGTTGGCCATGTCTCTCATGGAATTCGCCATTTTGGTACACTAAAGTAACTAAAGGAGTTTGATGTTCTGGACCAATCATAGCCTAGGACAGTTTCAAGGATAAGGAAGATGCAAAAAGCCTTTTCCATGCAGCCTTTAACATCTCCCATCTGTTTGCTGCTATTTGGAACTGTTTTCAGGGGAGACTAATTCTTTCATTTAACAATTAGAGATAAAAGGCCTCATATATTTTCCTTTTGAGAATTTGGTTATAATGTGAAATGGGTTATAAAGTGGGGAAGCACTGAAGCCTAAAGTGGGGAAGGAGGTTGCCGCCAGAGAAGACCAAGGTTGCCAAAACAGATCTCCTGATGTGGCCAAATAGAAACTGGACAAACTCTAAGCAAGAACTGTTATTTCCCTTAAGATTTTAAATATTTTGGACATTCCTTCTTTGATTACATTTGCAAGCTCCTTTAGCACCCTGAGATGTAATTCATTCTGGGCAAGCAGTTAAGTCCTCTCTTTATAACTCCTCACTTACCTGAAATTCCCTCTTCATACTTTTTTTTTTTGGGGGGGGGGGGAGAGGGAGGGAAGTGTTTATATTTTGACAATCATTTTTGTTGGAAAAGTATTTTAGAATGTCTACTATCTCTTTGTCCTCTGTGACAATTTCATTATATCCCCAATTATAGGGCTTCTCCTTTTTTATTTCTAATATAAATAAATTTGTTTAATTGTTCAAAGTATTTTTCGTGATTATCACCTCATTTTGAACTTTTGAGACTTCCTTTCTCTCAATATTTTGGTTGTTTCCTACTATTCTGTTGTATTTCTATTTGCTCATCTGTAAGACAGCACCTATGTGGTCATACCTATTCCTCCTTTCCCTCTGAAATGAAAGGAGAGGAGTCCCTTTCATTGAGACTTATATGTAGTTATATGGGAAGAATTTTTTAAAATTTGGTTTTTTAGAATTCTCATTCCTTGAGCTATAATTATGATTCATTTTACAGTTTCTGGTGATAAGATTCTCTTGATCTTTCTAAATTTTTTTTTGAAATTTGCTTCCTGAAAGCCTATGGGAGCTAGATACTGGTATAATGAAAATGCAGAGTTCCCTAGTTTGACATTTGTGTGACTTTGCATAAAGTATTTAACCCTCTCTGAGCCTCAGATATCTCGTTTTTTAAATGAGAGGGTTGGACTAGATAAGATCTAATGTTGCATTTACCCCTAAATCTGTGATTTTTTTTTTTCCATCCAGTGTTCTTATTCCTTGCTATTACAAACTACCTTGCCAGGGCTTAAGTGACTCACAAATGCCAAATTGTTATCTTTTAGGTGGGAGGAAAAACCCATAAAACAAAAAAACATTGTTAGAAATAGAGGAGAGGAAAGAGATCTAGTATGGAAAGTAGTTTAGTATGAAGTTTAATTACAGGACTTGGGGAATTAAAAGTTTTAAACAAATAATGATAATAAAATGTGCCAAGTACTTACTATGTATTTCTTGGCTATGAAGGAGGAAACGGTGGATGAACTCCCTAACCTCTCCCCAAGGGTTTTTAAATAATATTTTAATGCATTTTAAAGTAATAAATATTTTCCTCATCAATTCCTTCTTCTTTACCCTCAGTTATAAAACATCCTTTGTTTTGTAGTCTGTTTAAAACATTTCATTTGCAAGTATGATTTTTAATATGCACCCAAGTCATAAAACTATGAAGAATATTGATGTGGTCATAAAGCAAGGCAAGACATTCAAGACAATGTCTAAACTGTTTTACAAAGATGTTGTCTATCCTGTTTAACATCTGGGATGGAGATTCTGCAGTCTCCCTTGATAACCCGTTCTAGTTTTTTTATCACCTATAGTATTGAACTGTCTTCTTGGTTAGTCATTTTTGAAGATGGAGAACAACAGACGTTTGGGAGAAGCAAAAGAGCTTCTCTTTTCCTCCCATTATTAAAGTTGCTAATGTGGAATCCCCACACCAAATCTTTGCTAAGTTTTGATGATTTTGTGGTTTGTCCCTTGTGCATGATAAGGACCAAAATGACATTATGATGTTAAGGTCAAAGTATAGTATCTGATTATGGCTGATCAGACCAATATGAGTTCCGATCTCTATCACAGATCAGGTATGTACAATCTGATCATTTGGGAAGGAGATGTTTCTAAATTTGCATACCTCCTATTTCTTTAATGAAAATTAGTAGGAAATTGTTCAAATGAATTTCATTTTTAAAGACTATTATTTGGTATCAGAATAACTTGTAATATCTTGGTATGAAAGAACCCTTTTAAAATATCAGACACAACTATTGACTTAGAAAATAGTTAGAATAGTATTTGCCCAGGAATCTTAGGAAAATTTGGAAATCTTTGTACAGTGCTCTGTAAAGAGAGAAAAGAATTTTAAAAGTCATGATGACATCAACTTGCAGAAGCCAAACATTCAAAGATTTAGTATTGTCTTTTGGATGGAGGAGAGTTTTATAAGGATGAATTTGAGAATAATGTTAAGAATTCAATTCTTTGGGATTTTGTCATTTGCATCATACTTATAGTATTAATTCATAGACTAATGATCTTTAATTGGGCATTTGCACATTTATTTTGACATTGTTTTTGTGTTCTAGTATAAGAATAGTTCAAATTATTTATCAAGATATTATGTTGGAGCTTTATGTTAATAGATTTAGTTAAAACTTTTAAAGACTAGTGGCTGTTAGGACAGCATAGTTCATGATGGGGATTGATAATGTTTTAAATTGAAGCTGTGGAGCAAAGGAATTGGGGTATATAAAATATATATAAATATTAAAATGGAATCATTAAGGTACCTTTTTCTTTCTATTCATCTTTCTATTCTATAAAGACACATTCTTGCTTTATAGAGGGAGAGTTCAAAAGGTAGTTATTCATGGCTCATCCTTCATCTTTTTTGCTCTGGAAAGAATAGGTTGGATTTAGGAATATAAATCTTTTTTTTTTTTTTTTTAACTGAAGCAATTGGGGTTAAATGACTTGCCCAAGGTCACAGAGTTAAGAAGTGGTAAGTGTCTGAGCCTAGATTTGAATTCAGGTCCTCCTGATTTCAAGACTAGTGCTCTTTCCACTGCGCCACCTTGCTGCCCCCAGTATTAATATTTTTTAAAGGAATATTATTAGTGGCCTTGGAGAATTGGTTTTATTAAGTCTGATTATTTCCCCAGCCTCCTTAATGCAGACTTCCCATGGGACCTTAGAACTAAGTTTTGTTGCTCTGAGTTCTTTTTTTTTTTTTATGAGATAATTCTGAATTCCCTTACCATTGTTGCTTTGGGATCATAATGTTTACACATCAAAATGTGTATACGAGGAGAGAAAGAAAAAGAGATTGTAACAAGAAGAGTATAAGTTTTCATCATATTCCTTTGCATTTTTTTCAGGCTTTGTTTATGAAATTTTTTTGAGTTGTCTTGAATTATGGAATTGCTGAGAAAAGCCAAGTCCATCACAATTGATCATCACACAATCTTGTCATTACTCAGTGTTCTCCTGGTTCTGCTTACTTCACTCAGCATTAGTTCATATAAATCTTTCCAGGCTTTTCTGAAATCAGCCTGCTCATCTTACATTAAATTCATATACCATAATTAATTCAACTATTCCCTAATTGATGGCCATTCTCTTTTATTATTTTTTGGGGGATTTCAACAGTAACATCGTTGAATCATATGAAGCATTTTTATAGACCTTTGGGCCTAGTTCCAAATTGCTTTCCAGAATGGTTGGATCATTTCACAACTCCACTAACAATGCATTATCTGGTAGGGGGATTAGTTTTTATGGAAGCTCCTAACCAGGAGTGAGAAGTTGGGGTAGGAATAGGGACCATATCAGTATTATGTAATGGAGAGAAAGAAAAAAGAGGGATACTCTTAATTCTTTTCTTCCATTATACTTCCCCCCTTTCTCTTTTCTTTACTGTCTTTCTGCTTCTCTTCTTCTCTCCCTCTCTCCTTCTCTCCTTCCCTATTTCACATTCCTCACTAAATATTTGGTGCTTGGCATGCTATACTTGAAAATTACATAGAATGGGCTGGTTGCTGACAATAAAAAGATAAGGATTAGTGAAGGGAAACTCCCAGGTTTTGTATCCTTCTCATGGGGACAATTTGTCCTGTTGTGCTTACAGATTTGGTTTGGAGTTTAAACTAGTAGTGTTTTACTTTCTTGTTTCCCTTTCCTTGAAGATGAGAGGCACAGGTCGTAGGGGAGAGGCAAAAGGAGAACAGAGGTTAAGGTATACTACTAGTTGGATTGTGAAAATAAATAATCAGAAGAGGAAAAGTATCATTTTATTTTGTTTTTAAGATATGAGATTAGAACACGAGTCAATAACATTTTTATTTTGGCAGAAAAAGGCTGGGTTTCTTGCAATAGATTAGTTCTATATTAATTCATTAGATTCTTACAGTGGTAGGGTAGGTGTGATTAATTATCCCCATTTTACAGATGAGAAAACTTGAGACAGGCAGACAAGTTAAGTAGTCACATAATTAGTTGGTGTCTGAAATGGAAGGTGAATTCAGATCTTTCTGACCCTCAAATCCTTTGCTCTATACACTGAATCAAATTACATTTCTTTAAAGTGCTGTTTAACATATAACATTATTTTTTCACTTCTCTAGGAAGACATTGAAGACTAGATTTAAAAAATAAAATGTTGATATGGGTTAGAAATCAAAGAAACAAAAACCCCCAGGAAGGGATTTTGCTCTATCTGATTTCAAGCTTGTTTTAAATAAATTAGTTGCTTGGTGGCATACCTTGCTGTCTTACTCCAAACTCCTATTTGTTAAATTCAATATAATAAAGTTGTCTTGGTCCATAATAACCATTTCCTATGTCTTTTAGGTTGTTGAATTATAATAGTTAAAGGCTTGATGGGGAGATAGTACAATATAGAAGACTGGTTTCTTGGACTGAAGATTTTTTGTTTGTTTTTTTCAGTTGAAATGTAGTAATTAGGCAGTATCACCAAAACTTCCTGCTTCCTGTTTGTAAATATTTATTCTAGGCATCATAGAAACTATTGCCACAGAATAATAGCAGAAAAATAGTAATTATTTTCAAATTTTCATTAAATATTATTTTCAGCATAGTTTGGTAATGTGGATTCATTGAGTAATATTCCAGTTATCTTTGGTGACTGTCTGCCATTTTCTCCTCTCCTTTCTCTTCTGTCCTGTCCCCTTTTCTTTTCTTTCTTTATCTTTTATACTTTTCCCTTCATCTAGTTGTTAAATTTTTCCTTTGCTTTTTCATTTGTTGTCTTCAGGGATATAGGTTGAGTATTGTAGGAGGGAAGATGAAGAGGACCTTTTCTTTTCCCCCCTAATAGTCTTCCCTGTTGATTGTGCTTAACTTATTTATATACTTTTACCTCTTCCCTTCTGTGTGTCCAACATTTGTGAAAAGGTTAATTGAAGTTATAGATATCATTTTTGACTGTGCACATGCTAACTGGTTGTGGCAGAGATTTGACCCCATGTTACTGCATACGCAAAAGCCAGCATGAAAGCCCAAAACTTATCTATGTTCCCCTAATTCTGTAGCAACAAAGAAGAGAGCGTGAAGCTAGAAGGCAACAGGAGCGTGAGCAGAGGAGGAGAGAACAAGAAGAGAAAAGGCGCCTGGAGGACTTGGAGAGAAGACGGAAAGAAGAGGAAGAGAGAAGAAGGGCAGAAGAAGAGAAGAGGAGAGTAGAGAGAGAGCAGGTGAGTCTATGAAAGAAGGTAACAATGCAATTATTTTTAAGGTATGTTTCTTTTGAGGTGATAAAAAAATTTGATTTTTTTTTTTTTAAGGAAGTAGAAAGTCACAATCCTGAATAAAGCAATGTATTTAGGAGGATTATTAATTGAATGTTTTATCTTTTTTGGTAACTTAGTCATAAATGGAATATATAGCTATATGAGAATTATATGACCTTATTATTCAAATTGAGTGATTACTGAATAGTAATTTACTGAGAAAAGATACCTGAAAATAGCTTTAGCACTTAGATGTGTGTCACAGAAGTTTAAGATTATGACTATAGTTAATTATTAATGCTACTTTTTTGCCTTAATTATAATGGGTCTCTTATTACATTGAAAATTTGTTGATTAAAAAAAAATTGACAAAGGGTTTCAGAAATTAGTAGGAGCAAATTGGATCCTCTGGTGAGTTCAAATGCTGGATAATTATTGAGATCACATAAGAGAAAGTAAAAGCAAAATTTTTCTGTTTTTTTCCTCAAGCCACTTTTTAGTCATTGCATTTTATTAAAGTCACCTAATGACTATATTTAGAAATGACCATTAATTGCTGAAAAAAGTGTAGACACAGTAGTTTGATTTTGATTAATCCAGTTGTTAAGGTATATGTTTATTTTCTATTACAGAATTTTATTGGTTTGAACCAGATCACTAATATTATGTCTCCCCATTTTTTGTCTGATAACTTTCTTTCCTTTTAATTTCCCCTTAGAAAGAGAAGAGCTAGTTCAAGTAATGTTCTAAGCTCACACTGAAATACTTACCTTGCCTAATTATGTCTTTCAAATTTGCTTATTCAGCTACTCTACTTGTTTACTAAACTTAAATACCTCAAGTTTTGTAAGAGTTGGGTTGCATGTACATCAGATTGCACTTCTATTCACTCATTCATTCATTTCACATATATTTAGTAAAAACCTATTTGTGCATGTGAATCTTGAAGCTTAAAATTTCTGTTTTCTTTAATCATGCTTGAAGTTGGTGCCTAGTTCATAGTATTTATTTAAATGTCCGTTTGTTTTGAAATGTTATTTATATTTGTAATTAAGGTCTTTAAAGAATTCAATATATTTTCTGATTATTTCAGTAGTTTTGAGAGATCGAAAGAATTCAGTATGTTTTCTGATTATTTCAGTAGTTTTGAGAGGTTGATTGGCTTCTGTGTTTTAGATGGAAATACAAACTAATATTAAGTTAAATGAAGATACAGAGCTAGAAGTGGTTTGTTAGTGAAGCTTATACTTTATAAATTTGCACATTCTGCATCTCAACTTATAATGTTTTAAAATTCTCAATGTCAAATGAAGATACAGAGCTAGAAATGTTCTGCTAGTGATGCTTATACTTTGTGAATTTGCACATTCTGAAGCTCAACTTATAAAATTCTAAAATTCTCAGTGTCACTTTTGTGACTTTTTTCTTTCTAGAACAAAAATTACTATGAAAGCCTTGCTATAAGGAGCATGCTTTGTGTACATATGTGTTTGTGTATGTAAATTTATGTTCTGTGCAATGGGTGAATTATGCTAGGCTTTATTTGTAGCTTGGACAAAATATTTTCTTGAATTTTGAAATGATAAAGATAGGAAATCTATGAATGAATCTATCAAAGGACAATTACATTTTAAATCTGTGTATATCAGAAAATAAAATTAGTTTGGTGTCAAATTTTATTTGTGAATATTTGCCATTACTTACGGCAGTGGTAAACTTTAGTAAGGGTATGCTCGAGGGTGATGAGATTTTATGGATATAGAGATTGAAAAGAGGCCAGAATTGAAGTGTTTCAGTCAGTGTCTTTGGGGAAAACTAGTTTTCTTTTTCTATTTGCTGTTTGTGTACAGTAAACTCTGTTACATAACCCTTCACCAACCAGAATTCATAGCTAGCCTATTCTTTTTGTTAAGTCTCTTTCTGACCACAGCAATGATAACATAGGGGAAAGTGGTCTCTAGAGGTAAAAGTTCACAAAATGGAACTGTTTTCCCATGAAAAGAATATTTGGGGGGCTTTAGAATGGTCCTTCCCTATTCCCTTACCTTCCTCCCCTGATACTTTTACCTATATCCTTTATTAGGGTAGGAAGTTAGGTTATTGTGTCATTTAGAAAAGAGGGTATAAAATGATCTGTAGTTCTTAAAAGTGCTTTTAGATTGTTCATCTATAAAGTAATGGGAATATATGACCTCTGAGGTCCTGTAAGATCTTAAGTTTATGATCCCATTATAAGATCCTTTATCTCATTTGAAACTAGAAAATTATTCTGTGATTTAGATAGATCAGGTACTATTAAAAAAATAGCCAGAGTAAGGTTTAATGACATGCCACATAAGTTGTCATTGGTGGAATTGAAATAGTAATCCAACTCTGATTCTCAATACACTGGTATTTTCATTATAGCATGACAGTGCCTGGACTTAGGACACCCAAGATAGGCATTTCAGCATTCAAAAAATACATTTTGGAGGTGATTAGCTGTTTTCATTCTTTAATGGCTTTCCTTGTCAAAAGTAAAAAATAAACAACAACAAAAGCCAAAGAGGGTCACTAAAGACCTGCTTTTTATTATTTTATAAATAAAAATTATAAATAAAATGACAAATTACAAAAATAATATAAAGTTACAATAAAAATTATAAATTAAAATTACAGAGAGTTGATAGCTTTTATTTATATTTAAGTATTTCCAGGTGACTTCAGAATCATCCAAGAAAGATACAGATATAACCAGAAATATTTAGCTGCTATGTTTTCTTGTATGCCTTTTTTAAAATGGATAATCTCTGCATGGTATATATGTTAACTCTATTAACCAGAAGTTTTGATTAACCAGAATACCCCCAGTTTCCCAACTATATTAAATAAGCAATAGTTTGCTATATTTATGAATTGAATTGTTGCTCTTCTAAAGTCCATCATTCACATCTCATCAGATGCTCACATGTGTATACAAATACACAGTTACATGTTTCACTAGATTATGTGTCCTTATTTTATCATCTAAATAGGATTTTTTGGACCCATTTTAAGTCTAAGGCCTTTAAAGAATGTTTTTTTTCAGGCAATTAGTGAACTCTTGCCAAAGGTGTTTGGGGACAGAAGTTCTTGGTGTTTTCCACTTAGGTGGTTCTGATGCATTCCTTTTGAATAAATTGATTGCTGGGTAATTTCTATGTGACAGGAGTATATCAGGCGACAGCTAGAAGAGGAGCAGCGGCACTTGGAAATCCTTCAGCAGCAGCTGCTCCAGGAGCAGGCCATGTTACTGGTAAACGCACTGTATCTGTTTTGTTCCGTAGCTTTAGGGTTCTTTTATCTGGCCAGGCCCAGGACTTTCCTTCAACCCCCAATTCCCAGTTAGGCACAGCTGCGCTCACTGTATGAACAATGGAGTTGTATTAAATGGACATTTCTGTTAATGTAGTGGGTTGACAGACACAACACTGAGAGGAATACTCTGTGGTCACACTGCTTTGGGTACATCCAGAGGAGGGCTTATTTATTTATTTATTTCAACAATTTGAACTCTTCTGGTTTTGGTGATTAAGGTTGTTGTTTTTATTTCTTTGTTTGTTTTTTGTTTTCTTTTTTGTTGTTGTTGGGTTTTTTGTTTTTGTTTTTTTTTGTGTAGACCTTGGCATTTATAGAAAGATCTTAGAGTGGTTAACGTCTTGGATTCCAAGCACACACCATATAAAATTAACTGGGAGCAATGGTTTATTATTGTAACATATGTAGCCTTTGTTCTAAAAGCATCACATCTTTATTGAAATCATTATCTTTAGGAGGGAAGCCACTTTGGTCCTAATAATCCAGTAATTATTATGGTTAGCAGTATTCTGTCAGGTTTTCCTACAGGTACCATGCCATGTAAAAATCCCTGTCTTTTGCTGCACCAATAAATCAATCAATAAATAAAAGGAGAGGGGGAAAAAAAACAGGTGGTTTATTTTCCCTCCAGGGGCTTGATAGATTAGCAACATTCTGTTGCTTTGATCATTCTCTCCTTCCTAAAGGAATACAGATGGCGGGAGATGGAAGAACATCGGCAGGCAGAGAGACTCCAGAGGCAGTTACAGCAAGAGCAAGCGTATCTCCTGTCCTTACAGCATGACCATAGGAGGCATCACCAGCAGCAACAACAGCAGCAACAGCAGCAACAGCAAGAAAGAAATAAACAGAGCTATCACCCTCCTGAAACTAAACCTCACTATGAAGCTGCTGAAAGATCTAGAGAGGTAACTGTCTCTTTCGGCTAAAATGATCTGTCAGAGGTCACACAGCTATTAAGCCAGCATTCCTTTCTAGGATATTCTATAGCTGCCCCCGTGACAAGTTTCAGTTGAAAGATAAATTAAAGATCAGAGAAAGACAGGCAAACTGAATGTGCAGTGGGAATGATGTAGCCAAATTAGCCTTAAATCTTTTAAAAAATGTTTGAATAAATTTATTTTTATAAACCTCTTCTAAAGAAAGGGGGAGAGAAAGAAGACAAGGATATATGACAGGTAGGTTATTGGGCTGTTTTGCTGTTAGATATGAAGTTACAGATTACCACATAGCATTTCAAGGATAGGAAAATTTGACCATATGGTTTATGCTTTCTGAGTTTTTTGGATAGTCCTAAGCCTGTGAGTTAATGAGCTAATTCTTGAATATTAGACAACACAGAAGGAAGGCACTAGTCTTAGAACTGACTCAAAGAGATAAAGACATTTTCATATATATTTCCCCGTAGAGACCAAGTCTGTAATTTCACAAAAACATACTAAATTTAAATCTGCTAAGAGCTCTAGGTCTGGTCCTCTATAAACAATGATAGCTCTGCTATTTTTTAGAAGAATATGAAAAAATATGGGTTTGTTTTGACATCTTTTCCCTAGCAAAATGTGCAGGTTTTTAGTTTTTTTGCTTTTTGAAATGTGCTTTAATTGCAGCTAGCTATGAAGATTATTTTTGACTACCTTGTACTAACAAACATTAACCATCTTCACTTTTTTGTCTTAAATTTTTGTTTTTCTGAAGCAAATTCTAATGTTCCTTTTTATTTTGCTGTCTTCTAGCTCTGCCTTTTCTAATACCAAAGGACAAATTAAAAAGGCTTCATGAAAGGCTAAAGTTTTAGGAAGCCTCTATAGGTATTTAAACTCTAGTTCACTAACAGTGAGTTATGTCTTCTATGCAGGTGGAAGATAGATTTAGGAAAACTAACCAAGGTTCCCCTGAAGCACAGTCTAAGCAGACAGGCAAAGTTTTGGAACCACCAGTGCCTTCAAGATCAGAGTCTTTTTCCAATGGCAACTCCGATTCTGTTCACCCTGCACTCCAGAGACCAGTGGAATCACAGGTAGCAGCAGGAAGTATGGTCGGGTCAGGGGAATCTATTGGAATATCTCACCAAGCTCTAGGACTGCGTTCTGTGCTGCAGTAAAATAACATTGTTTTCATTACCACTTAGAGAGTTTGAGGATGAGCAAAAGAGTTGTTTAGAAAGGGGATACAGATTAAAAAGGGTAGGAAGTAGAGAAGGTTCCTTTAAAAAGAACCTTGCTACTTGCCAATATTTATACAACAAATAATTATTAAATGTGTTTTGTATATTAGGCCTTCAATGAACAGGATACTGTAGGAGACATAGGGTAAAATAAACATAAGCTCTTTATTGAGTTTATAATCTAGTCTAATAAGAGAGATTAGACTTGGTTATGAATTAGTGGAATGCAAAGCATGAAAGCCCATGTTCAGGAAGATTGCTTCTGGCAGCAGAAAATGAAGAATAGCCTGGGGAGGAGATAGCCTTTGAAGTGATCTTTGAAATGAGGACACACAGGATTTGGGTAGACAAGCCAGAGCAGAAGAGACTAAAAGCAACATGAACAAAAACATGAATATAGGAAACTACTCCCCTTTAATATGCCTAGTTGTCTAGGAATGTTAAAGGGGAGTAGTGAAAATAAGATTGGAAAACTTGGGCTTAATTCAAGTCATAGAGGCCCTTTAATGATACAATATTAGTTGAAATTTCGGTTTTACTCTAAGGTATGCAGGATGCTTTATCAATTTTTACCTTGTTTAACTCTCCCAACAGCCTAGTGAGGGAATTTTTACTATTTATAGATGAGAAAAACAGCTGCCTGATCCTTAATCTTCTTTGATCTCGTCTTCCTCATCTATGAAATAATCAAGATGGGACTGAGTGACCATTGTGGCCTCTTTCAGCCCAAACCTTTGATCCTACAAGCATGAAAGAGATAACGAAATTTACCTAGGTTTATGTAGTCATCATTGGGTCAGAGGCAGAATTTTTTTTAGTAGGTAGTTGGAAGCCACTAAGAATCAGTTTTCTGGAAATGTTACAGTGGATAGAGCACCAGCCCTGGAGTCACTAAGACCTGAGTTTAAATCTGGCCTCAGATATTAGCTCTGTGACTATGGGTAAATCATTTAATTCCAATTGCCTTACCCTGCTTACACCACTCACCCCCCAAAATATTGCTCTGCCTGCAGCATCCAGGATGGATTGTAGATATCAGAGTTTAGAGGTGAGAAGAGCAGGTAGAAACTTTTATCACAGTAGTCCAAGTTAGGTGAGAATGGCAGCAGAAAAGAAGATAGATCAGAAGCAGAAATAATCTGATTTAGTAGCTGTTTGATTGACAAATGAGTTTATAATGATCCTAAGGTTTCAAGCTTGGAAGTTTGCTATTGATGGAAATAATGAAGTTAAAAGAAGAGTTAGATTATATTACATTTTATCAGCTTTACTGTAAAGATCTAGAACAAAAGATTTCTTTGTGTACCTTCCCTTTGTTTTTGAAGCCGAAACAGTACCTACCTGTTTCAGGCCTGTGGCTGCTGCCTGCTTTGCAATACTACTGCTGGGTATCTTTTTGCCAACACTGCATGGGCTTCATTTGTCCATGTTGAATTGTGGGGAATGGGGGAGAATGGATGCTAACTGATTTGCAGAACACACAACTCAACCTGCATTGAATAAAAGAGTTCACTTTGTTGAATTTCTAGAGAGCCAGCATTCTAAGAGAATCAGAAGTACATCCCGCTATCTCAAAAGGCTTGTGAGGATCTGCTTAAGGAGCCATATAATTTGGCACATTAGGAACCAAGTAGAAGTCTCATATAGTTTTTCAGTGTCCAGTGGTTAAATTCATGTCCTAAAACATAGCAGGGTTTTGTTTTAAAACTTCAGATGGGCATGACACTATTCTGAAACAAGCATTAATTTGTGGCAATGATTCCTAGAATATCAGTATTAAGCCCAAGGAATTGTAACAGGAGGTGGGAAGATATAAAAGCATTCCTCACTGGGAAGAGGGAACCCTTTTGTTTTTGATCTGCAGAAATAGTACAGGCCTAAGCAAATCCTTTACCTTCATTGGTAGAATCATAGCATAGACAGGGATGGAGAAATAAATTAAGAAAAGGAAAATGTCAGAAGAGGAGAGAATGGGAATATCTAGAAGAGAAAAATAGTAATTAATATGGTGAGGAATATCCTGCTTGAGTATCAAGTGACAGAAATTTTCTTAGGTGCCATTCAGGGGCCTTTAGCTTGTCTGTACACAGTGGCAGTAATCACTTGGCCAGAGTTTTAGTGCTCTTATATTCCAGGGTGGATAAAAGGAAAGTGAAGAGGTATTTCCATAAAGCCTGAAGATTTATTAATTGTAGAAAGAAATAATTTTATGAGTATGAATATCATTTATGGAATTTGGAAAATTGGAGCAGGCTTCCAGGCTTATAGACTGAATTTTCCTGACTTCTATTCCTAAAAGCAATCCATCCAGTTCCTCCTACACAACAAATAGTTCTTGCCTAAAGCAATATATGGTTACGATACATATGAAACTTTGGTAATCTACTCAAGTAGACTATTGTTATTTTTAAAATATATATTTTGGTTTTATGGTGCCTTTTCTTAAAAATAAAAAGGCCTCATTTTTCTAGAGGCTTTAAAATTGTTATATAAATCTCATTTTTTAAATGAGGATATTTGATAGGTAGTACCATTAACCCTGTGTGAAACACATGTAGCCTACCAACCAGGATTTTTATGCTTATATGCATAATGGTGATACATTCATTTTGATTTTTCTATTCTGTCTTTTCGTGTATTGTCTTAGCGTTCCTTTATGTAGTTTAATACTAATTGGTTAAATCCAGCTGACT
The DNA here is from genome assembly GCF_016432865.1 of Antechinus flavipes. Taxonomy (NCBI): domain Eukaryota; kingdom Metazoa; phylum Chordata; class Mammalia; order Dasyuromorphia; family Dasyuridae; genus Antechinus; species Antechinus flavipes. The sequence goes on along the minus strand of NC_067400.1, from coordinate 183,316,075 downwards.
AATAATTGTCACATTATTGAATTACATCTCACTCTTCACCTCCACTCACCTCTCAGAAAACCCCAAAACAAACCCAGCACTATGTTGCAAAATCTAGTGGGATGGTTTTTAAAACAGAAGGGTAAAGCAGAAAAGATTGGGACAGTGTTTTGAAAAATTTGGGATTTTTTATTGTTTTTAGAATGAACTTTTCTGGGACTGTAATGTCATAAAGACATCTGTCTTTAATTTTTTTATATGAATGTGCTGCTTCTTTGCTAATTGTGTTTGAAATTTAATCTAGCAGGTAATATCAAGATGAATGTATTTTGGTTTGCATGTTTGACAATGGTCTTTATCCTTTTTCCCTCCCCTTTCCTGTTCCCATCTTTGACATGTATGTGCATGTACCACATGGTTCATTAAAACTGTAACTCTCTAGGTGTGCATGTGGGACCCAGATTCTTAAGTCAGAGGTACCTGATATTGCCCAAATGCGTGTTCTCAAGGACTTTTCTTTACAGACATGCCTTTACATTTTTCTACATGTTGTGCCCTCTGGGTTGCTTTATTTTCTTCTGAGTGCCTTGCCTTGCCTTGCCTTGCCTTGCCTTGCCTTGCCTTGTCTTGCCTTCTGCCATCTCTAGTTTGTATTTCCCTTCTTGCCATTTCTTCTCTTTGGATTTGGTGTTGACTGGAAAGCCAGTTTTATGCAGAACGCATTGAATGTTTTGTGTTTTGTTTTCTTGTAAGGTACAATGGTCCCATCTGGCATCTCTCAAGAACAATGTTTCCCCTGTCTCGCGATCCCATTCCTTCAGTGACCCTTCTCCTCCCAAATTTGCACATCACCATCTTCGTTCTCAGGACCCATGTCCACCTTCACGCAGTGAGGTGCTAAGTCAGTGTTCTGAATCTAAGTCGGAGGTACCCGATCCCACCCAAAAGGCTTGGTCTAGATCAGACAGTGACGAGGTGCCTCCAAGGGTAAGGAGTAGAAAGACAGATGATACATTTTTAAGGGTGTGGTCACTCCATCAGAGTTAATGGGGCAGTGAAACTTAATAGAAGGGTCTGTGCTGTGGGGAGGGACATTAGAAATAGATAGTTGTGCTTAGCCAACAGCAGGTGGAGCTAAAATTATTTGAAGCTTAAGCCTAGAAGAAATAGGCTTCCAGATCAAATGCAATTAGCATTGACAGATGTCTTATAATGGCATACAAGAGCCAAGTGATTTATTTCACACTAATAACAAAACACTTGTATTCAGGAAGACTTCAAAGAAGACAATCCAAATGATAGGATCCCCAAATCATGAGGAAATTCTCTTACTTTCTTTTCCAAAAGACATCTCATAAGATTATAGAATGATAGAATTAAACAAAGAAAGACATTTGGGTAGATTTTTTTTCCCCTACACTTGGAATTTGCTTCTTCTGAATATTTCTTTGCTTCTTGCTAGTTTCTCCCTCCTGCTGACTCATGCATAGATCACTGTTCAGTTCCTTTGAGCGTTTTTTCCTGGTTCTCACATTATTTCAGCAAAATGCTTTGTGTGTTCCCTGCCACTAAAGCTTCAGCCAAAACATCATATTCTTTTTAAATGTCAGACACAAGAGAGAATATTTGTGTTGGCTCCATAGGTATCTTAGATGAAGTTCTCTGTAATTCCTCATTGGATGCAACCTGAGAAAGCTTTTATTAGCAGTAGAGAAAAGGAATGGTTGGGTCCATCTTAAGAGTTTGGGTAACATGATTAGAAATTATTTAAATGGCATCCTTTGGTGGGATTAGCTTTTTCCTTCCTTTTTTTTTTTTTTTTTTAAAGTAATGTAATTGGCCTTCTTTCTCTGCTTAAGGTACCTGTGAGAACAACATCCCGTTCTCCTGTTTTATCTCGCCGTGATTCTCCTCTGCAGGGTAGTGGGCAGCAAAATAACCAAGCAGGTCAAAGAAACTCTACGAGGTAAGTGAAGAATAAATGACAGGGTCAGGTATACTCTGTTTTCTTGTACAATTTCAATGTTCTTCATGTTGCTTTTTGGACAGGGCATTGGAAAAGAATATATTATATACAACTATATGAATTCTGGACTTCTAGACAAAGACTTTTTAGAAAAAGAAAAGCTGCTTTGAAAACCTGTTATTTTTCTTCTCAATAAATGGTAATAGATGGTTCTACAGAGAATGGAGACCTGTGAAACAACTTTACCATTTTAATAGTTAGAAAATGACTATTAAACCATGTTTAACTTGACATGAGTGGGAAGAGGAAATTAAAAACAAAGGGTTAATGTCTCCCTAGCAATGGTAAATGATGCCAAATGCTCAGAAGGGAGCAGAAATCTAGGGCACCAATTTCTCTTTGGAATATTTATTCCATTTTTCATTGCCCATCTTTCTGCATGAATACTTCTGTGTTTTGAATCTCATTGTAGGAATTAGAATCCAGGTGCCTAGCTACAATGACTAAGTAGGAAAGCAAAATTTAATTCAACAGTGATTTTTAAAGCAATATGTATAAAACACTATATAGTAGACACTGGAGACACAAAGGCATTTCTAAAATATTGTCTGACCTCAAATAGCTTATATCCTTGGAATAGGGGTAAGAATGAGGAGGGTATATCATGGACATAATTAAATACTAAGTATATACAACATAATATGCAATAATTTCAAGAGGGAAAGTACTGATAACTGGAAGAGCCTCGGTTGTGATTTAAAGGAAGCTAAGATACAATAAGATAAAGATGAGAAAGAATTACAGTCCATACATAAGGGAATTACTAGGGAGTTGAGCTATGGCATGTCATATGTGAAGAGCTAGCATGTTGCTGGGATATGCATAAAGTAGAGTTATATGAAATGAGACTGGAAAAGTAGGTAGGAACCAGTTTATGGTAACTTTTATATGCCAGGTTGAGGACTTTTATCTTATCCTAAAAGCAATAGGGGACCATTAAGAATTTTGAGTAATAAAATATAAGAAACTTGATCAGTAATAATAAAGTTGGTAAATAATAATAGTATCTAGCATATATTTATCACTTTACAAATACAGCTGGTATAGATACATTACGTAATACAAATGCAAGAACACCATACAACTAACGCAGTTGGGGGTTAAGTGATTTGTGTAGGGTTACATGGCTAACAGGTGTCTGAGGTACAGATTGGAACTCAAATCTTCCTGATTCTAGTTTTACTGTGCTATCTAGCTGCCTCAGCCAATGTCTAGTTAACTCAATCTGAACAAATTTGGGGTATATCTATATAAGAAATTTGTGGCACATCTTCACGGGCCATTCCAGGATTTTGACCATAGATTTTGAGAAATTGAATTTCATTAATATAGAGATTTTTTTCTTTAGAAATCACTTAACATTTATAGCTTTTGGGATATCAATTTGGCCTCTTAGCCAAATTGTTGCCCCTTAAAATAGAATTTGAATTTTTCTTTTTGAAGTTTTAAATAAAAAGTTCTTCATAAATTCTTGAGTGATTTCAATAGTAGATAATACATTATATTAAATTGTATGAGTGGGCAGAAACAATCGATAATCTCTCTAATAATGAAAGGCTTTCCACAATCTGTATTACAATCTATTGCTCTAGTCTCATTTCATATTTATTTTCATATAGTTTGTTTTCTTGTTAATTATTCTTGACATGACCCGGCCCTCCCTTGCCTTAGCATCTCTGGGCACGATGTCTCCATAGGGACTCATTCTACCCTTCAGAAAAGTTTCTTTTCTTTTAAGATCCTGTTTACATGTCACCTTATTAAAGAAGTCTTATGCTAATAGTAAATTCTTCAACTTGAAAAGGCTATAAGCCAAAAATGAAGGGGAGGAGATGTTGGTGCATGATTTTTTTGTTTGCTTATGATTGTGCAACTTAGTGTAGCCTCTGAAGCTGAAATGCAACAAAGTATGGGTGAGTTTGCTACTGTTTGTGCTAATTTTTCCCTAATAGTTAACACCAAGAAAACACAGGTCTTCCATCAACCAGCACTCTACCATCCATATATGGAACCATCAGTTACAGCAAAGGGTAAACTTTTGAGTGCTGTGGATATGTTATTACCTTGACAGTATACTTAATAGGGAAGAACACATTGATAATGAGATTGACACATGCATTGGCAGAGCTAGGGTCAATGTTTAGGAGGCTCCAAAGAAAAGTGTAGGAGAGGAGAGACTGACTACTAAAATGAAGGTCCACTGGCTGACTTCATTGTTGTATGCCTATTAAAACCTGGGCAATATACCACCACTATGCCAAGAAACTGAATCACTTCCATTTGAATTATCTTAGGAAGATTCTGAAAATCACCTGGCTGGATAATATACCAGACACTGAGATTCTGCCAAGCATTCAAATGCTTCTGCAGAGAGGACTACTCTTGATGGTTGGCCCTGTTGTTCAAATATCATATGTTTGCTTGTTGAAAAGATTATTTTATGGAGAACTCACACACGACAGTCACAATGATCAGAAAAAACAATACAAGTACACTCTCAAGGTTTCTCTTAACTTTAGAACTGCTTATACAAGCAATGTATACATTGTATAATACAAGCAATGACCTGGGAGACTCTGGCACAAGACCTCACAGTATGGCACGCCTTCATCAGAAAAGGTGTTATGCTCTAAGAACAAAGCAGAATCGTTAGAGAAGCCACCTCAAATGTTCATAAGAACTATTTCTGCCTAACTTGTGCCAGAGCATTCTCAGCTCCTATTGGTTTGATCAGCCATAGTTAAATCAGCCATAGTTAAACATGCTGGAATCTTTACAAATTGTTAAGTCATTAGAGTTGATAGAGACAATAATTATCTAATTTGGTATGGTTCAGTATCACTGATCTAATCCTACAAGATGATGTTTTGGGCCAGAACCTGAAACAAGGTACTAAGTAGAACAAATTGATACAATGCTTGTGTTCACACCAGTACTCATTGGAGTTCACAAGTATGGGACTCTCACAAAGCAAACTTTGTAACTTTGTGAATCCACGCCTCCCTTGAAGCTCTTAGGGCCATAGAGCACTCTGGGAGAAAACCCATAATCCCATTCTCTCAGAAGAGTCATATATAAGCCCAGTGAAGAGAGTTCAGCGGAATTAGATTGGAGAGGAGCACGCTGGGACAGACGCAGAGCACTCTGGGAGATTGAGAGCCAGAAGCCCTATCTCTGAGGCAAGAGAGATCCATTCCATTTTCCACTTGGCTGGCTGGGCTGAAAGACAAACCTTTGGATTTGGAGACATTTGGAGGGAACTCTTGGAACCAAGCAGAGAGATAGGCCTCTAAGCTAACTGGGCCATATTGGAGACAATAAAAGATCTGAACTTTTATCACCTGGCTGCGTTTTGGGTAATTATTGATCTGAACTGATGCTAAGGCTGCCTCCAGAAAACTCCCCTGAGAAACCTGCTTTCTCCCAGAGAAAACCATTATATTATTTTAAAGAAAAAGAATACCACAAGACATTCTATAACTCTAATCTTACATAGTGATGTCTTTTTGCTCCTCTTCAAGAATGAAGGACAACCAACCAAGAATTAGATGTGATCCTTCCTTCTCTACATATATCTCATAAACTCACTTCATCTCTTCTGTGTCCTTTTATCATCTAACTTGTATTTATAATTTTCTATAACTTTGTCCCCTACTTGATTATAAATTCCTTATGGGGAAGATATTCTGTCATTTTTGAACTCATGTCCTTAGAACCTAGCACTGTGTTTATTCTTTTGAATATGCAAAGGATCAGTGATTTCTTCGTAGTGGGGTGCACTCTATCCCAGCTCATATGTGTCATATAAGATAAATCCTAGAAAGTTGTTTGAGACCCACATAAGTTATAAATATCAAAGGCCAGCATGGAAACACTGTCTCTTTTTACTATATACAGAATAAAAGGGTTTAATGTTTGTTGAGATCACTTGAATACATACATATTAGCAAGTACTGATCTGTCAACAGATTTCTTAATTGAGGTCCTGTTCATAACTCTTTTATGAAAAATGATAATTTGTCATCTCAAATAAAACCCCATTCTTTGATTATAAATAGGGATTAGTCAATACATCAATATAATGAATAAATCAGAATGTTGTAAGACTACTAATATCTATGATTCTTTCACTATATACGTATTGTCTTCATTTTTATTTCTTCCACACTTCAGTCTCTAAAGTGAGCCAAGGACCTAGCTATTCTTTTTTAACATTTGGAATTGTTACTGGGGTCAGCAAAAAACATGCTTGCCACAATGACAGCCTAAAAAATCCATAGGAGAAGTCAGATAATAGGATAATGATAATAGGAAGAAAGAAAAGATAAAAGTGCATGTGATGAAGATTATGAGAATGATCACCGAGACCATTTAGACCAGATTCTTCATAGGTGAGGAGCCTGAGACCCAGAGAAGTGAAGAGACTTTGCCCTTCAACAGTCACAGAAATAGTAGTCATCCAAGGGAAGAATTAAGCCTGTATTCTCATAGTAAGGCAGAGTAGTGGCATACTGTCCAGGTTTCACAGCCTGTGTTCTCATAGTTCTCATAAGTAATCTGTGTTAAAACATATGGCATTTTTAAAAACTAATGAGAACAAAAATCACACTACCTGTTAGAATAGCTGCACATTAGTCCCATTGCCAACCTGCTTTCTTTTGCTTCTTATACCTGCTTTTTAAGAAATTAATAGGGGTCAGCAAGGTGGCACAGTAAATAAATCACCAGCCCTGGAATCAGAATGACCTGAGTTCAAATCAAGTCTCAGACAAGGGAGGCAATTGGGGGTAAGTGACACTGACCAAGTCAGTCTCCCTTCTCCTCCTCCCCCTCTATAAATAAAATAAAATTTAAAAAAATTAAAAAGACCAGTGGTTGCCATAGAATTAATGTTATGTGCTACCCATTTTTGTCCTGAATTATGTTACAAAGGAGGGTTTTTAAAAAAAATTTCTTAAAATACAGAGATTATGTTATTTTCTCTCTTCCCTAGGAGGTATAGAAAGTAGAAAAGAATTTGGTATTCTAACTTGCTATTAAGATACAGTAGCAATGTTCTACATAAGTGATTTAGTTCAATTCCTTACCAGGAACTAAATTCATAGTTTGATTTATGTTTATGATTAGATTCTTGCAATTTGAGCTGATGAAAATAATTTTTTCTGTCTCCCACCCTTATTCTCCTATCCTTCTCTTTCCAAATAGCAATATTGAACCCAGACTGCTGTGGGAAAGGGTAGAGAAGCTGGTGCCAAGGCCTGGCAGTGGTAGCTCCTCAGGTTCAAGTAATTCGGGCTCACAGCCAGGGTCCCATCCTGGCTCTCAGAGTGGATCTGGTGAACGCTTCAGAGTGAGATGTATGACTTCCTCTCTCTGCCTCTCCCATTTCTTTACTTTTCTTCTTCCTAAGAAAGACTTTTACTTTGTTTCAGGGTAATATTTTTAAAGTCCTAGAGTATTATTTTTACTAAAGATTTCAAACAATTTCTATTTTTAGTTTTAATTCACTTGGGAAAGAATTATCAATGAAATTTCCCTGTGCTATAAAAACAGGCAAGGGGTTTGTGGACTTGTAGAAGATAAAAATGAAGGAAAGAAGGCCTACAAAGAGTCAAGAATTAGGGGAATCCTTCTGGTTGAATGTAAGCTTTTGTTGAATGATTAAGTAGGAATGAAAAGTGGGGAGGTGGAGAAGGTTCAGCTAGAAGTTAAGACAAGGCTTATCTCAAGCTATCATATCATACTTTGGGGGTGGGATAGGGTAAAAATGGTATATATAATTAATAATCATAAATTTCTTTCTTTCCCCCTCATTTCTGGGATTTGGTCTTAATAGCATCATCAAAATCAGAAGGTTCGCCATCCCAGCGCCATGAAAATGCAACAAAAAAGCCTGAAGAGAAAAAAGAAATCTTCAGACCTCACAAACCTGCTGTAAGAAAGTTATATCCAAAATCCTCTTACCACTTTTTCCTCTCCCTTTGAGAGGTTTTATGTGTGAAGGCTCATGAAGCACAATTTCTACTGCCTTTTATATTGAACCTGTGTCCTGATATCGCTTCACATTTACTTGTGGTAACCTTTCTAAGAGGTTTTGTAAAATCAAAAAGCACTTATTAAGCACTTTCTGTGTACTAAGCACTGTGCTAAATACTGGAGAAACAGAGAAAGGCAAAAATTGCCCCTGACTTCTAATGTGTCTATAATCTTAGGTGATGTAGGAAACAGAGAACCTGCCTTAAAGACAGAAGACTTAGTTAAATTTCAGCTCTGCCATGGTCACATGCTATCTTTGTAACCCTAATTTTCCATAGATTTTTTAAAATTACATTCCCAGAATGTAGTTTTTTTTTTTAATTTAAATTGAATTTAAATCAGCTAACTTCTTAGTTCTCTAGGCAACTTGCTAAAGCCTTAAAGTACAGAGGAAGTGCCCTGTTAATTTTCTTACCTATAAATTCTTGATCCCAATGTGTCACACAAGTCTTTTCTATTTTCTTATTTCAGCTTTATAAAGAAACAGGAAATTTATGGCTCTGTTTGCTTCTAACAGTTTTGTTTTCCTTCTTATATAAAATGAGACACATACACACACACACATTTTTTAAATCAAGTCTTCTCGAAAAGACTCATCTGGAGTTGAGGGAAAATTAACTCTTTCATTTATAAGGAAGTTTGAAAAATTATACCTCAGTATACTGGCATCTATTTATTCAGCCCACAAATGAAGATCTTCAAAATTTTTTTTTTATGCCAGTGGAATCTTGCCTAACCTAAAGTTTTACCTCCTCCAGTGCTTACCTCTGTGCTCTGAATGTTGCGTAGATGTCTCTTATAATATATTGAAAAATACCTCTTTTTTTTTTTTTTTTTTTTTTAAATATACCTATTACTCAAATTCTGCCTTTGGTGAATTGATTTGTGGTTGTAATATCAAGCTTTGCTGTTCTACAGCTCTCGTTAATCAATTAATGACCAATATCTGTTCATTCTTTCTTTTGTTTTGCTTCCTGTGTTCTCTGTGTGTGACTGCATCATGGTGATCCCTCTGACTCAAACCACAATTTTACTGAATGATTCAGGGAGAAGTGGTAAGCACTCTTTTTAAAAACTGAACACCAAAACAATTACTCTCCTTGATTTTTTAAAACTTAGTCCTTTTCTAATTTTCTGTATCACTTCCTTTTTCATTTGTAATTATGTTTCATTCACAGCTTTAAAGGAAGGTATATGTTTAGATATTAGAAGCTAATTTCTTATTTTTCCATAGGTTTTTCTGGTTATACCCCAAAGTGTACTATATTTGTTAAATTTAAATTGTAATTATTTAATGCCATAAGATCAATCACATTGAAGTTGGGTTTATAGTACAGTTTGTTTTCCTTTTTTCAGCTTTTATTTCTATGTAGTTATAACTAATTTTTGTTAAGTAGTATTAATATATTGAAATTTTAAGCAGATTTGGGCTATGTTATTTCATACAAATTTTAATATAATGACAAAAAAACTTTTTATCTATCCCAGAAAAAAGGCAGTGGGTTGGATTTGCAGAAGATCAATTATATAGGGTGTGTGATTTTGTTCTTAATTGAAAAATGGATGTTTTAAATTTCACCTAGTAGATTAAATATATTATTTCTTCAGATTCTAATTAACTGGCTGGTAGATATTTAGTCTAATTTGTTCAGTGGAAACAATGAATCAAAATCAGTATAAAAGTCTTATCAGTGTCATGTTAGTTGAATAGAGAGGCATTTTTTATTACGAGTCAAAGACAGAGCTTTGGTTGGTTGTCATCTTTTGGGCTCAAAGAAGACCAAAATGAAATTACTATATTGGGTTCAAGGTGCAGTTTTTCTGACTTTAGCTGATTAGACCAATATTACCTTGGAAGGCACTACCACAGATCAGACACAAACAATCCATATGAAGAACCAGGCAATTAGTGAGGGGATTGAATATAAATGCTTGTAATCCCTTGTCATCCTTATTTCTTCATCCTACCATTCCTTTCCCATTAGGACTTGACTGCATTGGCCAAGGAACTTCGAGCAGTAGAAGATGTGCGACCTCCTCACAAAGTAACAGACTATTCCTCATCTAGTGAAGAATCTGGGACAACGGATGAGGAAGATGATGATATAGAACAAGAAGGGGCAGATGAATCCACTTCTGGACCAGAGGACACCAGAGCAGTGTCAGTCTTGGGTATATTTTGGAGAGGAAGAGAGTGGTTGTGTGTACATTCTTCTACTTGTTTTCTTCTTACTTTGAACTGTAGGCATGTTTAAAAATTAAATGGCCAACTCTCAGTTTTTTAAGATTGTTGAATATGCAAAGAATATGCAAATTTGGCATTTCTTTAATATAATCAAAAATCATTTCTCTGTACATGTAAATTTTCAATTTCTTTTCTTAATTACCAACTCTGCTGCATGAGGAAATATCAAATTGATTTAATTAAATAAAATTAGTCACCAGACTAATGTAATCAAATAAAAATTTTAATCTAAAATTTTGGTTAAAACCAATTTACAATTTGTTTATTAAGGGAAAATCTCCACATGCTTTTTTGGGATGAGAGGAAAAGGCCCAGGAGAGTGGGGAGAATTTTTCCTTCCATATCCTGATCTGATGGCTTTGGAAAGAAGATGACATTTTAAGTGGAGATAATAGGTTTCTCTGGCTATGGAAACCTGTCTTTTAACTGTTTATTTGGTTAAACAGATCATCTCTGAATCTGAGCAATGGTGAAACTGAATCAGTGAAAACAATGATTGTTCATGATGATGTAGAAAGTGAACCTGCCATGACCCCATCTAAAGAGGGTACCTTAATCGTCCGCCAGGTACTGTTTTCTCTTCTGACTTGACAGAAATGTAGTTTTTTCTGTTAGTCATTAACCCACTTGCTCATTCACTCATGCTGCTGTTTCTACATTTTATCTGTTGTCCATGTTAATAAGACACAGAGGGTAGGAGAATGGTTCGGGGGCTCTAGCTACAGGTGTGTTGTGCATGAGGAGAAAATAGTAGCCTTCCACCTCACATTGTTGCCCTTTGCATGTCTGTCAGTGGTTCTCATCCAAGCACTTGTGCTGAGTCTCTCATAGTCTGTGTACCCAAAGTAGAAAAGCTACAGTTGTTAAGAGGGTGCCCAGAATTGGAAAACAGATCTTATTTCTGTAGCAGAGCAACCCACTGGTTCTGAGGAGGACACTCAGCTCTGAACATCTCTCAGGCTACAGGGTGAACGTGTCCCCGGGACAAGCTAGACAAAAACACTGAGAGAGGTGGGTAAATATGTTATAGGGTGAGCCTCAGAGAGAGTGACAGGTTGCAGATTTTAGGGTTTATAAGGTCTCTTTTTTATGTTTCAAAATGTATTCTCATACTTGTTGCATATTTAAATAACTCCCTTTGTATCTGTGTGATCTCACAGACTTTTCTTAGTTTGTGTTCCTTAGTTTTTATATTTGAATATTAATGGTCAATGACAACTTATGCTTATTGCTTAAATAGCTAGAACAGTCCTCCAAAAAGAGTTTGGATTTTTGCCTGTGGGTATATATTTCAAGGTGCAGTAACTTAGTCAGTAGGGGGAAAAAGAAATGGAGAGTAATTTCTTTAGTTTTAGATTGTCTGACACCGAAAAGACATAATTGTTTTGTTGGCCTAGCAGGAATATCAGGTTAAACAGTCAAGTTGTGCTGGCCAGAGGAGGTATCTTGATTTCTGTTGGCTCAACACACATCAACTTTCACCTCGGGCATCTAATAAAGGAATTGTCAAGAATTGGGTCAAAATTAGCCCTCATTTATAGGGAAGTTTGAAAAATTACACAGCACTTCAAAAAAAAAAAAAAAAAAAAAGGAACTGAGAGTCATTAGGGTCATAGGCAATTGCAGCAGCACTTGAGCCAGACAAGTGTGCCTGTTTTTTCTACAGAGTACAGTTGACCAAAAGCGTGCCAGCCACCATGAGAGCAATGGCTTTGCCGGTCGCATTCACCTCTTGCCAGATCTCTTACAGCAAAGCCATTCCTCCTCTACTTCCTCCACTTCCTCCTCCCCATCCTCCAGCCAGCCGACACCCACCATGTCCCCACAGACACCCCAGGACAAGCTCACTCCTAATGAGGTATGTCTCTGCACCACAGCTGGCTGCTTTTGTAGGGTTAGACCAAATATTGCCTAGTGGCTAATTTGCAGAAGAAGTCTTGCTAGTCCCCCCTTTCTTATCCCCCACCCTCCATCCTGCTCTCCATCCTGCTTTATTCTGTCACCTTCCCCTTCTCCTCAACCCCAAGTAACCTGTTTCAGATCTGCATACAAACCCCTAATCCTAGCTCAGTTCTTCTCTACCCCTATTTGAAACAGCTTCCCCCCCCCCAAAAAAAAAAAAAAAAAAAAACCAAACCAAACCAAACCAAAAACAAAAAACAACTTGCCAGTTCACTCTTTTTACTTTTCTATAATTAGTTTAGTTGCATGGCTTTCTTTATATTCAGTTTTTTAAAAATCTAAACTAAACTGGTTGCTGTGTACTAAGACCCATTTTATATTTGAAATGGTTGAGGGTAGATGGACTTTTTTTTGATTATTTGATGAAATCTGCCCTCTACATTGTATTATAAATCAATAAACTCTGATGAAACTTAGTTAAGTAGACTTGCCTTATACCTAGACAGCTTTGAGGCAGGGGACCTTTTGATTAGGACTGCCTCTTTATGAAGTCAGCCCTATTACATATAAAGGGGTTTTAGTTTCGCACAACTGCTTAGAGTTTGAAAGATGCCAAACTCTAAGGGAGTTTGCTTCCCAGGGGAACCTACCTACCTGGGGACCATAAGTAAGAAGATTAGTGGTCTTTGAGTGGTTTTCTTCTCCCTCCTTCCCCCTGCTATAATCTGTAGATTCTGTTTTCTCTGAGGGCTTTGACTGGTGTTCTGCTGGGTGCTCATTGGACTGAATCTGTGGTCTCTTGAGTGGGGAAGAAAGTGATAGAGTTTCATTTTCTATGTTAAAGGGGGGAGAAGGGAGAGATCCTTATGAATAACATTTTCATAATCACGCAGTACAATAAGCAAGTTTTGTTAGATTTTTGTTTATTGATTTGGTGGAGATATGAGTGAAGTTGATTTCTGAAGATAAGATGTAAATGTAAATTTGACCAGCTTTGGAAAAACAAAACCTGTTTAATATCCTGCTTTCCCCTGCATGGTTCTACATTGTTTGGAAAGTGAGTGTAAATAGGAGCATAGCCAAATCAGGCAAATAAATGGCTATTTTCAGTAATGGATTAGAATAATCAATGGTAGAGAAGCAGATTTACCATCTGGCTGAAATGTGAGCACTCAATTACAATATTTTGGTCAATTCCACCTAAAGAGATCATGATGGCAATGCTAACAGTAGCAGAACATGTCAGTGTGTCCAGTGGGAGTATTGTAGACAGAGGTGGTCTACGGACTATAGCACAGTAGTGATATGACCCATATACCTATCCCTGGATTGGAAACGGTGGAAGGCAATTTAAATACTTTTTTTTGTTCTGTAGTGGCACCCTACCTACACTCACATTCTTCCTTTCACATTTATAATACATATACATACACACACATTTTAAAGTTAGTGCCATTTTGCTCTACTGTGTGATGTTATCATTATAACCCTTAACTCACTAAACTGGCAAGTTTATTTAATTTTTCTGTTCTGTTTTTAATTGTCATTCCATTTCCACTTAACAATTTGTTGCACTTTTCTTCTCTTTGGGTTTTTTTTTTTAATGTATTAAATTATACTATTTAAACACCAATGATTTTTTTAAATTAAAAAAAAAATCGCCCTGGTGGTTATTTCACCATTTGCACGTTCCACATTAATGAGCCCTTGTTTAATATACAGATCTAATAGCTTTATTCATACATAATAATTTTGGATTAGCCTGCTGCAACTTTCTGGCAAGAGGCTCAGTTTAAAATAAAAATGATACTAGAAAATGGGAACAATTGAATGCTAAAATTTATTAAGTCCAAGGAAGAACAGCTACTGTATCTTAGATGGATTTAATTTTGTCGTGCAGAAAACCAAATTAATTATTTGGTGAAGCAAGTTCAATTTCAAAGACATGAGCATCCATTTTGACAATTTCAATTAGAAATTTTTAACACCCTTCTCTACTTTATCCCCCCAAATGCCTAAAAGAATGAAATACATACTGGTGGTGTTAGCTAGTAAAAAGTATCTTAGGTGAATCATTCTTATATCTTGGAAAAAAAGGATGGTCCTTCAGGTCATTCCTCTCAAAATATCCTCTTTCTCCAGCATTCCCTTTGGAATCTGTGCTAAAATGGAGACTATGACAGTGAGAGGGGTATGTGTGTGGAGTGTGTAGGTAGCATTGTCACATTGGCACATTTTTTGAGAGATGCTGGAAGAAGGGGTATAGGGTCTTTGTATTGTTAAAATAGTGTAATTCAAAAGTGATTTGAAAAATGTTTATTGTTGTCACTCTATTGATTGTCATTTATATTAATAAAGTTGAAATTTACATTGCAGACTCAGTCCGCTAGTAACACACTCCAGAAACACAAATCTTCCTCCTCCTTTACACCTTTTATAGACCCCAGATTACTTCAGATTTCTCCATCTAGTGGGACAACAGTGACTTCTGTGGGTAAGTAAAAGCAACAGTAAGAAAGCCACTGAAAAGTAGGGTTTCAGTGTCTTGAGTTGCTTATCCTTGAACTTAGCTGAGTCCTAAGATGGGGATTGCTAAAGAGGGGCAGCAGTTTGTTTGCAACGAATGCTTTCATCTTGCTTGCGTCATTTGATTTGCAGTGACCTGCATAGTTTTATTTCCTTTTTCCATTTGCATTCTTTACAGAATTAGATATTTCTTTCCTTAGTGAAGTATCAGCCATTTACATATGAATATCTTTCTTAAATTAAGGTAGAGCAATTTTGACTTGTTTTTAGAGGTTAATTTTAAATGTGCTTTCTCTGTTTTAGTGGGATTTTCTAGTGAAGCAATGAGATGTGAAGCAATAAGGCAAGATCCTACCCGTAAGGGATCAGTTGTTAATGTGAACCCTACAAATACTCGACCACAGAGTGATACCCCGGAGATTCGTAAATACAAGAAGAGATTTAATTCTGAGATCTTATGTGCTGCCTTATGGGGTAGGTGATCTTGTATCTTCTTCCTTATTTTCTGTATTTTCTCTGTCTGGATATATAGTGCCCTTGATTGGACTTTTATTTAAGGCTATCTATGAGGGTTTGAATTCAAGGCTACCTATGAGAGTTTGATTTCTATAGCTATCCAATCCCAGTAAAAGGTAAGATATGGTTTGCTTCCTCTCTTTCTTTTCCAATTAAGAAACATGTCACTACTCTAGGGGATACATCGACTGGTTCTCTATAGACCCATTCTTAGATAGTTTCACTACATTTATGAACAGAGGTTGTATGAGTCTGGTTATTTATTTGTTATTTTGTACTTCTTTTAGGAATAGCTTTTCTCAGTGGTTTACATTATAAAGAACCAGAATGTTTATGTATATTGCATTTTTCCATATCCTATATCTATTTTAATATTTTTATACATTTTTAAAATTTGATCTCAGCTGTCCTGTGAGCTTGGTAGGGCATATTTTATTATCCTCTTTTAACATTTAAAGAATCTATTACTCGTTCAGAGTTCAGAAAGCTAGTAAATGGTAGATCTGGGCTATAAACCAAAATCATCCAACACTGAGGATATTATTCTTGCTGCTTCAAGATTTAGAGGTGTTGGATTTGAAGTTTTTTTGGAGGATCTCAGTGCTCCGCAAACTCAGTTGACAGAAAAATGAGACTGACACTTTAATGGTGTTCTCCAGGATTGAATTTGTAGATGTGTTTCATCAATATATAAGTATTAAAGTATATAAATATTAAAATCTGGAGAAGAGGTGAAGTCTGCCAAGGAAAGAAACTCAGAGAAGAGAAGAGAATTGGGAACCTGAACTTTAAGGATTACCTATATAATTGGAAGAAGAGAAGAGATGATTGAAGAAAAATTATAAGAATTATTGGTAATATAAATCAGGAGATAATTTCAAGAAAAGCTTGGAGTCAACAAGTTTTATTGTTTCAAGGTGGTAAACTAGTCATTCAGAAAGCATTTATTAAATTATAATTTTTTTGTCATTCAGTCATTAGCAATGTGTCCAACCTTTTATGATCTCATTTAGAGTTTTCTTGACAGAGTTATCTTTACTTTTTCCTTCTTTGGGTCAATTTACAGATGTGGAAAAATAGGGTGAAGTTTCTTGCCCAGGATCACACAGCTAGTACATGTCTGGAAAATGAGTCTTTGTGACTCCACACTAACGCGTTTTGTGATAGGCAGCTTAGAAATATGCTGAAAGCAATCCTGGGAGATAGGTGCTATTATTATTCCCCATTTTACCTATGAGGATGCTATAATATGTCCATGCACTGGAGACAGAAAGAAAAGCAAAAACACTCTCTCTCCTTATTGAATTTACATTCTAATGGAGGAGACAACATAAATACATACATAAATAGTGTCATTTAATATACATACAGAGCAGATGGAAGAGAAGGAGAGGGAAAGAGGAGATGGCCTGGTTAGCTTTGCCCTTTAGCAGTCATGTGAAGACTGTATTTCACTGGACAAAGATTTGAGGCAGCAGAACTAATTAAAAGGCAGTTGCTGCAGTTCAGGTGATTAAGGCCTGAGCTAGGGTGTTGACTATGTGAACAGTGGAATAGGAAGTGTTATGAAGATAGAAGCAATAAGATTTCACAGTTTGTGGGCAAGTGAAAGTGAGTGAAAGAATCAAGGATTCTTTCTGTTGTGAGTGGAAAGAATTTGGATTGAAAAGGGGCCATTGGAATTGTCCATTTAAGTCTTTGGTGACCTTTGAGAACATGGTTTCAATAAAGCAGTGTGGAAAGAAGATCATAGTGCTCTGGATTAATGAATAAGGAGACGGGAGCAGCATGATTTTTACCTAAATATACACTCTATCACCTCACTTTACCACCCCTTCATTAGTGAAAGAAGGGAAACTTATAGATGGTAATTAGAGTAAGAATTGGAATTCATGAAGAATTTTTGTCCCTTCCCTTTCTGAACATCTTTAAAACCATGGAAGGAAACTTCACAGAGTGGGAGAGGTCTATAGTAGAAAGGGATGATGTCTAGAATTAGTGATCAAAAACAGGAAAGATGATTTTTCTTTTGAGACTGGAGGATGACAGCCTAGGTGTACAGTATGTAACATGTTGAAATAAAAAAGATGAAGCTGAGGAAGTTCATTTGGAGAATCCTCAATATTGCTAATAAAATACAATACAACGAACCTCTTTGATGGGGAGGGAGGAACAAGGTCTAGGTGAGCCATAAAGGGAAATGATAATCACTTTAAGGTTTTAAGAATGCTTTGTATATGATAATAACTAAAATTTTTGTAGTACTTTAAGTACTTGAAGGGGACAACTATACTTGGGTTCAAATTTAGCCTCAGATACTTATTAGCTATATGACTCTGGGAGGTCACCTAACCTTTCTTACTTTAGTTTTCTCATCTGTAAAATGAGTTGGAAAAGGAAATGGCAAACTGTAATGTTAGAGTTAGCTTTCTGGAAGTCCTCTGGAAGGGTCTTGGTAGTACTAGCAGGATAGTCACTATGAGAATGGACAAGAATAGATTCCAAAGTCTTTATTGTCTCCTTCACAGTCTATATCTGTCATAGTCTGATCCAGTCTCAGTCTAAGTCTGACTTTGTCCCCAGTTTTCTCAGCCCTTAAATACTCTATTACAATTACATCATTACAGTATACTGAGTATAAGCCAATCTAGAGTAATTATAGCATTATATCAAACTAGAGCGATTATATCATTATATCATACTAGATATATGTGAACTAGAGAACCATTATCTCATCAATTCCACTGAGTTAACACCTTGTTTCAAGTATACTTCTCCAGAGTTCCGGTCTTCTACAGCAAACCACTCCAGTATATCTTTGCCAAGAAAACCCCAAATGAGGTTCAGAAGAGTTGGACATAACTGAAAATGACTTAACAACAAGCTCTTGAAGAGGTTTCTACAAAAATTATCTCATTTTAGCTTCACAGTAACCCTGGCAGGTGGGTGCTGGTATATTTCCTGTTTTATAGTTGGATAAACTGAGGCAGAGGATATATGACTTGCCCAGAGTCACAGTTACATAGTGACCGAATCTGGATTTGAACTCAAATCTTCTTGACTTTTTAATCCATCATTCTGTCTACTGTACCATTTTTCCTCTAACATAACTTCATTCTTGCATTTAATTTCTAGTTATGAAGATCACAATCTCTCTGTGTTTTAGCAGTTTCATCAGCTGATGCTGACCAAATATATATATATGTATACATATACATATATATACATATGTATATGTATACATATATATATATATATATATTTTTTTTTTTTTTCCACAGCACAGCCTCAGAATCTCTCTTAAATTAGTTAGGCTGGTCCTTAGATGACAAGTACTAAGTCCCATTACCCAAACCTATCCTTTCTAATTTGGCTGAATATGCCAGAGTTTAGATTCTATTGTCATAGCCATTGAGATTGCTTATCTCTTTACCACCATGGTGTACTGGAATTAAGCTTTAGTGGAATGGATATGGGCAATAGCATAAGATATGATATTGTAATTAAATGATTCCATTTGAGGTTTTCTTAGCAAAGATACTGGAGTAGTTTAGTAATTTACTATTTCCTTTTCTGGCTCATTTTACACATGAGGGACATGAGACAAACATGGTTAAGTTTTTTGCCCAAGATCACACAGCTAGTAAGTGTCTGATGCCAGAAACTCTTTCTTTTTAACTCCAGGCCTGGTATTCTATCTATTGTACCACTTGACTTTTTATATTTTTCTCTTATTACTAAAGTACATACATACCATAACACATTCATATTCACATACTCACTTTCTCTCTCTCTTTCTTTTTCCCTCTCTCTCTCTCAGACAAAGGTTAAATAAATTGCCTAAGATCATAAAAATAATAAGTTTTGGGGCTGGATTTGAACTTAGGTCTTCCTGATGTCACCCAGAGACAGCTTCTAGCCTGTGGATAGCTGAACAAAGCAGATTAGAGACAGAGAGTCAGGAATCAAAGTGAAGTTTAATTTCCAAGTGAAGGAATGGCTTATAAACTAGGACAGATATTCTGGAGCTTGCCTCTAATGTGGATATCTCAGTACTTATACCAATGACTTCATAGTGAGCTATAGTCCTGGCAGTGAAGAGTCAGAGTAACAAGTGACAAATTTTATTCACAGTAGGGCTTCATGACCAGAAGCAAATATGAGATTTTGTTGTGACTAAGAGTATTCATAGAGTGAGTGCAAAGGATTGTTGTTATGCCAAGCTCTGGTCTCAGCTTGATTGCTGGGCCTTACCACTGGAATACAAGGTGTCTTCTAACATGTTGATGTGTTGATACTGACTATAAGCCCATCACTCTATCCACTGTGTCACCCAGCTGCCTTCTTATAAAGATCTGTTTTTTCTGTTTTACATAGCATCTTTTGCTTTTATTTTGTATTTAAAGTTTTTTATTCATTATTTTTATTCATTAATTTGTGTTTTTTGTAAAAAATTGTTTTTAAGTGCTTATAATGTTTAAATAGGGCAAAGGTTTTCCACAATCCTGCAGAAAATTTTAAAACTTACTTCTAGATTTTACTCAGTGCTAGAAAATTTTGGAGTGAATTTTTGAAAGTTCCACCATTACAAAATTAGTCAAGTTCTTAAAGATTATAAAACTGTGTATCTAGGTCGTTGAAGAAGAGAAATGCCAAGTTTGTTTTTAGTAAGCTCATGGTTTCCAAGGTTTTCATTTTCTAATAACGCATATTTTATTTTTTTCTTTTTCTGCATATATTATACTGATTGCCTTATAAAATTATGTACCTTTTAATAAACTAATTATGAAAATAACAGTACCAGAATACTTTCATTTGTTTGGAGTGATGGTGGTATTTTTAAAATGTTGTTTCTTTTTGCTCTTAAAAATTTTGCCCAGAATACAGCAATTTTCAACATAGTAACAGCTTACATGTATTATTTATGGCCACAAAGTAAGTCCTTTAGCATAGAAAGCAATAATGATGGAAAAATGACTCCGCTAACATCTTTCTATTCTGAATGAATAAAAAGATGAGTCTCTTAAAAGCTGTACAGACTTACTGTCAGTAAACATTTTATTAAATGCCAGGTGTGTGTATGTCAGGTACTATGCTAAATGGTAGAGATACAATGCAAGGCAAAAAGTAGTCCCTGCTTTTAAAGAAGTCACAATCTAAAGAGAGAAAACAACATATTAAAAAAAACCTAAAAAGCAAGTGGAATGAAGGGAGTAAGGGGAGCTATGGGTTGTAAAGTCTTTCAGCTGGAATGGAAATGATTTAAAGGTGGTATGAATAAGAGTCGAATTCATCTTGCAGAATGATTAGTTTTTTTTAGTTAATGAAATACATGAGATATACCAGATTTGAAAAAGATCAAGTCTACTTAAATGTTGGAGGATCAGGGTGGAGAGGCAGAGTTCTGCAATGTCCAATCTCCATCTCTCCAATCACAGGGAGTGAGGAGCCTTGCCAAAAAGGTGCTGAAGAGGCATGAGTTTCAGAGTTGTGTTCCTCTTGAAGAATTATGAATTTCTAGAGGTTATGAAATTCAGGAAATCAACCAAGCAGGAATTTTCAAATCATTTAATTTTATTTTTAGAATAAAAATGCATGGAAGACTGGTTCAGGAAACAAATGCTTTCTCATCCTGTCTCCTCCCCATTCATATCCATTTTCTCAACACCTTAACAAATATTTCACCAGGCATATATACCATGTGCTAGGTTTAGATGCTGTGAGAGATTTTGAGTAGTATAATTCCTTACTTTCATTTAAAAGAGTTTCCAGACTACTTCAGTAAAGAACATTACGCACATAAAAAGTTTTTTTTATATCATAAATACAGAAAATGGGGCAAATTATTAAATATTTTTTACATTACAAAAAAAAACTTTGGATAGATGGTTACAAGATAATAGTGGAGGAAAACATTAATGCCAACAACAGGAAATAGCTGCCCTTTCTATAACTCTTACTCTGTACTGTGCAGGATGACTAAATACAGTTATCATTTAATTTGATCCTCATTTTTATAATTGAGGAAACTGAAGTATTCAGAGATTTAGCCATTTTCCCAGCATAGATGTCCAAAATCATATTTCAACTTAGGTCTTTCTTACTCCAGGCTCAGTCCTCTGTCTACTCTACCACCTAACTGCCCATTAGAAAAGTAGTTTGGGGCATACTTTTGTTGTTGTTGAGCCATTTTTCAGTTGTATTCTACTTCTTCAGTTTTGAGGATTTTCTTAGCAAAAATACTAGAATGGTGTGCCATTTCCTTTTTGAACTACTTTTACAATGAAGAAGCTGAGATAGACAGGATTTAAGTGGCTTGCTTAGGTTCAAGAAATTAGTGTTTGAGAACACATTTGAACTCAGAAAGATGAGTCTTCCTTATTCAAGGGTGGACACTCTACTTTACCACCTAGTTGCCTTATATTAGAGGACCTTGAATGCCAAAATAGGAAGTTCCTCTAGGCAGTAATCTTGGGAAAAAATGTGGCATGATAGAAAGTACGGAAAGGTTAATCTGATGGTATTGAGTTACCATCCAATGGTAGATGGATGTAGATTGTAGGATAGATGAGAGTGGGGAGATGTAAAAGATTGGAAGACTAGTTGGGATTCAGGCTTATTGCAGTAAGTCAGGAATGATGTAGTAAGGGTCTAAAATTAGGGTGGAAGCAATAGAATAAGAAAGGAAAGATGTGTGAGAATTTTCAAAAGAATAATCAGACTTACTCCTAGAAAGCTTCCTAAAGTTTTTGAAAAAAAAAAATTAATTGAAGATTGATGGCCAAAGGAAGAACTATAAAATAGGACATTTTTAAAGGGAACAGAGGTAAAAAGTTGAGGGTTTGGGAATTTGCTTTGCTTTTGTTTTTGTTTTTGAGTCTTATTATTTATTATTTGTTTGTTTTAAGGTTTGAGGTACATAGTTTTAGGAGAAGAAGCCAGTGGTGAGATGGATCTTGAACAGAGAATAGGCAAAATTGAGATCCAAGAATGGACGGAACACTTATTGGAATTTCTTTTATATTTAGTGAGAAAGTTTACCAACACTTTTCATTACCCTAACTTCTTTGTGGCACTGATATTTTAAAAACTTATATCAACTGATATAGGCATGTTTTATAGCCAGAATAAGTGATTTCCAAATGAGTAAGCTTTTCTTGTTCATTCACTTCATATTCACACCTCTCTTCTCCCATAAAACAAACAGAAAACCTCAAGAGTGTATAACGAGGACAATCATTTTAGGAATATGTAAATGAATGAAGATTAATTATCTATTTTTCATTTAACAGGTACTTATCCTGGTGAAATAAATACCTATTAGCTGGAGCTAGAAGATTTTGCTGGACCAGATCCAGAGGCCATGCTATGCTCTAATACAGCTTTTTGTTTCTTTAAACAGGAGTTAATTTGTTAGTAGGTACCGAAAGTGGCCTGATGTTGCTGGACAGAAGTGGCCAAGGAAAGGTGTATCCACTTATTAACCGAAGGCGGTTCCAACAGATGGATGTTCTTGAAGGCTTGAATGTTTTAGTGACAATATCTGGTAAAAATGTCTTCTGTATCATTTATTTATCATAGTTCTTTTATAACAAAAATGCTTGAAGTTCTTAAATGCTGAAGAGAAATTGGATCTTGCCTTATTTTGTAAAAGTTTGAGAATTCACATCAATTTAAAAGAAAATATATTAAAATTTAGGCATGCTTTCTTTTGTTGCAAATTAACAAAGTGTGAATTGTAGGAGTTTTATTTATGAAAAAGTTACCTTTTCATTTTGGGGGGACTTGACTTTGAGGAGAAGAATCCATTAGGTTCTTACTTTTAAGTAAAAAGTTTTTATTTATAGTTATTACAAATTTGGTTTTCTGCTTTCCCAATTCCCAATTAGATTTTGTTACTGTTGCTTTATTTTAAAATAGATAACAAAGGAAATGAGAAGGGGGTGCCATTGTAGCCAGAAGCTAGCACACTTATACTGTAAAATGGTAGTTGACATCCCAGCAAGAAAGGAGAAACTGTAAAAAGCCTCTATCATGCTCTAAAAATGTAGTTTGAATCTATTTGGAAAAATATAATATCAGAATTAGAAAGTTCTATAGAGTCCATCTGTCCTAAGGAGTAACAGCCTTATCTTCCAATGCAGACTATGATGTCATCATTGTATTTTGACACAGTAAAATAATTGATGATATTAAGTCATCAAGAAACGGTTATTTTGTTCAGCATATTTCATTTTCAGGGGCATGGAAATAAATATAGTTCTAAAAGTTTTGTCTTCTATAGTGGTTAACACTTTTAACATTTTAATCATTAAATTTGTAAGTTTCCTGAAAAATCTACTAGCCTCATTCCTAATATTCCATATTAAATATATCTATAACACAACTATAGCAATTGCTGGGGAAAAGTGCGCGCGCACGTGTGTGTGTGTGTGTGTGTGTGTGTGTGTGTGTGTGTGTGTGTGTGTGTAAATGTATCATGTGATTTTAACATAATCATTGTGACTATTTGAAGAGTAGTCTTTAAAACCTTGCTTTTTTTATGAAGAAAATTCCAAATAAAGTTGTCAATATTATTTAAAGACAAATCAAACCTAGAGCACTGTTTATATGATACGT
The DNA here is from genome assembly GCF_016432865.1 of Antechinus flavipes. Taxonomy (NCBI): domain Eukaryota; kingdom Metazoa; phylum Chordata; class Mammalia; order Dasyuromorphia; family Dasyuridae; genus Antechinus; species Antechinus flavipes. The sequence continues at coordinate 183,292,226 of NC_067400.1, read as the reverse complement.
TTAATTTTACACATTGTAAGCAAATATATTATTAGCATTATTAAAATTCATTTTAATAGATTTTATGCCTTTGAAAATTGTACTTTTCAATGAAAAAAACAATTACTTTGTCTAATTAAATCCCAAATTAGATGAAAATACAGCATGGCAATCACTTCGCCAGAACAATATTTTTGTAATTTAGTAGTAAAATGTTCCTTAAAGGAGTTACCATCAAAAAATATTTACAACCTTTTAAAAATTGTTCCATACATGATGACTTCCATACATTTTATACATAGATACATACATTCCCTATTTGTGCATGTATAATTTCATTCATTAGAATATATGCAAGTAGGCACACAAGCATCCATACTTATTTGTGTAAAGGACAACAGATGTTTGGACTTTTGATAGGGTAACAAATAGAATTTTGGGCCACTTAAATATCTCGACCCTCTTTAAAAAACTTTTATTTAGTTTCTTTTAATAAATTACCATGGGACTTATTAATTTAGCTTTTGAGTTTGACCTAGATTCCATTTCTCCTTACAGAAAATATGTAAGATTTGAGATCCTCGTAAATCTATCCAATTAATTCCTTACTATGTTTGTAGATTGAAATTCACACAGATGGCTACAAGACAACTTGTGGTCCCTAGATATTTAGCTAAGAGGAAACTCTTCTTAAAAGGCAAACTTAAGTATTTGTATTTAGGAAGAATAGATTTTGACTGTATTTGAAAGAATCCTTGATGCTGTTTTCACAAAGTTAAAAGTTTCATTTGTTCAGGAAATAAATATCTCTCTTCAGAAATATATATAATGGTCTTTTTATTAGGGAAAAAATTAGTCCATTTAAGGCCCATTTTTAAAAAATAAATAAATATATTTTTAGAATATGAAGTTTTAAGTTTTTTAGATATGTAAAAATCTATTTTCCTACCTTCAAACACCAATAAATTTGTACCAATAAATTAAATTCTGAAATAAACTTATTAGAAGCATGAAAACTAGTATTTAAATCACTCCTTCAGGCGAATCTAAATAGTTAACCAGTTTAAATTTAAAAAGTAATCATGAATTCATGTTCTATTTTGTGTAGAAACCTAAGCACTCCTACTAGAAGGCAAGAACCAACTTGTTTGACTTATTTTGTCTTAGTGTGCTTAGTGTGCTTAGAACAATGTTTGCCTCGTTATAAAAATAAGTGAATAGAGTTTGAAAAATGAGAATAGTTTAAAAAAAAAAGATTTAGTCTTGCACTTACATGATGGTTCTAAGCATTTATCATATGCCTTCAGAGGCTAATTCAATATGGTAGCATTGCATGCTGTATTGAGATATTTTTGTTGTTGTTTGTTTGTTTGTTTGTTTTTTTAATTATAATTAGGTGTGAATCCAAGATTTTCTTCCTTTTGAGGCAGTACCAATGAGGATACCTGTGAAGGGATTGTTTTGTTTTTGTCTTGTTTTTTGTTTTTTTAAATAGTAATATTGTTAAATTTCAGTCTTCATCTATGAAGACAGCTTCTGTTCTTTCTGTAGAATCTATGAACAATTGATTATACATATGTCACATTTGAATAGAGCAAAAATTAACATGCTTTTTAAAAAGAGCTTAAATATCTACTTATTGTCTAATAATTAAATATCTATTTATTGTCTAGTAATCTAGTACTAATAGTAGTATTGTCTACTATTGTCTAATAAATATCTAATCTATTGTCTGATGCTAATATAGATGAACAAGTTGAGCCTGAGATAGGTGAGGAGCCTTCTCCCAAATCACACATCTAACAGTTTTGGGCACTTTACTTAGTGTTTTGGCAACAGTTTATGGTTTATTGGTCTCCCACATATGTGTGTCACTAGTAAGTATTCTCTGAAAATATTACTTGAAAATTTTTCCATAAACACCATGTTAATCTACTAATTTTTGGAGGATATAAAGATTTTAATCTGCACATTGAGTTGAAATAAAGATGTGTATATTTCTCTTCCACTGCCAAAGAAACCTTATTGATTTTTTTTTAAAGATTCACCTGGAAGAAATAACACTAAGAAGCATTGCTCAGCACTGAAGCACATTGTAGGTGATTTTGGGATACTGTGGAGATAATTATCAGAAAATATTAATATTTTTCTCAAAGCTTAACATAAGGTCCTTCTCAAGGATCAGCAGTTTCTTGTGTGCCTCAGCAGTAAAATAGTGTGAATGTTTGATCTTCATCTTGAAGTTTTTCCTTTTAATTTACCAACTACAGACAGAATTTCATGATTGTGTTTTTTTTTTAACTTGAATCTTTTGTTAGGTAAGAAAAATAAATTACGAGTCTACTACTTGTCTTGGCTAAGGAATAAAATACTTCATAATGATCCAGAAGTGGAGAAGAAACAGGGATGGACAACTGTAGGTGATTTGGAAGGATGTGTACACTATAAAGTTGGTAAGTTCTGGGAGGTGGTTTTCCCCCATCTTTGCATATTTTCTACAGTTTTCACTCATACCATTTGTATTGATTTCTTCCAAACTCTGTTCCATTTTCCTAGAAAATGTATTTTTCAAGATAGAGTAATTCAAATTGCATTTCATTGCTTTGTAGCTTAGGATTCATAGTGAAGGGACGTTTTAATTTGTTGCAGCCAAACAAGGGCTAATTTTTGAATGTTAATTATTCTGATCTCTATATCCAGAATGCCCTTGGTTCTTTCTCTTGGATCCAATCTTTTTTCTGTTTCCCAGATACCAATTTTAACACTTTGCATCAGGATTTTCAGAATAGTCTTCAGTACCTGAGCTTCTTTGGCTCTGTCTTGCACATAGTTGTCCTTTTCTTTCTTACTAATATATATCTTTTTGCTCTTGCAAGATTTTACTTAAGATCACTTCATCCTATAAGCTTTAAAATATAACAACTCTAAGGGAAGAAAAATCATACATACATATGTACTCTCATGTACATTGATTTTTGTTTGTTTGTTTTATTTGTTTTTTTAAGTAGACCCAGTCAGGGACTCTCTACTACAATGTTGACTTATGTTTACTTGGGCCTTTGGCCCATTGCCTCCCAAGCCACATGTCTCAGAGGAAAGACTTAAACCCAAGGCTTGTAGTTTGAAGACCTGCTTTCTGTCCAGTATGAAACATTTCACACTTTCTAATACTAATAGTCCTAATCATAGTTGAAGAAGAAAGGAAAGAAAAGGAGAAGAAACCATTAAAGTTTGCAGAGCATATATTAGCTCTTTTGAACTTCATTAACCCTCTGAAGTATTATTCCCATCTTGCTGATGAGGAAACTAAAGCTACAAGGAATGAAATAATCTATCCAAGATTCTGTTAATGGCACAATTGGGTCTATAATCCACATCTTCTGACTCTTAGCTCATTGTGTTTTGTCTCTACAATATAAGCCGTCCTAATCCCTAACTCCTGCTGTGTTTTACATAGTCTAATGTTTATGCTCTATTAATTTACTATTGAATTTTAAACTGCAGGAAAGCAGACACATTTATCTTAGCTAAATAACTCATCTTGCCTAGCAGGTTGTTGTTCAGTTGATTTTCCGTCGGGTCCAATTCCTCATGTACTTTTCTTGGCAAATGTAATTTCCTTTTCCAGCTCATTTTACAAATGGGGAAACTGAGATTAAAAAACTGAGTATCTGAGCTCAGATTTAAACTCTTCCCGACTTTAGACCCAACACTCTATTCCAGGGGTCCTCAAACTATGGCCAGTAGGCCAGATGCGGCAGTTGAGGACATTTATCTCTCTCACCCAGGGCTATGAAGTTTCTTTATTTAAAGGCCCACAAAACAAAGTTTTTCTTTTTACTATAGTCCGGCCCTCCAACAGTCTGAAGGACAGTGAACTGGCCCCCTATTTAAAAAGTTTGAGGACCCCTGCTCTATTCACTAAAGTGCTACCTAACTACCCTGATGTGTGCATTTTGCTCTGCAAATTTTTATTTGGACTTTATTTATGATTTCATTAATATATAGAGCCCTCATCTCCCTCTGCCAGCATAGGTCAGCACTGCTCTGCAAACTTAAGAGACATAGAAAGTTTTGGCAATGAAATGTTAAGTGATTTGCCTAGAATTCTGTGGCTAGTGTGTGTAGAAGCAGTGTTTGACCACAGAGTAATTCTAAAGTCAGCTTTCTCTATGATTTATTGTGCCTGCTTATTTCTCTTCCTATAGTGGATATTTAGTGTTTATTAAATTGTGCTTTTATGACTTTTCTTCCTGATGTCCCTTGTGTGTCCTTTGTCCTCCAGGGCTGTATGCTTTAATATATTTTTATTCATTGATATGATTGTAAAGTGCCTTTCAAAAATGTCCAAAGTTGATCTTTTAAAGCAGAAATCAATAATATTCCATCTCTCCCTTAATATAAATAAGAGAATGCTCAGTTGCTGAGATGTGCATCAGAGGTTTATCCTGTAGAGGGAGCTAGAAGCCTGACATTTAAAAGGCACAAGTCTTTTGCTTTGTTCTGTGTGTGGTCTTGGGAGTGTTTTCTTGCAGTATATGTGTGGCGTTTTTTCTTTAGCACTGTCCTCTTCCCAATTAAAATAAATGTTTAAATGATGCCAGTTGGCATATTTTATAAGGTATACTCAGATTATAGATAATCTCCCCTCTCGTAGCTATGATGAGCTAGTTAATAAATGTTTTGGGAAAATACTAGGAAAATGTCAAACTTAACCAGGCAGTGATTAAAAATGCTATCTATCCAGGAGTAGCAGCTGCCTTAATGAAACTACCTGTTAACAATACAGTTGCGATTATTTAAAGGAGAGTTTAAGAAGGGCTCTTAACCATTGTGAGCAAAAGTATATTTTTTCTATTTCAGTACTGCAGAACTTTAACAGGTACTTGGTACTGTTAGATTTTAGGTCCGTGTAGGGCAGACATTGTTTAATTTTTGACTTTGTTTTTTCATCACTGAGCACAATATTTTGCTACTTTGTTTAAAAGAACCAGGATGTTTAAATTTCAGGCTGGTGACAGTTTGAGGACTTCTCTGGGATCCCCCTTGATTATTGTCAGCATTATAAAGAATGTTGTAGTGTAGTAGTGGTGGTGGTGGTGGTAATGGTGATGGTGGTGGTGATGGTGATGGTGATGACAGAAGAGGAGGAAGATTAAAGTGATGGAAAAGTCCAAAAGAGCTAATAAATGCAAATTTTAATACACAAATGAAGTCATCAACATGTGCTTTTCTTCTTCCTCATCCTCATCCCTCTCCAAGTCATACTACTTATGACTATATTATTAAAACAACAATAATTATATGGTTATTGTCTGACTCATTCTGACTCCATTTGGGATTTTCTTGGCAAAGATATTGGACTGATTTGCCATTTTCTTTTCCATATCATTTTGCAGATGAGGAAACTGAGGCAAATAGTTAAATGACTTGCTCAGGGAGCACACAGCTAAGTAGATGTGGGAATCTAGATTTGAACTCTAGACCTCTAGGGCTGTTGCTCTAAACACTTGAGTTACAATATATTTATAATGATACATTATTATTTCATTTGAGCCTCAGATTGCTTTACATACATTAATCATTTAAACCTCAAAGACATAAATTAAAATATCTTATTGGATCCTCACAGAAACACTATGAGATAAGTAGTGTAGACATTCTTTTCCCCATTTTACAAATGAAAAAGCTGAGTCTTGAGAAGAAGTAGCTTGCCAATGGTCATGAAACTTGACTCAGGTTTCAAGTTACTCCTAATTCTAAGTCTAGTCCGTTCATTCATTTATTCATTCATGTGCTTACTTAATTACTTACTTATTATTTTATTGATTTTTTTTTTGTTTGTTTATTTATTTATTTATGCTATGTTTCACTGTTGCTCTTGAATGGGTTTGGAGAATATCCAGTCCGCAGACCACATAAAAGCCACAAAATCATTTGATCTGGCTTTGTCAAACTAGGTACCTCCCACAGCTTGAGTTTTTGAATTGGTAATGTTATAAATATTGAATGGCCCTTGGTAAAGAAAAGGTTCCCTACTGCTGCTCTAGAATTAGTTAAGTATAAATCAGCCAGAGGATTTAGATTTAAGTTCTGTATCACTTCAGAGAAAGAAACCAGGTTTCAGGATAGTCATTAATGAAGAAGATATTCTGCAAGGATTTTGAATATGTTTGTAGTCTCTAATTTGCTGCTTTCACTAGGATCCTCTGTTTTCTTGAAAATAAAGAAACTTGACATTATTGTAGAGGAGTGAGAAAGTAGGGGATATAGGGAAGTGAGTAAACTTATAGTTAATAAAACTTTAATGTAATCTTGGAGAAAGGAAGAAAACAAAGTAGCAACTGAAACTATAATATTAATATATCAGGGGCATTACAGAACTCACTTTGAGACTTTTAAAATCACTTATCTATGCTTATTCAGAAGACTTCACATCCCTTATCAATCATTTTAGCAGCATAAACTGAGGGTAGTGTGCCACTAAACAGCAATTCCCAAGAAATTTAAAAAGCATATGAATAATTTGAAAGGCTCCTTAAATGATTGATAAATTTTATGCTAATATGTTTATAGAGTGAATACATTTAGAAAAAGTAGGGCAGCTAGGTGGATAGAGCACTGGATCTGGAATCAGGAAGACCTGAATTCAGATCCAACCTCAGATATTTACTGGATAACAGTACTTGGACAAGTACTTAATCCTCTCTGATTAAGTTTTTTATAAGCTCTGAAATCAGCTAGAGAAGGAAATGGAAAACTATTGCTGTGTCTTTGTCCAGAAAACCTCAAATGTGGGGTCATAAAGAGTTAGACATCACTGAAAAATGATAACCACAAATAAATACTTTTTGCTTGTTGCCTTAATGATAAGTCATTTGTTGTTTTCATGCTTTTGCTGCTGGGGCACTATTACAGAAAAAAACAAAACAAAAACGATACTCATTTGAAACTATTTTGGCATTGGTTCTTTCTGGTTAAACCAAATTTATTTAAGGAAGCAAAACTTGCTCAAGATGGGCATTTGTATTATACCGATTTTAAAATGTAGGGACTTTGTGCTTTTGTTATTAGCTCTTTACCTCAGGAGATCTAACATTATAGAATAAAGTTTGAAATTGATGCTAACTTTTATTTCTCTTGTTTATTTTCAGTAAAGTATGAAAGAATCAAGTTTCTCGTCATTGCTTTGAAAAGTTCAGTGGAAGTTTATGCTTGGGCCCCAAAGCCATACCACAAATTTATGGCCTTTAAGGTAAAAACATCTTTTAACTGTGCTTAAAACACTTTTAAGTGTGCTCTGCCCTTTGGGGGTGGCTTGTTTCATTACCTTATTTTGGTGCATTTGAATTTTATTTGTGGCTGTCTTGTGACTTAAGTATAGAATTTTATTTTTTTTCTGATTCCTTGAAGGTAGTGTTCCTCAAGTTCACTCCCCTACTCTTCTCTCTGTGTTTTCTCCTCAAGAGTCTGATCTATTAATTACAGATTCAGCTATATAAAAACAGATCTCAAATTTCTATATCCAAACTTGATTTTGCTCTTCTGAGCTCCAGATTCACAGCTCCAAAAGGCCTACAGGATATCTATAGATATCTGTATCTGGATGTCTCACTGATGCCTTAAATTCTACATCACCAAAACAGGCTTACTTGTTTTTCCTTCAAATCCATTCTTTGTGACCATGTTCTTTCTGTCAGTGGTATTCACTCCTCCTATGTTCATTGACTTGAATATTTGAATTTTCCTCTGTCATCATATCCTTACATCTCAATTACATAATCCTTGGATTCAGCCCCCACCATATTTTTTAATATTGCCCCATAAGCTGTTTCCATTGTTGCTACACTAGTTCAAGACTTCATTATTGTTTTCCTGATTTGTGGCTCCTTTTCTAGTCATCTTGATCTATATCCTACCACTGGACTCAGCTGGCTCTGTAGGAAAAAGTGAGGCAGGTGATCTTGTACAGTTCTCCCATCACCTAAATCCAATTCATTTGCATGACATGGCATCACCTTCCTGATGTCATGGTCATATCGAGAACAAAGGATAAACAGCAACAACAAGTGAATTCCTAATAGGTCTAGCTGGCTTCCCTCTTTTTTTCTCTTTAATCCCAACTGTGACATCTTCTGGATGTATGTCATAGAACTTCTGCTCAGAATCCCTTAAATAACTCCCTATTACCTATCGAAGAAAGCTCAGACTTTTTTGTTTTAAGATCCTCTATAATGTAGTGGCTCCCTATTTTTTTAACTTTCTTTTTCACTACACTCTATATTGGAAAATATGCAAAAAGTATAATAGGTAATGGTACATTTTATAAGTAAGCCAATATGTGACTCATAGGGATTCTTTTGTAAAGATTATTGTACCTGTTTCTATTTTAATTTAAATACTATAACTTTAGGGCAGCTCAGTGGTACAGTGGATAGAAGACCAGGCCTGAAGTCAGGAAGTCATTCCTGAGTTCAAATCTGGTCTCAGACACTTACTAGTTGTAGGACCATAGGTAAAACATTTCATTCTATTATTTCAAGTTTCCTCATTTGTAAAATGAACTGGAGAAGGAAATAGCAAACCACTCCAGTATCTTTGGCAAGGAAACTCTAAATGGTATTATAAAAAGTTGGATATGAGTGGAAAACAACTGAGCAACAACTACCATTATTCCACAATTATTATTATCCTTTTCACTATCTCTATAGGGAAAGTAGTAGCTATGCTCTTTTTTTTTTTTTTTTTTTAATAGGGTGACAGCAAGACCTTACTATCCAATTAATTACCAACTCTCTCTCTCTCTCTCTCTCTCTCTCTCTCTCTCTCTCTCTCTCTATCTTTCAGTCATTTGGAGAATTGATACATAAGCCATTGTTGGTCGATCTTACTGTAGAGGAAGGGCAACGGTTAAAAGTGATTTATGGTTCCTGTGCTGGATTTCATGCTGTTGATGTGGATTCAGGATCAGTCTATGACATCTATCTACCTACACACGTAAGAGCCCAGACTCTACAGTTGGTTGGTTATTTTTGTTTTGTTATTTCCCTATCTTCTACTTTCCCCTAAGTGTCTCAGCTTATAGTGAGAATTTTTTCTCCTTCCTTTCCCAAGATTTGCAGGTTGAATTTATTCAAATGGCCTCCATGTTCTAATTCTGAGGAAGATTGTCATTACCATTCACAAGCTGAAAGACATGTCTTAGAAACTTGGAATCCTTCTAGGAACATTGTTTGGCCTGGGGTAAACCAGGGCTGTCTCTGAAGTAGCTCATGATACTGAAGGTTTCAGAAGTTTGGACTCTTCTGGGATCTTCTTGATTGGAAAAGGATTCTCTTTTTGGCCTACCATCTGTGCCAGAGCCACAGGGATTCTAGATCTTGATTAAGAACACATATTTTGAGGGAACTTGGATTGTTATTGTGTAGTTTCAAGTTGGATTAGGACTTGTTGACCAATCATTGATCAATAAACCTCTGAAGCATTTTTTGACTCATATATGCTCTAAAATATGATATTAATTTGTCCCTTAGGTAGCCATAGGGACATCAATCAAAATTTTAGAAAGTATAATTTATTAATAGCAAAGTTAATTTTTTTTTTTTTTGCTTTTGTTTCTTCTTTAGATTCAAAGTAGCATACAACCTCATGCTATTATCATACTCCCCAACACAGATGGGATGGAGTTGCTAGTGTGCTATGAAGATGAAGGGGTTTATGTGAATACATATGGAAGGATTACAAAGGATGTGGTTCTACAATGGGGAGAGATGCCTACATCTGTTGGTAAGTATCACCTAGAGTCAAAGAACAGACTTTTAAAATAAAAGACATCCCTCTAATGGCAAAGTGTTTTTTTGTTTGTTTGTTTTTAATACTTAAATGTTCAGAAATCTTTGGAAATGACAGATTAGTTTGTGGACATACATTAAATTTCCCTATGAAGTTCAGAGAGTGCTTCCACACCAACCCCTCAAAAGTTTTTAATAAAAATAGCATTATTTTTCCTAGATGAAGGAAAAACAGCTCTCTTTCTTCTTCCTTTCTCCTCCCCTCCCCCCCCCCCCCCCAACTATTTTAGGTAGTCTGTGCTATTTTATCACAGAAGCAACTTGATTATAGTTGAATGTAAAACATGTATGCTAGAAGTAAGCAAGGTGGAGGGTGAGGAGTTGGGGGGGAAGGGGGAGGAGGGAGGTGAAGTAGATAAAGAACTAGCTTCAGAATCATGAACACTTGTATTATGTGAACTTTGTATGTCTGACTACATACAGTCTGTATGACACTGGCCAGATCACTTTACAAAGGGTACTCATTGTCCTTTGCTTGAGATGTTAAATTTATAGAGATAGCTCCATACTCCAGAGTGGACCTGAACAGGATTACAGTGTTAATTGAGAAATGTTTAACAAAATAAATAAAAACACAACAAAATATAGATAATGTTAATTAGTTCTTTTCTAAGTCAATATGCTGCCCCCTGAAGTGTTTCTCTATGACTCCATTGTCCTAGGCAAATTTCTAACTTATGATATAAGTAATAAATGACACTGATGAGTAGACTTCCTCTTCTGCTTCATACAAACAAGCTTTTGCATGCTTATCTGAGTTCTCCATATTCATTGTTTCTTATAACACAATAACATTCCATTATGTTAAAAACAAAACAAAGCAAAAAACTAGAATGTGTTTGGGTCATCCCCATTCATTGGGCATATGTTTGTTTTTCCTTGGTACAATTTGATTGTTTTTCATGAGAAGCAAATCCTTTTTTTCCCTCTTTTTTCTTCCCTATTTTAATAGAATGATGAAGCCGAATAGATAATTGATCTTGGTGTATCAAAATCAAAATATGTGTGTGCATCTATGTCTCACCCTATCTAGCTTTCCTTATTTATGTGTGTCTTATCTTTCAACTTCATTTCAAGCATATCATTACTTCTTTTCACACGATCTACATTCTAGTCAAACTTAACTACTTGCTTGTTCCCCTCTCTGACATGCCTGGATTATACTTATCTCCATATCTTAAAATCCCAAGCTTTTTTCAAGGACTGAATTTTGTGTTATCTCACATTAGAAATATTTCTTGATCCTCTTGTTAACTTGTGGGACAAAGACCAACAACTCAAATAAACCAAGGAGATTTTTCAAGATAAAATCAGAAAGGAATTTTATTATGATCTCGTGAGAAAGGACATCTCTTTCCCAACAAGATATAGTTTTTGTCACTCTCTAGTCCCTGACCTATTTACAAAGAAGGGAGAAGGGATTTTTCTTATCTCTATGGGGCCAAGTTTGATTATTATAACTGATCTACAATACTCATTTTCTTTTTTCTTTCTTTCTGTGTATTGTTTTAATAGCATTCTTTACCTAGTTCTAATCGCCTCACTTTGTATATCTTCCAATGCTTACCCAAATTTATTGTATTCATTTTTTTTCTTGGGACCCATTAATATTCTGTTATAGATATGTGTTGTAATTTGCTTGGCTGTTCCCTTTTCAGTATACAACTACTTTGTTTCTCATTCTCCACTGCCAGAAAAAAATGCTACTATGAATATCTTGACATATGTGGGGCCTTAGATTTTCTTAAAAGTTTTATTTCCCTAAGTTTATATATGTATGTGAAAGAAATTGTATTTGGTCTGCGATAAGATTTCAGTTAAGTCTATTCCTTTATATAGCTCTTTTATTATTATATATTTATGTATATAATTATATATAAAAATAAATATATAAGAAAGTTTTATTATCATTATTAAACATAATGTTTATTATTAACATTTGTTTTCTCTTGCTTTCCTGAAAGCATATATTCGGTCCAATCAAATCATGGGTTGGGGTGAAAAGGCTATTGAGATACGATCTGTAGAGACTGGTCACTTGGATGGCGTGTTTATGCATAAGAGGGCACAGAGGCTCAAATTCTTATGTGAACGCAATGACAAGGTAACTTTTTTCCCCCCTTCTATACTCTCTTTGCCACTGCTTTGTGACAGTCTGTTTGCTTCACCTAGAATTGAGTGAAACCCTTTTTCAGTAGCAAAGAGGGTAGTTAGTTATATTACTTACCAAAAAAAATACTGTGGTTTACATTGTGGAGTTCCCCTTATAACAGATTCAGTGCTCTCTCCCTTGTTTCCTCCCATTTAGATCTAAAACAAATACCATCAGGGTAGATGGCATTGTCCAGAAACAGATTCTAGTTTGAAGGAACAGCTCAAAGGATTCATCCTGATGGAAATTATTTTTCAGCCAAATTGTGGTATAGTAGATTCATTGACTCTGAAATGAGGGGGGACCTGGGTTCAAATCCTGCCACTAATACACATATTTCCTCTGGAAAAATCTCTGGAATTCAGATTCTTCATCTGTTAAGAGGGATGGACAAGATTGGCCTTCAGCTTCTCTTTTAGCTATAAATCTATGATTCTGTAACTCCTTTTGGAAAACCAAGCAAAACATATCCCCAAATCATATTCCAATAGGACCTCTAATGTTTTAAGCAATTCTTTGTCAGTTCTGACATTGATGTAAAACTGTTTCCATATTCACATTTGTTACATTATAATAACCTACTTTCTCCTTTTTTGATGGCATTATTATCCATTATTTAGTCATTTTTTTCAATCACGTCTAGCTTTTAATGACCTCATTTTTGGGATATTTCTCGGCAGTGATACTGGAGTGGTTTGTTATTTCCTTCTCCAGCTTATTTTACAGATGAAGAAATTAAGGCAAACAAGGTGAAGTGACTTGTCTAGGGTCACACAACTAGTAAGTGTTGGAAGTTAGATTTGAATTCAGATCTAAGTGTTCTTTTTTATTTTAATTTTTCCTTTTATTTTTAGCCTGAATTTAAACTTCAAATGAAATTAGTATTTCCACAGACATTATAGAACAGGGGAGGATTATACAAGAAAATTAAATTTCTGTTACATAGACCTTGCTTTCTTCTTAAGACTAATAGATTCAACATATTTTTTCCTAGGTATTTTTTGCCTCTGTTCGGTCTGGTGGAAGCAGTCAGGTTTATTTCATGACTTTAGGCAGGACTTCTCTTCTGAGCTGGTAGAAGTGATGTGACAAAGGAATTACTGGCATCCAGAGTCTTCAGGATCTTCAGAACTTGGAATTACTTACAACTGGAGTACAGACCTGCATTGATGCAACATGATACAGCAAATGTGGGCAGGCATCACTGGTGTTAGTGTTTCTGTTTCTCTCTCTCTCTCTCTCTCTCTCTCTCTCTCTCTCTCTCTCTCTCTCTCTCTCTCTCTCTCTCTCTCTCTCTCTCTCTCTCTTTCTCCTCTCTCTCCCCCTCTCTGCCTCTCTCCCTCTCCCCCTCTCTCTCTCTCCTCCTCTCTCTCTTTCTTATCTCCTTCTCTCTGGCTCTTTCTTTCTTTTTCTTCCTCTTTCTTTTTCAAAAACCAATCAAGGCTGCCATGCAGCTGGTGCTGTTCACTTACAACCATCAGGTGCTATAAGTGTGGGGAATTTGGTATCACACTAGAAAGCAAGATGTGTCTCCTTCAGCTCCAGAATTTCTTGTTTTTGAATGACTCTGTTTTCTAAGTGTCTAAAGATGGAAACTTTGAATATGCTATTCGTCTGGTTGGAGGGTAGGTAAGAGGAGGTAAAACATGGTGAAGTGAGTCGATCTTGCTGAAGCAGAGAGCAGATTTAATATAGTAACATTAACAATGTATTTAATTGACTTTTTTTTTCTTTTGTAATGTGACAATATGTGGACACAGAGGAAGGTGCAGGTTTAAGAAGTTAATATTTATAAAATGTGAAAGACACAGTGGCTAGGATAACTTTTTTCTGTGTGGGGTGGTGTTTTGGGGGGGTGGGGATACAGGGAAGGGGTCCTGTTTTTGTTTCTTTAGGATTTTTTTTTTTTTTTGGCCTGGTCAAGAGCTTAGTCATTTTTTTCTGTGTACCAGGTTTTGCCTAAAATGTGCAGATGACTTAAATTTTTTTTTTTAATTTGTTCATTTTCTATAATGATTCTGTGTTTGGCCATAACTTGGTTGTGTCACAGTATTAGCACTGCCTCAGTTAAAGGTTTAATTTTTATTTAAACCTAAAAAGTGCAACAACAGTTTTACCATAGTCTGCACTTGCAGAAGAAAAAAAATTCCAAACAACATATGTTTATTTTTTGCCTACCTCATTGTTTTTAATGCATTAAAATAAGAGGTGGATTAGATAATACATTTTTTAGAAGAAACTTAATGTCTAATTTAATCTTAATACCAAAACTACCAGATTGAAAAATCCAACTGCTATTCTGTAGCCAGTCTCAAAGATGAAGAGAATTTTTCCATGGATATGAGGTAGAAGAGTAGAATATCCTGATAGCTTCATGACACTGACTAATGGACTTTGCTGACCTAATTTTTGGAAAGCAAAGAATTACATTTATCTGGTTCATCCTTAGTTGAAAAATTTGGATGAGTTTAGCCTACAACCAGAGAGATTTCAGTTTTCTAAATTCGAGGTTTGGTAGCAGACAGGTAACAATAGACTAGTTCTATAAACTGTTAAATGTTGTAGGAAACTTTTTTTGTGGGTGGGGGGGGAGTGATGTTTTTCTTTTATAAGAATGCAATGCACTAAAACTATTTTAAGAATGTAGTTAATACTGCTTATTCATAAAACAGCATATACCTGTGTTTTAGATTAAGATTTAAGCTCTGGCTATTGTCTTTCACTTCTCTCTCTCTCTCTCTCTCTCGCTCTCTCTCTCTCTCTCTTTTTTAAAGACAGTTTTACTTTTATGGCTATGTTCTTGACATTTGCAATAAATGTCTAAAGAGTAGTAATTTGTTTAATGGCTATATGTTCATTACTTGAGAAACCTTTGAGTGTATACTATAATCTGTTGGTGATTTAACAATGCACAGTGTCATGATTCAGCCATCTGAATTGGACCTTGTTTATCTTTGGTGGGGGTGCTCTGTTGGCAGCTGCCTTAAGCTAAGCTGTTCATTCACTGAACAGGCTCTCAGTATTCCGTAGGCATCATCTTCTGCCATGTTTAACTTTCTTCGATGGCATGACAGCTGGGAATTTTTCTTAACTTGTTTACCAATGCCAATCGCAGAATAGTTTTAAGTCAGTCACACCTACGAACCAAGAGTTGACTAATCTACTATTCCTTCTCATTCTTGGCAGCAGTGTTAACTGCTGTAATTACTTCCCTGTTTTGTGTTCAGCATTTTTGCCAAAGGCTTTTCCCTTTGAACTACAGGAATGATGGAAGGAAAAAAAAAAGCAGACCAGTGAGAATTTTTTTTTTTAATTAAGAAAGCCTTACATTTTGGGGGTAAAACATTATTTTCACTGTTTTGTTTTTAGTTGGGTTTTGGATAGTACTGAAGGCCAAGGCTGATGGGAGCAGTTTCTTGCCTATTAATTTGTGGTTAATATGGAGATATTTTCCTCCAATTAAGGGAGAGGCTAAGAATGGAACAGGACTATTCTTGAATAATAGATTTCATTGCAACAACAAGAAAAATGACCTTACTAGATAACATTTTCCAAGCTAATGTTGATGACTCAAGACTGCCTTGACAACTCTGTAATGAATTGCCCCACCATACATAGCACAAGCATATGAAAAAAAAAAAAAAAACAGTAAAGGGCACTGGTTAGTTATGGCAGAAACCTCATCCCATGGCCTTGGCTAACAAGTGCCCAGAATGGTGCCTTGCACTTAACAGAATTTTTAAAAATTGAACTGAATAAAGTTTTCTTTAGGAAAAAAAAATTAGTATAAACAGCTAATTCCAGTAAGAAAAAAAAAAATGATGTAGCAAAACAACTTGGCGTCATTTCCTTACTTTATCCACAGACTTGAAGTATCATGTGTTGTGGTCTGTACTTTGGGGCTAATATTTGATTGTAGTTAATATGAATAAATACTGTTTTGTGTGAAATTTATTGGGTGTTTTCAATTTATATTGGAATTTATTTGTAATGAATGTTGCTCAGAATAAGACAAAAATAATAAAATGTGAACACCCCCTTAAAAATTCACTGTGATAGGTTTTGACTTGTAGGAAGAATTGCATCCGTAGTACCTTGCACAGAATGGGTCACATTATAAATACCTATTCATTGCTTGAGTCAAGTTAAATGGAATCTTTCCCTTGGCTTAGCTTACTAAAGCTCATCTGTCCTTAAGTATTCACTTGGGTGAAGTTCTTGTGTGTAATTTGGTTCTTCATGAATGGTTTAAGGGTAGCTAGTCATCATCCTGTTGGAAATCAGTTCTGTTCCAGTTGGTTTTTGTCAATGGACCTCCTTTGAAAGTCTGACAAATTCTATGGTTGTCTTCTCAGAATTAGGATTACAAAAGAAACCAATTATTTTGAAATACAATCATAAAAATGTTAAAAAGAAAAAAGTTCACAGACCCCAAGTTAAGAATACTCCTAATGATCCATTGCATTTCTCCTCTAAAAGACTGTTATTAGAATTCCAAATTCTTTTGGGAAATGATTTTTTATCCATTCAGCAGAGTCAGTAATGACTTCCTCCCCAGAAGTGCTAAGGTGGCATAACTACAAATGGTATTAATAAAAAGTCATTACATATGAAACCATGAACTCTGACAATGATGCTTTTAAAAGCAAAAGAAAAAAAAGGGAAAAAATTGCTACTAGGTTTAGTCAAAGCTTTAATAAATAATTATTTTGTGCATCTTGAAGTCAGAGAGAGAGACCTCTAATTATAAATCTGCAGTGTTTTTATTTTTACTTCATGCACATGTGCTATGTTGGAGAAAACGTTTACAAAAATGGTTTATTACACTAATGTGCAACACATTTATGGTTTATTTGAAAATGATTTTTCTGGTAGGTTATTAGTTTTTCATGGCAGTGATACACTTTTTTTTTCTTAATGACTTCTGCGGAGTATAAAACAGTAATGCATTTAAATGGCAAACTGTGTTTAAAAAAATTACTAAAGCTGCATAACAGACTGATAACAAGCATTCAACCTTTTACTTTTTTCCTTTTCTTTTCCTTTCTTTTCTTCTTTTCTTTTGCAGTATTGTCTTCTGTGTATTATAAAAATCACTGTTATTTTTCCCTTTTCCCAATTTTTCCTTAAATAAAGTCAAAATGACACCTATTTTATGTGGAATATATTTGAATTTTTTTTTTCCTGCTCCCTAGATGGAGCAAAGGATGGAGGGTGGAAGGTTTTCTTATTTCAAGGATCCAAATTTTTCCCCTTAAGAATTAAGATTCCTTATGGTGCCTATTTGGCCAGATTCCTGGAAATTGTCATAGAAGTAGTATGATGTAATTATACCTTACCTTCCTTTAGTAATAGGTTGGAAGATTAGACATATCTTGCTTTTATAAATCTGTTTCCTGCATGAATTGACCCAAAGATCACAAGCAGAATTTTTTTTTTCCTAAAGAATTGTCAGGGTTCTTGTTGACCTGTTTAAAAATGCAGCCCATTTTTTCATTCTTGAAACAAAAGTTGGTGGTGGTTTTTTTTTTTTTTTTTAATAACAAGGTAATTTTTTTTCCAAGGCTCATTTTGATAAAAATTCTTTGATATTTGTTCCTGTCAAGATCTATCTAAATATTGCACTAGTATAATGTGAAATACTCTTTTTTTCCATCCTTTTTACATATTCCTATTGCATTTCTCCTTTAAAAGACTGCATTATTGAATTCCAAATTCTTTTGGAAAAGGATTCCATTCAGCAGTTAGTAGTGACTCCATCCAGAGAAGTGGCTTTAGAATATGTATAAGACAAAGTTTGGTTAAGGGACATTCAGAGTAGTTTGTTCTGTTCTTTATAGATTGATTCCCAAGCCTGATTTTGGGTCCTTCCATTTCCTTCTCCCCTTCCCTCTTCCCCTCCCCCAAACAATCAACTGACATTTATTAGATACATATTGTGCCAGGTATTGTGCTAAGTGTTACACATACAATTGTAAAATGAAACCTATGTTCATTAAGAGCTTATGTTTTATGAAGGGAAAAACGTGTGTTTTAAGAATAAGTATAAGGTAGGGCAAACAGTTGGGGAAGGAGAGGAGATATGGAAGGGCTTCATATAGAAGGTGCTTAAGCTCCATCTTAAAGGGCAGAGGCTCAGTGTCTTGATAGTGAAGGAATACATTCCAGTAGTAGTGGTGATCAAAGCAATGACACAGCAAAGGAAAACGGAAGGTCATTTGTGAAGAACAGAGAGAAGGTTACTTTATCTGGATTACAGAGTACAGGAGAGAAAGTAATGACTCTAGGTTGAGGTCAGGTTATGAAAGGCTTTTAAGGCCGCACAGAGGAGTTTATATCTTTTATTTTGGACTTGGAGCCAATATGTAACCACTGGATTATTGAATGACATAGATCTGCTCATGACAAAAGCATTGGCAACTTGTATAGAATAGTTGTAGTGGGGAGAGAGGAATCAAAGATGGTAAACTTTTTGGTGATTTGTAACTCAAGGCATATAGCCCAAGGAAAACTAGGATTTTTGCTGTCTAGAGATTTTCGTCAGGTTCTGAACAAAGATGATGGCTATATGAATACTGTGTTGTGAAATTTGACAACTAATTGGATATGTGGGGTGGGAAGAGTAAAATGTGGATAATGTCAAGGTTATGAACCTGGGTGATTGGGAAAATGGTGGTGCTTTTGCTAGAAAAAAGGAAGTTTGGAAGAAGAATTTGTTCAAGTTCCATTAAGCACTCTTTAGAATGGTATCTTGAAGTCAGTTAAAACTTTGAAGCTCATCAGCATTCCTTTATTGCCATCTATGTACCAGGCACTGTTCTAAACATTAGATTACAAATATAATGAATGAAATAATCTCTGTTATTAGTGAGGAGCTTAATTTTTTAAGATCACAATAAAGTCAAATGAATTTATTTTTTTAAATAGTTTTTTATTTTTAGAATAGATGCAAAGATAGTTTTCAACATTCACCTTGTAAAACCTTTGTGTTCCACATTTTTCTCCCTCCCTTTCTCCACCCCCTCCTCTAGACAGCAAGTAATCCAATACATATTAAACATGTGCAATTCTTCTATACATATTTCCATATTTATCATGGTGCACAAGAAAAACCAGATCAAAAAGAAGAAAGAATGAGAAAAAAAAGCAAGCAACAACACTAAAAAAGGTGAAAATACTATGTTGTGATCCACATTCAGGCCTAAATGCCTGGATGCAGACAGTTTTCTCTATCACAAGTTTATTGGAATTGGTCCGAATCACCTTATTGTTGAAAAAAGCCTTGTCAATCAGAGTTGATTATCACATAATCATCTTGTTGCTGTGTACAATATTTTCTTGGTTCTGCTCACTTCAGTTCATATAAGTCCAGGCCTTTCTAGAATCATCCTGCTGATTGTTTCTTATAGAACAATTATATTCCATAACATTCATATACCATAACTTATTCAGCCATTTTCCAGTTGATGGATATCCACGCAGTTTCTAGTTCATTGACACTACAAAAAGGGCTGCTATAAACATTTTTGCATATGTAGATCCTTTTCCTTTTTTTTTTTTTTTTTTTTTTTTCTGAGACAATTGGGGTTAAGGTACTTGCCCAGGGTCACACAGCTGGGAAGTGTTAATGTCTGAGGCCAGATTTAAACTCAGATCTTCCTGACTTCAGGGCTGGTGCTCTATCCACTGCACAACCTAGTTGTCCCTCCTTTTCCCTTTTTTATGGTTTCTTAGAGGTGCTGATCCAGTAAAGACACTACTGGATAAAAAAGTTTGACAGACCCTTTATAGTCCAAATTGCTTTCCAGAATGGTTGGATCAGTTCACAACCCCACCAACAATGTATTGTGTCTCAGTTTTCCTATGTCTTCTCCAGCATTTGTCATTACCTTTCCTGTCATCTTAGCCAAGCTCAGAGATATGCAGTGGTACCTCAGTGTTAATTTGCATTTCTCTGATCAATAGTAAGTTAGAGCATTTTTTATATGACTAGAAATGGCTTTAATTTCTTTATTTGAAAATAAGACAAGTGAATTTAGAAGAAATGAAATCACTTTTGAATCAGATATTTTGAGTCAGATTTCTAAATGTGTCTGATATTAATAATCGCTTTATCAGTTGGCTTGTTCAACTTCTTTTTTGCACTGTAGAGGAAGAGAAGATAAGGCACAGTAGAGTATATTAGAAAATTATTGGACTTCCATCTCTGCTATTTTTTTTTTCCCATTTTTTCCCCCCATTTTTCTTGTGGCAAGACATTTCTGTTATACCTGCCTGATCCCTAGTCTCAAGTGAGAAGAGAAGCAACCTTCTAAGCAGTAGGCTTGTAACTCATATTCTCACTTCGTGGTACATATCCAAGAATTTTCTTAAACTGGGACTTCTGTCCAAGATGGTTGACTCTGAAGAATAGGCAAAATCACCCAGTTCGCACATACCTACCTACTCCAGTGAAAAACCTTAAAAGTTCATACCAAACCAAATAATGACCAAGAAATCTAATAGGAAATTACAATGACTTAATTTTACAAAGGGTCAGGCAGAAGATCATTGGAAATAGAAAAGGGGGTTATATCCTCTCTTGCTGAGGGAACAAATACTCATTGTGATGAGAAATTGGACATGGACATGTGTAGCTAATAAGTAGAAATAGGAAGTGGGATGGTTAAAAGGAAGAACCATATTAGAGAGGGGAAAATCACAAAACTTAACAAGTTTTCTGATACTGAAGGAAGGGAGACTAAAGGGAAATAAAAATACTAAAATCAAAGAAAGTGCCTTATGTCCCCTCTTAGGCAGTTGGGAAATGACTAAAAAAACTGTGATATCTAAATGTAATTGGAATGTTATTGTACTATTAGAAATTATGAAAAGATGATTTCAGAGAATCTTAGGTAGTATAAGATGATGAAGAATGAAATGAACAGAATCAGGAGAAGAATTTACAGAAAAATAACATTATAAACAAAAAACAACTTTGAAAGACTTTAGAATTCTGATCAAAGCAATAATAAACCATATCTCTAGAGGACATATAGTACAGCATTACCATGTTTTTGACAGGTTCACAAGGATAGAAACACAATTTTTCATTTAGCCATGTGGATTTATTTTCCTTGGCTATATTTGTCTTGAGGACTTCTGATTATTTTCTCTTTTTCTAGCTTTTTAATTTGGGGTTGGGAGGGTGGGAAGAATGTTGTTAATATGTATATATCTTTTAATGTACAAAAAAAACCAGGTAGTTTAGAAGAAAGTATGGACAAGAAGCAAAGCTTTGAAAGTAATGTGTAGAATTGATCATGTCCTTTTAAAGAAAATTGTGATATGAAATGGAGATTCATGGTTTCATATAGAGTCCTTTTTTTGTGTATATCAGAAAGCTCTGTTTTCGTGTTTTATATAAGAATAAAATTTTAAAAAATAATTTTGATGGTCTCAATGCATTTTATTTTCTTTAACAACTATTCTGGAATACAGCAGGAATTTAATTAGTACTCTACTCAGATTGAGCAAACATTTGTTCCCCTCTTCCTATAGTAAGATAACTACAGAGAACTAAGAGAGTTATACTAATAGTCTAGCCTTTTGTTTTTGTTCTTTTTCCAAATAATAACACAGGTTATATTCAACATATTCTATGTCAAAGAGCTACAGAAAAAAAGGCACATTCAGTGGGAATTCAGGGAGAAGAAATGCTAACTGAAATAGAATTTAGGTCAAAATGAGAATTTTGGAATAGTAACCTTAAGTGTCAATGGAGGAATAGAAATGAGAAATGAGTAGTCAGGAAACCAGGAGCCACCCAGGAAGAAAAAGGAGGAGGGGAAAGAACAGAAGGAGAAGCATTTACATATTTCTTAAATGTGGAGATTCTTTACCATTTGAAGACTGGGCTCCTGTGAGATAGATAGTTAGATTTTGGGGAGGGGGGGGAGTATGAATTTTTTAAAGGAGAAAAAAGTTTAATCTTTATTTTCACTAGCCTATAGTTTCCTCTATAGTATTTTTAAATACCTTTAAAAACATTATTTGGGGAAGGGATTCATTTTAGGCTTTGCAAGGCTGCCAAAGAGACCCACTGCACCAAAAAGTGTAAGAACTCCTTTAAGATTTTCAAGTACTTTCCTCAAAACTCTATAAGAGAAATAGAACAAATTTCTTATAGATGAAGAAACTGGGACATAGCACCAGTTGTCTGTGACCTTGGCTTAACGCAGGAATCTTCTGGCAAATAGCAGGCTGCTGTATCTGGCCATTTGGCTAGTATCTGATGACTAAAGCAATTTCTAGGTTCTTTTGTTGTCTTTGTCAGTCAATAAATATTTAGTAAATGTATACTATGTGCCAGTCACTGTGCTAAATGCTGTGTTGATGATTTATATTGATTGGATTTCCTCAAGAAATGATGATAGTCTGTGTCGTTTTTTTTAAAAAAATTTCATTTCCCATTTTTTCAGTGTCAATAGTTTGCTTAAATATGTCAGTTTGGAACTATTAAAATTACATGTGATATCTTCTATCTTATTCTTTTTCCCCACTTGCGCATTGATTTTGATTTTTGCCCTAACGGTTGTTGGTCTGTATGGTTGATTCAAAAATGACTGTGATCGGCAATTCCTATCTATTAGTATCATAATATATTAATTTAATTTTTTGGGGAAGGGGGAGGTGTTTTTTGGAGCTAAGCAGATCTAGCACTTCCCAACAGTCTTCTTAAAGATAACAATAATAATATGTCAACATTGGTTTTCAGGTGAAATATACATGTCTTTGACCTCTCATTTCTTCACCCTGATTTATATTTTCCACCAAATTTTAAGGCATATTTCTGGCCATATCTTTCCTAATTATGATCCTCAGACTATTATCCTCCAAATGTGACTGATTCTTAGACCCCAGCAGAGACTCTTCAATGGAAGCTGCAAACTCTTGTCTTGTGACAAGTTCTGACTTATGACAGATCCTTGCCTTATCTAGCAGCAAAACAAAAGTCAAAATGATTTGCAGTGGCCCAGCATGCAATAACTCACCTTGATATCTTCAATGCCTGACCAAGCTGTAATCACTCTACAGCACCTGCAATCTGTTACACTCTTTATGAGTAAGTTTAATTCACACACCCATTGGGCTTTGTAAACATTGGGGTTTTGTTCATGAAATGAGATATCTTAAAAGTGTTTAAATGTCGCTAGTCATATAGGGCTGTTGAGTTGCTATGGACTCTATACTGTATTACTATATGCTATATTCGTATTTTAAGTAGAAATGTAGAGACAGAGCATTCCAGGATTGGAGAATATCTTTGAAAAGCAAAGAGGTAGGTGGAATATAGTATATGTGAAAAGGAAGAATCTGAAATGCCTGTAAAAGAAGACTGAAGCCAAAGGATGAAAACTTTTTAAAAGCCAAAAAAAGGAGTTTGTATTTGTCTTAAAGGTATTAGAAAAGCACTGAAGATGCTTCAGCAGCGTAGAGATTTAAGTAGACCTCTACCCATGCTATGAAAACTTTTGTTAAAAGTAGAACCAGGAAAATATATTTAGAAGAGTTGTACATATTTAACCTGTAATGGATTACTTGTTGTCTGATGGGGGGGAGAACAAGGGAAGGGAGGGAGAAAAATTTGAACTACAAGCTTTTGCATGTATTTTGAAAAATAAAAAGCTGTTATTAAAAAACAACAAACCTGCAGAGTATCAACTAAGCAGGAAAAAAAGTAGAACCAGAAGGGATTCTGTCTTTTATGCAACAAATATAATCCTAACACTAAAATTAGGGAGACAAAGAATGTGAATTGTAGATCAATTTCATTAATGAATATTGATTCAAAATACTTCATATCTTTTCAAGGAAATTACATAAGTGAATCCAAAAAGAAGTTATTATGTACAAGGTCAAGTTGAATTTATTCTAAATTTTCAAAGATGGATGGCACATTGGATAGAACATTGTCCTGGAGGTTAGGAAGACTTGAGTTCAAATTTAACCTCATACTTAACACTAACTAGCTGTGTGAGTCTGGACAAGTCACTTAACTCTGATTACTTCAACATTGATAGTAATTGTCAAAATTATTAATATAAAAAACAAAACTTCTAAATTATTTTAACATAGAATTAAAAAAGAACCTTTGACAAAATGGAGCATTCATAAAAAAAAAATACTTTTTAAAAAAGGCATACCTTTTGTGCTAGAAAAGATCTAGAAGCAAAGTAGATGCCCTATGATTGTACTACAAGTTGTGATCCAAGAATATGATGATATGTTATTGTTCAATAAGAAGTTTGTGGATTTGAAGAATTCAAAGAGCTCTTAAAATGTTTATATGAATTAATACAGAGGGAAGCAACCAGAACTTTGACAAATATACTAACAATATAAATCGGAAGAACAACAAAAAATGAAACTGCAATTTTTAAACTTTAAAAGAGAGTTAAGAAAATGAATCTTTCTCCCTTTTTGGTTGAAGTGAGGGATTATGGAACATTGCCTATACTGTCAGAATCTATTGATAAACCTCTTTTTTGTTGTTGTTCTTTGTTAAAATAGATGAAATAAATAATTCCTAATTAAAATCTGCCTTCTATAAGAAGCTTTCTCGAAGTTTTCCTAATTCCAGTGCTTTCCTTCTCTTTATTATATTATGCTTATTTTGTATATAGCTTGTATATACACTTATACATGTATTTGTTTTCAAGTTGTCTCATCCATTAGATTGAAAGTTCTTTGGGGACATAGACTGTTTTTTACTTTCTTTCGAATCTCCAGTTCTTAACATAGTGCTTGGCACATAGTAGGTATTTAATAAAGTAGGTACTTGATTAATATTGCAAATAATTAAATAATTAAAAGGATTTCCATTTGGAGGAGGATATATGAAAATGAAACTGGTTGCAAAGACAAAAAATTAGGTATAGAGATAACAATAGGGTATGGGCCTATATGATTTCATTGATATAGGGAACTTCTAGGTGAAAAAAAAAAAAAAAACAAACTACTGCTACCAGTTAAAGTCAGCATTTTCTCTGCAACTCTGCAATAGGTATTTCAAAGCAGTTTAGAGCCCAGATCTTAAGGAACTTGCTAAAGATCTCACAGCCAGAATGTATTAGGGATGAAATTGGAACCTCTGTTTCTTTGCCTTGAAGCTAGCTATCTACTACGTATGCTACACTGACAAAGGTTAACAAAAAATTCATAAATGCTTAGATACAAAAATGTCCTTATAATATGATTAAAAGAATATGCCTAAAGATCAAGTGCTATCATTGTTTGCAATGGAAAAACCTTGGGAGTTTTCCCAGTGCAAATGGCAAAAATTGTGTTTATTATTTGACATAGTTCTAAAAATGGCAGCTGTAGCAGTAAGACAAGGTAAGAAAAAATCAAAGGTACAAACATACTCTGTATCTAGCAAAAGGAATCAAAATTGGAATTGGAAGTCTGAGGAGAAAACACTTATACACAGTTACATTGGAACAAATCCAATTTGAGAGCTCCAACTCTTTTGGGATTACTAAAAATTACCAGAATACTGATAAACCTCCACAAAGTCCAATTTTGATTTCTCATCATGGGATAGAATTAGATATCTTCGGATTCTCAAAGGTTTGGCCACTGTAGGACAACTTCTGGACATTTATGCTATGATCAAAGGAATGTAAGGACAATCTCAACAACTCCTTGACCAATAACTGAGGAGATATACTCTTGGAGGGATTGAATCATATGTGTCTTGGTACATTATAACTATAAATGAAACTAAAAGAGATGGAAGGTACAGTTAAATGGAAGGAAGGCTCACAAATTCTTCTCTGACAAGCAAATAATATATTTGGAGGAATTGATTTTATTGTTCTTTCAAAGGCAATGAAACATTTCATGAAATATTCTGATCATTATGTATTGTGATATTTATTTTAAGTATTTGAAAAAAAATGATCAACATAAAAGAGTTACAGAATTAAGTAACATTTGTTGCAGATAATCTCTTAAGAACTAAACCAGATACAAAAACTGACATAGAAATACATATGATATGTTTTTACATACATATTTATATTTAATGATAGCCGTCTCTAGGGAAAGGTGGGGAGGAAGGAAGAAAAAAGTGCATAGCAGAGAACAACAAAAAAAAAAAACTTAGAAGGAAACAAAAAAGCAGGATAGCTTTGAAAATGACCTGTAGTATTTATTGTATAGATATGTGTGTGTGTTTTTAAAGTAAATAGTGTATGAAGGATTTTATAGTGAATCCTTTTTTTATCTACATGGAATTTTTTTTTTTTTTTGTCAATCTTGTAAAATTCAAAATGAAAAAAAAAATTTTAAAAGAGCTCAAATTAGACTCTCTACATTGAATCAATATATAATACTATTGTAAGTCACTTACCCTAGCCTGTATTAGAGAAGCAGTGTTGACTAATTGAAGAAAACCAGCCTTGTAGCTAAGAAGACTTCAGTCCCAGTCTTGCCTGCAACACATACTAATTTATGACTCTGGGTGTGATACTTAATTTCTCGGTTTCTCAGGCAGCTAAGACTTTAAGTGACATTCTACATGGATAGTGGGAGTTTTTTTTATCTGGGAGTTCCCTATTCAAGTGATATCTCT
Organism: Antechinus flavipes; assembly: GCF_016432865.1. Lineage (NCBI taxonomy): Eukaryota > Metazoa > Chordata > Mammalia > Dasyuromorphia > Dasyuridae > Antechinus > Antechinus flavipes. Next base: position 183,265,627 of record NC_067400.1, on the reverse strand, counting down.
GGTACAATCCTTATCTTTTGCTTTTAAATTACCTTCATTTTCAATTAGATGCCCTTACCCCATATGTACCTTCTCCCAGAAGCCATCAAATAAAAATAAAGAAGAAACAGATTCTGTGTGATCTTGAGCAGTTCACTTAACTTTTCAGTATTCTAGGCAATTCTTTAAATTATAAATTGCAAAGATGTCAACTTGCATTGGTAGTGGGAATTTCCTCACTTAGGAATTCTCTTTACTAATGAAATCACAGATTCATTGTGCCCCTATACAATGATATTCAGTGACTTGAACGTGGAGGTGAGAACAGTGAAAAACATTGGAAAATGTGGATCATGAATGAAGAGGGGATTTAAGTTCTTTATATAATTTCTCTACTTCCTCATCCTCTGCAGTAGATATTTGCTCATAAATTACAATTAACTTCATTGTGGTTTTTTCATCATGAGCATCATAATTCTAGAAGAGCAGGAGACTAAGAAAGTGATGGTTCATCTTACTTTTGGATACTCGATAGCATGTCTGCCAACTTCTCTACTTATGTCTCTGGAAAATCTCTGACCCATTTAGTTGCAATTTCTTATAACTGGTTTTATTTATAGCAATACAATATTGATGATTCTCTTTCTCCAGTGGTATGTCACTTTGCTCCTCATTCACCAAAGATCTCACATTTAGAGTGCCAACTATTGTTAATGTTTATGAATAACCTAAAAACTAGATTTTTGCACCTCTCTTTGCCACATTACTTCAAGATCAGAAGGCCACTCATTTGTATTTCTCTTTTTTTCCTGAGATTGCCATAGCTAGCCTTGTTATAGATGGTGAACGTTTTCATGGTCAACTAAATGGGCCCTCAACAAATTCAGTCTATTACCAAGATAGAGCCTGAAGCTCTTTCAGTTGTGTAGTATCTGCCAGAACTTTAAGAACCTAGAATTACTTCTATGCTCTGATGAGGCACTAATGTAAGATTTTTGTGGGGAAAGTAATGTACTATATTTTACTATACTGTGTGATATATGATAAAGGGGCATAAATATAAAAAGCTATGCTAGACCAGAGGAAGGAGATTTTTCACAAGAAAAATCAGAAAAGGTGCTATTTGAGCTATATATGTAAGATCTGGAAAGGAATAAAAAGAGAAAAGTGGAGTAAGATGCTGCAGTAGATAAAAATGCTCCTAGAGTCAAGGATATGATTTCAAAATTGGCCTCAGACATATGGTAGCTGTATGACTTTGGGCAAGTCACTTAATCTCATTTATTCATTCCTTAGCCACATTTCTTGTTTATAAAATGAGCTAGAGAAGAAAATAGCAAACCGTTCTAATAACATTACCGAGAAAACTACATGGGGTAACAGAGTTGACAGGACTGAGAACTATTCAGTTAACAATAGCAAAGAGAAAATGCAGTAGAGACATGATGTGAGCAAAGGTATGAGGTAGGAAAGCATTTAGTTTCTCTCTTCATTATGGGAACTGTCCCATCTGGTTGAAGTATATGGCACTTCTGGAGGGGGACAATGTGAGAGAAGTTTTAAAAAATGGTATGATGACTGTTCATACCCTTTGTTTCAGGAGTATCATTACTGGATCTGTTTCCCAAAGAAATCATAAAAGAGGGAAAAGGACTCGCATGTGCAAAAATGTTTATAGCAACTCTTTTGTAGTGGCAAGGAATTAGAAATTGAGTGGATGCCCATCAAATGGGGGAATAGCTGAATAGATTAAGGTAAATGAATGTAATGGAATTATTGTTCTATAAGAAATGATGAGCAGACTGATTTCAGAAAAACTTGCAGTTTTATATGAACTGATATGAACATTTATATGAACTGATGCTGAATGAAGTGAGCAGAACCAGAAGAACAATGTACACAGTAACAACAAGATTATGTGATTATCAACTGATTGGACTTGGCTCTTCTCAGCAATGTGGTGATCCAAGACAATTCCAATAGACTTGGATGGAAAATGCCATCTGCATCCAGAAAGAGAACTATAGAGACTGTGAATCAAAGCATAATATTTTCACCTTTTTGTTTTGTTTATTTGCTTTTACTTTCTTGTGGTTATTTTGCTTTTGGTCCAATTTTTGTTGCACATGACAAATAAGGAAATATGTTTAAAAGCACATTAAATTGCTCATCTTTAACCTACATCAGATTGTTTGCAACCTTATAGAGGAGGTAGGTTATGGAGGGAAGGAGAAAAAATTTGGAACACAAAGTTTTACAAAAATGAATGTTGAAAAATGCTATTGAGAAAAACAACTGAAAAAATGGTATGATGGAAGTGAGAGAAAGCGTGGGTTCAAATGCTGTCTCTGATAACTAGTTACTTATGATGCCTTTGGCAAGTGCTTTCATCTCTCTGGGTCTGAATTTTTATACTATAATTTTACCTAATGGGGGCTAGGAGTGGGGGTGATATGGACTAAATGGCCCTTGAGGTCTTTTCTAATTCCAGACTTATGATCCTGTGATTTCCTGAAAAATAGGACCACAGTAGGCTATAAAAGACCTTGAATCTTAGGCAAATTTGAATGTTCAGTAGTGGAAGCTATTAAGAGGATTTTTGGATAGAAAAATTAAGTGATCAGATTAATGTATAAGTAAAGTAAGGTTGGTATTTTGGCCATAGTGTGAACAATTTATAATAGGTAGACATTAGAGACCACTTGGAAGACTTTCAGTTTAGTCCAGATAGTTTATAGGTAATTGAGACTTGTCTTAGAGTGACTTGATATGCCTTTCTTTTTCTTCAGCATCAGCAGGTTAGGCTCTATACAAGCTTGACCAAATTCTTCCTAGTCCCTGTTGCTAGACTGACCTCTGCATTGTCACCTCCCTCATACATCTTTGCCTTTTCCACAGGAACTGGAATATTATATTATTCCAGTCTCATAGATGAGGGAACTGAGTTTCAAAGAGCTTAATTCATGTAGTCACAAAATTGGTGGGTATTGGAGAAGGGTTTCAAGTTCAGATTTCATGACTCCAAGAGTATAATATGTTTCTACAATCAAAATGAAAATCTTTTCAATATTGATGTGGTCTTTATTCTTAGAAATTTCTTCCTCTCCCTTTCTCTCTTATCTTTCTTTCTGTCTTTCTCTTGCTTTCTCTTCTCTCCATAGAAATGGTAACTTTAGTTAGAAAGGTCCAATTATAAAATCTGATACAAAATTTTTCTGTTCATTAGAAACTTAAAAACAAAGTTATTCTTGGGTCTTTCCTCAACTAATTTCCCTAATTACTCTCTCAAGCAAGACATAATTCTCTGAGATAAATATCTTTTGAAATTTCAAATATGAGAAAAAGTATAAGGTTCTCTGTGGATAATAGGCAATACTAACAGATCTTCAAACGTCTGATCTAAATATATGAGCAATCTGTTTCCAAGAATCCTCCCAGCATTCTGGAAGATTCTGTTTCCTCATATTATGAGTAGTCCTGGCTGGTCTTCTACCTTCCTGTTTGAAAGCAGAGTAACTCCAGTTGCACCTCTTAGGTACTTTTTCCTACCTCAGATGTGACAGTCAATTCTCTGATCTTCTTCCACCCCATTGCTTTGGTCTCTCACCAAGAGTCATAGTTTCATTTTGTAATTTAACAATAGGCATTTAGCAGAACCAGGAGATCATTATATACCTCAACAATGATACTGTTTGAGGATGTATTCTGATGGAAGTGGATTTCTTTGATAAAGAGAGCCTTAATTGATCAAAGATGGACAGAAGCAGCTACACCCAGAGAAAGACCACTGGAAATGAATATAAACTGCTTGCATTTATGTTTTTCCTCCCGGGTTATTTATACCTTCTGAATTCAATTCTTCCTGTGCAACAAGAAAACTGTTTGGTTCTGTACACATATATTGTATCTAGGATATACTGCAACCCATTCAACATGTAAAGGACTCTTGCCATTTGGGGGAAGGGGTGGAGGGAGGGAGGGGGAAAATCGGAACAGAAATGAATGCAAGGGATAATGCTGTAAAAAATTACCCTGGCATGCGTTCTATCAATAAAAAATTATTTTAAAAAAAAGAATATCAAGGACATCAATGGGAAAAATGTGAAGGAAGGTGGTCTGGCCAATAACATATGTGAAACTGTATTACAAATTGGTAATCATTGAAACAATCTGGTTCTAGCTAAGTAATAGAGTGGTGGATCACTGGAATTGTTTATATACACAATACATACCAATAAATGAGATAGAAATCTAAAAAAAAAACCAAAACAACAACAACAACAAAAAACCAATAGGCATTTGTAGGTTAACCTTGCTCTGAAATTCCTAGTGGACCAGCACATTAAAAGCAACATTAAATTGCTAATAATTTATGGGTTTAACTTTCTGATAGTTGAAATTCTAGTTAATTCCATTAAGATAGTTCCTCTGAAGATGTATCATCCCTGAATGGATAAACAAATTATAGTATATTAATGCAATAAAATATTATTTCACCAAAAGAACTCATGAAGTAAACACTTTCAAAGGAAATTGAGAAGACTTCTAATAACTGGTGCAGAAGGAAATGAGCAGAAGTAGGAGAATGATTAATTATCATTGTATAATGACAACATTATTAAGAAAAGCACTTTTGAAAGAGTTTAGAATTCTAATCAATGAAATGACAAAAGTTGGAAATGAATGTGAGAATTTGTTTGCTAGACTATGTATATTTGTTTTTATTTTATTAAAGTTTTTTATTTTCAAAACATATACATGGATAATTTTTCAACATTGACCCTTGCAAAATCTTGTGTTCCAAAATTTCCCCCGTTCTCCTATCCCCTCCCCTAGATGGCAAGTAATCTAGTATATATTAAACATGTTAGAAATATGTGCTAAATCCAATATATGTATACATATTTATACAATTATTTTGCTGCATAAGAAAAATCAGATCAGAAAGAAAAAAAATGAGAAAGAAAATAAAATGCAAGCAAACAATAACAAAAAGAATGAAAATGCTATGTTGTAATCCATACTCAGTCCTCACAAGACTATGTATATTTGTTATGAGTATTTTCTTTGTCTTTTTTTTCCAATTTGGAATGGGAATGGGAGAAATAAAAGGTTATAAAAATAAAAAATAAAAACTTTTATATAAAAAATGAATTCTCACTGGGGATACAAGACAGACTAAAATGAAACAATAAGAGAATAAAAAGCAACAGTCTTTAATCAGGTACAGAGAGGCATGGCAAAGACTGTGGTACTCTATGATGAACCAGGGTCTGTGTTAATAGTTTATAAATATTATCTTTTTTCATCCTCCCATCAACCCTGGAAGAAGAAAAAGTGAAAGATTTTTTTTTTTAAGTGACTTGTCTAGAGCGACACAGCTAACATTTGTCTTACCAAAGACAAGAATTTATACTCCTTTCTGACTCCAAATCCAGGACTCTTTACTTTGCCGCCTAGTGGCCTCTATGAAAAAGATCATAGTTTATGAGGATCTGAGTCATTCCCCAATTGATAAATAATAAAAGCATAGGAATAGGAAGTTTTCTGATGAAGAAATTAAAGCAATTTATAGTCACATAGAAATTCTCTAAGTCATGGATTAAGAGAAATGTTAAGTTAAAACAACATTGAAATATCATTTTATACCTATTAGATTAGCTAAAATCATTAAGGGAGAAAATGACAAATATTCAAAGGAATGTGAAAAAACTGGGGCAGAAATGGAGTGAAATGAGCAGAACCAAGAGAATGTTGTATACAGTAATAGCAATATTATTTTAAGAACAACTTTGAATGACTAATTTTGATTATTATAAATGCCAAAATTAGCTAAAAAGGTCATGTGAAGTAATGCATTCAGAGAAAGAACTGATAAGTAAAAGTATATATAGAATGATTTTAGATATGTGTATACATATCTATGTCCAATGATAGTCATCGTTAGGGGGCTGGAAGGAATGAAAGAGGGAGAAAAAAGGTTTATTATATATTTAAAATTTATGTATGTCTATTATGTATGATTTGCATAATAAACTTCCTCCTTCCTTTTCTCCCTCCCTTCTTTCCTTCCTTCTTTCCTGTCTATTAACAGGGAAAAAAAATATAGATGCAGATAGAGTTACACATATCTATATACATTTTTGTGTATAGATGTACATATATATGCAAATATGAGATTGTATTTTATATATATATATAGCATATACTCACATACATGTTTAATCTTTGTAAAATGCTATATAAACAAAATTTCATCTGTTCCTCCAATAACCCTGTGAGGGGTTTTAGGATGTTTTATTTATTTATTTATTTAAATAACCTTTTATTGATAGAACCCATGCCAGGGTAACTTCTACAGCATTATCCCTTGCACTCACTTTTGTTCCGATTTTTCCCCTCCCTCCCTCCACCCCCTCCCCCAGATGGCAAGCAGTCCTTTACATGCTGAATAGGTTACAGTATATCCTAGATACAATATATGTGTGCAGAACCGAACAGTTTTCCCGTTGCACAGGGAGAATTGGATTCAGAAGGTATAAATAACCCGGGAAGAAATACAAAAATGCAAGCAGTTTATATTCATTTCCCAGTGTTCTTTCTTTGAGTGTAGCTCTTTCCATTTAGGATGTTTTAGATAGAGATCTTGATACCATGTCCTGTGAAGGTTAGTTAAAATAACTGGAGATGTTTAACTTGGAGTGAAGGTAAGGGGAGGCATAATATGTGCCTTTCCCTAGTTTAAAGTCTATTCAAAGAAGGGATTAAATGTAATTTTGCTTGGGCTAAGAGCAGATCAGAATCACAGATCTAGATATTTAAAAAGCCATCTAGGGCAGCCCCATACTTTACAGATGAGGAAACTGTGATTTAGGAAAGTTAGGTGATTTCCCTGAAGCTCCCCAGGTTGTGAGCATCAGAAATAGGATTTGAACCAAGGTCTTTGGACTTCAGAGCCCGTGTTCCTTGCATTGTGCCACATTGTGCCACACTGCTTCCCTGTGGATGGAGGTTGCAAAGAAACAGGTTCCAGATAGATTTTTTACTATCAATTAGAGCAATCTAAAAGTGGAATGGGTTTACTTTAGAGTATCCCTACACTGAAGGTCTTTAAGCAGAAGCCAGATGTTCATTTAGGAGTCAGTTAGGTATTAGAGAGTTCAAGTCCACTCTACCATACATATTAATTAGGTAATACTAAAGAAAGAAGTCACTTTACTTGTTTATCTTGTTACTTATCTATAAAATGGAGATAATACTAGCACTTATCTCTGAAGTTTGTTGTGAGGATAAAATTAACTATTGGCAAAGTATTTATAAACCTTAATGCTAGTTATTATTAGCTATTAATTAATTAATTAGCTATTAATATAGTCATTTATATATTTATATAGAAGGGATTCCTATGCAAGGTCAGGTTTTAACCATGTGATTTTATGAAAGAAGTGTTTAGATGATTCCCAATTTTGATTGTGACCAATAGTTTTTGAGCTGTGGAATTCTATATCTTACCTCAGTTTATTTTTCACATATCCATCCAGGAACTAGAAAATGGACAAAGAGAGAGAGAGTAGAGAAGGGTGGGGGAAAGCTCTATAAACTGGGTGATCTACTTTTGAATAATCAATAAAATATTTACTAAGACTCTGAATAAGACTATGTTTTAGGTGCAAACAAAATTGTGTGCCTAAATTTCCTACTCTGATAGATAAGAATAGTTACAATTCTGCTACCTACCTCATAAAATTGTAGTAAAGATTAAATGAGATAAGGTATGCAAAGTCTTTTATAAAATAAAATGATTTATTAAGTATCAATTATTATTATTGTTATTACTATGTAATGGTGGGCCCAGAGTCAGGGAGACCTGAGTTCAAATCCAGCTCAGACACTTAGTAGTTATGTGACCCTGGACAAGTCACTTAACCCTGTTTGACTCATTTCCTTATCTGTAAAGTGAGCTTGAGAAGGAAATGGCACATCACTGTAGTAATCTCTGTCAAGAAAATTCCAAATGATGTCACAAAGAACTGGACATGACTGAACAACAAAAATAAGATGTATACACAAATATAAAACTGAACATATAAATTTTAACGATAGTTCAAAGACCAGAGTAAATAGAATTGACACTATTCCTTTTTTTTACTCCTAATGGACCAAAGTGGGAGAGCATGTTTTTGATAAAGAAATTAGATTTACCATTAGTTGATCTTGGGAACTACAGGCAGCTAAGTGGTACAGTGAATAGAGTGCTGAAACTAAAGTCAGAAAGACTATTTAAAATCTGAAAATGCCAACTCTGTTACTGTGGGAAAGTCACTTAATTTGTTTGCCTCAATTTTTTTATCTGTAAAATGTGGATAATAACAGCATCTATCTCCCAGGATTGTTGGGAAAATCAAGTGAGATAATATTTGAAAAGCTCTTTGCAACCATTAAAACAACATATAAATGATAGTTAATATAGCATTTTGATTTTTACTACAGCTCAAATTCTGATCACAGGCATCTTAGTCAATTTTATTTGATTATTGAACACACAAATATATCACAAAAACTTTTTTTTAAGCTAGAGCTCAAAGAAGTCTTGTAATCCAGTTATGCAAGCAATCACTTACTTTACTGAGGTACAAAAAATTATTTACTGGCATACGGGTTATATGGTGAGCATAGTCTTCCTGTTCCCTTCATTGTATTCCTGGCTCTGTTTCTGACTTTCTGAGCTTTAAAACCATGTCTTCACTATATCTATATCATCCTGGAATTTTCCTCAGCACCTATGGCTTGCTTGCCCTGTAAGAATCTACCATCCTAATGGTCTGCTTTGCTAGACCTGCCTCCTTTCTCTCACTGGTGAGTTCTTCCTGAAGGTTCCATTTTATTTCAGGGCTCAAGTTGGCCTGTCTTCACTGTCCTCCAGATCTGTTCCTGGCTTTTTAAATTTTAAAGTCAGGTTCCTGCTTAGAATATCTTCTTCCTCCCCATCCACCCTCCCACCATTTCATCTTTTTTTTTAATGTGCTATTTTTCTGTCCCTTCCCATAGCCCCTTCACAAAAAGACTGTAAGCTCTTTAAGGATAGGAGCAATCTTTTTGTTTGTATTTGTGTCCGCAGACCTTAGCATGGTTCCTGGCAAATAGTAAATCTTCCCTCTATCCCCTCTCCCTTTCTCCTCTCTCCTTCCCTTCTTTCCTCCCTTCTTTCTTCTCTTTCTTCCTCCCTCCCTCCCTTCTTTTTATCCTTTGTTTCTATCTTCCTTCCTTCCTTTCATCCTTCCTTTCTTTTTTCCTTCCTGCCTTTCTCCCTTCCTTTCCTCCCATCAAGGACTTGAAAAATGCTTGACATTGTCAAGAAAGTTTGAGAAAATGTCTGCTGGCTCCAGTAGGAAGTAAAAATTTCAGGAACTGCTGGAAATTTAATTCAGTGTCCTAAAATATTCTTGGGTTTCTTAATCATGGAGTAAAACAATAGAGTTTCTGCCATTCCATTTTACAACCAAATTTGAGTTATAAAATGAATAAGCTACTTACGTTAAAAACACCATTGTGGTCAGATTTGAGTACACAAACCACTAGGAATTAGAGTGGGGATGCAGAAAGTTTAGTTACTTGATGTTCTCAGAATTGTGTAATGAGATTATTTGATATATGATTCTTTTCTATGTAGTCATCATTGGTTTTCAGTAATGCTGCTAATGCTTTCAGGTTGGATGGGAATTTCCCTGTTTTTCCAGCCTTTTGCATCCTGGAAAAAGGAAGAAAGAATATGCTTTATCATTTTGTCTGTAACAAAAACAACTCAAATTTGTTTATAAAGCAAATCACTTAATATCTCTGGGCCTCATTTTCATTTTCTATAAAATGAGGGGCTTGAAGAAGATGACATCCAAAGTCACTTTCAGTTCCCCTACAATCCTGTGATCCATGGATATAGGCTGAGGCTTATAATCATAGAAGAATGGAATAAATAAGTGACCACAGAAGCCAACTAGTCCAATCCCTTCATTTTAGAAATAAGAAAAATTAGTCCTAGGAAGATTATTGATTTAAGGTTATGTAGGTAGTAAAATCAGAGTTTTATTAACTTGGAGCCTAAGTCTTATAATTTCAAAATCTTTGGTCCTTCTACAAAAGTGAATTTAAATTAGTAAAATAAATAAGTTTCTCTTCTCTAGTTTACTCTCTTAGTGTGATTAAATTTTGTAACTATTGCATTGATAGGACCTTAGAAATTAATTAATCTAACTTTCTTGTTCAATATCTAAGGAAACTAAGGTAAAGTTTCACAGAGGTAAAGGAGCATGCCTGAATAAATTCCAGGTGTTTTCTAGTACCTTTAAGATAAACCACGAATTTCTATATTAGAAAGTTAAATCCCTTCACAATTTGTCCTATATTAAAATTATATCTTGTTCCCCTGACATCTTCTCTCCAGCATAGTAAATTTATAATTAGTCAGAATAGCAAGAAATAAGATTGCAAGGGGAAATCTTGATGTCGCATGTACACTATCCCAAAGATCAAAAGGAGCATAATTGGAAACTGGTGATATAGTAACCAAAAATGGCACCTTGAAAATGTGTCATAAATCACAGGAGGCCTTACTTTAAGCTTCATTTAGACTTTATTGTCAAGGTCTTTTGTCCTGATATGTAAATCTCAGATAAGTTCTAGACATTCACAGAAATGGTACAGAATTAGGTGCAGGTCAGTTAGTGGTGGTGATAATTTTGAGATAATGTGTACATGGTAACTGTAAAATGTTATTGGCAACTTTGAGATGAGTTGAATATATTAATGAATTAACCCCAAATGGCAAGGATAAGACAGTTTGTCCCCCAACTAAACCGATAAGAATGAGACCTCAAACTCCTGAATCTCTTCACCCCCAGTAGTCTTCCATCTCCACATGGATCCAAGCTTCTGAGTGCTCCCAGTTCTAATCCATGATTATCTCAGTGTTTCTTTGTGCCTTTCTGTCATTCTTATCCTCATTCCTACGCTATCTGTTTTTGTAAGCCCTCCTTACTGCTTGTCTCTATATTTCTTTGCTGTTTGCCCCTGCCCACTCTGTACCTTAATAAAGTGTGATTATAATTTTACTTTCTGCTGCCATCAGGATCTTCCTGATGAGTACCCAAAGATCTGGGTTCATTTCATAATTTCACAAATTAGTTAGCAATTCAAGGTCCTAACATAATTAACATTAACATTATTTGCCTTCATATATATGGTAGTTGAACCAAGCTGAATTTTTCACTGTTCTACATATTTTGTATTCTTCCTTCCATCTTTTTGTCTTTGAATAGGCTATCTCCAATGCCTAGAATTCATTGCCTCTTTACCTCCACCTCTTAGAACCACCAATTGCCTTCAAAACTCAGCTTTCCCATAGCTACTAGTGCCTTCCTCTTCTGCCCCTCCTCTTCTCCCAAATTCTCATCATTTTTGTATCTCATGTTTAACATACGTAACCTTTCCCACCAAAACTTCCCACATTTTGTTATTGAATCTTTCCCCTTCTGTCCTGGAATAACTTTATATTTTAAAAATAAGTTCTGATGAAATCTTTTGTTTTTAATACACTGTAAATTTCCCTGTGTATCTCTCCTTATTCCATCTAGAAAGTCTTCCCGTATAATAGGTTTGTAAATGGCAGGATAGGATAAGAACTTTAACAATATTACAGCTTACTTAGTATAACCATTGTGATTGTTTTCTGTCAATAAAAGTATTACAATTGCAGATGATATTGGAGATAATTATAATTTTCATGATAAACTACTTTTTCATTTTTGTTTTTACATTTCCAAAGCTTAACACTCTCCCTGACATATAGTAGGTTTTAAATAAATGTTTACTGAACTGAATATTGTATTTATTAGCCCAATAGCTCATTGCATAGTGTTTTACAACTTCCGATTTTCATTTTTTCATGAGGTTAATAAATCTTAACAGAACTAATGAAAGCATATCATTACCATGAAACTCCTTAGGTCACTTTGAATTGGTTGGTGTACCTGTATTGCTTTAAATTTTCTGTTTTCAGAATGAATGCGTGGTTTGGTTTCGACAAAGAGTGGAGGCCCCATGTTCTCTGGCTTTAGATTTTGTCCATCAGTTTTACCTTTCTTAGGTTTTATTAGACATTTTAACATAGTGAATTTTTGTGTACAGTAAAAGATTACTTTAGAGAACTAAAGGCGTTCTAAATGCAAAAATTATAGAGTTAATTAAAGTTTATCACATAAAGGATATAATTTGAAGTAATTTTTCAAGTATGTTATTGAACTTGTGATGAGCAAGTATGAGATAGAAAAATCCATTATATTTTTAATTGCTGCTTCAATTGACACTCTAACATTGACACTGTTTTATAATATTGAGACAATTTCATATTTTTTTGTATAATTCTTGTCACAATTTCTAAGATTTTTATTTTCTTTTACTTTTGTAAAGCAACTTGATGTGAGGATATGATTTGAGATATATTTAAAATTGTGTCTCTCTGAAATAAATGATTAACTTGGCTTTGTTATAGAATTTAGTCAATATTTGGAAGGATTGTTTCAGTTCCTATTATTGCTCAGAGTATTTATAACCAGTCTGTTGACATAGCTTAATAATCAAATGATTGTTCCATACCTTATTGGGCACGGGCAATTAATGACTCTAGTGACTTTTTTGTACTGAACACTGATGGTTCTCTGCATTTACCTAGTATGCATATTGTTTATTGAAGACAGAGTACACTAAGTGTTCCAAAGACTTGTTCTGTTGATACAAAGAGTTGATCATTTTACAGATGAGAAAACCGAGGCAAGCAAGGTTAAGTGACTTCTTAAAGATCTAATAGTTACTAAATATCTGAGACTAGATTTAAAGTCAGAAAGATGAGTCTTCCTAATTCCAGGCCCAAAACTCTATCCATTGTGTCAGCTAGCTGCCCCTAATGAATTCATGTCATCTAGTCCAAATGAACTACATCTTTGGATCCTGAAGAACTGACACATGCTGAGGCACTGTAAGCAATATTTAAAGGATTATGTAAAATGGGACAGAAATCATAAGATTAGAACAGGGCAAATATTATCCTGATTTCAAAAGAAAAGTAAGAAACCGGAATCTGCAAATTATAGACCAATGAGTTTAACTTCAATTCCTGGGGAAATTCTGGAATGGATCATTAAAAAGATGGATGACAAACATCTAGAAAAAAAATGATTAAAAAGAGTCAGAATGGCTTCATCAAGAATAGGCATGTAATGCTAACTTCATTTAATTTTTTTTTTGACAAGAATACTAATGTAGTAGATGAGGAGAATACTTAGATTTTAGGAGAGATTTTAATAAAATATTTCATACTATTTTTATGGAGAAGATGAAGGGATCTGGTTTACTCAATAATATACTAAGTTTAACCATTTTAGTTGTTTCAGACTCTTCATGGTCTTATTTGAGATTTTCTTGGCAAAGATACTGAAATGGTTTGCCATTTTTTTTTCTCCAGCTCATTTTATAGATAAGAAAACTTATAAGGTTAAGTGATTTGCTGAGGGTCACAAAGCTAATAAATGTTTGAGACCATATCTAAATTCAGGAAAATGGGTTTTCCTGATTTCAGGCCCAGCAATGTATTTACTGAGCCACCTAGTTGGTCCAAGTTGTACTTGTTAATAGTTCAATGTCATTAAGGCAAGAAGTTTCTGCCCAAGGATTTATGCTTATTCCTGTGTTGTTTAATATTTTTGTCAATAACTTGGATAAAGATATAGATGATGTGCTTTTCAAATTTGCAGATGATACAAAATTGAGAAATATAGCTAACATAATATTTAACTATTTCAGACTCCAAAAAAAATCTTAAAAGCCTAAGGTGCTGGACTGAATATAGTAAGATTAAATTTAGAAGCAATGAACATAGTGTACCAGAAAAAATCAATTTCACAAGTAAAAGATAGGGAGATATCTCTATTCTTTGTGCTATTTAGCTAACTAAGAACTGAAGTTTTTAGTGGACTACAAACTTTAGTGAGTTAATGGGCATCAGCCAAAAAAGTTCATGCAATTTGGGGCTACATTAATAGTGGTATAGCTTTCAGGAATAATAAGATGATAATCCTGCTGTATTCTACTATCATCTGAAGTTTTGTATTTAGTTGTGGAGGCCATGGTTTAGGAAGGATACCCATAAAAGAATAATCTGAATGGGCAAGGGCCTTGAATCTATGGCAGATGAGAAACTATTAAAGGAATTTAATAGTGTTTAGATTGGGGAAGAGAAGAGTTATATTTTGGAGAAGACAGTAGACCTGTCCTATTTGGCTCCTGGAAAACAAAAACAAAAAAACATGAACAATGGGTAGAGATACCCAGAAGCAGATTTTGACTTAATTGTCAGAAAGATCTTCTAACAATTAGAATTATCTAAAGTGTAAAATAAACTCTCTTAAGAGCTAGTTGTTTCCCCTTCCTTGGAGATTTTCAAACAGAGGCTTTATGACTACTTGTCAAATATCTTATAGTTGGGATACCTTTTGAGTCTGGGTTGGGCTAGATCTCCACTAAGGTTCCTTTCATTTACCAAATTCTATGGTTATATGGTTTCATATTTGCCATCACAATTTTTTCTTCCTCGAATTGTAGAAACTCGAGGCTCTGCAAAACACCAAGAAACTCTGATGACAATGCACTTTTGACAAACTACTTTCAGGTCCCAAGAAAGTAAAGTACTGAGTTTTGTTGAGTGTTCTAAAACTTTAGCATGAATCACGAATTTTTATATACCGTGTTCCCCCAATTCAGAAAAGATAAATTAGTATGAAATTGGATCCAGGTGAAAGAAAGGTGTGAATAATAGAAAAGTAAGAAGTGACAAAACCTTGATTTTTTTTTCTTTCAAGGATTATTAGCATAAAAAGACAATATTGAAATTGAATTTGGATAATTTGCACACAGATTTTTAAAGTTGATAATCAAATGGCTGTGTGGCATGTCAACTAGAAAATTAGCCTTAATATCATGAAGACTTGGTACAGGTTCTAGCTCCTGGCATAACTTG
Organism: Antechinus flavipes; assembly: GCF_016432865.1. NCBI lineage: Eukaryota > Metazoa > Chordata > Mammalia > Dasyuromorphia > Dasyuridae > Antechinus > Antechinus flavipes. Next base: position 183,250,584 of record NC_067400.1, on the reverse strand, counting down.
TCTGGTTCTGCTCCAATCATTTAAATTTTTTATTGTAATGGGCCAGAACTCTGAAACAAGGATTCTTTCAAGGTGTTAAATCAGTGGAATTGATGAGACAATGGTTATCTAGTTTAGCATGGTGATTAATAGTTCTCTAGTTCAGTATAATTGATTTAATCTTACAACAAATAATGGTTTCCTAGTGATATAATGATTGGTTTATACTCAGTATACTCCATATAAGCTGGGACAAACTCAGCCAGACAGATTCATTTCATCTCCCACCTTTGTGGTGACTGGAGATTGGAGCCCACGCCCTCGGACTCAGAGACATTCCATCTTTGATCAGGATCCTGGTGGCTCTCCTGAGAGACTGGTTCAGACTCAGATGGCATTGGGGACAGAGTCAGAAGGGACTGAAACAGAGTGACTGGAGGCTGGAGCACAAGCTCCAGACAGACATCAAGACAGAGACTGTGCTGGTGGTTCTCCTCCCTCCCCCACAGAAACCAAGACACATTCTGGAGGATCTCAGGAAACCTGGCCCAAGCCCCAGGCAAGGAAACTAGACTTTGAAGGAGAAAATGAAACATTTGGACTTTAACACCTGGCTTGTGGTGATTAATCTGCTGAAATGAAGGCTGGTCCAGAGACCTGCAGAAAACCAACCAGAACACTACACTTTGTGCCCTAGGCAATTCTCTATAAGTTTCAGAACAATTGACAATATGTATTGGGAGATGTTTCTTCATTGGGAATTCCCTACACAAATGAAATCACCCTTCTAAACCAGAATTACAAAATGCTTTTTGGTAACTTTTCAGAGGTACCTGCCCCTTCCACATCCTTTCCAACAATTGCCATTTTAATTTTTTTGTCTTCTTTGCCTATTTGATTGGTGTGAAGTACAAACTCTGTGTTGTTTTAAGTAGGGGTCTTATTAGGTATTTGGAACATTTTTCATATCATTGTTAATAACTTTTTTTGGTAACTGCTTATTCATATCTTTTGACCATTTATCTATTGGATAAATGTTCTTGTTCTTACATATTTAATAATGTTCCATATACATTTTAGATATCTAATCTGTTGAAAAGAATTTTTTCCCCAAATAACTATTTCTCTCTTCTAGTTTAAGTTCTTTCAATTTTGTTTGTTCAAAATCTTTTAAATTTTACATAACCAAAACTTGTCCATTTTATCTCCTGTGATTCTCTCTTTCCTTATTTGGTTAAGAAATCTTCTCTTATTCATAGCTGTGAAATGTATTTTTTGTCCATTCCTTTAACTAGTTTGATATTTAGATAATGTACTTATTGGGTGATTTTTTGTCCTACTTGCCATGAAATGTTGGTCTAAACTTAATTTCTCTCAGATTCTTTTCTAGTTTCCTCACAATTTTTATGGAATAATAAGTTCTTACCCCAAGAGTCACATACAATAATGATGTGATTCATTATGTTTATTTGTTTCTATATCTTCTATTCCTAATTTTTTTCTATGGATCCACTTTTATATTTTTAATCAGTTGCAAAAATTTTTTGAGTATTATTGCTTTATAGTGTAGTTTGTGATATGACATTACTCTGTCCCTTTCCTTCCCATCCTCCACCTCCTCTTATTTACTTCAAGATTCTTGACCTTTTGTTCTTCCAGATAAATTTTATTGTGATTTTTTCCCTAGCTTTTAGAATAATCCTTTGGCAGTCTGACATAAATTAATAAGCAAATTAATTTTTGAAACACTTATATTTATTGTATTGTTATTGTTTAATTCCAGCAATTGTTATTTCTTCAATTGTATGTTAAATATTAACAATGTTTTGTGGTTGAATATTTTATGTGTTCTAGTAGGTAGACTCCCAAATATTTTATACTGTACATTCTCTAATTCTTTTAAATAGATTTTCCTCTTCCTGGCACTTCTTGCTGGGTTTTCTTAATAATATACAGAAAAGTTAATGATTTATGGAGGTTCATTTTATATCTTTCTATTTTGTTATTATTTCAACTTTTTTGTTGAATTCCTTAAGTTCTCTAAATGCAAAAAAACCCTGATCTGCAATAAGTGATAATTTTGTGCCTTCTTTATTCATACTTTCTCAATTTCTTTTTTTGGTCTCTTTTGATATAGCTGACTTTTTTTTTTTTAAGTTTTGTTCAGTTGTTTCACTTGTCTTTGACTCTTCATAACTCTATTTGGGTGTCTTCTTGGCAAATATACAGGAGTGTTTCCTTTTCTACCTCATTTTACAGATGAGAAAACACAGGCAAACAGGAGTAAGTGAATTTCTGAGGATCACACAGTGTCTATCTGAATTCAGATTCGAACTCAGGACTTCTCAACTTCAAGCACTGTGCCACCCAACTGCCCTAATATTTCTTGATCTATATCATTTAAATGTGATGTATTCTTTGCTACTGATCTTATTGGGAAGTCTCTATTATTTCTCTACTTCAGATACTGCTAACTCTTAGTTTTTGGTCAATAATATTATTTTAAAGGAAGACCTATTCATTTCTATATTTTTATCATTTTTAACAGAAAGGTATATTTTTCAAAACCTTTTTGTTTTGTTGAGGTAATTAGGTAATTTACATAGGTTTTATTATAAAAACAAGATCTTATGTTTGTAACTTTCCTCATATTTAATTCTTTATTTTCTCTTTTTTTCATTTTAATAATTTCAAATTGGTATTTCTTTTTTTTAAAAGACAGATTAGCTAATGCATTATCTATTTTATTAATTTAAAAATAAAGCTTCTAACTTAATTTATCATATTTGAATAATATGCAAAACTTACGTTATGAATTAGTAAAAATAAAAGATATATCTTTCTCCCATCTATTTTATACATGTCCCAGCATATACATCTTCTTACTCTGCCTATTTCAAGACTAGGCTTTTGGAATGTAGGAAATATATTTTAAGTCTCTGAAAATGAAATGAACAAAAGTACAAAGGCCAGAATGCACAACGTTTATTTTGAAGAATAGTTTAAAAGTCATCCTTGTAAGTGAGTAGTATTAGAAAAGTAGGTTTGGGCCAATTGATGAAAAGTCCTGCATATCAGGTAAGTAGTTCAATCTTTATCCTGAAGGAAATGGGAAATCACTAAAGATTTGTCAGCAGAAAAAGAAGGATCAAAGAGGAAAATTCATTTGTAGTGTGCAAAACACAGTGGAGATGGAAGTAATTGGAACTCAGTAGGAGGGAAAGAGGAGCTGTGATTGTGCTAAGAGAGTGGAACTGATAAGAAAATTTCAGACTAAACCTGGAGTACAGTGGTGGAAAGTCAGAATGAAAAGAAAGGAATGAATGTAGGAGATATTTGAAATAGAATTTATAGGATATGTTGACTATACACAGTTGCCAGATTAATTTTCTTTGAACATTTCATTCCTCTGATTTAAAATGTTCATTTTCTTCATGATTATGCCCAAATTCTATATTACAGCATTAAAGGTAATTTTCAATCAACTCTATATTTTGCATTCAATATTCCCTGTAAAGATCACTAAGACTGACTACTCATTATCCTTCTCAATTCACACTAGCACATATTTTTTTACTTCTGTTACCTTTTTAGTTTTTTAAATTGTTTATTTATTTAAAACAAATACAAAATAGAAAAAAAAGAAAAGAAAAGAAAAAAAATTGCCATGTATACTTGAGAGGATTCAAAATATGAGACAATAAATTTCCATTTCAAAATTGACTGTATTCAATTTTTTTGTTTCCTTGTAGGTTTTTTTTTTTGTTCTTTGCTGTGCACTTTTTATTCTTTTCCCCCACTTTCCTCCTTCCCACCTCCTCCAAGAAGGCTACAATTAAGCATGGATACTCACACACACACACACACACACTACATAAATATATATATATGTACATGTAAATAGAAATTTATAATCATACACATAGAGACAAATATACATTAATATATGCCTATTTAAAGTTGTATTAGACTTATTTATCCTGTTTCTCTGAAAGTAGATAACATAAGCCTTTGTAAATCCAAAATTTTCCACATTTTTCTAAATCCACCAACTTACTATTTCCTACATCACAGAAATATTCCAGTAATTTAAAATAGTCTAAAACATTTAGCGACCAACATATAATGTAATTTCCCTATTTTCTGTTTCTGTTTTAGCTTGAACTCTGAGATCAATGATTATTAACTACCCTTAATTTTTTCCTAATAAATTCTACTCCTGATCATTATTATTATGTTTGTGTGTATCTTTTTATTTCCTATCCTTGCCAACTCCTCTGCTTATTTCCATAGTTAAACAGTATCTGTCAGAGATGGGCCTCATAGCTATATCTCTTTACTCCCAGTCTACTACGTCAAAATAATAATGATAGAGGACATCTAGAGGACAATTGAATAGAGTGAGGTGACTTGAAACCATCCCATAATAAGAATCAAATAAGAAATGATTTTAATTTTTTGAATAAAATTTTTATTTTTCAAGAGCTCCCTCACTATATCCAGCATCCTACCGATCAAATCTAAAACAATAACCAATAATGTTCAGTATATAGTGGTGTGATTTGACAAAACAAATTCCCAATTCTAAAAACGTATGTCTCTTACTGCATCTTAAGTTCATTATCTGTTAGTAAGTGACCATTCTTTTTGATTTGTCATTTATCATTGTCTTGATCAGAGTTCTAAAGTTCTTCAAAGTTGCTTTTCTGCCTATAAATTGTTCTTCTAGCTCTAGTCACTGCTCTCTGCATTAGTTCCTAAAAGTCTTCTCAATTTCCTCTAAAATTATTCATTCCATCATTTCTTATACCACAGTGCTATTACATTATATTCACAAACCAGAAATTATTTATCCATTTGGATAAGGGTCAATGAAAGGAAGTGGAGATGTTTTACTTTAAAGAAGACTAAATCTTAAAATTTTTGAACAGCTATCACTTAGAAAGGGAAACAGACTTTTCCTGGATAACTCCAGAGAAGGAAATGAATGGTTTCATTTTATAATATATAAAGAAAAACTTGGCAACAATTAAAGCAAAGATTTTTAAATAATTTTTTTTTCTGAGGCAATTGGGGTTAAGTGAGTTGCCCAAGGACACTCAGCTAGGAAGTATTAAGTGTCTAAGACCAGATTTGAACTCAGTTCCTCCTGACTTCAGGGCTGATGCTTTATTCACTGTGCTACCTAGCTGCCCCGTTCTTAACTTTTTTGTATATAATGAACACTTTTTGGGGTATGGATATTTACTCAGGATAATGCTTTTAAATGAATAAAATAAAATTTGTAGGATTACAAAGGCAACCAATTATTTTGAAATTCAATTATCAAATATATATATATTTTAATTCATGGACTCCAGGGACAGCTCTCTGCATCAGATTAATATGAACAAAATAGATTTAATTAAGACAGAAAATAGGGAAATTATACTATATGTTAGTCATATTTATCTGTTTCCATTATCTTTGCCCAAAAAAATCCTTAATGGGGTCATGAAGGGTCAAACAAATGAATGACAACAAAATGGAAAAGCTCCCATAGGATGAGAAAGTGTGAACAGTTATGATCACTAGAAGTAGCACCCATATCAGCATTAGCACTACTCTATTGTAGATCAAAGTATACTGCCCAATATTGTTACATATATTTTATGTTCTATGGATGTTCTGTGGAAAAATTTCCTACTTCTATATATACCCTATGTTGTCCCGCACATTGTAAATACAATAAATAAACATAATAAATAATATAATAATATAAATATAATTTAATAATAAATAATATTAATATAATAATATAATAAACATTAATGTTTGTTGACTACCATTTCTAAACTTCTATGTATAATCACCAGCTTCTGCACTTTCATAAAATATTACATTTATAAGTATAGTAGATAGCCTTTGAGCATCCTCTCCTCCCATATCTCTTTCAAGTATGTAAGTGAACCTTGATTTCTCATGTAATGCCAGCTTCTGAAGTGATTGTGCTAATAGTAATAAATTGTTGAATTCTATTATAATCATTCTGTAATACATGCTAATGGGAAGCTCTTCTTTGTGGGAATCAAGGTAGTTCTCCATATCTGATTCATGCTTGTATATTTAGTACCTTTTTTTAAAACTTCTCCTTTTTTTTTAGGGGTGGTAGTGGTGAAATCCTTAACTAGATTCAAAAATAGAATTGTCCTGGAGTATCTGGGGTGGGAATTGATGAACCAATGAACCGAAAAATCTGCTTTTCCTATTAAGAAGTAAAAATTTCTCTGGCTTTGAAACCAGGATATAACTATATGGCTGGGTATAGAGTAGGAAGGATGGGTACCTTGAGACTTTGTGAATTCTAGAGCTGGCTGCTTTAACCATTAATAGACAGGTAAATCTCATTTCAATTTATAAATAATAGAAAATAAGGGAACCTTTTGGAATTTTTTTGTTTTTAGGTTCATAAACTCTATTTAAAGTACTGCATATAATTTCTTCTTAATGGGAAGATTAGGTGCTAATTATTATTTTGGGCTAGTCCTAGAAGCATTTTTGTGATAAATTATGAAGGTATTTCCAATGCTATATGGTCTCAGTCCTGAAAGATGATTAGCAGGGAAATCTCACTTCCAGCCATCGTTTTCCTGTCAGTCAGCAGAGACCCATCAAAGTTATGACCCTTACCAGATTTTTAGAACTGATATTTTCCCTGCTTAGTTTAAGCATCCCATGTCATTTTTCTTTCTCACCCCAATAACAGTATTTTAGACTCTTAAGCATTTTAAAGGGGAATTTGAAGTATTTAAAGGGCTCCCAGGTGAAAAAGGAATTAAATTTAAGGGCTCCTTAAAATAGATAATATGGGATGGAAGTTGTAACAAAGTAAATTTGGGCTCAATATTATAAACAATTTCCTAAAAATTAGAACTTTCAAAAAGTGGAATAGGATGCTAGATAGGTAATGAGTGCTTTTATATTGAAAATCTTTTTTAAAAATTCCTTTCTTTTCATTATAAATTTAGAAATTATCAACAAAAAGAAATATTTCAATAAACAAAGAACAAAATTGGTGACTGCATGTGAAACCATGAACTTCTGTGTACATATATGACAGAATATTTGTTGGTTTTATAGATAATATGTAGGGTTTTTTTTTTTTTTTAGTGTTTTGAGCATTTTAGTAGTGAAACTGTAATTGTGGAACCTTTCGAACTGCTTTTGTTTTCTTTAAATTTTATTGATGCTTTTTATGTGTTTCTATCACCTCCTACCAATTTATTATTCTGATACTCTTGCAAATAAAGCCCTCCATTGTGACACATAAGTATAGTCAAGCAAACCTCATTGGAAGCTTTTAAGTAGAGGCTAGACTCTACTTCTTTGATACATATTACAATGGGGATTCTTTGAGGGAGGGGGGATAGATTAGACCAGAGGGTCACTGTGTTTTGTTTCAACTGTCAAAATTCTGTGATTTGGCATATATTTACTTCCCTCCTATGTCATGATGGGGAAACTGGGTCTTTCAACTATGATTTATATTGGCCTGGGAGTTATGACTCTGGATACCAGAATTACTCTTGGTCTGGGGCTACAGGCTGCATATACTAAAGGCCTTTTCCTTATAAATCCTTTTGTTTACTAATTCTGTTGCTGGATCCCCATGTACAGCTACTCTATATCTCTACTTGTTCATGGAGAACTAGGAAACAAACTCTGTTAAACCAAATTCTAGGTATTTTTCTAGTTCTATTAAGAATGCAGCTACTTTTCCACTTCTAGGAAATGTCATTAGCCTGCATTCTGTTCCTTACATTCTTGCATTATGATAAAAACATCCTTATATTTTTATCATAAGCTCAAATTGAGAGTTAGTATGGCCTAGTGGATAAATTAGAGCTGACCATGAATCTATGAACAAATGAATCTGAGACCCACTTATGATCCTGAGCAAATGAGTTAGCCTCTCAGTCTTCTAGGCAACACTTTAAAACTATAAATTTGCCTAGAAAGCACAAAAATTTATTGGTAGATGGAATTTCCTCTCCCAGATATCCTGTATGCTCATAAAATCACAGGTCCAATCCTTATTCCTAATTACAAATAAGAATGTATGTCACACCACAATATCTTTAATATATATTCTCATTTCACCCAATAATTATATGGGGCCATAGCATCACTATGTCAGAAGTTGTTCAATAAATTGATGAATGAAAATATTCAATAAAAACAGCCAGGAGAAGGGAATTAGAAGTGAAAAGATATTCACAAGAATTAGTGTTAGTATCTAGGCAGAATAAAGAAAAGGTAGTTTAAGAGAGATGGGTTTTTACCCATTTCATACAGAAATGATGAAATAATAAAGCAACTAGATATGAAAGGGAATTTAAATCATTTAGTCCAATGCCATCATTTCTGCAGATGAGGAGATTGTCAAGGAGTTAAATGACCTTGCTTAAGGTTATTCATGGAATAAAGAACAAAGCTAATATTCAAGTCCAGAACTTCTTATCAGATTTAGGTCTGTTTCCAATATACCATACTATTGAATGTTAGTGTTAGACTAATTATTTAGTGTGGAGAGGAGGTTCTAATTCAGTGATGGGAAGTCGAAAGCTCCTTCATGGTATTTGTTATAACTTTGTTAGCTTTTCTCTTTTTTTTCTCTTAGTCTATGATTTCATTATATAGGAAACACCTTGTGATGAAGTAGCAGTATGGATCAACAACTGTTCTATGATTCATAGTCTTAGAAAGTGCATGAAAAGCAAAATGACTAGATAGATTTTCAATACTTTAAAAAGTCTTCAATGCTTAAAGACTGCTATTATGTTTTCCTTTCTAGCTATTTGCTGGGAGATCTATCTATCTATATCTATAGATAGATAGATAGATCTTCAATACTTAAAAAAAGTCTTCAATGCTTAAAGATGGCTATTATGTCTTCCCTTCTAGCTATTTGCTGGGAGGTCTATCTATCTATCTCATTTTATCTCATAGAGATAGATAGATAGATAGATAGATAGATAGATAGATAGATAGATAGATCGATCTCCCTGGTTCCTCTTCTGTGGAGTCTTTATGTGGAAAGATGTCTTGTTCTCTCACTATCCTAGTTGTCCTCTAGACCTGATTTATCTTCTCACTATCCTTACAAAAAAGGTTCTTACAGAGTCAAACACAATATGATAAATGTGTGGTGTGACCAAAACAAAGTACAATAGGACTAAAAACTGTCTCCTTTCTTTCCATTATGAATAATCCTATCATCCTCTTTGGCTGCATGTTCTACCACTGGCTAATATAAAACTTTTTATTATTAAAATCTCCAGATCTCTTTCACACAAACAGCAGTATAGAAATAACCTTCTTTAAACTTATGATAATTCAATCATCACCTTCTATTGAACATCAACAGTAATATCAATTAACATTTATTAGATGCCTATTGTGTTCTCATTCTTTCCTGACCTTCCTTCCATAAATTACCTCATAATCATTTTTATTTTTTTAATATATGTTTACCTATGTGCATGTAATTCCCAATAAAATATGAACCCTTTGAGAATAAGTTCTATTTTATTTTTGTCTTTGCATTTCTAGTGCTATCATGATACTTGGCACTTAGGAGATGCTTAATAAATGCTTGTTGATTGATTATTATGCATCTTTGTATATGTATTTTATCCTCTCTGTGAGACGGTAGGCTTTTTGACAATGAGATGATGTCATTTTCTTATCTGTTCATAGAAGGCATTAATCAATATTATGTGAATGCTTCAGGGCTGATATAATTTTCAAGTATTGCAACTATTTTTCTTTTTGGAAAATTTCTGGCAGTCCTGACAACTATGGAAATTTTATCTCAGAGTTCAGGCTCAATTAAATTTAAATCATCAAACAATCCTTAAGAGTCTACCATATGTAAGGTATTGCACTAATATATGTATAAATATAATATATGACATAAAATAATATAATAAAATATAAACAAATAACAATAATAATTTAATAACAGATACATACATAATTAGTCTCTACCCTTCAGGAGCTTATATTCTACTAGGGATGATGGGAATAAGATAAAAAGACATCATGTATACAGATAGATCAAAACAGTATATATTTGCATTAAACAGAAAATAATTTCAGTTTAGAGTTTGCTGACACTTAGGGGAAAAGCAGAAGGTAACTCTTGAAATGAACCTTAAAGGGAGTTAGAAATTCAAAGTTGTAGTTAGAATGGAGAACATTTCAGGCATGGAAGATGATAGCTTGTGAAAAGTCATTGCCATAGGACACAAAATATTATATATAGAAAATAGAAAGAAGGATATTGTGACTGGAACAGAAAGTACAGAAAAGGGAACCATGAAATAATTCTGAACATGTGGGATTCAGACTGTGAAGGGCTTTAAATTTCAAAAGATCTTATATTTTATCCTGAAGTCAATTGAGAACAACTAAAATTTCATGAGCCAAATTTGTGCTCTAAGAATATTACTTTGGAAGCTTTATAGAAGATGAATTAGACTCAAAGAGATCAAGAAAAGAGAAAAGGACCAATTTGTGCAGAAATATTTATAGCCCCTTTTTTTGTATTAGCAAAGAACTAGAAACCGTGGAATTGCCATCAATTGGAGAATGGCTGAATAAATTGTGGTATGTTGTGGTTCATCCTTTGTTCTCAAAGAGGACCATGACATCAAGATGCGAGTGAATTGGATATAAGTGAGGGAAGGTTGATAAGAATGGTTTTGTTTTAAGGCCTATGAATATAATGAAATACCATTTTGGTATAAGAAGTGATGAGCAGGATGATTTCAGAAACAATGGGGAAAATTTACATAAACTGTGCAATATGAAGTGAGCAGAACCATTGTACACAGTAACAGCAGTATTGTAACAAGGATCAACTGTGTATGACTTAACTAGTCTCAGCAATACATTGATTCCAAGACAGTTTTCAAGGACGCACAATGAAAAATACCATCACCTCCAGAGAAAGCAGTAGTGGAGCCTGAATGCAGATCAAGAATATTATTTTACATTTTCTGTATTTCAGGGGTGTGTGTGTGTGTGATTTTTTCCTCATCCCCTTTTGGGTCTATCTTTTTTCACAATCTGATTAATACAGTAATATGTTTTAAATGATTGAATACATATAACATATAAAAAGAAATAAAAAGAAAAGGGAAAGTAAAAAAGATGGATTAGAGATTGATTAAGCTGTTGACAATGAGAAAGGATAGAGAGGGCAGAATTTAGGAGGCTATTGCAATCATTTCAGTAAGAGCCTCTATGAGAGCAATGGTCAGATGAGTAAAGATAAAGAAGAGTTGGAGAGAGAATGTACCAAGATTCCCATATTTGTCTTCTGTTGATAGAACAAAGAGAAGCTAAAGGGCTTATTTAAAGTCACATGGTGAACAAAAAGGGACATGAACACGAACCAGGCTTCCTAACTCATGTCCAATGTTTTGACTTTGTGGTCACATGGCCCTGATAGACTTCTTGGCCACAGAGACCACAAAGGTTTCCAAAGGGAAGGAGTAATTTATTTTGGAAATCATGTCCCAAGTTTAATTCCTCTTGTCCAAAAGTATTATTATGTAGTTATGATATAGCCTGCATTTGTAGCACTGTGCTTATGCAGGAGCATCTGAGCCAATGCTCGGTGAACTAAAAATGCTAATCTTGAACTAAAGAACTTTTTCTTGTGACCCACCCTGGGTTTTAGAATTAATTGTGGCCACCTGGACTGCCCACTGCTATTTCATAACTTAGTCTTTCCTTGAATAGGAGGAAACCAAGAAGCCTAGCAGGTCATTATTTCTCAAGAGTTCATGAGAACCTCTGCTTTGTTCCTTGTCTGTGAAATAGTTAGGCAAGTTCCCATGTTGAAATATTTATTGACTTTGGGAACAAAGGGAAGATTTTCTGAAGTTTTATAAGTTTTATATAAGAACATATGTTACATATACACATAGACAATGGTGGAAATTACTCTATTTTAACTTTTAAATGTATTTTATATTCAGTATAATGTTGATGTTTTCCCTACCCCCATCTCACAATAAAATATAAATTCTTTGAGAGTGTAGTTTATTTTGCAGCCTTTGAACTTGAAACAGTGTCTGAAATTTATTGGTACTTAACAAATGATCATAGGCTTTAATGAGTAAATGAATGAAAGAATCTTAGAGATCATCTAAGCATGTGGTTGTTCTACCCTTTTTTCCCCCATATTAACAAACCGAGATATAGGAAGAATGTTCTTTGAGGACTGTTTCATCTTTGTCTTTGTATCACTTAGCATAATGACAGGCACATAAAAGGAATTTAGTAAATGTTTACTCACTGATGGGAATTTTGAAGTTTTATTTAATATTGATGAGATTAGCAAAGATGCAAAAAAGATAAAACTGGTAAGTGTTGGAGGAGCTGTGGCAAGACAGACACACTAATGCACTGTTGGGAGAACAAATTGGAAAGCAATTTGGAACTATGTCAGAAAAGCCACTAAGAAGTATATATCTTTTGACTCATTCAGAAGTCATTAAGTTATGCTATTCAGTCATGTCTGACTCTTCATGACTATATATGGCATTTTCTTGGCAAAGATACTGAAATAGTTTGCCATTTCCTTCTCCAGTGGATAAAGGCAAAAAGAAGTCACGTGACTTACCTAGGGTCATAAAATTGGTGAATGTCTGAGATTAGATTTGAATTCAGATCTTCTAGACTCCAGGTCCGATGCTCTGTCCACTAAGTCACCTAATTGCTTCCAATTAAGAGATACATAGCTTTTAATCCAGTGATCCCACTACTGGTCACAACTAAGTCAAAGACTAGAAAAGTTCTCTCTCTCTTCCTCTCTCCTCCTCTCTCTCCCTATCTCTCTTTCTCTCCCGTCTGTCTCTGTTTGTCTCTGTCTCTCTTTTTCTCTCCCTGCTCTTTCTCTCCCTCTCTCCTTCTCTCCTTCTCTTCCTTTCTCCTCTTTCTCTCTCCCCCTTCTCTCTTCCCCCCACCCCTGCTCTCTCCCTTTCTCTGTCCCTCTCTCTGTCTCTGTCTCTCTCTCTCTCTCTGTTTCTCTCTCTCTCTCTTTCCTTCTCTCTCTCTCCCTCCCCCTACTCTTTTTCTCCTCCTCTCTCCCCCCTCTCTCTCCCCTGCTCTGTCCCTTTCTCTATCTCTGTCTCTCTTCCCTTCTTTCTCTCTCTTCCCTTCCCCCTTCTTTTTCTCTCCCACCCTTCTCCCCTACTCTCTCTCTCTCTCTTTCTCTCTCTCTCTCTTCCTTCCCCCTCCCCTGCTCTCTCCCTTTCTCTCTCTCCCCTTCTTTCTCTCTCTCTCCCTTCCCCCTTCTTTTTCTCTCCCACCCTTCTCCCCTACTCTCTCTCTCTCTCTCTCTCTCTCTCTCTCTCTCTCTCTCTCTCTCCACTCTCTTTTTCTCCCCCGACCTTCCTGCTCTCTCCCTTTCTCTCTCTCCCCTTCTTTCTCTCTCTCTCTCCCTTCCCCCTTCTTTTTCTCTCCTACCCTTCTCCCCTACTCTCTCTCTCTTCCTCCCTCCCCCCTCCCCTGCTCTCTCTCTTTCTCTCTCTCAACTCCTTTCTCTCTCTCTCTCTCTTTCTCTCTCTCCCCCCCCTTCTTTCCCCCCCCCCAATTCCCTACTCTTTCTTCTCTGTCTCTGTCTCTGTCTGTCTGTCTGTCTCTCCCTCCCTCCCTTCCTCCCTCTCTTCTCCTCTCTCTCCCCCCCTCCCGTTCTCTGTCTGTCTCTCTCTCTCTCTCTCTCTCAGAATTTTTGTATATAAACATATATATTTTGCCTTTTTAATGCATGAACTTGGAAACAAAATGGGGTCCTAAAATTGAGGGTTAGCTTCAAAAATTATGGTATATGAATTAAGAGGAATATTATTATTATAAGAAATGTGGACATGAAAATTTCAGAGAAACTTGAGGAAACTTGTAATTTTGCTGCAGAGCAAAATAAAATGGAACAAGAGAGCAATTTATAAGATGACCACAATAATATAAGAAAATGAACAATAGAAGGCATCAGATCTTAATACTGACATAAGAGGACTGATGATTAAGCACATTTCTCTCTTTTTAGCAGAGAAGTAATAAATGTGGGCATTAAATGAGCCAAATGTTTAAAAAAATATGGCTAATATGTTAATTTGTTTTATTAAAATATACTTCGTTACAGGGAGAGCTCCATTCTGTATGAAGGGCAGAGTAAGTCATTTGAAAGTGACAGCAAAATTTAAAAATCATCAATATAATATTTATAAAGAAGAAAAAGACAGAAATAAAATGTATACAACTTATTCCATGGCAGAACCAAGACTATAATTGATGTCTTTTGAGTCCTAGCTCTCTGTGCTTTTTACAACTGTTAATAATGACAGCAGCTCCTGTTTCTGTATCATTTTAAGATATACAAAGCATTTTCTTCACAAAAATCCTGATGTAGATAGTACAAGTATACATTTTGCAGAAAAATTAACAGAGGCCAGAGAATTTTAAAAATATATATTTATTGCACTAAATACAAAACAAGAAAAAAGAGAATAAAAAAAAGAAAGACAGAAAAGAAAAAAAAAACAAAAACAAAACAGAACATTGTTTTGTGCCCAGCAGAACACAAGGGAAGATTCAAAATATATAACAACAAATTTCCAGTTCAAGAAAGCATATATAATAATAGAAGAAATTACATTCATGAGTGTCCATCCATATGTGACTGAGTGAAACCGTGTCCCCTTTAATCTGTAAAATAATTCTTTGATTCCTGGCCTCCCAGACTCCATAGAGTCTATGAGATAGCATATAGCATATTTCCCAGGTTGGGCTTTTCTAAGGCAAATCTCACCTCTCCTCCCCCTTTCCCCCCCAAATTGATCTTTTGGGAAGCTGGATCCTCATTCAGGAAGCCATCAAAGTGATTTGGGAGATCTGGGTCTGGTAGTGAGTGGCTTGAAACTCCAAGTATCTAGGCCTAGGGGAATTGGCTTTCTTTTCCTTGAAACCTGAGCCTCAGATTTCTATAAAGGACAATTCTAAAACTCCATATTTTTGCAGAAGTCTGGAGTAGGGCTTAGTTGCCTACCAGGACTCTTGCCTGCTATGAAGATCTTCTCTTCTCAGTGCCAATAAACTTTTTTGCCACTAATATTTTAGCTTTGTGAATTCTTTCCTGTTGAACCTGCACCAACCAGAAGGGCATTCCTACCTCAATTCTCTGTATTGCCACTAGAACAGCATCATATGGAGATGAATCATATGTCTCTAGACAATCTAGCTAGCCCCAGGGCTTCTGCTGGCCATTTCTTCCAAGCTAGTTTTTTCACATTTGTTAATTCCCTTTCTAGGGTCTTTCTTTGGGTTCTCTGGTTTGTCCCAGTAGGACTCATGTTCTGCTCCAAGTCTTTTCTGTTTTTCATCATTCTGTGTTTCCCCTGAGGTACAAATGTGTTCTGTTTGTAGAGGAAATCTGGAGAGCTTGAAATTTATTGCACTATTCTGCCATCTTCCCAGAATTGAGAGAATTTAAGAGGCTTACATGTAGACATGACTAAAAATCCAGTTTCCATCACATCATAGTCCAAGTTGTTCATCATATACTGAATTAAGTCTGTGATGATCTATGTGTACATGGGGGCAGCTAAGTAGCACATTATATAGAATGCCAGGCTGAGTTTAAATTTGACTTCAGGCATTTAATAGTTATATGACATTACTAGTTGTATGACTAGTTGCATGCAAGTCACTTAATCCTGTTTGCCTAAGTTTCTTCATCTATAAAATGAGCTGGAGAAAGAAATGGCAAGCCCCTTCAGTATCTTTGCTGCAAACATTTCAAATGGGATCATGAAAAGTCGAACACTACTGAAACAAATGAAAAACAACATGTGTATGTGACCTGTTCTAGGTTATTTTGGGGATGGAGGAATTTTAAAATTCTTTAAAATTCTTCTTTATAATCACTCAGTATAAACATTTTCTCTTGTTACCTACCTGTCCTTAGGGAATGAAAGCTATATTAACATTAGATTCAACAAAATAGAATTAACATAGAAAATCTGAAAGAATAGAGGTTGTTGTTCTTTATCCTTCATTCTTTAAGAGGACCAATGATGTTAGGAGGGTGACTTGCAAATAAACTGGATTTAAATGAGGCAGAACTGTGCAAAAGAATCAGCCTTCATAGAAGTTCAGTGGCAAGACAAAGTCAAGACAACAGGTAGTGGCCAAGGAAGAAGTGTGAAATTGTAGTCTTTTTAAGCTAAGGTTTTTCCCAGATTTCAGTTTGCCTGAGGCAATACTCATTCAATACTTTAAAGATTAGGTTATTATTTTCTGTCTTTCCTTCTATAAGAATACCATGACATCAGGGAAGTGATGGCAAGGTATACAAGTGATTTGGATTTAAGTGAAGGTAGGTTGTGCAAAGTCACCAGCTACATTTTCCAACCAGCCAGTGGCAATATACAGACGAAGATGATTGGAGATTGCTCTGAACATGGTGAGACACCTTGTCCTTTTTAAGCTCAAGTCTTTAACAAGTCTAAGTTTGATTAAGGCAATGCTCATTCGGTGATTACTGCTAGATAAGAACTGAGGGAAAAGATGGCCTAATTTGCCTCCCCCAAAAAATGAGTTTGGGAGAAGCCCCTCAAAATTTCTGGTTAGAATAGAAACAATTGCTATTTACATTCAATCTAAGCCATCAAAACCCAAATAATGAACAAGTGAGACATGATAGAATCAATTATTGGCCAACCAAAACATGTTTTTTCATAGATTTTTTTTTTTTTTCGGAGAGATGTTTTTTTTTTTTTTTTGGATGGGGAGATGTGAAAAAAGAAGAGGAGAAGGAGCAGGAAGAGAAAAAGAAAGGGAAGTAAAACCACAAATTCTGAGGCCTAATGTAAGTTACTTTAAATAGTGTACACCCTTCCTTTATTGCTGCAGATAACTGAGAAATGGATGTAGTTTCTTGCAGAGAACCCCCAAACCAGAAATTGAACTTGCAGTCATTTTATGAAGAAATTACCTCAGAAAAACACAAGAATCATTACTATAAAATTATATGTGGTGAGCACTAAAGTCATGGCTATTTAAGAAACTTGGGAAGAATACCTGTTGTACCAGAAAACTGGACTATATACATCTATTTAAGACCTTAGCTCAGGGATTCTCAAGTTTTGTTTTTTTTTTTTGAACTGTGTACATCTGGGCATTTATTTATTTATTATTTCAAGTTTTTTATTTTAAACTGAAATATAAAATAAGAAAAGAAAAAATTTGTCATGTACACAGCAGAACATAGGTGATGATTCAATATAAAGTCATTAAATTCCATTTCAAGAAAACTTTTATAATAAAATACTACATATGGTTTTTCAAAAATATCTTTGTTTCTTTATAGGTTTTCTTTTGTTCTCTGCTGTTCACTTTTTACTTTATTTTTTTCACTTTCCTTCTAGAACCCCTCTCCTCAAGAAGACTCAGATACATTCACAGCATGATGAAGCAGTAGGTTGGTAGACCAATTTGGAATATGAAAAATTTACAAAAGTGTTCTTATAGCCAAAAGGAGGTTTATTTTGTGAAAGCACTTGTGTCAAGCAGGGCAGTCTAGTGGAGTCTAGCAGAATCTAGCAAAGTCTATGAGGGTTTAGTAGAGTCTAGCAGGTGGGGAAGGAGTAGGTGGCAAAAAGGTAGCTTATATAGGAAAATTTGGGCACTTTCCCAAGCTGTGACTACAGCTTCAATAGAAACTAAAACATAGGAATAGGATGTAGAGCTAGGATGCAGAAAAGATGTGGATCTTTGTGATCTCTAAGGTAGCTGCTTTATCTGGAAACAGAATGTTCTTATGGCTACTTGTGCAAGGTTATGATGATAACTAATATTCAGAGATTCCTGTCTCATAATTTCCTTCTTTTAAAATTGCTAAAACAAATCTTTTTGAAAATGAGTAGAGGTCATCTCTTAGGTCTTAGAGAGAAATCCCAAAATATTTTAGTAGCCGAATCCAGAAATAACAAGTAAATGTTTGAAGCCATGGTGGGTACTTCCAGAACCTGGAAATGAAATACAATGGCCTGTGGGAAGGAAGTAATACAGGAACCAGGGAGAAACCTGAGAGGAAAAAAACTTGTAGAGGTGGTCACTGGGATACAATAGTGGGCATCAGTATAAGATAGTTCTATCTGTGTGTGATAATGTCAATACAAGATAATTCAGCAGGATCAGCTTGTTCTTCACTGGGGAATACTCAGATACTGGGTATTATTTTATTGAATTCCATTTACTCCATCATTCCTCCTTCAAACAAATGGGATCCATAATCTTTGGGAGTACAGGGTGATGGTCTCATCTTCTAAAGCTGCTTCCTACTGGAAGTGGGTATAAAGCTAACACTCTAGAAGGTGGTTGAAGCAGCTTCCAGTGAGTGCTGGGTCTCTGGATCAGTGTACTGTGTTGGCCATCCATTTGAAGATGAATTAGTGAAGCTTAGAGGAAATAAATCTAGGGGGGGGTGTTACTAAACAGTAAAGGGGTTGCTTAGGTGGCACTTAGGTATATGGACCAAAGTATTTAAAAGGATTAGACTTTGGGTGTAAAGGATGACAGGCTGAGTAGGTTTTCAATTGGCATGGAAATATGAATAACCATACTTCCAAATAGAGGTGCAATGATTGCACAAGTGAATTTAATTATCAGAGGCTGATTTTATTCCAATTATGGAGGGTAGTTAAGTACTCAATTCCAGAATTGTACATATCAAATAAGATGTTTATAAGAAAACATACTTGTACCACAGAGTATACACACAAAATAACAAACTTAAATAAAATTGACTTTGCATTGATATAACACAAAATATTCCATAAGTCATATCCTGCTAAGAAAAGTGATTTCACTAAAATTCTCTTCTCCAAACTACACTGAAGATGTTTCAGGTTTATTTTCAATATATTTTCAATAATCAATAGAAGCTAGATCCCACAGACAGTTGTATCAGTAGCCAGGTGTTCTTTCATCATTTTGAAACACTTAAGGACCTTATTTCATACAAACATAAACATTTAGCAGTTGACTAGGCCAAATACTCTTACCTAATGGCTACACATTTTCAGACTGAAAAATAGCAAGGTCTTATAAACTTGCATTGCACTCATTTTTTTCTGCTGCTACCTGCTCTGATTATAGAAATCTGCTACAAGATGAAAAAGAAGGGATGATTATAACAGCATCAAATTGGTCCTTCAGGCTAAGAGTCTGAGACAGGATAAAGCATCCTTTGCTCTGTTTGACTTCAGGTAAAAGTCACAGATGACAGATGTAAGAACAGCCAGACTCAGGAATAATCAGGTGGAAAACAGTCCTATTCAAAGGAACACAATTAGAAAATTGAGCCAAAATGATTTGAAACCAAGATTCCTCCTAGCATATCTCCTCTCACAGTTCAGGATCACATTCCCTCTGAATAGTTTCTCGCATTTTTCTCAAATGGTGGATAACTGACTTAATGAGCCATCATAATTTAAAACTCAAAGTAAAACTCAGAGTATCATTCCAAAAGATTTCATCTTAAATAGCAAATTTCTCTAATTATTT
Source organism: Antechinus flavipes (assembly GCF_016432865.1). NCBI lineage: Eukaryota > Metazoa > Chordata > Mammalia > Dasyuromorphia > Dasyuridae > Antechinus > Antechinus flavipes. The sequence continues at coordinate 183,230,985 of NC_067400.1, read as the reverse complement.
TTACTCTCATGAAGTTGTCAAATTTGACAAAATTATTCCTGTATGTTTTCTACAAAGGATCTCATTGAGGTAGTGATCAGTGGATTTTTTTTTTCTATCAAACTTTCTGGCAGTACGAATTATTCTTATGTTTCTTATTCTTGATCTGGTCTCCAGATTTATCGTTTTTCTTATAAGATATTTCACATTCTGTTTTATTTTCTCATTCTTTATAATCTGTTTTGTTATTTCTTGGTCTCTCATAATTTCACTGGCTTCTCTTTGCCCAATATAATGTTCTTTTCTTTCTTTTTTTTTCAATTACAGCTTTTGATTTTCAAAATATATACATGGATATATTTTCAATATTCACCCCTACAAAACCCTGTGTTCTATTTTTTTCCCTCTCTTCTCCCCACCCTCTCCCCTAATCAGCAAGTGATCCAATATATGTTAAACATGTACAATTCCTCTATACATATTTCCACAAATATCATTCTGTGCAAGAAAAATCAGATCAAAAAGGGAAACAATGAGTGAACAGCAGGATGAATACAGAGAGGCTTGGAGAGACTTACATGAACTGATGCTAAGTGAAATGAGCAGAACCAGGAGATCATTGTATACTTCAACAATGATACTATATGAGGATGTATTCTGATGAAAGTGGATTTTTTTGACAAAGATCTAACTCAATTTCAGTTGATTAATGATGGACAGAAGCAGCTACACCCAAAGAAAGAACACTGGGAAATGAATGTGAACTGTTTGAATTTTTGTTTTTCTTTCCAGGTTATTTTTACCTTCTGAATCCAATTCTTCCTGTGAAACAAGAGAACTGTTCGGTTCCGCACACATTTATTGTATCTAGGATATACTGTGACATAGTTAACACATATAGGATTGCTTGCCATCGGGGGGAAGGGGTGAAGGGAGGGAGGGGAAAAGTCAGAACAGAAGTGAGTGCAAGGGATAATGTTGTAAGAAATTACCCTGGCATGGGTTCTGTCAATAAAAAGTTACTAATATTTAAATTATTTAATTTAAAAAATTTAATTTAAAAAAAAGAAAGAAAAAGAGTGAAAATACTGTGTGGTGGTACACATTCAGTTCCTACTGTTCTCCCTCTGAGTACAGATGGCTTTCTTCATCACAAGACCATTGGAACTAGCCTGAATCATCTCAATGTTGATGAGAACCATGTCCATCAGAATTGATCATCAGATAATCTTGCTTTGCTGTATAATGATCTCCTAGTTCTGCTCATTTCATTTAGCATCATTTCATGTAAGTCTCTCCAGGCCTCTCTGAAATCGTCCTGCTGATCATTTCTTATAGAACAATAATATTCCATAACATTCATATACCATAATTTATTTAGCCATTCTCCAATTGATGGGCATCCACTCAGTTTCCAGTTTCATGCCATTACAAAAAAGGCTGCCACACACATTTTGCACATATGGGCCCCTTTCCCTCCTTTAAGATCTTTTTGGGATATAAACCCAGTAGAAACACTGATGGATCAAAGGGTATACAAAGTTTGAATGTCGTTTGGGCATACTTCCAAATTGCTCTCCAGAATGGTTGAATCAGTATGCAACTCCACTAACAATGTATTAGTGTCCCAATTTTCCCACCTCCCCTCCAACATTTGTCATTATCTTTTCCTGTCATTTTAGTCAATCTGAGAGGTGTATAGGGGTATCCCAGGGTTGTCTTGATTTCCATTTCTCTGATTAATAATGATTTAGAGCATCTTTTTTATATGACTAGAAATAGTTTTAATTTCTTCATCTGAAAATTGCCTATTCATATCCTTTGACTATTTATCACCTAATTCTAATTTTCAAAGAATTATTTTCATCTTTGAGACACTGTACCTCTTTTTCTCGTTGGTTAGCTTTTTTTCCCATAATTTCATTTTTCTTCAATTTTTTTTTTTTGGTAGTTTTTTCTCAACATCTCTCATTTGATTTTTAATTCTTTTTTTAGTTCTTCTATAAATTTTCTCTGGGCAGGAAGCCATTTCATGTTACTCTTTGGGAAAGAAGATTTATTTTTTTTTAATTAAAATGTCCTCTTCTGAAGATGAATTCTGTTTTTCCCTGTTTCCATAATATGTTCTAGTAGTGAGGTTCTTTCTTTTTTGCCAATTCATTTTTTAATAAGACATATTAGTGTAAGCACTTTAATTGTGGGATGGGGTATAGTAAATCAAGCTTTCAGCTCTACATTCTGAGTAGGTAGTCCAAGCCAAGAAATCTACCCTCTTGCAAATGCTTCAATTTCTCTGGTGGCAACCTCCCTTTCCTTGCCCCATTGGGACTGAGAGAATAGGGGCTCTACCCACATGTGCAAAAATGTTTGTAGCAGCCCTCTTTATAGTGGTCAGAAACTGGAAACTGAGTAGATGCCCATCAGTTGGAGAATGGCTGAATAAATTATGGTATATGAATGTTATGGAATATTATTATTCTGTAAAAAATGACCCACAGGATGATTTCAGAAAGGCCTGGAGAGACTTACATGAACTGAGGCTGAGTGAAATGAGCAGAACTAGGAGATCACTATACATGGCAATAAGACTGTATGATGATCAACTCTGATGGATATAGCTCTCTTCAGTAATGAGATGATTCAAACCACTTCCACTTGTGCAGTGATGAAGAGTCATCTACAACCAGAAAGAAAACCGTATGAACAGAGTGGGGAACACAACATAGTATTCTCACTTTCTCTGTTGTTATTTGTTTGAATTTTGTTTTCTTTCTCAGTTTTTCTTTTTCTTCCTTCTTGATTTGATTTTTCTTGTTTAACAAGATACCTGTATAAATATGTATACATATATTGGACCTAATGTGTATTTCAACATATTTAACATATATTGGACTACCTGCCAGCTAGGGGAGGGGAAAATATGGAACAAAAGGTTATGCAAGGGTCAATGCTGGAAAAAATTACCCTTGCATGTGCTTTGTAAATAAAAAGCTTTAATAAAAGAGAGAGAGAGAGAGAGAGAGAGAGAGAGAGAGAGAAATAGAAAGAGAGAGAGAATGAGTAGGGGCCTCTGGCCACTCTCACATTACAAAAGAGTCACAAAATTCCAGATAGTTTATCTAAAATACCTAGATGGCCCCCTCTATCTTTCCTGGTCAACTTCCTGTCTCCTTCTTGACCACCTTCTTCATTCATAATTTATTAGAATTTATGGTCCTTCCTGAAATTATGACTTACTTAATATTTCTCCCCCCTTACCTTTGTTTCCCTGATCGCTAGAGCCCTATAAAAGTTTCTGGAATTACTTGATAGAGGCTAGATGCTTTGAGACAAGAGTCCAATCCAGCCAGGTGGCTATGGCTAGTATGGCTTTGCTAGTCCAAATTCTCTCTACTATTAAAATATTAAAAACCCTAATCTCTGTCTTGCCTCAGTTTCTCCAGCATTACACCTTACTTCAACTTCAATTTGTCTTTTTGCAAATTCCACCCATTATACTTTGTTCTGGGTAGAGGCAGCATGAGTCAAGTCTCTTTTTTGTGGACAACTTCTTAAATACTATCATTTTTTCCCCTGTCTTCTTTCCTCCAGGCTAAACAGCTCAGATTCCCCAAACCTATGCTATAAGCAGCCTATGACAAGATTACAAAAGGCACTGGTTAAGGCTAAGAAAGAAGAAAGGATAGATCTGATTTAAAAATAAATGCATATCCTGTGATTGAAGAGCTTAACTCTTCATGTCAACAAAGGGGAAGATATACTCCTTTTGATTTGGACAAAAGGATTTGAAAAAGGGTTGCACTCTTTATGGGGCTACATCATCTTAATGTTAAGATGTTACTAGAGAGTTTGGCTTATGGAATCTTAATCTATTCCATTTTTTTTTTTTTTTTGATAAAGAACAATTTAAAAGTGATCAACTAACCATGTGCTGCTAGCTGTACTCTAAGCTCTGCATGTAAGGTTAGCCTTGAATATAGGCTAAATACTATGGACACAAGTGTCAATACATAACATTTTACTAATTGATGCAAAGGATTCCAAGATGTGTCAAAAGCTTGCTTAAGTTCTTTCTATGTGTTATACCATTCCCTCCACATCCCCACTAAAGTGCTCTTCTGAAGTCTCCTGGCATGGATTCTTGGAGGCTATATCAATAGAGCATATATCAGTAAGGACAGAGATTTTATCAATAGATTTAGCTTGTACCAAGCTGGAAAGTCTTTAGCTTTGTATATTAGTAGCTTGGTGGTTCAGTGGAATAGAGTTCTGTGCCCAGAGTCAGAAAGATCTGAATTTGAATCTAGTCTCAGGCATTCACTAAGATGTATGACCTTAGGCAAGTCATTTAATCTCTGTTTGCCTCAGTTTCTTCATCTATAAAAAGGAAATAATAATAGCACCTACCTCCCATAGGTGTTGTGAGGATCAAATGAGATAATAGTTATAACACATTTAGCATAGTGCCTAACACATAATACATTATTAACTATTATTATTACAGAACCTGTGATTTATTGTATGTCTGTTAGCAAAGAACCAGACTAGCTAAGTGTGGACAAGCTCTCTACCTCATGGAGCTGTAATTTTCTTCCTTTACATCAAAGATCAGCTATCAATTTGGGGAAAGGTTTGTAAATACCAGAGATCATCTGTTATGGGTCAGAACTTGAAACAAGGTACTAAGTGGAATTGAGAAGACAATGGTTAAATCTAGTTTAGCATTGATTTAATCCTACAACAAATAATGGTTTCCTAGTGATATAATGATTGATTTGTACTCAGTGTGGAGCACATACGCTAGAAGCCTCAGCCAGGGAGAATCAGAGACATTCAGAGAGAGCTAGAGGCAGAAGCTGGCAGAGGCAAAGGACTGGCTGCAGGAGCTCAAGCTCTCAGACTAAGAAGAGAGATAGGCCTCTAAGAAAGCTAACCAGACCCCAGGAAAGGAGACTTTGAAAGAGATAATAAAGGATTTGGACTTTAACACATGGCTGTACTTGTGGTGATTACTAAACTGAAACGAAGGCTGCTCCCAGAGACCCCAAGAAAACCTAACAAGAGAACATTACATTTTAGAGAGAACATTACATTTTGGCATCTGAACATGGAACCAAGAATCTTCATTTGTGACCCAGAAATTAGGGTGAGTACAACAATAGACAAGGAAATTTTGTTAAGGGCTAAAGTAATATTCAAGCTAAAATGGGACAAATGTTTAGAAAGGAGATTTCTCCACCAAAAGGAAAATTTGTTGAAAGTTTGGTTAAATTTATGAAAAATTAAGGTTTGATTGTAACTTGGGAGCAGATCATTGAACTTTTAGAAACTTTTAGAAACTGTGTAGTACACATCTTTTTGGTTCTCTAAGGAAAAAGAATTAAATCCAGACAAGTAGAAATTAGTAGGAGAGCAACTATGTCAATACTACAGTAATAATGGACCTAACTCAATTTCCAAAGACACACTTAATACATATAATTTAATACAACTGGCTTTAAGAAATTATATAAGTGTTAGAATAAGGAAAAAGAAGAAAGAGCAGGAGGGGGAGGATCAAGATAACTAGGTGAAAAAGATGAAGAATCAGATAAGAATGAGTTAAGTACAATTCTGAGTGTGGTGATTCACAGGAGGAGAAATTAGGGGATTCCCCATTCCCTGACCTACCTTCCTCAATTAATTCTTCATGGGTGGAGGGAGAAGCAGGAGGGGGAGAGGCAGTGACACAATCAGCACCATCTATGAAGCAGCCTATGACAAGATTACAAAAGGCACTGGTTAAGGCTAAGAAAGGATAGGATATATCTGATTTAATAAATGCATACCCTGTGGTTGAAGAGTTTGACTCTTCAGGTCAACAAAGGAGAAGATATACTCCTTTTGATCTGGAAAAAATCAAGGATTTGAAAAAGAATTGCACTCTTATGTTAAGATGTTACTAGAGAGTTTCGCTTATCAAATCTTAACCCCCAGTGATTGGAAATCCATAGCAAGGACATGTTTAGAACCTGGACAAAACTTGTTGTGGCTTTCGGAGTATCATGAATTATGTAGGATTCAAGCCCAATGCAATGAGCAAATTGAAGTTAATGTACAAATCACTTTTGAGCAACTAGCAGGTAAAGGTCAGTATGCAGACAATTCAGCACAGATTAATTACGCCATAGCAGTGTATGAGCAAATTGCTACTGCTGCAATCTAAGCTTGGGGTTCCCTCCTAGGGAAAGATCGAGGGGAAGTTTTCACAAAAATAGAGCAAGGTCCCAATGAACCTTTTGCTGATTTTGTGGGATGTTTGCAAACAGCTGTCACAAGAACTATTGAGAAAATGCAGCTACAAGAATAATCATCAGACAACTGGCTAAGGAAAATGCTAATGAGGTTTGCAGAAGAATTATATGGGAACTACACAAAGATGCTCCTCTAGAAGAAATCATAAAATGCTGTGCCACAGTGGGCACAAGTGCTTATTATACCCAGACTATGATGAACATGGGAAGGCAGGGTCCCTCTTGGCAAGGGACTTCTAGAGAAAATTTTCAATGCTTTCAGTATGGAAAAATTGGACATCTGAAAGCCCAATGTAGTTATAGAGATAGAATGAGAAGACAAGGTGAGAGAAGACCTAAAACCTTATGTCCAAAATGAGGTTTCCACTGGACCTCAGAATATAGATTGAATCAGGGAAATGAGAGATGGGGCCCAGCTTCAGGACCCCAGGTGGGGCATGATGGCAACAGAGGTTACACCCAGAGAGTCTTTAGAAATTCAATATTAAGACATGATCAATCAGCCAAAAGGCAATCAGATGGCAGAAATAGATCACATGATCTATCAGCCAAGAAGCAATCGGGGGGGGGGGGGGGGGAGGAAAGGGATTACAATTAGGGAAAACAGAGTTGTATGCAGTAGGGACTACTGAGATATCCTTTGGAAAGGTGAAATCTGTCCCTGGCTGGCCCTATGGATCCCTTGCCTCCAGGCACAGTAGGCTTGACCATTTCACCTCCTGAGAGTACTTACAAAACAGTGTTCATCCATACACTGATGTGGGAACCTAGAGATGTGTAGCTAATATTGCATTCACTAACACAGATAGACAATGTGTGACTTATCACCCAGAAGAAGTAGTAGCATCAGGTTTACTGATACAGATTCCTAATAAGCAATCTGGTGATAGTCACCCAAATTCTGACTTCAAGCAACAAAATCTAGGAATATTCTAAACAGTAGCTGTGACAGCTGACCGACCTATGCTGGCCCAATCACTGAACAAAGATTAAGGCAGACACTTATGTGTCTAGTGTAGGTGGATCAATAGCAGCTGAAGTTAGTGCTGCCCCTTTGAGATGGACATTTGAAAATGAAACAGGAGTTTTTACTCTTTTTGTGGTTGAAAAAATCCACATCAATCTGTGGGGAAGAGACATTTTACAGTAGATAAGATTACAATTGAGTATTTCAGCTTTTTAGGTAGGACTGCTGTTGAAGGTCTGCCTGCACTCTCACCTGTTCCTACCGTGTTTCCCCGATAATAAGACACTGTCTTATTATATTTTTTTGGACAGAAAAACCCCAGAGGGCTTATTTTCAGGGGAGGGCTTATTTTAATGAACATTGACAGCAATTTTAATAAAAAAAAAGAGTTCTTCTTTTATCCTCCATCCTGCCCCCTCACCCCCACTTACATACTGGGTTTTTATGTTGTCCTGCCTCAGCTCTCCTCCGCAGCACTGCTCTCAATGGCGCCAGCAAGCAAATCACTGGGGAAGAATAGGATGACGCGCTCACTGCTGCAGCTCTGATTGGATGTAGCTCAGAGCGCAGCGTGTATTTCACCAGGGGTGGGGTGGGGTGCATACAGAGGGTACTGTAATGTAGCGTGTAGTGCAGGGGATCACCTTCACTACAGTAGCAATTTCAATAGGGCTTATTTTCGGGAGAGGGCTTATTTTAGAGGAATCTTACACAGTAAGGGGAGGGCTTATTTTCAGGATAGGTCTTATTATCGGGGAAACACGGTATTCAGTGGAAAACTGATACACCAGTGTAGGTAGAACAGTGACCCTTAACAAGTGATAAAATTCAGGCCTTAGTAGATATAGTGCAAGAGCAACTTGATCAAGGATACTTACAATCTTCTCTAAGTCCTTGCAATTCCCCTATATTTGTTGTAAAAAAAGAAATCTGGAAAATGGAGGATGTTGACTGATTTAAAAAGAGTAAATGAACAGATGGAAACTATGGGAACTCTTCAGCCCGGATTTCCATCTCATACTCAAGTGCCTAGAGAATGACCTCTTTGGGTTATAGACATTAAGGATTGTTTCTATTCTATCCCTCTAGATAAGGAGGATATGAAAAGATTTACCTTTTCAGTGCTCAGAGTTAACTTAGCTGAGCCTTATAAAAGATATGAATGGACAGTTTTGCCACAGGGAATGAAAAATAATCCTATTATGTGTCAAATATATGTTTCTGCTGCTCTTATTCCAGTAAGAAAAGCATTTCTAAAAATTATGTTGTTACATTACATGAATGATATCTTGGGGTATGCACCTGAAGAGCAAATGTTAGAAGCATGTCTACAAAAGACCATAGTAACACTAAGGAACTACAAATTGCATATAGCTCCAGAAAAAAACTCAAAGAAACACTCCTTTTCAATATTTAGGATATGAAGTATATCCTAAGGTGCTTACAGTACAAAAGCTTTCTTTAAGAACAGAAATTGATAGGAGATATTCAATGGATGCATCCTGTGTTGGGCTTAACTATCTATCAATTGCAACCATTATATGATATTTTAAGGGGAGTCATTGCTTTAAATTTATCATGCCAGCTTACAAGAGAAGCTCAAGAGGCTTTGAGAGAAGTTGAACTGGCTTTATCCAAGGTGGTTGAGTTACTCAAAATTTTTTGGAAATATTAGTTTTTGCTACAAAAAAGGCACCCACAGCAGTCTTTCCTCAAGGAGACAGTGTGATAGTGGGTGAACCTCCCAGCACAACCAGACCAAAGCGTTACTCCTTATCCAGTGCTTGTGGCTAGGACCTTATTAAAGCATTAAGCGAGTAGTACAATTATCTGAGATAAGACTTGACAAGATATATACCTTTCATACCAGTGCACAAATTAATGTATGCTATGAAACCATCCCAGGGTGGCAGATTTTATTGGCCACAGCTCCAAATTTTACACATGGGTCCCCATTAAACATAACCCTGCTATTACATAATTGACAAGGGATTTTTGAAGAAAAAGAAAGGTTCCTCTTAAAGGACCAACTATCTTTACAGGTGCATCCAAACATCTTTGTGCTATATACTCTCATGATTTAACTATAAAGAGAGTAATCAGAACTCCTTTTCAGTCCACTCAGCAGAATCAATTGTTTGCAATCATGCTAGCTCTTACTTATTATCCAGGAGATGTAAATAAAATATCTGATTCAGCCTATTCAGTAGGTATGACACAAAGAATTGGCACAGCCCAAATAAAATTTGTAGCCTCTAATATATATTAGCTCTTTAAGGAACTTCAAGAGCAAGTAAGAAAGCATCCAGGTAAGATTTATATCTTGCACTTCCACTCTCATAGTAGACTTCCAGGTCCTATTTTTTATGGAAATTCAAAAGCAGATAGTCTTCTAACCATGTTAGCCAATACTCTTTTATTTCAGGCAGCCCAAGAATCTCATTCTAAATATCTTCAGGCTGCTTGAGCTTTATGTCTGCAATTTGGGGCAACAAAAGAGGAAGCTAGGAGTATAGTAAAAGCTTGTACAGCTTGCCTTCCTTTCCATGCTCCTACACTCCCTACAGGAAAAACCCCTCGCGGTTTGAGATCCAATGAAATTTGGCAAATAGATGTGACCCATTACAAATCTTTTGGTCATCTGTCTTTTATCCACATTGTGGTAGATACCTTTTCAGGATTCACTTTTGTAATAGCCACAGCAAAAGAGACAGCTCAAGTGGTCACTGAATTCCTTATACATGCTTTTGCAATCATGGGTGTGCCACAAGCAATAAAAACAGACAATGGACCTGCATATACTTCTAAACATTTTGCACACTTTTGTGCACAGTATCACATTTTACACAACTCTGGCATACCTTTTAATCCTCAAGGTCAGGCAGTAGTAGAGAGGAGAAACAGAGACATTAAGACGTTAAAACAAAAGAAAGGGGGAGCCCCATGTAACTGTAGAGAACTTCTAAATTTAGTTCTTTATACCATTAATTTTTTAATTTTTGATAAAATGCACTGGCTCCAGCAGACAGCTTTTTTAATCCAACAAAAGGGCAGTGTCCAGTGTGAGTAGCCCCACTATCTTTAGATAATTGCCAAGTGATGAGGAAAGATCTAGAATGTGATAAAATAGAAGGGACTAGATAGGTTAACTGCTTGGGGAAAAGGGTTTGCTTGTATTTCTACAGATGGAGAAGGAATCAGACGGGTGTCAACTAGCCATATTTGCCTTGTCCATCGGAGAGATTCAGAAAAAGAGAAAAACCTCAAAACAAAGAAGACCTTCTGACACTGAAAGAAATATCTGAAACTGAAAGAGTGTGCCTGATAATGAAACTGTTACAGAACTTCAAAACCCTCAGGAATCATTGGATTTCCTGAGATAAAAAATTGTTGGTAAGACTGATACAGAACTTCAAAACCAGCAGGAATTATTAGATTCCTGGGACATGAACTAATGGACAATAGATTCCTTTTGGACTATTTCTAGGACTTATGGACATGTATAATTCCTCATGTTGATTCACATTATTTGTTACATCACTATTAGCCTGTGTTATATTGCTATGTGCTTATGTAATTTATGCAATTATGTGTAATACTTCCATATTGATGGATTTATATATACCTGTTTTAATAGTAAGACTCTTCAGAAACCCACTAATCTGCTGATTTCCTCTTTCCTTTGGTGTTTTAATCTCCCTTCCTGAGATGTCAGGGATCACGTCCTTGTATGGTGTCTTCACCCCTTTTTTTGAGCAGTCAGGGAAGGTGATCACCTCCTTTTTTGGGGTTCTCACCTCCTTGAAAAGTCAGGGAGAGCATGACCTCCTATGTTCTAAAAACAAAAGAAAATGGGAGATGTTATGGGCCGGAACTTGAAACAAGGTACTAAGTAGAATTGAGGAGACAATGGTTAAATCTAATTTAACATTGATTTAATCCTACAACAAATAATGGTTTCCTAGTGATATAATGATTGGTGTATACTCAGTGTGGAGCATATAAGCTAAGAGCCTTAGCCAGGAGAGACATTCAAAGAGAAGCAAAGAACTGGCGACAGTTGCTTAAGCTCTCAGAACCAAGGGGAGAAATTCAATTTGATCTTCGATCTTCCTGGTGGCTGTCCTGTCTTCCTGCACTTCCCCCACTAAGACCAAGACCAGATTGAAAGGCTCTCCAGAAAGCTGCCCAGCCCTAACCTCCACAAAGAACAGAATAAGATTATATCCATTCAAAACTTCTCTGGGACAAAGCTTGATCATTATAATTGCACAGAGTTTAGTTTCATTTAAAAAAAAAAAAAAACCCTTTTTGTTCTTCCCAATGATTTGAGTAATTGTTTTTGAGTAATTCTGCTCAACTTTGTACCAGTTCTTATAATTTTTGCCAGGTTGTTTTTGAAATTTTCATAGCCATTATCATGGAGTCTCATGGAGATTCCATTACATGCATAAACTATAAGTTTTTAGCCATTTCCCAACTAATGAATAAGTCTTTTTACTTTGCACCTACAAAATATATTGTTTTGCTATGAATATTTTAGATAGATAAAATGAGATAGATAATTTTATTAAGACCATATTATGCTTTGAATACAAATACAATGAGCAAAAATCACAGCTTCAAAAGAATTAAATTCTAATTTAAAAAAAACACATTCTTTTTTTTTTTTTTTAATTTTAATATCTTTTTATTGATAGAACGCATGCCAGGGTAATTTTTTACAGCATTATCCCTTGCATTCATTTCTGTTCCGATTTTTCCCCTCCCTCCCTCCACCCCTTCCCCCAGATGGCAAGCAATCCTTTACATGTTGAATAGGTTACAGTATATCCTGGATACAATATATTTGTGCAGAACCGGACAGTTTTCTTGTTGTACAGGGAGAATTGAATTCAGAAGGTATAAATAACCCGGGAAGAAAAACAAAAATGGAAGCAGTTTATATTCATTTCCCAGTGTTCTTTCTCTGGGTGTAGCAAAACCACATTCTTTATAGCATGTTATGGAGCAGTCAGTTTTGCTGGTCCTAGAAAGATAAAGCAAAAACTTTTCTCTCATAGTGATTGTTACACAATCACAGTTCCCTTTTAATGTCCTAACCCAGTTTCTCCATTGTCCTATTTAGTTACTCTGCCTCAGATTATGACCTTTCCCTCTTAATGTTGATGAGATAAAGATTTTATATCTTTAGGCTATAATCATTCCTTCTTAATGTTTGACAGGATAAAGGTCTTTCCATTTTAGACATCATTAGAATATCAGTAACCTCTCCAAGTATCTCCATTGTGTCATCCTAAGTGTCTCCCCCAATTAGGTTATCACCATCCAGGTACCTCCCCCATTATGTCATTGTTCTTGTTATCCTATAAAAAATCTTGCTGTCTAATATTCAGTGCTGGATTCTTTGAGATGATAGTCTGTCCAGCCGTGGGATCACATGGATCCATTTGGTCCCAGCATATCTCTCCATTTAATAAACTATTAAATTGGTCTCTAATCTCTGTCTTGCTCAATTTCTCTGGCATTACATGATGTAATAGGATTCATTGGTCCCCTGATCTTTAGGGGAGGCCTAGGTCAAGAAACCCTGCATTTTCTGGCTTTTGAATCTGTCTCAGAAAATTCTCCTGATTCTGAACACTCTTAGCTTCTAGCCTCAGGAAACTCCTAGGATAATCACCACCCTTAATTCACCTGAGATTACTCCTTAGCCCACTGTCTTCCACTCTTACTTCATCTGGAGATTACTCCCTAGTTCACCACCCTTAATTCATACAAAAATTGCTTCTTAGCCTCGGGTCATAAAATCAACACGTACTCCTTAACCTTAGGCTATACTATGTTCTGTCTTTTGGTCATATGCTATTATTCCAATCAAATATCTAGTCTGCTGAGTATTCGCAGTGTCAAAATAAACCTTTTTCTTTTTTCTTTTTGCCAATTTAATTTAGAGACTGTGACTGAGAATTCTTTTACAATACCTAAGACATCAACCTAGGGACCTCCAAATGCTGTTAGGGTGTCTCATTCTGCAACAATAGCTGTGGGACCTAGAGGTGTAGTTCAGGCTGCTATTGAGAAAGAGATGAGTCTCATAGTCCACTCAGAGGCAGTATAATATGGCCTAGTCTGGGAAGTGACAGTAGATCTGACTTTGATCATCTACCAATGAAATCTTTGTAACAAAATGTATAGACATTTTAGTCATTTCCTTCATATAATTCCAAAATACTTTACAGGACTTTTGAAGTAATTGATTGAATTTTTGAAGTAATTGAAGGGAGGGCAAGTGAAATGTTTTGAGCAGGGGAGTAGTAAGCGCAGATGTGTGCTTTGGGTAAGAATCCTTGTGAGTAAGGAATTCTTGCGAGTCTCGGCCATGTCTTTTGTGTAACTTTTTGCTGAGAACACGAGAATGTTTTCAATTGTGTGATGGAATGCCAGGAAACATAGGAAGGGAAGGCCATCCTCCCAGTGCATTGATGAATAAGTTTCCTTTATTGCTGGCCTGTGTTTGCCTTGGAAACCTGGCCAGTTACCTGAGTAAATGTAGTCATCCTAAAGGAATGGGCAAATATTCTCCTTAGTGGGTCCTTGGAGATGGAGCACCCCTGTACTTGGAAGGCTGCTTAGTCTCAAGAGTCACATATCAAATGAGAATACTTAGTGTAGAGCTTTCTTTGTTCTCAGCCTATAAAAACCCCTTAGTGGGAAAGGAATTTTGAGAATCTCATCCAAGGCATTCACCTTGCCTGGGACCCTCCCACTCTGAGACACTAAATGGCTGTGAATAGGGATTCTCTAAGTCAAAAATCTCAGATGTTAATGCTTTCTTGGAATGGTGATAATATATGTTGTATGTTGATTGTTTCTTATATTGTCTTTATTGTGATGGTGCTCACTGTATTTGTTAATTGTGTATTACTTTTATGCTATGAGTTTTCTCTTGCCATATGTCTTGTTTGAATCAAGGTTCTGAACAGTAATAAACTTGTATCCACTTCCTTCAAGTCTGTGTCTGTTGAATACGAATTCTGAACCTAAATTAGTTTGGCAGCTTAGTGACAATTTATTTAGGGAGGGGAAAGACTGGAGAAAAGGAGGCCAGCCAATTAGGAGTCTATTCCAACAGTGTAATTGATGCATGATGATAGTCTGAATTAGAACATGAACAGGGGATTGAGACTGAAGGATGACTGCAAAAAAAGCTTGTAGCAATGTTGTTCATTCTTCATTCTAGAAGAAGAGCAATGATATCATGAATATATTAGGCATATAAATTGAATTTAAGTGAGGCAGAATTGTGCAAAGTTGTCAGTTAAGCCCTTTCTTCCAGAGAGTATCTGAATTCAGTGACAAGAGAAAGTGTAAGATGACTGGTGATGGCCTAGGATACAGTGGAAAGATGACTTTGATTTTTCTTGACAGCTAATTGGATATTGGATATTGGGAAGGAAAGGGGAGTTGAGAATGATTCCAAATTGTGAATTTGGATGACTGTGCTGTGCCTTTGAGAGATAGAAAATTTAGTGATAGAACAAGATTAGTGAGATTAAAAATCTCTTTATGATTAGTTTTAGAGTCCTTTTGTTGAATTGTTTCAATTGTATCCAATTTGGTTCTTTTGGCAAAGATACTGAAGTGGTTTGCCAATGCCTTCCCTCTTTCACTTTACAGATGTGCACATTAAAACAAATAGGGTTAAGTGACTTACCTAAGGTTACATGGCTAGTAACTGAAGCTCAATTTGAGTTTAAGAAGATGAGCACTCTAACTACTATGCCACCTAGCTGTTCATTTATATGCCTAAGGAACAAACTTGTAGAAACATCATTAGATAATTAACAATGTGGGGCTGAAGTTAGATGAGGGCTAAATACTATGGATTTGAGAATAATTTTTTATAGAGTCAGGGAATAATTGTGAACTCATGAAATCTTATGAGATTAGTTATTGATATTTTAAAACTTAGAACATCTCCTTTCCCTACGACTGCTCAATTCCCATCATTTTAAAATTATTTTTGAACATTTCTTTTTAAAAAATGTTATTGTTACTTTTAGATATTTTGCCATCCCCCCATTTACTCCTCACCTCTTCATTGAGTAAATTGAATACATATAAGAAAAAACAGTGAAATAACTGTGACTGATGAGTATATAAGCCTTTGCTTATCCCATTGTTTCCCTCTCTCAACTAAATAAGAAGTAAGAGACTTTTGATTCTTCTTCTCTGGAAACAAGATTATTCATTATAGTTATGCAAAAGTCAGTTTCCTTTATGTTATTAATATCATTATGCATATTGTGCAATAATATTCCACTATATTCATATATCACAATTTGTTCAGTCATTCTCCATGATAGGTACTCACTTTTTCTCTAATTTTTCTGCTACTACAACTTTGTACATTTTGGCATATATATAGTGCCTTTCTTTGTGTCTTTCACATCTTTGAGGGAAGGTATCCAATGATAGGATCACTAGGTCTAAGAGTAAAAATAATTGAGTGACTTCTGACACAATTCCAGGTTGTTTTCTGTTAATTTACCTTGTACTTCTCTGAAGCTTGTGTAACTACGTTGACTTCAGTAGTTGCTTCTTCCTGCAATCTTCAGCTAAGGCAATTTTCTAGTGAGAATGAAAACCAACATCAGTGCACCATGCTTCTCAACATACAGGACTTCTTTTCTTATTCATTCACAAGAATTTGTTTTTTCCTTGAATAAATGAATGAAGCATTTATCAATCACTTTTGTTTGTTATTTAGTTTGTTGTTTTTTTTAATCATGCCAACTCTTTGTGACCCTTAAAGTTTTCTTGATGAAGATACTGATAGATAAATTAGAAAATATAAATTACTTAGGAAAGAAATCTCTATTTGATTTACAAAACTATTGGGGAAAATTAGAAAGTACTATGGTAGAAATAGGCTTAAATCAACAATTTATGCCATATTCTACAAGCAACTCAAAATGGATATCTCACTTTATTATTTTTATAATTCCTTTAAAACTTAGAAGAGAAGAGGTTCTATATCTGTAATACCAGAGAAACTGAGGTAAGATAGAGATTAAAGAGTTTTTAATATTTTATTTGAATTTCTCAGAGGGAGAGATTTTCTGGGGGCAGAGATCAGAATCCATTCCTCCCCCAGGGCTGAATTGGACTTTTGTCTCAAAGTATTCAACATCGAATATAAGATTCCAATGATTTTTATATGGTTCTAATGATCAGGGGACACAAAGGCAAGGGGTGGAGTCTGAACACCAGGTGAGTGTGAGTATTTCCAGGAAGGGAACCAGAAGTGGGTCTGACAGATTGGAGATAGAACCATAAATTCTTACAAATTGGGAGTGAAGGAGGTATTCAGCTAGAGATAGGAAGTCTGAAGAGACAGATGTAGAGGATGCCAATTAGGTATCTGAGATAGAACATCTGGAGTTTTATGACTTTTTTGGAATGCCAGAATGGCCAGATCTCCACAGCCCTAATTATCTCAGTCCTAAAGAACAGGAAAGGGGGGTTATAACCAGGGGGATTGAGGCAGAACAATTCAAGGAAGTGAGGCAGGACAATTTAGGGAAACTGAGGCAGAACAATTTAGGGAAACTGAGGCAAAACAATAAAAGGAAACTGTTGTACAACATATTTTTCACAATTTTGTCTTGGAAATATATTTTTAATTAAACAAATGAGCAGCAATCACAAAAGATAAAATTTTTCAAAAAGTGATTACATGAAATTAAAAAGCTTTTGTTGCAAACAATATTAATGTTTCTAGGATAACAAGGAAAGCAGTCAAATGAACAAAATAATCCTTGTATCAAACTTCTTTGATAATGGTTTGTTGTCTAAGATAGCTAGATGATTAACACATATGGAAGGATGTGCACAAGTATGATATATGTGTGCATGTATACAAGCACACATGTGTCCACACACAAGCATTTCCTTACTAGGTAAGTGATCAAAGTGTTTGAGTAAGAAAAACTACAAACTTTAGGAACTACATGAAATCATTAATAATAAGAAAAATTCAAATCAAAACAACCCTAAGATTGCAAAATTTCTAGCAAATTGGCAAAGCTGATAAAAGGTGGGAATAGTCAGTATTGAAGGGATTGTGGGAAGGTAGGCACATTAGTGCCTTGTTGATGGAACTATAAATCAGTACAAATCTTTTGAAGAAAACAATGTGCAATTACACAAAAATTCTGTGTCCTTTAACCCAGAAATTTTCCCTACCAGGCATATATTCCAAGGAGGATTAACAAGAAGAGAGTCCCCATACAAAATATTTATGGCAGAACTTAATGTAAATGACCATTGATTGGGAAATGGTTACTGGAATGCTATTATACTAAAGGAAACCAATATTATGTTAAAGTCAGAGAAGTATGGAAAGACTTCTCTAAACCAATGCAGAACGAAATAAGCAAAGCCATGAAAACAATATATTCAATGTCCCCAAAAATGTAAATGGAAAGAACAACCACAATCAGTTGAATGTCATAAACTTAGAAAGAACAAGCATGGTACAAAAGAAAAAAATGAGAATATGTTCCCATCCCATCCCTTTAATGAGGTGGGAGATGAATAGGTGTAGCATATCACATTTCTTTTTAGACTTTTTTTTTGTAACATATTTTTGTAAATATATTTTTAATTAAACAAATAAGCAGCAATCACAAAAGATAAAAGTTGTGCTGTTTTCTCCTCTTTTAATTTTTTTCTTCAAAGATATTTATTATATGTTTTTTCCTCTGGATTTGGGGTAGATGAAGGATTACTGGGAGAAATTTTGCAGATGAAAAAGGTAAACTTTTAAAAAAGTAAATAATTTCCAAGAAGATGGATTATTTTGGGGGCAGCTAGGTGGTGCAGTGAATAGAGCCCCAGCCCGGACCTGAGTTCAAATCTCACCTCAAACACTTAACACTTCCTAGCTGTGTGACCCTAGGCAAGTCACTTAACACCAATTGCCTCAGCCAAAAAAAAAAAAATATCTATGCAAAAAGATGGATTATTTTTAAAAAACATACTTAAAAGAATTTTGAAGTGCTTTGCCATTTTATATTGTCTATAAATAAAGCAGGGGTCCTCAAACTTTTTAAATAGGGGGCCAGTTCACTGTCCCTCAGACTGTTGGAGGGCCGGACTATAGTAAAAACAAAAACTTTGTTTTGTGGGCCTTTAAATAAAGAAACTTCATAGCCCTGGGTGAGGGGGATAAACCTCCTCAGCTGCCACATCTGACCCGCGGGCTGTAGTTTGAGGACCCCTGCAATAAAGTATAAAGTATAAATTCCATAGCAGCAAGAATTTGGGGTGTGAGTTTAGAGAAGGAATAAAAGAGGTCCAGCATGGACATGGGCAGAGGCAAGACAAGAATAATGGAAAGAGAATGGTCTGATCTTATTGTTGGTGTAACACGAGAGCCACCTGACAATGGCAGCTGGACAGCCAATTCAGAATGGATCTCCTTGTGTGAGAGGATGATACAAAGAGACTGAGGGGCAGTTGCTATTTTCTGACCTCTCTGACTGAGAGGCCCCATTGCACTGTCTGACCTCTCTCCTCTTCCCTCTGCCTCCAATTTATCTCATTCTCAGTCTGCAGCACCTGTGTCAGCAAAGGCTATCCGGCAGCTCTTTCTGATGTTATGTTCCACAACTGTGGAAGCTCTCAGAGAATTGACTGTCCCTTAACATATGAAATACTTGAAGAGATTTCTCCTTGGCCCTGTACTGACTAAAATTTTTAAATCAATATTTAGCTAAAGAGATGACCTGTACATCCCTATTTGTAGAAGTCACAAAAGGTTAGTTAACATACTAGATTCTAAGAAATTTTGATATGCTAGGGCTGAATCTAATGAAGTAAAATCCAATCAAGATAATTGTATAAGCTTACACTTGTGTTGAAGAAATCAATTTCAGAAGTACAAGATGTGGAAGGTCCCATTGGAGAGCAGTTTATCTGAAATCGACTAGGGGTTTCTTCTAGTGTTTAGTGTTTAATGTTAGTCAACAATGTGATAAAGCAATTAAAAATACTAATGAAATAATGGACTAATGGACTAAAGGAGATCAAAGATGTTTCCTGATCAAGTTGGATCTGCAGTATGATGTTAATTTCTGTTCATTTAAGTTTTGGAAGGTTATTAGTAAAAATTCAAGCACTTCTTAAGATCCGTAAAACAAATGGTGTAAGGCTTTGAGAACAAGTCATGTGAAAATCGATTTACGGAACTGGGGATGTTTAATTCGGGAAAGAGAAGTCCTAAGATGGACAAAATGTTAGCTTTCTTTAAATATTTGAAAAATTGTCATGTGGAAGAGGAATTAAGCTTGTTCTTATGGTTTCATAAGGGAAACAAAAAACAGATTTAAGCCTGATGTCTAAAAATCTTTATAGCAATAAGAATTGTCCAAAAGTAAAATGGACTCTTTTGGAAGTAATGATTTCCCCTAGTAGTATACTTATAATGTGTCTCTGAGGATTTCTGGATCTTTAATTTAATCTGTATTATTAACATTTTCTTCATCACATTTTTTTTGATTGATCCAAATATTCTTTTCATCTAAGAAAACTAAATCCATTTCCATATCCATTAATTCAATAAATTATTTATTCATTCTTTTGATTGTTTTGTTGTTTCTTGATGTCTCCTAAAGTCATGAGTTTCCACTTGCCCAGTTCTGATTTATTTTATTTTTTATTAAAGCTTTTTATTTTTCAAAACATATGCATGGACAATTCTTCAACAATAGCTCTTGTAAAACCCTGTGTTCCAATTTCCTCTCCTTCCCCCATACCCTCCTCTAGATGGCAAGAAGTCTGATATATGTTAAACATCTTCATATTCTTAAATCTAAAGAATTAACAAAATAATAAATCAAGTAATGTTATATTTTTAGATTTCCATGATATAAATGATTACATTGAACATTTAGCAATTAAATTTTATGAGTTCTGCTTTCATCTCTTTGTAGATCTTCAAATAGAGACTGAATGACCACTTATTATATATGTTCTAGGAGGGGTTACTTTATGAGCAGTGAGGTTTGATTTAGACTATTACATAGACATCTAAATGGCACTGTATATGGAGTGTTGGACTTGGAAACGAGAAGATCTAAGTTCAGATCCTACCTCAAGTACTTACTAACTGTGTGACCTCATTTAACCTCTCAACTTTGGTTTCCTCCTTCATAAAATGGGTATAACAATAGTTCCTATGTCCTAGATCTTTGGTGAAAATTTTGCCTAGAGTTACAGCTAATAAATGATTTGAATTCAGGCCTACCCTGAGTCCAAGTCAAGTGCTCTATGAACTGTGTCACTTAGCAGATCCAGACTAAAAGTTAGTAGCACAATTACAATAGCTCAGAGTCCTCACGTAGGAAAATTCTTCACATTCAAACAGAGGTTTAGCTTTCTGCCCTGACTGAAATGTTTGTGTATCATTGGATAATCCCTAGCCTCTCTATATTTGATGCCATAGCAAGATACAGGAAAGATTAGATAAAAGAAACAAGCAAAGTAAATTGTAGTGTCTATTAGTGAACTGGTGTGTGGAAGTAAAGTTAAGAAAAGAATAAGTCTTTTGTTAGATAACTTCACTCAGTTTTTAAAGAGGGGAATACAACTGGTAATTGAAAGTTGTTTTCCTCTGTTCTATTCCTTCAAAACCTCAATGATTTATCAAGGCCTTTTATTTTCCTTTCTTTCAGTTATTCCCTTGATTTTTCAGTTTCTTCTTTCGGTTTCTTCTGCTGGTTATTAACTATGTGTGTCACCACAGCTACCCATTTTGGCCCATTAAATCTGAGTGTGTGTGTGTGTGTGTGTGTGTGTGTGAGCAGTTAGATGGTGCAGTTAAAGAGCAAAAGCCCTGAAGTTAGGAGGACTTGAGTTTAAATTTAACCTCAGACACTTGATACTTACTAGTTAAATGACACTGGGCAAGTCACTTAACTCCAATTATTACCTGGAACACCCTAAACTCTCCTCTCCCAAATCTGAATCAGGACCAGGAATGTGATTCCTTTATTCTTTCAGAGAAAGAATCTTCTGACTCAAATATCATGATAGTTCTACTAGGTCTCAGGCCTTTGTCTTTATGAACTTACAACTGAAAATATGTCAGTTCTCAAATCCTGAAAATGAAATATTAATATTATAATACTTTTCAACTCCAATATCACTTTCCATGTCAGGAACAAAGGCTATCACAAATGTACAAAGAGGCTGGATTCTAAGTTCTATTGCCCATTCACTTATTCCATCTTACTTGAGGAAAGGTTGACTGATAGACTTTTTCCTCTGTAGGCTATTGTTGTGGTTGGTAACTCTATTTTCTCTTTGACATTCTTGTCATTGTTTTCTTAGTCATCATGGCAGTTGTGTGAACAGTTGAGGAGAGTTTTTCCCTGAGAATATTGGTTTGAGGTTGACCATCTTGGAGAATCAAGTAGATTAAGAAATGCCATAAGACAAAACCTTGAAACTCTGTAATATCTATGAAAGTGATATATAATGCCAGAAGGTTTGGGGACCTGCAAGGTTAATTGATGAGGGTCACTTAAATTTTCTGAATTTCAATTTCCTTATCTTTCCAAGGGAGACAATAACATCTACACTTAGCTATCTCATAGTGTTAGTGCTCTTTGCAAAAATTAAAACAATCATTAAACATTTGTTAAGTGCCTACTAAGTACCAATTAGGTGCTAAGGATTAAAAAATCACCAACCTAAAGAGCTTATACTCTACTAAATGAATTTAACACATTCATCAATAAATGAATATAGGATAATATAAAGAAGAAATACACAGGGATTTGAGGAAGGGTGGAGTCACTAATAACTAGAAGAATAAGAAAAGATCATTTTCCTTTATGAAATACTATATAAAACTAAAAACTGTATAAATTTAGGTATTATATAAATGTGAGTTATTAAGAATATAAATATAGAGTTGAAAAAGATCTGAGGTCATTTGATCCACTCCTCTTATTTTTCAAATGAGGAAACTGACATACTGTTTAAATTTTTAAAGTTTAAATGTCTGGGTGCAAGATCACACAGGAAATAAAGACTTGAGGTCAGCCTTGAAATTTTCCACAGTCAGCACTCTCTCTATTGAACTACCCTAGTTCCCTAATTTCTATTCTCTCACTTTCTCAGGGCAACTTTCTTTGCCTTCCTGAAATGTCCAAAGCCTTTCTGCCCTTTCTAATGAATTAATCATATTCTAACTTGTATTACATAATTATTTGTGTCCTTGTTTCTTTTCTCAAACTCTTATGTAGACTTCTTGAGAAAGGACTATGACTTTTATCTCTGCTTTTTCTATACTTAGGATAGGGTTCATAGTAAGGCTGCTCCTTGTCAGTATGATGGTACTGATGAGGTTAGTGGCAGTCAGAGAGTTGTTAAAATCCCCTTTTGATCACACAGGTTTTTTATGAAAAAATTCATGAAACCCCAAATTATTAGTTGGCAAAAATGAAAATTTATTATTGGACAGGAAGCCAGTTCTGCTAAGAGATCGACTTCTTTAGTGGCAAGGTCCTATTAGGGAAATAGAGTTTGACACTGAGAAGAGAATGCCTTCTCAGTGGACAAGGTCCCTGTAGCTGAGCAAGCTACTTTGGGCCTTCTGCAAGGAGTGAATTTAAGGAAACCTGTTATATTGGGTAGCTCTTGGTGGGGGAGCTGAGACAGCCTGAGCTGATCAGACCAGGATGAATGAGAATTTAGATTAATGGGAGTTGATTTATCCTTGAATAAATGTTGTTTCTCTCATCCTGGGAGGATGGACCCTCTCTCTAGAGAGTCTGGGAGTCTGGATTTCTCAGATCAAAAAAGAGACAATTTAATTTTAAAGGGAACAGTTTCCCTCCCCCTTCAGTACTGTTTTGTTGCTAATGTATCATGTTGGATTTCTTTCTAAAAAGATGGGACTTTTCCAGAAAGTTTTCACTATAGATTTCACAATGAAAAATATATTAGTGTAGTGTGATAACCAATTTCCACCGAGACAAGTAAAAGCAAGATCCTGCCCCAGCAGTTTTCCTCAGAATTGGCATTGTTCATTTCCATTTTTTTTTGACTAATGTTTTTTGGCCACTTCCCTCTAAGTTCCCTACTTTTTAGACTGTTCTTTTCCTCCAGCAGTCTGGAAGGCTCATTTTCAATCCACCAAAATGTTTTTATGTTGTATTTGTTAACTAGCTACATAAGCCACTAAGTGGTTGGAAGCCAAATTTCTACTTTTCCCCTAAGACAATGAATTGATGATAAAGTAGTGCTTGACTGGGGTAATTAGCTAGAATAAAAACATCTTCCATGCAAATTCAAATTTAGGATTATAATGACATATTTGCTTCCCTTAAAAGACTTGACTGGAACTTGATACTGTGATTCTGACCTTATTACCCCTTTGTGAGCTCTGATGACTTGTCTATTTGTAGAATTGTGGATTGTGTAATAAGGAGACACTTCACAGACCATCAGTTCTAATTGACATCTCAGCAAAATAATTATCTCTACATCATGAACAAATTAAAAAACAACAATAACAACAAGCACTTCTCATATTCCAGGCACTATGGTAAGTGCTGGGATACAAATATGATAGTGAGACAGTTCCTGACCTCATAGAGGTTATATTCTAATGGGGGAGGTGTAGTGACAAAACCTAGAGGAAAATTATGTCTAGGCTTTGGTTGGGAAGTCACAGGATTAGCTAGTAGGACAAGAAAACAATCACATAGTATATCTTTTAAGAAGCAGTCTTAGAGGGGAGTTCATTAAAGCTCCCAGAGACAGAGAAAGAAAGTGGTGGTTTGGGGAAGGAGGAGCTTTTATGGCAGGACTGAAGAAGGACAAGGCAGGGATCTGGAACTAATTGGCTTAGATTCTTCTGGGCATGATCTCTATAGATGATTTTACGATTTTAAGATAAGAGAAGCAGCAGCAATGTATTAGCTAAATGGTAATCTGTATTTTGTTTGAAAACCCCTGAAGTGAGCAAACTACCACCTCCTAAGGTTACATATTTCACTTTACAAAAGTGTTCCCATAAAACAAAAAAAATGGGGAATTGGTTAAAAATGGGGAAAAGGTCAAAATAACACTTTACAAAAGTGGAAACTGTTCCCTTTAAAATTTTGTTTTATGGGAACACTATTTTCCCCCCAATAGTATGGTCAGTAAGTTTGTCCAATCTTGTGGAGCAGCTGTCATCTGAGTCCTCATGCTGAGGAAGGCAAACAGCACTATCAAAGTCTTTCCTGTTCTATTCCTCTGGATTGTTGCAACCAGATGCTATAGCAGGTGTTGAATCTTGTGAGATGTCATGGAGGCAAATTTTCTGACAAACGGAGAAGAAGACTGAAGTCAGAACAGGCATTTTTCATAAGTCTCTCATTAGTCTCCTGGCTTGGCCCTTTGATGTATTGGCCCATGACTGAATAACCCTGACTGAAAAAGTCTTACGAGGCTCTTCTCCCTTTCCTTCCCTGTGGGTTACCGAAGGAATTCTCCTGGGAGTATCCTACTCACGAACAGCTCCAGAGCTCTGCTGATTCTTTATTTTTTTGTGTTTCTTGTGTCCCTGTTTGGGTGCCATTTGTTATGTAGAACCGGCTAGGGCTGCTGGGAATCTAATTCTGACCAGCAGAATAGAGAGGATGTGTGACAGGATGAGAATGAGAAGACTGAAAGGCAGTTACATTCTCTGACCTCTCTCCTCTTCCTTTTTGCCTCCAATTTATTTCATTCTCAATTCACAAGCAACATCTGCGTTAGTAAAGGCTGATTTGCAGTTCCCTCAAGTGTGTTATGATTCATAGCTATGGGGGCTTTTGGAGAATCAACCTGCCCCTTCACACTTAGACATGGTCCTTAACAGTGACTTAACCTCTGTTTTACCTTAATCCACTGGAGAAGGGAATGGCAAGCTATTCTAGTATTCTCCTAGTCCTAGACACTATGCCATTTTTAATGCAGTACCAAGTTATATTCATCTATTTAGCTACTATTGTTTGATATATACTCTGCAGTGTCCTTCGGTGTAGGATTTTAATTAACTGAGTTGAAAGCTTTATTGTATTAGTCTCACTAATTCTCTTTATGGGAGAAAATATATGATTAAGTATAGAGTTGATATTTTTTCCAAAGGGTGTCAATATTCAAAAGGAGGAAATCCAAATGGAATATGAGTCTTTCTTTCATATAATAACTCTTCAAATACTAGAAAGTAGCTATTTTGGCCTTCTTGAATATTCTTCCTAATCTTCTCATCTTCATGTTAAAATTGCCCTATTTCCTTCAACCTATCCTCACATGGCAAAACTCTTAAAGCCTTTCACCATTCTAACCATCTTCCTCTGGATGTTTTCCAATTTATCTATTTCCTTACTCAATTGTGATTTAAATGATTACATTTAAATTTTTACATTTAAATGATTACAGTGTTTCAGATGTAGTTTAGCCAGGGTAAACAAATGCAGTGGGCCTAAATAAGGGCATGCTGGAGCCCACTTTGGCTTTTGAGGGATGGTTGATAAATTTTCAATGTGAACATTTATACTTCAGACATTGGCAATTGTTATAAATTGTCTTGATTTTCTTAATTATACAGACTTAAGATAATATTAATAATGCAAATTTAACTTAAAAGTGCATGCATATACATTTTCCCCTGGAAAGCTGAGTTATTAAGGATTTACCAGCACACTTTTATATTGCCATTGCTTGAGCTCAACAAGAACATAGTAGAAGAGTCAGAGAATGAAATTATCACTAGACTGGAGTCCTGGAGACTATAATCTCAAAATTACAATAATAACAACAATAACAATGATGAAGATGATGATGACAAAAAAAAAAAAAAAAAACCAATAGTAGCATTTATATAGCTTTTTAAGGTTTCCAGAGGCACTAGTTGGCACAGTAGAGAGAACTCTGGGCCTGGAGTCAAAAAGACTCATCTTTGTGAATTCAAATATGATCTCAGACATTAGCTATGTGACCCTAAGCAAGTCACTTATCCTTATTTGCTTTGGTTTCCTCATCTGTTAAATGATCTGGAGAAAGGAAATAGCAAACCACTCTAGTATCTTTGCTAAGAAAATCCCAAATGGAATTAAAGAGTTGGGCAAGACTGACAGGTTTCCTAAGGGTTCTGCATCCATGATCTTTTTTGAGTCTCACAATAACCTGATCTATTCTCTCCCTCATCCTAGGCACTGTATCACCATTACTGCAGTGTAATATTAGCCTGTTCAGCTTAGCTACTTTCTACTGCTTGATCTTGAAGTGTCCATTGATTTGGGACTTTTAATTAATTGAGATTCATCTTTGTACTTGATGCTAATATTCTCACTGATTCTCTTTATTGATATATAATTAAATATAAAGAATTAATTTTAACTAAATAGTTAATATTAACTTCTTTCCCAAGGCCAATATTTAAAAGAAAGAAGTTTATGCAAAGAGCCCTTAGTTAAATGTAAATATTAACTTGAAAAAGTAGATTTAAAGTCCCTTTTAATCTTGGTGTTAGGGATAGTAAAAGAACATCTAGGTCCCAGACTAATAATGATCATTTGATGGGCTACTAGGAGCAATGGATATTGAAGGATATGGGTGGGTGTGATTTAAACTTATAGTAGAGATAACAGGAAAGATAAGAATTTTCATATAAGTAACTTAGTTTTTTATTTTGATTTAGACTTCTAATTTCATCAGTGGAGGAAGTTCCCCACGTACAAAACCTTTTCACTAAAGCAAATCAGCATCTGCTTGTAACGTAGAGAGTTGCCTAAGTCATACTACTACAATTATACCTTCCACATCATGACTTCCCTATCACAGTTTTGATATATTGCAGAGTGACACAAGAAATTAAATGGGAATTATTTGGGAGTTTTGTAGAGGCTACAAAAGACACACAAAGGCCAATAGAAAACAAAAAAAAGTTTAGAAACTCAGTAATGCATAAAATATATTATTTATTGTATAATATCAATATATTTTATCTTTTAATATTATAACAATTCAGATTTGTTCTCGGTGTGAAAAAAGGGCCAAAAAATTTTATGCAGATTTTCCAGATTTCTTGGGGGTGGAGGAACCCCTAATCCCCTGGAGTGTAGAAAGGGATAACAGTAGTATATGTGTCAGAAGGATCTGAACCTAATTCTTCCTGACTTTTAAATAGGCTAGTAGAGAGATTAAGAAAGATCTCCAACCCCCTGGTCAAATGGCTACTAGCCTTACCCAATCATTTATGCAATCTAAAATAAAAAGGAAAAACACTAGCAGTTTCCCCTAGTAGTTTTTATTCCTAGATTTATCAAACCCTGTGGTACCATGTTTATTTCTAGATTATTTATTAATCTGTTCTATTGCTCAATTTTTCAATTCTGTAACTAGTACAAAATAATTTTTAATAATTATTACTGAAATTCTTTTTTTCCTCTCTCTTCCTTTTGAGTTTTGTTGGTAATATACAGAAATTCTGATGGTTTTCATGGATTTGTTATATATGCCATTATCTTTATTGAAATTACTATTTCAATTAAACTAGTTCAATCTTTAAATAAACCTGAAAAAAGCAATAACTTTGTTTCTTCTTTTCCTATATGAATAACGTCAAATTTCTTCTCATCTTATTGTAATCAGCATTTCTAGAACTATGTTAAATAATAGTGGCAATAATGGGGATCTTTGTTTTCCCCTCAATCTTAGTGTAAAGACCTCTAACATTTCTTTGTTATAAATAATGCTAGCTCATGATTTTATATAGATATCATTTTCTATATTTAGAAAAAGTATATATATTCCTATACTTTGTAAAAAATTTTTTTAATACAAAGCAGTGCTCTATTTCATCAAAAGCCTTTTCTGAATCTGTGAATATAAGCATATTACTTTCAATTTCTTTTCTAAAATTGGTTTATTTAAATTATCTCCTGATTTTTTGGATAAGGGTATTTTTAATATTTTGTAAATATCCAAATATTCATTTAATTTGTTATAATACTCATTGATCTGTAATTGGGCAAAATATTTTTCAGTAATTTTCTTTATATCTGCTTCATCTCTTGTGAAATGAAAACAACTTAGTTTTTTAAAAAGCAGATTCTGGTTTTATTTATAAAATAAATAAATTTTTGTTTTTAATTTTATTTCTCTTTTACTTTCACCATTTGTGTTTGTTGCTTTTCTATGGAACAATTTATTCTGTGCAATAATGCCCAATTTATTGATATATTATTCTGTCATCAACTAGTTGACATTTTTCTTTGATTAAAAAAGTTTATTATTTTAAAATTTTGTCTTTGATCCACATATTCTTTAGAATAAATAAATATTTAGTTTCCACTTAAGAGTTTTAATCCATATTATTAAATGTATAGATCTATTAAAATAGATACAAATGATAATAATTTGTGCCTAAAATTGCCTCTTCAATATAAGGCTCTTTTCTCTCCTAATCCTGTTTTTTCCTTCAGTTCTTCATAGCTGTATACAAAGAAAAGTGTTGTTCCATGTTCACATACTTTAATGAAGGTCTTAAATCTATTTCAATTCAAAAGTTTAAATACTTCCTGTAAGTTTAACTCTGAGCTAGGTGCTAGGGTTTCAAGGGCAAAAACAACCATGCAGACCATGACCTCAACAGCTCATTATTGAACAGAAGAGGGGACTCTAGGGTCTCAGGCTAAAGCCTGAGAAAGGGAGATTTAATCCATGAATAGTTTGGTGAATTAATAAAATAAGAGTGAAAGGATTGGGAAAAGTGCAATCAGATGATGACCGTGTCCAAAGTCAAATCCTGTGAAAGATTACATATCTAGAAAGAGTTAGACTTGTTAAGCAAGTAAGAACTTGATCTACATAGTCCAAGGTATCCAAGGCAACACTATGGTAAGGAAATAACCACAAATATAGCATAAGCATGTTAGAACCATGTGGTAGAAACACAGGCTAAGAGCATTTCCCTTTTTGACAGAGCTATTTTCTAGGCTAGAAGGTTAAGGGAAAGCTAAAGATGTAGTCTGAAGCAGCTGAGTTATCCAGTAGTTAGACCACAAAGTCTGGAATCAGGATCTCTGATACTAATGTGATCCTGAGCAAGTTATCTAATCTCTGCCTCAGTTTCTTCAGCTGTAAAATGGGAATTATACTATTCCTATTTCCTAGGGTTATTGTGAGGCTCAAATAAGATTATATTTGTAAAAAGCTCTTAGTACAAAGCTTGACATATAATAGACATAGTATAAATACTAGCTATTATTATTATCATTTTATTGTTATTAGCTTGCCTAAATTTTAACCACAGCTTTAACAAAGATAGGTTGTTCTTTTAGATAAAATGGAGAGATGTGGGCTAGAAATATAGTAGCACAATTATGTAAGTAAAACTGTTGAATTCCTAGACCTAAAGGTCTCCAATCTGGTATTGGAGAGGTTTCTAATACCAGGTTTGATGTTAGGTTGAAATGAGGCATTTACTAGACAATGAAAAGCAAACAAAAAAGAGGTTTACTTTGCCCAAATATATAACAATATAATGAAATTTAGTTTTTTTTGGATGCAGTACACACCTCTCATTCCCATCAAATTCGTATGGAAATAATGTCTATCAGTGCAGGATTTGGTGAAGGACATATTGACTTGTGTAGTATTTAGAAATCCACTAAGTCCAAAGGGCCTAGGGGCCAGGTGGCTGGAACATTTTATGCCCTTAGGTGATCAGGAAATTTGCCAGGATCAATTAGGTCTGAAGGACAACTTTGTCTCTTTTTAGGGAAAAGAAGAAGAGGAGGATCCTGAACCTTTCCTATGTTAAAAGTGGGTGGAAACTTTGACAGATAATAGTTCCATCATAATAAACATTATAGGTTTGATATCAACCTGGAAAGATATCAGTAGCAGTGACTTGGATAAAGGTTCAGATTGCATGCAAACCACAACAAAAGACAAAGCTTACAGGAAGAGATAACCTTGGATGAAGGATTTAGAATTTCTAAAAATCTTGGCTGAATAGACTTTTGGGCTGAATGTAATAAGAGGAAATGAAATAAGCCTAAAGCCTTATATCTGGGTTTGAACGTCAAGTTCACAATTATTAAAAAATTTCAAGGTAGAAGCTACTGTACAGTTGTGTCTCAACTCCTTGACTCCATTTGAGATTTTCTTAGCAAAGATATCGGAGTGGTTTGCCATTTTCTTTTCCATTTTATAGTTGAGGAAACTGAGGCAAATAGGGTTTATTGACTTGCCCCAGGGTCACAAAGCTATTAAGTGTCTGAGGACAGATTTGGACTCAGGAAAATGAATCTTTCTGACTCCAGGCCCACCATTTTAGCCATTTTAGCCATCTGGTTGCCTCTAGTCAGGGGACCTGTGTTCAAATTCTCATTTGCCCACTTGCCACTTAGGTGATGATAGATAAGTCACTTAATAGACCTAAGTTTCTTTATCTGTAAAAAAAGGATGGTTGAACTAGATGACTTCTGAGGTTCTTTTTAGGTATAAATCTCTTCAAACTCTAAAAGTATCATCTTAGTCCTGAAGGTTTTTAGGAGAGAGCAACTCAATTTGTGCTCCCAGTATAAAATGGAAGAGAAGAAAATTCAAAATTATGAAATACCTTGTACTCTTGCAAGTACAGAATGAAGAAAAAGACAAAGGGCCAGAATGGGAATTAGAGAGTATGTTCAAATACTATCTTTTCTACTTACTGTAAGCTCTTTGCAAGTTCAATTTTTTTGGAATCTGTTTCTTTGGCTAAATCTAAGGAAGGGAGAGGAGTATAGATGAATTCTTGCAATAGCTTAATGAAAGATTAGAGTCAGTAGGTGGGAAGTGATTAGAGCACTGGGTCTGAAGTGAGGAAGAACTGAGTTCAATCCAGTCTTAGACACTTACTAGTTCAGACATTTGTAAATCATTTAATTTCTGTTTGCATCAATTTCTTCAAATGTAAAATGGGAATAAAGGCAGATAAATGGCATAGTGGACAGAACATTGGGTCTATAGTCAGGAAAGACTCATTTTATCAAGTTCAAATTTAGACTTAGACACTTACCAGTTGTGTGATCCTGGGCAAGTTACTTAACTCTGTTTATCTCATTTTCCTTATGTGTAAAATAAGCCTAGAAAAGGAAATAACAAACCATTCTAATATTATTGTCAAGAAAATCTCAAATAAAGTCATGAAGAATCAGAAACAATTGAAAACTGTTGGAATAGCAGCAACAGAAATAAGAATAATAATAATATTTATCTCAAAGAGTTATTGTGAGGATCAAATAAATAATATTTGTAAAATTACTTGGCGCATAGTAGACACTATATAAATGTCTATTTCTTCCACTTTCTTATAGAGGCATAGCTTTTATTTGTATCTGAGGGGGCATATCCTTATGAAGCATGGGCATATCCATTAGCATTTGCTAGTGATTAGCATGGGGATCTCCAAATGATGAGTTGACTAAGAACTCAGGTGGATGGTTTCTAGTAATGTATAAAAACAAGTTTGCAGACCAACTATCTCTCTCTCTTTGCCTTTGACAAGACAGCTGTTGTTCAATCATGTCATTTGGGATGTACTTGGCAAAGATACTAGAGAGTCTATTTTTTTTTCCCCACTTCATTTTATAGCTGAAGAAGCTGAGGCAAACAGGGTTAAATAACGTGCCTTAGGTCACATAGCTAGTAAGTGTCTGAGGCCGTATTTGAACTCAGGAAGAGGAGTCTTCTTGACTCCAAGAGTAGCATTCTATCCACTGCACCACCCAGCTGCTTCCTTGATAAGATAGCAAGGGAGTCAAATCAATGAGAATTTATCAAGGGCCTAATATGTTTCACAAACTATGCTATGGGGATATAAAAAGGGCAAAAATAGCCATTGTCCTCATGGAACTCATAGCTAATGCGGAGGGTAGCATATAAACAACTGCTTATATACATGTATGATATATATATATATATATATATATATATGTAATAAATTGGAGATAATCTAGGTAATTTAGAGGGAAGGACCTAGATTAAGGAGGACTGGGAAAGTTTTCTTTGCAGAAGGTGGAGTTTTAGCTGCGATTGAAGGAAGCCAAGAGGCAGAGATGAGGAGGGAAGGGATTTCAGTTGTGAAGGGGAAAATATACCCATTTAGGAGATAGACTGTCTTATTCAAGGAAAATTCAGTAGGTACAAGGAATTTAGATTCACTAGGTCTTAGGATACCCTAAGAAGGAGCAGAGTAAAATGTAAAAACATTAGAAATGTAGGAAGTAGTCAGGTTATAAAGAGCTTTAAAAGCCAAACAGACAGACGTTCAGGGCTGGAGCCAAGATGGCAGAGATGACACATGTTTCTCTCTGACCTTTTTTACAACCCTCACAATAACTATGAAATCCAGCCTCTGAATTAGCTCTGAACAGACAGAACCCACAAATTTTGGGAATACAACAAATTAACAGCAGAAGATAATTTCAAAGATCACCAAAAAAAGTCTGTTTCAACTGGAAATGGGAAGGAGATAGCCAGGGCAACCAGACAAATGCCAGAACAGATAGGTCGAAGCCCTGGGGCAGAGAATTTATGGGAGGAAACAGATCAGAAAAGATCTGTTTTAATCAGAAACAAGAGAGAGGCAGCAAAGCATAAATAGCTGACCACAAATGCCAGCATAGACAGCTCAGAGTTCTGGGGCATTGCTGACTCCACTAGCATTGCAGACTCCACATGGCAGACCCAGCACCAGGAGTAAATCAGCACTGACCCAGCTCAGCTGTAGTTGCTTGGAAAACCTCTCCCATCCTAAAGGCAAAACTTACCTTTAAAAAAAAATGAGTTAAAAAATAAAGAGGACTCTAACAATTAACAGTTTTTATGGAGAAAGAACAGATTTCAAACCCTGAGGAGATTAAAGGCAGATTATCTCCAGATGAAGCTCCAAAAGGTGATATAATCTGATCCCCATCATACAAGGCTCCCCTAGAAGAACTTAAAAAGTATTTTAAAATAGAGCTGGGAGAAAAATGGGGAAAGGAAATGAAAGCCTTACAAGAGATTTTGGAAAAAATAATACAAAATAGACATAGTGAAATGGAAAAAGCATACAACTCATTAAAAGATAGATTTAGTAAACTGGAAAAAAGAAAGCAATTCCCAGAAAAAAAGAATTTGTGAAAAAAAAAACTTGTTAAAAAATAGAATTTGTGAAATGGAAAAAGAAAATAACTCCTTATAAAGTAGAATTTGTGAAATGGAAAAAAAAATCCATAGAACAAAACAACTCATTCAAAAATTCAATTGGACAAATAAAAAAGAGGTTAAAAAAAAGTAAATGAAGAAAATAACACACTATAATTCAGAATTGAACAAATGGAAATGAATGACTCAATAAGACAACCAGAATCAGTCAAGCAAAACAAAAAAAAAAAAAAAAAAGAAAGAAAGAAAAAAATGTAAAATACCTAATGGAAAAAACAACCAACCTGGAAAATAGATCTAGAAGAGACAATCTAAGGATTATTGGACTCCCTGAAATACATGATGAAAAAAAGAGGCTAGACATTATCTTTCAGGAAATCATCAAAGAGAACTGCCTGGATATCATACAAACAGAAGGTAAAATGACCATTGAAAGAATTTACTGAATGCCTCCTGAAAGAGACCTCAAAATTGAAACCCCAAGGAATATCATGGCTAAATTTGAGAACTGTCGGACCAAGGAAAAACTATTACACGCAGCCAGAAAGAAACAATTCAAATATTAAGGAGCCACAATAAGGATTACTCAGGACCTAGCAGCTTCCACTTTAAAGGACTGAAGGGCCTGGAGTCTGATATTCCAAAAGGCAAAGGATCTTAGAATGCAGTCAGGAATATATTACCCTACTAAACTGAGAATTTTCTTTCAGGGAAGAAGATAGACAGTCAATGAAACTGGTGAATTCCATGTATTTTTGATGAAAAGAGCAGAGATAAAGAAAAAAATTGACCTCCAAATATAGAACTCAAGAGAAGCACAAAAAAGGTAAAAATAATAAAAAAAAAAAAAAACCCAAACCCTTGAGAACTGTATTCCTATTATGGGTATACATTGAGAATACAGGTGTAATCTGATTTTACTGTTATAATATTAAAAAGAAAGGGGAATGTAACAGAAAAAAAAGAGGGAAAGTGGAGGTAAAATGAGGGAAATTACATCTCAGGAAGAGGCAAAGAAAACATATTATAAATGAGGGAAAGAAGGGAGGGTGATGAATATTATGTGAATCTTATTCTCATCAGATTTGGCCCAAAGAAAGAATATTAGATATATTTGGTTTCACCAAGAAACATCTCTTATCGTATAGAAAAGTGGGAGGGGAAGGGGGAAAAGAGAAGGGGTAGATTAAATAGAAGGAAAAAGAGAAATAGTAGGGGAAAGGTATAAGAAATGGAGAGGGACTCTCAAGAGGGAGGACTGCTTGAGGCAAAAATAAGATGGCAGGAAATACAGAATTAGTATTTTTAACTGTAAATGTAAATAAAATGTAAAAAAATAGGGTGATCTCTCCCATAAAACGTAAGCCGATAGCAGATTGTATTAAAAGCCAGAATCCTACAATATGTTGATTACAAGAAACACATTAAAAAAAATTTTATAATAACTTTTTATTGACAGAGCCCATGCCAGGGTAATTTTTTTACAACATTATCCCTTGCACTCACTTCTGTTCTGATTTTTCCCCTCCCTCCTTCCACCCCCTCCCCTAGATGGCAAGCAGTCCTATATATGTTAAATATATTGCAGTATATCCTAGATACAATATATGTTTGCAGAACCAAACAGTTCTCTTGTTACACAGGGAGAATTGGATTCAGAAGGTAAAAATAACCCGAGAAGAAAAACAAAAACACAAATAGTTTACATTCATTTCTCAGTGTTTTTCTTTGGGTGTAGCTGCTTCTGTCCATCATTTATCAATTGAAACTGAGTTAGGTCTCTTTGTCAAAGAAATCCACTTCCATCAGAATACATCCTCATACAGTATTGTTGTTGAAGTGCATAATGATCTCCTGGTTCTGCTCATTTCACTTAGCATCAGTTCACGTAAGTCTCTCCAAGCCTCTCTGTATTCATCCTGCTGGTCATTTACAAGAAACAAATTTAAAGCAGAGTGATACATACAAAGTAAAGGTAAAAGGCTGGAGTAGAATCTATTATGCTTCAGGTGAAGTAAAAAAAAGCAGGGATAGCCATCCTCAGATCACATCAAGCAAAAATTGATCTGATTAAAAGAGAAAAGGAAGAAAATTATATCTTGCTAAAGGGTACCATAGATAATGAAGCAATATCAATATTAAAGATATAGGCATCAAGTGGTGTAGCATCTAAATTCCTAAAGGAGAAGTTAAGAGAGTTGCAAAAAGAAATAGACAGCAAAAGTATAATAGTGGAAGATCTCAACCTTGCTCTCTCAGAACTAGATAAATCAAACCATAAAATAAATAAGAAAGAAGTTAAGGAGGTAAAGAAAACACTAAAAAAAAAAAAAAAAAATAGATATGATGGCTCTTTGGAGAAAAAAGGAGTATACTTTCTTCTCAGCAGTTCATGGAACCTGTACAAAAATTGACTGTGTATTAGGGCATAAAACCTCAAAATCAAATGCAGAAAGGCAGAAATAGTAAATGCATTTTGTTCAGATCATGATGCAATAAAAATTACATGAAATATAAGGCCAGGAGAAAATAGACCAAAAGTTAATTGGAAATTAAATAATCTAATTCTAAAGAATGAATGGGTGAAACACCAAATCATAGACACAATCAATAATTTCATTCAAGAGAATGACAATAATGAGACAACCTACCAAAATTTGTGGGATGCAGCCAATGAAATTATAAGGGGAAATTTTATATCTCTAGACACTTACTTGCATAAAATAGAGAAAGAGAAGATCAATAAATTGGACTTGCAACTAAAAGAGCTAGAAAAAGAATTAAAATTAAAAATTTTAAAATTAAAAACCCTCAATTAATACCAAGTTTGAAAAAGTAAGAAAACTATTGAATTAATAAATAAAACTAAGAGTTAGTTTTGTGAAAAAAAAACAACAAAATAGATAAACCTTTAGTTAATTTGATTAGAAAAAGGAAAGAAAATCAAATTATTAGTCTCAAAAATGAAATGGGAGAGTTTTTTGCTAATGAAGAGAAAATCAGAATAATAATTAGGAATTAATTTGCCCAACTATATGTCAATAAATTTGATCTAACTGAGATGGAGGAATATCTACACAAATATAGATTGCTCAGTGTAATGTTGTGATTTGCTTTCTGGAGGTCTTGAGACCATCCAAAACCAAAATGCAGATTTTGAAGTCCTATATCAGTTGTATCATGTCTCAGAGAATCTAATGATTCCTGCTGGGTTTGGAGTTCTGCAACAGTCTTATCAACAATTTCTCATCTTAGGGAATCCAATGATTCCTACTGGTTTTAAAGTCCTGCAACAGTCTCATTATCAGCCATGCTCCTTCAGTGTCAGATGTTTCTTAGGTTTTCTCCTTTATTTCGAGGTTCTTTCTTTCTTTCTTCTTTTTCTTTTTCTTTTTCTGTCTCTCTACAATGGACAAGGCTAATACAGCTTGTTGACACCATCTGATTCTTTCTTCATATGTAGAGATACAAGCAAACCCTCTCCCCCAAGCAGTTAACCTATCTTGTTCCTTCCATTCACCACTGTCTAGATCTCTCCACATCACCTGGTGATTATCTAAAGATAGTGGAGCTACACTCACTGGACACTACCCTTCTGGTGGGTTATAAAACCTGTCTGCCAGAGCTTTGTCAAAAATCAAGAAGTTAATTGAATGTTGAAATATTGAAGAAAATTGAATAATTTTAGAAGTTTTCTAGAGTTACCTATGCCTTCCCCTTTCTTTTGTTTTTGGAGATGTGTCTTGATGTCTCTGCTTCTCCTCTCTACTATTGCCTGTCTGTGAGGATTAAAGGGTATGCCAGTGATAAAATATAAAATCTGATACTGTGTACAAAAGTGCGCAAAATGTTTAGAAGTATATGCAGGTCCATTATCTGTTTTTATTTCTTGTGGCACACTCATAATTGCAAAAGCTTGTAAAAGGAATTCAGTGACCACTCAGGCTGTCTCTTTTGCTTCTGGTATTGCAAAGTAAATCTTGAAAAGGTATCTATTACAACATAGATAAAAGACAGATGACCAAAAGATTTATAATGGGTGACACCCATTTGCCAAATTTCATTGAGTCTCAAACCACGAGAATTTTTTCCTGTAGGGATTGTAGGAGCATGGAAAGGAAGGCAAGCTGTACAAGCTTTTACTATGCTCCTAGTTTCCTCTTTTGTTGCCCCAAATTGCAGACATAAAGCTCAACAGCCTAATGATATTTAGAATGAGATTTTTGGGCTGCCTGAAATAAAAGAGTATTGGCTAACATGGTTAGAAGACTATCTGCTTTTAAATTTCCATTAAAAATAGGACCTGGAAGTCTACTATGAGAGTGGACATGCAAGGTATAAATCTTACCTGGATGCTTTCTCACTTGCTCTTGAAGTTCCTTAAAGAGCTGATATATATTAGAGGCTACAAATTTTATTTGGGTTGTGCCAATTCTTTGTGTCATACTTACTGAATAGGCTGAATCAGATATTTTATTTACATCTCCTGGATAATAAGTAAGAGCTAGCATGATTGCAAACAATTGATTCTGCTGAGTGGACTGAAAAGGAGTTCTGATTACTCTCTTTATAGTTAAATCATGAGAGTATATAGCACAAAGATGTTTGGATGCATCTGTAAAGATAGTTGGTCCTTTAAGAGGAACCTTTCTTTTTCTTCAAAAATCCCTTGTCAATTATGTAATAGCAGGGTTATGTTTAATGGGGACCCATGTGTAAAATTTGGAGCTGTGGCCAATAAAATCTGCCACCCTGGGATGGTTTCACAGCATACATTAATTTGTGCACTGGTATGAAAGGTATATATCTTGTCAGGTCTTATCTCAGATAATTGTACTACTTGCTTAATGCCTTTAATAAGGTCCTAGCCACAAGCACTGGATAAGGAGTAATGCTTTGTCTGGTCTGGTTGTGCTGGGAGGTTCACCCACTATTACACTGTCTCCTTGATGAAGGACTGCTGTGGGTGCCTCTTTTGTAGCAAAAACTCATATTTCCAAGAGTTTTTGAGTAACTCAACCATCTTGGATAAAGCCAGTTCAACTTCTCTCAAAGCCTCTTGAGCTCTTGTAAGCTGGCATGATAAGTTTAAAACAATGTCTCCCCTTAAAATATCATATAATGGTTGCAATTGATAGATAGTTAAGCCCAACACTGAACACATCCATTGGATATCTCCTATGAATTTCTGAAAGTCATTTAAGGTGTTCCAGTTTTCTGTTCTTAAAGAAAGCTTTTGTACTGTAAGCACCTTAGGATATACTTCATCCTCAATATTGAAAAGGAGTGTTTCTTTGAATTTTTTCTAGAGCTATGTGCAATTTGTAGTTCCTTGGTGTTACTATGGTCTTTTGTAGACATGCTTCTAACATTTGCTCTTCAAGTGCACACCCCAAGATATCATTCATGTAATGTAACGACATAATTTTTAGAAATGCTTTTCTTACTGGAGTAAGAGCAGCAGGAACATACATTTGACACATAGTAGTACTATTTTTCATTCCCTGTGGCAAAACTGTCCATTCATATCAAAAAGCTCAGCTAAGTTAATTCTGAGCACTGAAAAGGTAAATCTTTTCATATTCTCCTTATCTAGAGGGATAGAATAGAAACAATCCTTAATGTCTGTAACCCAAAGAGACCATTCTCTAGGCAATTGAGTAGGAGATGGAAGTCCAGGC
The DNA here is from genome assembly GCF_016432865.1 of Antechinus flavipes. Lineage (NCBI taxonomy): Eukaryota > Metazoa > Chordata > Mammalia > Dasyuromorphia > Dasyuridae > Antechinus > Antechinus flavipes. Next base: position 183,191,815 of record NC_067400.1, on the reverse strand, counting down.
TGGAGAGTTCCCATAGTTTCCATCTGTTCATTTACTTTTCTTAAATCATTTACTTTTCTTAATTTACTTTTCCAGATTCCTTTTTTTTTTTTAATTTTATTTTATTTTTTTTTATTACAACAAATACAGGGGAATTCTAAGGACTTAGAGAAGGTTCTAAATGTCCTTGGTCAAGCTGCTCCTGTACTATATCTAATAATGCCTGAATTTTTTCACTTATTAAGGGCCACTATTCTACCCACACTGGTGTATCAGTTTTCCATTGAATGGGAACAGATGAGAGTGCAGGCAGGCCTTCAACAGCAGCCCTGACTAAAAAGCCGAAGTTATAGGATTATAAAATCTAAGTACTCATTTGTAATCCTAATTGTTGTAATATGTCTCTTCCCCACAGATTGATAGGGATTTTTTCAATTACAAAAGGAGTAAAAACTCCTATTTAATCTTCAAATATCCATCTCAAAAAGGTAACAGTAACTTCAGCTGCTATTGATCCTTCTATACCAGACATAAAGATGTCTGCCTTAATCTTTGGTCAATGACTGGGCCAATTGTCACCTCTATTGACTGTATGCACCCATGTCTACTAACCCTTTCAATGGTATGCCATTTACATAGATAGTGAGCATAAAACAGTCAACTGTAACAGCTGTAGTCCAGAATATTCCTGGATTCTGTTGCTGGGAGTCAAAATCTGGATAAATATTACCAAATTGCCTATTAGGAATAGATATCAGTAAACCTGGTGCACTGCTTCTCCTGGTTGATGTCACACATTTTGTCTGCCTGTATTAGTGACTGGAATATTAGCTACATATTCCCCCAGTTTCCCACATCACTGTATGTATGGACACTATTTTGTAAACACTCTCAGGAGGTGAAATGGTCAAGCCTACTGTGCCTGGAGGCAAAGAATCCATAGGTTGGACAGGAACAGATTTCATTTCTCTAGGGGGTATCTCAGCAGTCCCAGCTGCATACAACTCTATTCTCCCCAATTGTAATCCCTTTCTCCCATCAGATTGTTTCTTGGCTGATTGATCATGTTTGAGTACTGAACTTCTAAAAACTCTCTGGGTGTAATATTGGCTGCCATGTTTTTTGCCTGGGGCCCTGGAGCTGAATCCTGCTTCCCCTCCCTCCCCGCTGCACCGTTTCCTTGAGTCAATCCACATTCTGATGCCCAATGAAAGCCTCTGTTGCATTTTGGACATATGGTTTTGAATCTTGTTCTCCCACCTCTTCTATGCCAACACTGAACTGTCAGATGCCTTACTTTACCACATTGAAAGCTTTGACAAGTCTCTCTGGAAGTTCCTTGCCAAAAGGACCTTGTCTTCCCATGTTCAGATCTTGGGAAGTCTGCATCATCACCTGGGTATAAAAGGTATTTGTGCCCACTGTGGCACAGTGTCTTATGATCTCCTCTAAAGGAGCATCCTTATGTATTCCTAGTATAATTCTTCTACAAACCTCATTAGTATTTTCTTTATTTCATAACATTCATATTCTATAACTTATTCAATCATTCTCCAATTGATGGGCATCCATTCAGTTTCCAGTTTCTTGACACTACAAAAAGTGCTGCCACAAACATTTTTTGTGCTTAAGTTCTTCACAAATAACATCTCATTTTCTTCCCCTCAAAACTATAGCTACTTTAGTTTCATTAAAAAGAAAATAGTTTTAATATATGCAGCCTTGACAAAAATGATAGGCATATCTTTTTGCCTCATTCATGATGAGCACTGAGGGTTAGAGTTAGAGTCTAAAGGGCTTAAAAAAAAAACAGAAAAGTAGGTGTTATTACTATTTCCATTTTGTAGTTGGGAAAACTGAGGCAAACAAATGTTAAGCGACTTGATCAAGCAACATACAGCTAGTTAATGTCTGAGGCTAGATTTAAACTCAGTTCTTCCTGACTCCAACTCTCATACTCTATTCATTGTTACATTGAGTTTCCAAAAATTGTGTTATACAAGGAGGCAGTATTGTTGTTATTATTGTTGAGGGGGGTAGTGGTAGTAGTAAATATGTTACCAAACATCCTATGGACAAAGGTACTGGTTGACTATACTCTCACCACCAGGATTGGGAAATTCTTCAATTGAGAGATCCTAAGACCCTCTTAAAGACCAACTTCTCCCATCTTGATCTAATTATTGAAGGTCAAAAGATCAAGCAGAAAGATTGGAAGATTAATTAAATTTAATTAGCACAATTGATGAATGGGTGAAGACTAAAAACAAAGATCTTATAGATACATACATATATAAGATTTTACACATAATTATATGACATTTCCTAATCAAAAGGAGACTATCATCTGCTTTCCCAATTTGGATGATTGAATATTAGGGACAGATCAGATGATTTGGGGGGAGAAGATGTTAATTGGAGGAGGTGGAATTTTTTAACTTGAGTTGTCAAAGATCAGTTATCTTCCAGTAAAGATTTTTTGAGTAATTTATCTTATAAGAACATCCTACTGGGGCAGTTTTCTAGGGCAGTGGAGATCTCCTTCAAGATATTTACACAAATTAACCTCTAAGGTTGCTTTTTTCTGGAAAGATATTTTCCTCAAACTAATTTACAGCCTCCACAATGCTTTCTCTAAGAGGAACCCTTCCTCTCAATCTCCTATTTTTCTGATATTTGCCTTTTCTATTATTTCTGTAGCTTCTTTGACTTATAAAAGAGATCCATTTTGTTAGCAGCACTGGCAAAAATAGAAGCTTCCTAAAACAAAGCTTCTTAAACTGTCGGTTGCAACCCCAAATGGTCTCTTGTAATTGAATTCGGAGGGTCATGAAATTATGATTTATTATCAGTAAATGTTTGATTTAAATACCAATTTATATACATGTATTTGTATAAAAATTTCATGAATCATGAGTGGAAAAAGTGGAAAAAGTCTTCTTAAAAGCCCTGGCCTAGAGAACACATTTCAGTCTCATTCAAGAAGAATTGAGTAATTATATCAAATTGAAAAGTTTTTATACAAACAAAACAAATGCAAACAAGATTAGAAGGGAAACAATAAACTGGGAAAACATTTTTACAATCAAAGGTTCTGATAAAGGCCTCATTTCCAAAATAGATAGAGAATTGACTCTAATTTATAAGAAATCAAACCATTCTCCAATTGATAAATGGTCAAAGGATATGAACAGACAATTCTCAGACAAAGAAATTGAAACTATTTATAGACATATGAAAATATGCTCCAAATCATTATTAATCAGAGAAATGCAAATTAAAACAACTCTGAGATACCACCACACACCTGTCAGATTGGCTAGAATGACAGGGAAAGATAATGCGGAATGTTGGAGGGGATGTGGAAAAACAGGGACACTGATACATTGTTGGTGGAATTGTGAACACATCCAACCATTCTGGAGAGCAATTTGGAACTATGCTCAAAAAGTTATCAAACTGTGCATACCCTTTGATCCAGCAATGTTACTACTGGGCTTATACCCCAAAGAGATACTAAAGAAAGGAAAGGGACCTGTATGTGCCAAAATGTTTGTGGGAGCCCTGTTTGTAGTGGCTAGAAGCTGGAAAATGAAAAGATGTCCATCAATTGGAGAATGGTTGAGTAAATTGTGGTATATGAATGTTATGGAATATTATTGTTCTGTAAGGAATGACCAGCAGGATGATTACAGAGAGGACTGGCGAGACTTACATGAACTGATGCTGAGTGAAATGAGCAGGACCAGGAGATCATTATATACCTCAACAACGATACTGTTTGAGGATGTATTCTGATGGAAGTGGATCTCTTCGATAAAGAGAGCCTTAATTGATCAAAGATGGACAGAAGCAGCTACACCCAGAGAAAGAACACTGGGAAATGAATATAAACTGCTTGCATTTTTGATTTTCTTCCCGGGTTATTTATACCTTCTGAATTCAATTCTCCCTGTGCAACAAGAAAACTGTTCAGTTCTGCAACATATATTGTATCTAGGATATACTGTAACCTATTCAACATGTAAAGGACTGCTTGCCATCTGGGGGAAGGGGTGGAGGGAGGGAGGGGAAAAATCGGAACAGAAATGAATGCAAGGGATAATGCTGTAAAAAATTACCCTGGCATGCGTTCTATCAATAAAAAGATATTAAAAAAAAAAAAAGAAGAATTGAGTATTAGATTTAGAGTTTGAAAGTCTGAATTCAAATTCTGGTTCTGACATGTATGACATGGGACAAATCATTTAACCTCCTTGAGTATAAATTTCTTCATTTCTTAAACAGGGATAACATCTCTACTATCTATCCTCAGAGGTTTGTTTGTAAAATACCTTTTAAAGCTCTATGGAAATTTGTCCTACAGCTTGTTTGGATGACTGATATGTTCCACAGATAATACATGATTAATAATCCCCTTAGGAGTAAAACATTTGTGCAGATAAAATAAAATAGGTTGGGCCTGAACGTGTAATTTCTAGATTCCCTGTTGAGAAAATTCCTATTATGGATATTGGCCAATACCTTTTAGGCAATTTATAGATTTAGAATATTGACCTTAAATGAATTTGCCCAGGATCCCATAACTAATGTGTGAAAGAAGACTCGAATCTAGATCTTCTTCTCCTCTATCCACCATACCACATTGCTCTCAAACACTCCCTATTTGGATATTGGCATGAGATCTGACCCAAAGTTGCCTTAAGCAGGATTCATTTGTGCATACTGCAGTAACCAAAGACTCTTGAGTGGCAACCACACTGTAATGAAAAGAACATTGAATTTGTAGTGAGAAAACCTGGGTTTGAAGTATAATCTCTGTGAATTTGGGCAAGTCATTTAATTCTCTGGATCTCAGCTTTTTTATCTAAAAAATTAAAGGAGTGGATTAGAGAGCATATAAGGATTCTCTCAGCTCTAAATCCTGTGTCCTCTTATTTCTGACTCCTCTTTCCTTCTTCTTTTATTCAAACTTTACTCAAACTTTATGAACTAAGTACATATTTGTTATATTTTTGCTATATTGATAAAGCTTCTTAAAGGAGCTCTAGTAAGATAATAAATCTTTAAAAATCAAGATTCTGTGTTTGGTAATAATGATAGCTAACATTTATCTAAAACTTTAATATTTGCAAAATGCTTTACAAACTTTTTTTTCTGATCCTCATCACTATCTTGAGCATATTACTAACACTTTCCCAAAAAATTCCATTTATTTATTTATTTATTTTTACAGATGATAGTACAAGCCTCTTTCAAGATAGAAATCCAGTAAAGCTCATCCTGATGTCTTTGCCAATCTAAAGGTCTCTATTTAAATGAGTCCTCTCTGTTTCTTTACCCTCTAAAGTTGATTTTTCTTAAGAGTTGCTTTTCCCACATTTAGTCTATTTTCTCCTCAGAGAAATATAGGGACTTTCTCATGGTGACACAGCTAGAAAATATTAGAAACAAAACCAGAACTCATGTTTCTTTCTTTTATTTTGATTTCACTGTTCTTTCCATTATATTATGCTATCTCCTTTCCTTTTTGTCCTAAGAGATTCATCTCTTCTGTGGTCTCATATATGTAGTGATATGACTATATTTCAGAACTCTAACTAGGGTAAGATGATCAGAGCTCTATCCCAGGGTGCTGACATAATTTTATAGAAGAGCATGCTTGTGAGGAGAAGGATCATTTCTTCTCCAATAAGATCTGAAGACCAAGTTTTTGTTTCTGGTGGTGTTCACTAGGCTTATGCTACATAGAGAGACCTCATTTAGGTTCAGGCTATCAGTCCTAGGGCTTTATTACTATGACACCCTTCTCCATGGATCAAATTATCTTAGGGATTGGCTGCCCCATCCTATTTTAACTGCCCTACTGTACTTTTCCCTGGATGGAGGAATGCTTAGTTATGACTGTCTGACATTTTAAGTTACTAAGGATTTCATCTGTTCCTTCTCCACCCCTTCTATTTCAAACTTGGATATGAAGTCAGCCAGGCTCAACTTCCTTTAATCTTTTGCTACACAGTAAAATGAAAGAGGATGAAAGTTTTCCTTCCTTTTTTTCACTGGTTACTGATCCTTGAACCTATACAGTCCCTTTAGAGCTTGAAAAATGAGGTGTCATAGTTTCAATCCTTATAGTAGATGTTCTAAATGGTTTTCTCCTGGAACATCAGAGAAATTTCAACAATGCTTTTATAGATCATCCCTTTTCTATCACATCAATGGGGATATAGAAAAGAAGAAATCCCACCAACTACAGTAAGAAAAAGTAGGCCAACTATTTGAAGAACAACCAAAAGCTTACTTTTTTTCTTAGAAGGTTTTATGACAGGAGTAATGTTTGAGATATTGATTTATGGGTGACTTGATTCTAAAATCTACCTTTTAAGACCAAGTAAGCTATTCCCTTGTAACTGTACATTGTCCATAGAAAGAATTATACAGACCTCTTTTTATAGATTACAAGATTCACAACTGTGCTTCTGCAAAGGATATCTTTTGTTGACTAAAACATGGTTTAAGTACTTGGAGTGATCTACAAATATGATGAAACACAATAGGCTAAGATAAATGTATTTATATTGACTGCAGAGAGCAAGGTTGCTTTTCTGATGTTCTCTCCTGTGATGGGCTGATAACTCTAGGTGAGATTTTCTAGCTGCAGTGAATTCACACTGATTTAACATACTTGGCTAGATCCTAAGACTGTTTTATTCCTCATCTGAGCTTTCCTTTCTTCATTCCTTAAATGTGAATCTACTAAGTGCTTACATATAGAGGATATACAACTACTGTCAATCTAGAAGAGAGAGAGAGGGAGGGAGAGAGAGAGAGAAAAGAGACAGAATAAAGATTTACAACATTCAACAATTAGCCCTGGGAAAGAAAAATTGTTCAGAAAAGTATAATCATTTTGTATAACTCAACAAATACTATTTTGATGGATCTTAGTAAAATTATTAATAATTAAGTCAATTAAATCAATTTGGCTTTTATATCCCAATATTGCAATAATCTTCTGAATAGTCTTCCTCAAGTCTCTCTCAACTCCAGACCATCCTTCATTAAGATGTCAGATTGAATTTCCTAAGGAACAAGTTTTATTATACTGTTTCCAACTCCCCACTTCCAATTCTAGAAATTCCACTGACCCCCTGTTACTTCCAGAACCAAATATAAAATCATTTAAAAACTCTTAATAGTCTGGATCCTTTCCTACATTTCTAGTCTTCTAACACTCTGCTTCCCTCCATGAGTTCTATTCAGTATAGAATATTCTATTCAGTATAGAATCATGTTCATGATTTGGGGACTCTGTATTCTTTTTGCTGTTTTTTGAAATAAGAAACTCCCATCTCCTGACTCTTGGCATTCTCACTATCTCCTATGCGTCTCCCTCCTAATATTCTCACTCCTAACTTCTGGTTTCTCTGGCTTCCTTCACAACTCAGCTAAAATCCTATCTTTTGCCCAAAGCCGATTTTTAATCTTAATGCCTTCCTGCTAAGTTATCTCCAATTTGCCCCATATATATCTTGTATCATGAATAGTTGTTTGAATGTTATCTTCCTCTTTAGAATGTAAGTCTTCAGAGGATAAAGACTGTTTTTGTTTTTCTTAAAAGATATTTATTGACTGATCAAATATCAGTGCTTCAATTATGGAATAAGGGAGTTGGTCTAAAAAACTCTTAAGATGTTTTCCTGCTTTAAGATTCTATAGTTTTATGATTTTTCTCATTGTGTGATGTCTTATTTGATTGGAACTGAATATTAGAAATTACAATTCTCTCAAGTTGGCAAAGGAATGAGGTATGGTAGAATGTAGAATTCTTAGGATTCCAGCATCAAAAATTTGGATTTAGTGCAGAACTTAAAGCTCTTTGAATCTAATCCTTTCATTTTATAGATGAGGAAACTGAGGCATAGAAAAGGGAAGATTAATAAATCAAGTAGACCTTCATTAAATTTACAAGAATGAACTAAGAGTTCATTAAGTTTTTTACCTCCCTTTTTGCAAATAATATATATTCAATAAATACATCCAAAGCTAGTAAGTGTCTAAGGCCATATTTGAACTCAAGTTTTCCTGATTCCAGTTCTAGCCCTCCATCTACCATGTCACTTAGCTGCCTACGCTATCTATTCCAACCCTCCCCCTCTTCCCATTTTAAAGAGAGAAAAATTAAGAAATGTTTGAATTCAGGGACTCTGACTCAAAAATGAGTGTGCTTTTCCCAATAGTATACTACTTCTTATACTGATGTGCTAGGGCCAAGTTTTAGTTTTTATAATTTACTAGCATTGGATTTTGGTTGTTTTGTTGCTGTTTCCATTTATATGATTGCTCTATTTCTATGCTGAATCTGAATTAATTTTTTTTTCCTGGAGCTTGAATGAGATTATACATATTTGCTTCGCAAATATTCAAGGCTTTAAAAATATTAGCTATTAGGGGCAAAATGGGAATATAGAAAGAGTAAGGGACTGGGAATAAGAACATTTGCATTCTCAAGCCTCAGTTTCCGAATCTGTAAAGTAGAAAACACACTACTTAACTCACAGGGTCATTGTGAGAAAAATCATGATGTAAAAGTGAATAAACATTATTACTGTTGGGGAAGTATTGACCATGAATTCTTTCCTTTCATTATCTAGAGATAATACCCTTTCTTATCTTTGACACTATTTTCTCTAGAAAAAACAAAGAACAAAAGGAGCTAAGTGGGAATAATCACCTCATTCAGGACCAGGCAGCAGGACACAGATTAATTGCCTTGTTCATATAGACGTGGCCTGGGACCTCACTTTAAAACTCAGTTTTGGGGCTAGAGCTAGAAAGTCCAATCAAGAAATACTAACAAAACTCAAAAATTCCCCAAACAGAATAAACAGTCTGTTATTAGTAGTCCCTGAACAAAACAAACCCATTATAACCTTCTGGTGAAATCCCCTTGGAGACCTAATATTTCAGTGACTAAACATCCCATCCATCCTGATAATTCAGAGTTTACTGAAATACCACCTCTATCATGTGGAACTATGCAATATGTAGCTATACACACACACTCACAGAAGGACTTAAGCAAAAGTTTCCAGTCACTTCCCTATCTGGGAGGGCAGAGAACACAAACATCCAATAGGGTTGGAGAGGCGCTCCTTTGAGGAGGAGGAAAAAGGTGTGTCAGCACAGTCAGTTTTGGGGCTGACACAAACCCGATTGGGAAACCAAAGAGTGTGTGTATGTGTGTGTGTGTTGTGTGTGTGTGTATGGCAGGGGGTGGGATGAGGTAGGAGCCTATAAATGTACTGTCACAAGAGCTAAACCATTAAGCTGAAGGGAAAAATCCTTGCCTGCAGCCTCCTGTTCACAATCAGGGACAAAATAAAAGAATGCAGAACCACAGGTAAGGAGCTTTGAAGATAAAAATGGAGGAGGTGGCAGAGAAATAGATACTATTTCCATCAAAAGGACAATAATATCTTTATGGGGCAGGGCAAGAAGTGAACAGCTAAGCATATTAGAATCTTTACTTCTCTCATCTCAGAGTATTTATCTTTAAAGAGTTCATGGACTTATCTAAATGTAGGTGAGTCTATTTTTTTTTTTAATTACCTTATTTCAGAAAAATTGAGGGATAGTTGAGATTTGCTTAGAGGATTTCCACCCTTTGGTGACCCATTCACTTTTATGTGTTTTATCCTATTCTTCTAGGATGTGTTCTTTCTAAGTTATGGGTGGCATAATAAGCAGAACCTTGGAGAAGAGGAGGAATAGGACACAAATAGGACTTCTTCTGTCACTAACAACATGACCTTGAAAAAAACTATTTTACTTTCTTAAGCCCTACTTTCCTCATTTGTAAAATGGAAATATCAGTGTCTATTCTACCCAATCCATAGGGTTGTTGCGAAGGTCAAATGAAGTGATGTATATCAAATAACTTTGTTAATTGTGAAGTTTCACAGATATTATTTTATAACAAATATAATAAAACATACTAAATATAGTACAATAAATATAATAAAATATCACAATTATAAATTTAATAAAATAATGCAATGAAATACTATGCAATAATAAATATAATAAAATTATACTTCATTATAATAAATATTATTATGTTATAATTAATAGGATAAAATATTATAATTTTTAAAGACACCCCTTCAAACACCCTCACCCCTGGGCTTCCTATTGCTGTATCTATTGAGCTAGAAGAAAGAATACTACACTTGGCCTTAGATGTGAGTTCTGAATCTCTCACTAACTTTATTAGTCAAAGTTGGGTCACATCAGTTCTTTGAGTCTTAGTTCCCCTCATCAGTGCAATGAAGATTTTGGACTAGATGATCTCTGATAGCCTTTTCCATTTTAACATTCTGTGATTTATTCTTTTTTTTTTTTTTTTCTTTTTGGTAGCATAGCTGCATGATTACTCCTTTCCCAACCCCTCCCAGCCAGTTTTTCACTTAAATTTGATTTTTTAAGTTCTTATTTCCTATTCTTTTGGGTTTTTGATAGATAACTAATTTATGCAAATTAATAATTTACCTATCCCAAGTACCATGATGGTGTTTGGAGCTTAAGCCTTAATTAAAGGGAGTAGGAATTTTAGTAGGTAAGAGCTCTATGTGTCCTTATCATCCTTTTCCAAAGCACATTATGTGAGGATTACCCCATACTTTCCTTCCCCCAGGGCCAAACTGGCTTTCCTATCAGTTGTTTTCCTGCAGTTATTTACTTTTCCTTCTCCTTTGTAACTGAAGAAATAAAAAAAAAATTGACCTGCCTAAAAACATGGAACTGCAAATCAGTTTTTTAACTTTCTGTCTAGTTCTCTCTTAAATAATTTTGTTTGCTTATTGCTGTTTAGAAATATATGCATATGGACTTAAATTAAATTAAATTAACTTAAATAAATACTTAACTAGAGGAGAATATAGTAGTGACTCTTTCTCTTGCTATATATATATTAAGAAGATAAAACTTGTGTATAATTTATAATGTATAGTGTCTCATAAGCATGCTAATCAAAGAGCAGTTGGTAGTGTAGTAGAAGAGAGTGCCAGACATGAAGACTTGAGTTTGAATCTGACCTCAAACACTTACTTGCTCTGTGACACTGGCTAAGTCATTTGTCTCTTTTTAACTCAGTTTCCTCTTCTATAAAATCAGCTGGAGAAGAAAATGGCAAAGCACTCTAGTGCTTTTGCCAAGAAAACCCCAAAAGAGATCACATAGAGTTGGAAATGACAACAAGAAGCATGCTAATCATAGTACATTGTGAAGAAGTCGTGTTTTGTTTTATTTTAAAAGAAGTTAGGGGACATAATGAAATAATATTCTAAGGCTAGCACTGAATCTAAGGAAATTGTAAATAAACTATTGTCTTTTGCTTACACAGACTTTTTCACCAGTCTTCTCTTCTTCCCTTAGCTCTTTTTTTTTCAGTGTACTCAAGCTCTTTCCTTCTTTCTGGCTCTCAAAGCCTATATCCTGTACACCAAAGTATAACTGATAACATCTTGACAGAATCAAATTATCAAAGGGCAAACATTGGCAAGAAGCTAAAGTTCATCCAGATCATAGAATTAGATCACAGAATAATAAGATTTAGGGTTGAAAGGGACCTCAGCAGCCATCTAGGAAAGTCGTCTCATTTTCAAATGAGGAAACAGGTCCAGAGAGGTTGGGTGTTTTTGCAGTCATACAATGTAGTAAATTGAAGAACATTGATTGGAGCTGAGGTCCTTTAGATCAAATTCCAATACTCCAATGCACCATACATTGAACTTCAGAACCTAGAAAGATTAAAAAAAAAAAAACAAAAACATAGCCCATTAAAACCAGCAGAGAGACCTTCCAATTCTTTCCCCCTTCTTTTTTTTTTTTTTTTAAATTATCACAGATGAGATATTAAGAGACTTATTCAGGTTGCAAGTCAGTTAATGAGAGAGCCACTACTTTTCAAGCTCCACAACTTCCTTTTGGTTAAATACCATCCTTTACTACTGACACATTAGTCTGAATGAAAGCATTGGGGATTTAGGAATTTTCATGCTTTATGTGTGTGCCTATTTATGCATTTATTTTCAGTATTATGTATAATTACATTTGTGAATCAATGTGTATTTTTAGCTGTATTGATTAGCCTTCCAGTAGTGAATCTTTCATCTTACAAATCTCTGACCTTTCCTTGCTGAGTTTCAGTTTTCTTATCTGTGAAATGGGGGAAATTGTTCAAAATAATGTTTAAATTCTTTCCAAGGCTAACATTCCATGATTTTTTTTGGGAAATAATGATGTTTAGTCTGGAAAAAGAAACTTAAAGGGACATAAACCAGTTTATCTTCTGAGGATCATGTGAGCTAAGGATAGTGAGACTCATCACACAAATATATTAGATGCTTCAAATAGCACGAAGGCAACTGAGATCTTGAAGACACAAAATCTGACAGGATCTATCATGCAGGAAAAACTTTGAATGTGATTTCAATAAAAGATCATGTCTTCTGAAGACCAAATCTATGTCAGACATGATGGCCCATGACACTCTCTTGGGGAAGCTGAGGTTTTGAGCTAAGGAATTCTGAGATGTAATAGGTCAAAAATCTGATTAAGTAGCCACACTTGGTCTAATACCAATATAGTGAGCCTCTGAAAGCTGGAAGGAAATATGGTAAAGGCTGTCAAGAGGGGCATAGTGAGTTAGGTTGGAAATTGAACATGACAATCAATAGTGGAAGCAGGTGTATATGAGTGGTTGTTTATTATCTTGGGTAATATAGGTAGTCTCAATCTCAAAAAAATAAAAAAGCCAGATCTGGTAAATACAGAAGTTTATCACTGATATTTGGACTATTTGGTAAATTCTTTGGCCATCTCAATGAGGGAAATATATAGAATGACGCTCAGTCTTTCATGGGCCTCTTTCTTCTACTCATGCAGTGTGGCAGAAAAGAGACCTGTGGAAGGAAGGAAATAAACATTTATTAGGTGCCTACTATGCTAAGCTCTTTCTAAATATAATCTCATTTGAACTTCACAATCCTTGGAAGTAAGTGTTATTATGTCCTAATTTAATAATGGGAAACTGAGGCAGATTGTGGTTCAATGATAATGTCTATCACATAGTAAGCACTTAATAAAGATTGATTGATTGATCAACTTGCCCAGGGCCACACAACTAGTAAGTGTCTGAGGAATAGATTCAGGTCTTTCTGATTCCAGATCCTGTCGCTCTATCTGTGGTGCCACCAAGCTGCTCATAGAGGATCTGAATTAATCTTGACATTCTCAATTAATCTTGACAAAAGAGAGAAAAGGAAGTTGCAGTTAAAGATCTAAAAAAGAAGGAAAAAATGCACCATAAAAGAATGGCTCGAGTACTTCTTGGAGAGGTACCTAAAGGAGTTGATCTATATCTTGCCAATGGACCCAGGTATCTATGGAGAAGAGAGTGAGGCTGGTGACTTTGCATAGTCCTCTATCACTTAAATCTAATTCACTTGCAAGTCATGACATATCCTTCCTGATATTATGGTTGAAGAACAACAACAATTACAACAACAAAGTAGTTGACAGTAGTTGACAGAATTGGTTTGATTGTATGCCCCAAGATAACAAGGAGAGATACAATAAACATATGAAACTATTTGAAAGACTAGGATGTAGGATGTTTTGTATTAACAATTAACCTGGGACAAGTGGATGTAAAGTATGAGAAGGTTGACCAGAAAAAAAAAGTGGAATAGAAATTTGGTTTCCCCTCTTTCCTGGCCACAACTTGTTCTAGGTGTTCATTTCCTAGGACCTTTCCTTCCTAATTTAGTTATCTTCAAGCTTTCCAAGTCTCTTTCCTTAGGATTGGCCCAGGCCTTGCCACTACTTTAGGATTCTCCTTTATCTCCAAATAAAAATTCATTCTCATATCCTTATTACCCTCCTCAAGTCCAATCTTCTTGGACTTTCTAGGATGACACAATTAAACATTAGTTGGTTGTTGTCCTTTGTTTTTGAAGAGGACCAAAATGACATCAGTATGTTAGATGGCAATGTCTTCTGATTTGTGTGTAAATTGGATTTAAGTAGAGTTGCTCAAAGTTGTTGGTCTCACTTTCTCTTTCAGAGTCATCACTGTCCAGTGGCAGAACAGAGTCAATATGACCAGTGATGACTCAAGATGCAGTGGATGACCTTGGCGTCTTTGATAATCTAATTTCTAAGCACTCCATAGCATTTGTTTCAGCTGCCTTCATGACTGGTGGAACAAATTGTTCTCATCTGCATTACACCAAGGGAAGTCTTCATATGCTTGGGGTAGACACCCCTCTAACTCACTGTACGGTTTAAGATCCCTTGGTTATCCTCAATCTGGTTTAGCCCAACTGCTGAAATAGTTTACTGGGGGCATACTACAGCTTCTTGGAGCCACAGGTGAGAGTTAGATGGATTAGTGGACACTAATGGTGGCAAACAGCCCCTCACTTCAGAGGTAGTAGTTTTCCCTGAACACACCCTACACACCAACTAAAAACTAAATGATTTATGACAAAAAATGAATTAAAAAATACATGTATTAAGTATTTACTATATACAAAGCACTGGATATACAAACAGAAAAGTCAGTCAATGAACTCACATTCTATTGTGGAAGATTATACACACACACACATACACACACACACACACATATATATGCGGTTTTAGCTGCAAGTCAGACAGAAAAGTCCCATGGTCTTTAGGATACTGCAGCAAAGCAGATGGCAACATATTTATTTTAATCTCAAGTGGCACAGTTAATAAAGTGCTGGACCTGGAGTTAGGAAGACTATCTTCCTGAGTTCAAAAATCACCTCAATCCCTTATTAATTTGTGATGCTAGGCAAATCCTTTAACCCTGTTTGCCTCAGTTTCCTCATCTGTAAAATGAGCTGGAAAAGGAAGTATCTCTGCCAAAAAAAACCCAAATGGGATCACAGAAACTCGGATGCAATTGAAAAAAATGGCTCAACAACAACTGTCATTAATAGAAGAATATGTTTCTGATTTTGAACCATTTAATAGGGAACATTGTTTTCTGGATCTTTATTAGATACTGTTGCTGAGATGATGGGGTTTCCAATGCTCATATATATCAATGGAAAAAGAGAGAAAGAGATACAGAGACAGAGACATAAAGAGAGAGAGCTTGAGAGAAAGACAGAGAAAGTCATGAATGATTTTAGAAGAAAGAAACTGGGTTTCTAAAGAGAATGCAACTTTGTTTTCCAACCCAGATTCTAGTGGTAAAAGTTTTATACTAGATAGGTTGGAATAATAAAAAAGGCGGATAGGTGGCCTTTTTGATTATTTCCAACTGATCCTGTATGTAACTTGTTTATACATAAATTGTTTGCCTATTGTCTCTTCCATTAGACCCAGGGTATGGAGTTAGGAAGATCCGAATTAAAATTCAACCTCAGATACTTACTAATTATATCATCCTGGGGAATTCATTTAACCTCTGACTACCTCAATTATATTTGTAAAGTAAAGATAATAATGTACCTACCTTCTAAAGTTGTTATGAGAATAAAATGATATAGTATTTGTAAATTGCTTTGCAAAACTCAAAGGACTATATAAATATTAGTTATTATTAAGCACATTTAAAAAAATAACAATTTCATTAAATTCAACTGTTTTTCTCCAATATTCAAATCTTGCCTGAGATACTAATTTGCTGTGTGATCCCAGACAAATAATTTAAACTCTCTTCTTTGTTAAAATGAGGAATTTTGAACTCAAATAATTTCCAAAGTTCCCTCTGGCTTTTATGAATCTATTTATGAATTTATGAGCCTATCCCTGTACTGATGATGCAGGTTTTTAGGCAATCTAGCCCAGGTTGGGTTGCCATGAAGAGAAGGAAAAGAGTATGAAAACATGAGGAGAAGCTGTGCTCTCTAATTTTTAGATTAGCTGTGCTAAGATTTTTAGTTCTTGGTTCTGGACCTCAAGAATATATAACAAAAAGTTCTGACATAGGAACTGATATTTTTGAGAAGTGAAATTCTATGAAGGCAGGAAGGAAATCCAAAATAGAAGCAGGGAAGACTGAATGACTCCAAGATGGTGGTGATTTAACAGCTATGAGGTTATGTTTTATAGCATAATTATTTCCGAATTCCTCCACTAGTCTTATAGAAAGTAGCATTCTTGCTGTTTATAGGCCTAAGAAAGCTTACCTCTTCTCCAATGGATTGGAGTGTCTTCCAAAACACTGATGGAGGATTTGAACTCAGCTTTTTCTGACTTTACAGCTTAGTTTACATGATTCTTGATCCTTGTATCATCCCATCCCATAAACTGCATTTGGAGAGTTATCATCCCTGGTGTCTTTCACGACCTCCCTATATGTGTGTGTGGTACTGGAGTAAAGAGATTAGAAGTTGTGAGATAGGTTTTAATACTTCAAGGGGTTTCACATACAGAAAGAAGTAGGTCTATCTTGTACTCTTTTACAGGATAAAACAAAAGTCAGAATCACAGCTCACAGAACTCTTAACTACATTCTTAAGAAACCAATGGAATCTTGGCTGGGAGTTTCCCCAAACTGGTTTGTCCTGTGTTCCTCAGCCCCAGTTAGTCCTGATATCCACACCTAACTCCTACACATGGCAAAAAAAATGTTGAATAGAAAATACAAGGAAGCTAATCTAGGTCCAAGATAAGGAAAAAGTATGGAATCATCAATAATCCTTGTATCAATTGTTGTTCTTATGACTTTCAAAGTGGTTTGTTTTTTACCTTGTTAATTGTCTAAATTATTTTCCTATTTCTGTTCAATTCATTCTTCTTCATTTTATAAAAGCCCTCAAAATTATTCATTTTTATAATGTTGATATTATAAAAAGAAATAGAAAAAAGAAAAGAGGAAAAGATACTTTAGATACAAAGATATTTATAGCAACTTTTTGCAGGGATGAGAAAATGGAAACTAAGGGAATGCCCAATGGTTAAGGAACAGCTGAATAAATTATAGCACATACATATTGAGATGAAGTACTATTATGGTATAAGAAATGAGGAAATAGATGATTTCAAAAAAATGTGGAAGGACATATAAACTGACACAGAATAAAGTAAATAGAATCACAAGAACAATTTATAACATCAACTTTGTATCCTGAAATAAATCATTTTTCCTCAATAGTAACATGAAAGGGTTGGACTAGATGATTTCTAAGCTCAAACATTTTGTGATATGCTGTTTTTCTGGCTCAGGCACACAGTCATGCCTGCCTCTGATGCTGCCTCTTGTTCTAGTTTCCAAAAAGAAACTGCCCTTGCAAACAAGTGATCCTGACTCACTTTCTATCAGAGAAGATCTGGATACATATTTGCTCATACTATCAATCCAAATTTTTTTTGTTTTTTTGTTACTAGCAGGCAACAGAGAGTTTGTGTACTCTACAAAGAACATTTATGACATTGTATGTCTGAAATTCATCTAATATCAACTGTATGGTGGTAAAGCTTCATGTTTCTATATATTTTTCTGAGACTGGACTCACTGAGTATCTGGATAGAATTAACTTTTTTTCTGAAGAAATAAGAATAATTTTCAAGAAGATTCTTTTTAAAATTATTATAGCTTTTTATTGACAGAACATATGCATGAGTAATTTTTCAACATTGTCCCTTTTCCCTTCCCTCCCTTCACCTCCTCCCCTAGATGGCAGGCAGTCTTATACATGTTAAACATGTTAAAGTATATCTTAAATACAATATATATGTACATATCTGTACAGTTCTCTTATTGCACAAGAAAAATCGGATTCAGAAGGTAAAAATAATATGGGAAGAAAAACAAAAATGCAAGTAGTCCACATTCATTTCCCAGTGTTCTTTCTCTGGGTGTAGCTGATTCTGTCCATCATTGATCCACTTCCATCAGAATATATTCTCATATAATATTGTTGTTGAAATGTATAATGATCTCCTGGTTCTGCTCATTTCACTTAGCATCAGTTCATGTAAGTTCCTCTGATGATTCTAATTCAATTCAGTCAAACAACTTCCAACCCTGACCTGTACTTCCAAGCAGTGAACTCTCTTATAGCAGCTAGGTGGTGCAGTCAGTCATTTAATATCTACAGTTATCTCTTCCACACCACAGAAGTTAGGCATATGGTGCCCCTGTGATTTGGAAAATCTGAGTAAAATGTCCTCCCTTTGTACCAGAGAAAAAGTTTGAATTTTTTCTTTTATGGGATGTTTATCTTATCTTATTGTAAAATGTGGGTACCTTTATAGTATTTAAAGATTACATATATATATATATATATATAAAGATAAAATATATATATAGTTTCTAAACTTTTCTGTGTGGCTTGCTGGCTTCTTCCACAAAACTCCCCCCAAATTCTCATTTAACTTTTTATGATAATATGTGATATATTAAATCTTTGATGGGGAATATTATGATGTGGAAAGGATAACTTTATTAAAGGCCTATTATGTGCTAGATCATGTGTTAAGTACTAGGGATATAAAAAGGGGCAAAACAGCAATGGATAGAATGCTGACAGTGAAGTCAGGAAAATCTGAGTTTAGATGTGATCCTAGACACTAATTCAGGATATGGACAAGTTGCTTAACTTCTGTCTGCCTCAGTTTCTTCATCTGTGAAATACCTGAGTTCTGAGTTTCAAATGAGATAACACTTCCAAAACACTTAAAACACTTACGTGCTTGGCACATAGTAGATATTTAATAAATGAATGTTCCCATTTGTCTTCTCATAGGGCTTTAAAAATCTGTGGAGTTTTATGAAAATTTATTTCAAAATATCTTTTTTAAATGTAAAATTCTTTTTTTTAAATTTTTAAATAATTATAACTTTTTATTGACAGTACATATGCATGAGTAATTTTTTACAACATTATCCCTTGCATTCACTTCTGTTCTGATTTTTCCCTTCCCTCCCTCCACCCCTCCCCTAGATAGCAAGCAGACTTATTTATGTTAAATATGTTATAGTTAAATGTAAAATTCTTAAAAATTAATTTTCTCTATTATAGGCAATTATTCCCCCCCTTTCCATCTCCCTACATGTACTGAAAATAAAGAGAAAAAAATAAAACAAAAAAACCAAATAAGTATAGTCAAGTATGATATATCTCTACATTGATGATATTCAAAATTGAAAATTTTTTTGTACATTAGTCCAATGTAGAGGGCCACAGATGGTGGGGGAACTCTCCAACCCAGCCAGGGAACCTGCTGACAGTGTCTGGTTTGGCTCTCCATCCCCTTTGGGGCGGCTCATCTTTCCTGAGAAGTCAATGGTCATAAAACTTGTACTTGAAGTAGAGATACTTGTAGCAAGGAGACTTCTACACAACAATAACAAGTTGCTAATGTGGCTCCACATATACATCCTAGTACAGTTAGCCCATGCACAATGTGCTATAGTGATGTAAGTATACTAGGGTATTTAAGGCTGAGAGAACTTAAAATAAATGAACTCCATGTTTGACCAGTATGTGAGTTCCACCTCTTCACTCCTCACCTATGATCAATAACTTGGGCTGGTACTGAGATCCTATAGTGAGCTACAATCCAAAATACATTTTACATTATTTTGGCACTGACTTTTCTTTTCAGAAATCTTCAGAGTTTATGTTTGAAATATTTTAAAAATAGAATCACAAAGGGATTACTTTGTATAAATGAAATGATAAGTTTGGACTTTGAATAACTTATTTTAGAACTTTCAGGTGATACTTATAGTCCTAGAAAGAGACAGCAGGGACTTGGAACCAAGATGATTTAAGTTTAAATCCATCTCAGACCCTGAAAATCACTTAAGCTCTAGTGATGCTCAATTTCTCCATCTAGAAAATGGGAACAATAATAGTATCTACTTCAAAAGATTGTTATGAACATCAAATGAAATAATGTTATACAGAATGCTATATAAATGTGAGCTATTATTATGAGATGGTGTTAGACCCTAAAACAAAGTTATCAATTTACTTAATTTTTCTTTTTCGGAAAACTGGGCTTCTTAAGAATAATATATTTATCTACTTTAATTGTGTCCTGTCGTATATTAAACAAAAATTACTGAGTGGGGGCTTTTTTTTAAAGAGAATCTGAATTTATTATAATTCTTATGGGTTACTTTTGGCACTATGATTTATTCCATCATTTGGAAGATTATTTTCAAGTAACATAATGTTACTACTAGCAGAAAGCATAGGCAGAACCCAAGGGAAAGAGGAAGGATAGTAGTGTGAGGAATTTGGAAGAGTAGCCAGAAATTTTAAAAAATTCTCTATGATCAGATCTCAGTCCTGGTCATTTCACTTCCCAGTAGATGAAATGCCTCCATGCCATTCATCCTACACTGGAGCCTTTTTTACCTCCATTTATAATTGTGGCCCAAGGGTCTGATGGCAATCCTTAGTTTAACCCAGTCTATTCTAACTATTTCTCAATCATTTCTATAAAATATTCTGTTAAGTGTCCCAATTCCTTCTTTTCTATTTCCTTCCTTTTCTTTCAAACTCTTATCTTCCCTCTCCTCTAAATTCAAAGCCAGGGAATTTTAAGAGTTTATCAATCTCTGCTCAATTGCTCTCTTTTCAATGTCAACTTAGTTTCTAAATTCATACTGAATAAATTCCCTTTAAGAAATTATGTTGGGGAAATAGCCTTTTTAGAATGAATTTGCATAACCCTAATTCCCTTTTCCTCTGTGCTTGACACAATGACTCACCATTTCCCAGAGACCCTACTTACAATTTTATTCTGAGATTCTGAGTAATGAAATCTTTACTATCCTGCTTTTGTGGTTCATTTATCTGAAGCCACTTCCTGGAAAGTTCACAATAGGGCAAATATTTCTCTAAAATTTATGGTAACAAAACCAAAACCATTTTTCTCCTGAGGACCAATTGAAGAATGAAAAAGATTTTCAAAAAATCATCCTTTCCAAAATTTTAGGTTTTTCCTTTTCTTCCCTTAGAACAAAGTCTTGTTTTCTAGACTTCTTTTTTTTTTAAATCAGGAAGTATAATTATAGAAATGCAACTTGATTTACATTCTCTAAAATTGTGAGGGGTGAGTTCAGTGTTAAAACACTGAAGGTTTAATTAATCTTTAAAAGTTAAATTAACCCAGCCTACTCTATTCATTTTATAGATCAGGAAACCAAGCCCAAAGAAAGGGTAAATGATTTGTTTAAGGCTATTAATAATTAGACTATGTAATACAATGAAAAGAATGCTAGATTTGTAATTAGGAAGATCTGAGTTCAAATTCTACCTCAAATATTCCCCTCAGTTATGAAATTTTGGCTAAGTCACTGAACCTTTTTCCTTATCTATGAAGTCATGATAATAATAGCACCTGCATCACAGAATTGTTGGTGATTAAATGAAACAGCATATGGAGGGTTTCTGAGGTTCCTTCTAACTCTATATCTGTTGATTGTAATGGAATAACTAAATATCAGACCTAGAATCAAGAAGATGCATCTATATGATCCTGAGCAAGTCACTGAACCCTGTCTGCTGCAGTTTCCTAATCTGTAAAATAACTTGGAGAAGGTAATAACAAATGACTACCCTGGTACCTTTGCAAAAACAAACAAACAAACAAACAAACAAACAAACAAACAAAAAAAAACAAATGGAGTCATGAGGAGTTGGACATGAATGATCAACAATATGACTTTAATTATGTTGTTAGAGAGTAAGGGGACTTGAGCTAACTCCTTTGTTTCACAAACTGGAAATTTGGATTGAGGAGAGGTTGAAATGATTGAAGTGAGGTAATGAGAAAAAAGGAGGTAGATTAACTCTTTCCTGAGCTCTGCCTCAGAGCTTTTGCTGCCCCAAGTGAAAACCGGGCTAAATACTTCCTTTGCATGGACAGTAATATTTGCTTATACTCTACTGTAAAGTTCTTCATGGTGGAAATACATTTTAGACTCCATCTCTGCACTTCACTCATTCCAATTTCCAAAATATATTTAATGACTGGGAAATTAAATTCTAAAGAATATGTAATAACATTTTCTACTGATTCTGTGGCCTTTCAGAATCAAAGCCTCTTTATTCATCCATTCAATTCTCACATGTTAAGTACCTACTATGTTCAGATCATTATGATAAGCACAGAGACCAGGGAATTGAAGAATAATTACTTCATAGATATGCTATTTGTCAGGAAAATACAATGAGACTTGGAGTACATGGAAATGAACTTCTTGCCTGACAGGAGGTCTGGTAATTCTAGGAATTAAAGTAGTGATAAGTGGGCTTACTTTTAGAGAATACACAGGATTTGAAAGAGGAAGCGTGGTATAGCAGACAACCAATCTGGGAGTTAGGAGGAGCTGAGTCAAATCTCATCTTTGATATAAACCAATTGTGAGGCCTTGAGCAAATCCCCTAATGTCTGTGACCTCAGCAATCTTCTAAGACGAGAAGGTACAACTTTGCATTGCAGGGGAAGTTTCTTTATCCGAGAGTTCCCTATATCAGTGAAATCACAGATTTAGACTCTATAGATTGAAAAGTGGAAGAGAAGTTGGAGGGCAAAGTTTTTCAGAAATGGAAAAACAAAATAGAGTTGGAAGAGCATATAACAATTAACAATGGAAAAGACAAGTTTCCTAGGGAACTCACAATTAACCAGAACAAAGGGAACATCCCATGAGGTTGGAGTATGTCCTCAGCTAGCAGGCTAAAGTCTAAAAGGTATTTAGTACCATAAAAGAGTTTGTTAGATGTAAGGAGAAAGACACCATGAAGTATGATGAGGAAATGAGAGGAGAGATACCACTGTGGCATAGGGAAGTGGTGAGGAGAAAGATAGCATGTGGCGTCATGACAGGCTATATAATCTAAAAGGGATTCAACAAAGACAGAGTGGGCCATAGACAGATTTATAGGGGAAATATAATCTCAGAGTTTAACATAACTTGGATTTCTGGCTGGACACAGCAAGGTAGGGCTATAAAGTTTAAACTAATCCCCAACAGTGCTTTTCCCTGTTTGGCTCACTGAGTATTTCCATCAATACTTCAGTCTCTCTCTGCCAACCTCTCCCAGATTCTCAGGGCCTCATCAATAGGATCATAACATTATAGAGTCAGAGCTAGAAGGATTCTCGGGGACTATCTAGTCTCTGAGCCAAGAAGTTGAGCCAAGAAAATTCAGTGATATGAAAGTAATGGATGCTCAGGGAAAATAGCCCAGTTTTGTCAGAGCTTAAGCCACAAGAAGGAAAGCAATAAATGGAAGACTAGAAAGGCAAGAAAGTACCAGGTTGCAAAGGGCATTAAATGAAATGTCAGGCTGAGTGTGGACTTATTCTTAGGCAAAAAGAATCTCACTAAAGGTTTTTGTTATTATTTTTTATTAGTATAACTTTTTATTGACAACATATGCATAGGTAATTTTTCAACACTGTCCCTTGCATTCACTTCTGTTCCAACTTTTCCCTTCCTTCCCTCCACTCCCTCCCCTAGATGGCAGGCAGTCTCATACATGTTAAACATGTTAAAGTATATCTTAAGTACAATATATGTGTGCAGATCTGTACAAGATCGGATTCAGAAGGTAAAAATAACCTGGGAAGAAAAACAAACATGCAAGTAGTCCACATTCATTTCCCAGTGTTCTTTCTCTGGGTGTAGCTGATTCTGTCCATCATTGATCAATTGGAACTGAATTGGATCTTCTCATTGTTGAAGAGATCCACTTCCATCAGAATACATCCTCATACAGTATTGTTGTTGAAGTATATAATGATCTCCTGGTTCTGCTCATTTCACTCAGCATCAGTTCATGTAAGTCTCTCCAAGCCTCTCTGTATTCATCCTGCTGGTCATTTCTTACAGAACAACAATATTACATAATATTCATATAGCACAATTTACCCAACCATTCTCCAATTGATGGGCATCCATTCAATTTCCAGTTTCTAGCCACTTCAAACAGGGCTGCTACAAACATTTTGGCACATACAGGTCCCTTTTCTTTCTTTAATATCTCTGTGGGATATAAGCCCAGTAGTAACACTGCTGGATCAAAGAGTATACACAGTTTGATAACTTTTTGAGCATAATTCCAAATTGTTCTCCAGAGTGGTTGGATCTGTTCACAACTCCGCCAACAATGCATCAATGTCCCAGTTTTCCCGCATCCCCTCCAACATTCATCATGATCTTTTCCTGTCATCTTAGCCAATCTGACAGGTGTGTGGCTACTAAAAGTTTTTGAGTAAAAGGGGACACAATCCAACCTGAGCATTCTTCTAGTTCAATATTTGCATGGATTTGGTGTTGTAGAGAGAGTGCGAAATTACAACAAAGAAGATTTGAGTTTGAATCCAGCTTTAGATACTTACTAGCAGTTGTGATTTTAGGTAAATCTCAATCTCTTTGAAAGACAGTTTCATTATCTGTAAAATCAGGATAATAATACCATTCATCTTACAGAATTGTTAGGAGAATCAAATGAGAGAATACATGTAAAATTCTCTGCAAACTAAAAGTACCATATAAATGATTATTACAATTATGACTATTCTGATTACTGTTTGGATGTTTTGATGGAGCCATGAGATTCAAAGACTGTGTATGACTCACAGTATCACTATCTATCTATCACCATATCCCCTTTATTCCAGAAATCTGAGAGCCTATAAACTTAAAAAAATATTAATTTTTTGATAACTATTTCAATATAATTGGTTTTCTTAGTATAGTATAGTGGTATGTTATTTTATGCTTTTAAAAACATTATCCTAAGAAGTATACTACAAGTTTCATTTGGCTAATAAGATGCTCCATGTAATAAAAATGATGGAGAACCTCTTCTCTGTTTATTCAATAACTAACCACCAAGGTGACCCACTTGCTACATCTACTCCATGACTCAAAAGTCAGCTTTTAACACCCTGGTTGGTTCTTTAACTACAGTCATCCAAGGGCTGGGTACTTTTGCATGAATATACCATACCTCTCTTATGTTGCAATTGAGACAATAATCACTCATAACATAGACAGCTGGGAACTCATTGCAGTTTCCTCCACAGTTAGAGTCCTTTGACTCTGATTCCAGGTTTTTAATGATGGGAGTGTCGTTTCATCTATGCAAATATAGCTAACTCATCAATGCCAACAGGCTGAAGACCTTTTTCTCAGCTTTGGTTTTGTTTGTTAATTTGTCTTAGTTTTTGTTTTAAGCTGGAAGTGCAGAGGGCTACTGAGGGTAAACTGATAAATGTTTAACAACAAGTTTTGGGTTTTTTTTGGAAAAAAGTACTTAGGTTTAACCTACATTTTAATAATATTTTTCTTTCTTAAATCTATACTAGTGGTGTTAAAAAGAAATAAGGCCACTAAACCATAGGGACTTGTACAAGTAGGTAGCACACATTAACATTATCTATGATCTATGTTATTTTGTTAAATATTTTCCAATTGCATTTTAATCTGGTTTAGTCTGATAATATTTGATACCTCTGATCTAGACAATTAACAGAACTATACATCAAGCCCTGATTTGTGGCATGTGCCTATTAGTTATAAATGTTGACACTGGAAATTTAACAACATACCTTTGAGAGTCAGTAGGATCTGGCTCTAGCATATCTCTTATTATATAGTAATAAATATTTGTAGATTCCTTGGAATGCCAAGCCTTTTGAGTTTTTGGTAGAACCTGCCAGAGTTGCATGCTTATGTAAACTTTCAAGAATACAGCATTTTTTGATGTACTTGGAAGATAAATGTACAAGTGTGAAGGATGGAATGGAAAGAGGAGAGATTGGAGGGAGAGAGATCATTTAGGAAGTGACTGTGATGTAGTCTAAGGTCTATACTAGACCTTAGATAGATGGAATAATCTATCTAATAATAGACTAGAATAATAGAAAAAACAGATGGAGATATTTAGAGGTAGAATTTACACACTTTAGTAACTGGTTAGATGGAGAAGAGGAGGGAGAGGGAAGAGTCGCTTAGATGGAGAAGAGGAGGGAGAGGGAAGAGTCAAAGATAACACAGGTTTCAAGCTTGGAGGACTAGAAATCCAACTTCCTCACTTGACAGACTAGGAAACTTAAGTCTTAAGAATTCATTTGAATTTAAATTCAGATTTTCTGATGCCAGAACTATGGCATATCCATTGAAGGTAGGTAGCTGATTGCTTTGACTTTTCCATGAATTCAAATCCAGTGAAGGTAGTTATTAGATGCATAATTTGGGTAAATCACTTTACCCTGTTTGCTTCAGTTTCTGCAGCTAGAGAAAGAAATGGCAAATCATTCTGTAATCTTTGCCAAGAAAACCTCAAATGGGGACACAAAGAGTCACACATGACTGAAAAATAACTGAAAAAAGATAATGATTTCAGAGAACAGCCAGTATCTTACTAACTAGAATAGGATGTTTCTCTAAAATAGTTAACTATGTTCATGTTAACAACATGAGGTAACTACAACAAAGTTTAGCTTTCAGAATTCAGCTCTTGCAACACATCCTGTAATACAACAGAATAATTTATTGCCACTGTGACGCATAGCACGAAAGGGGAAAAAAAACATACCTTTTTGTTCCCATGTGAGGTATGAATTAAATCCTGGAGTCTGCTTCTCTCTTGTATGCTATGGTTAATTTTCAGTAAAAGCATTTTTGACTCATAAGAACAGACTGAGTTTACAGAAAGTGCATATTCACTCAAAATTAGCATTGGTTGGGAAGGACACCAATTTATCTAAATTCAATTAAGCAAAAATAAATATTAAATACCTGTTGTGGACAAAACACTAAACCAGGAGCTGGGATTAAAAAGATAGTATGAAAAATTGTCTTGGTCCTCAAAGAATATACTTTCTAAGGAAAATTAACTGTTCAAGATAGCAATAAGGGAGATGAATTTTCATTAGCAAGCAAAAAGAAACAAAGTGATTTGTGTTTACCACTGTGAGTTTGAATGATTTTTATTTAAAGAAATGGAGTTCTTGTTTCTATCTTTTTGTTGATCTGTCTATCCATTCATCTGTCTTTCTATTTGTCTATATGGGATTCTAGTTGAGAAAACTTAATACTATTAATGCAGATTGGCACTTTATTTTCAACTTACAAGTGTTAAAGAGTTAGCTAGAGCAGAAATTACTGAGAAGTTAATGAGTTGTCCAGGGTCAGACACTGTGTCAGAGATTCACCCACCCTTCCCTACTCCTTTCTTTCTCCTTTTCTCCTCTCCCTCCTCCTGTTTCTCCTCCATTTAGTGACATATTCCAGTCACACCAGAAATAACAAAGACAATTCACATTTGTATCTTATTTGATGTCTACCAAGTGCTTTCTTCACAACAAGCTGTAAGAATTATATTTCCCTTCACAAATGAGGCAGCTGAAGCTCTCTGCCCATAGTCACATGGCTGATAGGTGTTTGAAGGAAGATTCAGTCCTGATTCCCTATATTATATTCTCTAAATCTTACTGCCTTTTGGGAACCTCTTGGGGGTCTACTGGGAAATTGTCTAGTTGACAGAAAAGAATGTATTTTTCCTCAGTGATTTGGAAATTAATTAATTAATTTTTGTTTTTGAGTCATTTCTTTCTTATCTAATTCTCCATGATCCCATTTGGAGTTTTCTTGACAAAGAGACTGGAGTGGTTTGCCATTTTCTTCTCCAGCTTATTTTACAGTTGAATGACTTGCCCAGGGTCACACAGCAGGCAAGTGTTTGATTTCAGATTTGAACTCAGGTTTTCTTGATCTGAGTACAAGCACTCTAATCCACTATACCACAATCTCCTTAATTCAAATTGCATGTGTGTGACATTTGTACTCTATTGCTTTGTCAACTAAAAAAAGGGACTATTTTAAGCAAATGAACAACTTATAAAATCACATAGGATATGTATAAATTTGGAAACAAATTTTTTTAAATACTTGGAAAGCATCCATTAATATAATAAACATGTTCTCTATTTACCAAAGAAAATCTTAGGCCTTCTTCACCACCAAATAGCTAATCTAAGCTTTATTAATCCTAGCTTGTCACTCTATGTTTCTTTTAAAACTTTCTAAAACATAGACTTTTATTGGTTTGGATCAACCTCTGCCTCCAATTAGTCAGCATTAGGTTTGGCCAGATGTTTGTGATTCATTATTTAAAAAACAAAGCAAACAAAAAATGAACTAATCATATAACCAGAGAAGTATGGAATTGTGTTATATAAAAGGCAAGCCCAAGTTTTTTGAATGTTTATTGTTTGTTGCATAACAAAGAAAGAGAATCACACCATAGAAAGACTAAGAGAACTTAAGAACATTCATCTTTTAAAGGAACAAATCCAGAGATTTTATGTTTTGATGACAGAATGTAAGCTCCTTTAGAGGAGGGACTATTCATTTTTATTTTGTATCCCCAAAGCTTAGTATAATGCCTACCATTTAGAAGACATTTAATATATGCTAGTTCATTGGTTAATTGATCTTTCAGCAGACATTCATTAGTTAAGACCAAGGATTAGCACACAAGTTTCTCAAAACTCTTTATACCATTCTCACCTATCATCTTATCAGATGAATACTCAGAGCCTTTTTAAGCACTGTGGATTCATATTTGTACCTAAGAACTGCTATCTGAATTTTAACTATTAAGCCTACAGGAATGCCAAATTTTGGCTACCATTTTGTATAGATTTCTCCTGATATAATGGCTATCTCTCCCAATCAGAATGTAATTTCTTTGTTGTCAATCATTTTCAGTCATATCTGACTTTTCATGACCCCATTTGGGCTTCTCTTGGCAGACATACTATATTGGTTTGCCATCTTCTTCTCCAGTTCATTTTACAAATGAAGAAACTGACAAACAGGTTTAAATGACTTGCCCAGAGTCATATAGCTAATGTCTAAAGCCCGATTTTAATTCAGAAAGATGAGTTTGACATTCTATCCATTGCACCATTTAGCTTTCTTTTGATGGCAGATCTGTATTTTATTTTATCATTGAACCCCTAAATCCTAGAATGTGTCTTTTTTAATTTTTATTTAATAATTACTTTATATTGACAGAATCCATGCCAGGGTAATTTTTTTTTACAACATTATCCCTTGCACTCGTTTCTGTTCCGATTTTTTTCCCCTCCTTCCCTCCACCCCCTCCCCTAGATGGCAAGCAGTCCTTTATATATTGGATATGTTGCAGTATATCCTAGATACAATATATGTTTGCAGAACCGAACAGTTCTCTTGTTGCATAGGGAGAATTGGATTCAGAAGGTATAAATAACCCGGGAAGAAAAACAAAAATGCAGATAGTTCACATTCGTTTCCCAGTGTTCTTTCTTTGGGTGTAGCTGCTTTTGTCCGTCATTTATCAATTGAAACTCAGTTAGGTCTCTTTGTCAAAGAAATCCACTTCCATCAAAATATGTCCTCATACAATATCGTTGTCGAAGTGTATAATGATCTCCTGGTTCTGCTCATTTCACTTAGCATCAGTTCATGTAAGTCTCGCCAGTCCTCTCTGTATTCATCCTGCTGGTCATTTCTTACAGAACAATAATATTCCATAACACTAGAATGTGTCTTTTACTTCGATTTGTTTCCAGACTTAGATCTGGAAATCTCCAAGACCATATTTTTATTTATTTATAAAATTTTCATTTTATAGATATGGAAACTGAGACTTTAGGAAGTTTACGTGACTTGCCTAAAGTTAGTCAGGTAGTAAATATCAGAGGCATAATTTGAATCCATATCTTCTTCCCCTAGAGCTATTAATCTTTCCACTAATCCACTTCATAAATATCTATTAAATTGAATCAAACTCTTGACATATGTTGACCATTCTTGAAGCAAAGTTCCATAATAGATTTCTTCCTT
Source organism: Antechinus flavipes (assembly GCF_016432865.1). NCBI lineage: Eukaryota > Metazoa > Chordata > Mammalia > Dasyuromorphia > Dasyuridae > Antechinus > Antechinus flavipes. The sequence continues at coordinate 183,161,922 of NC_067400.1, read as the reverse complement.
CCAAATTTCTAGTTTTGTCATCTGAAATTATTCATTCCAACACAATTTTCTTCTACTCACCATGACTTAGAGTGGCAGCTGCTTTGAGCCTTGCTTCTGGGACACCATTGACTCTAGCAAATCCCTACATTTCTTTAACTTCACTAATTTCCTTACTTCCTAGGACACCTTCTAGGATTTTTCTGGAGAATCAGCATTGCTACTTACTATGATCTGAGGAGACTGTGTCCTAGACTTAGGGGACTGAAGAAACTTAATAATTTATCAAATGCCTATTGGGATGTAAAGAGAAAATTTTTTTAAAAAGGAAAATATTTCCTACCCTATAGAAGCTTACATTCTAATGTACTACTTCTCCAAGACTTTTCAGGCTATCTCATGGTGGGATGGAATTCTATAAAAAGTAAAGATAAATGGACCTGAAATCCATGAGCCCAAAGCGCTGGCCAATATGTACCCAAATACAAGATGTGTAAAGTTAGTGAAGCTCCCCTTCCAAATGTTCACAGGGACTTTTTATGTCCAGCCTGTGACAGAACATTCTGAGCTCATGTGGGTCTTATCGGCCACAATCAAAGACACTATAGCTCAATACTAACATAGTAATGTCATTTTGGTCCTCTTCAAAAATGAAGGCAACAGCCATCACCAGTCACAACAAATGTCCTACTGTGGAAACACTCACTATTCTTTCCAAAGCTGGACATGACTGCAAACTAAATCTGATGGACAGTGATCGACTTTTGTCCTCAATCTAAATTTGGGTTCTCTTCTGGCAGAAAATGAAGCCATGTTTTAATCATGTGTTAAGCATTCTGGACTAACATCCCCTCTGAAATGTGGAAATGATGGTGAGTTGTTAGAGACTCTGGCAGCTCAAAGATAGGAGAAACGAAGACAGAATGATTCAAAGATTGGCCTGGCTGCTGATAGACTACATGCTGGTAGACTGCCATCTGAGGACCAGATAAGATCAACAATTTTATTGGCTATGGCTTTCCATGGATTGTTCTCTCCTGAGATATTGAATCATCATCATCATCATAGTTAACATTTACATGGCATGTACTATGTGCCAAGCACTGTGGAAAGCACTTTACAATTTGTATTTTATTTGACCTGGACAAAAACTCATTTTTAGGTAGTAGGGGCTATTACTGTCTCCATTTTGCAGGTGAGGAAACAGAGACAAACAAAGGGTAAGTGACTTCCCACTAAACATCAGAGGCTGGATTTGAACTCAGGTCTTCCTGACCCCAACCCCAGCATACTCCTGTCTCATATGTATTGATAAAAGGAGTCCTTGCACTGAAGAGAGCTAGACATTTTGAACTATTGCAATGCTGAGTATCAGTTTGTGCAGATGATATAGTTTGGGAGGTAAACAAAAAGAAAATATGATTTTTATTTTTGAGGAACTTACTATTGATTTGGGGAAATAACAAACATGACATAAGGAGAAGTTTAAAGAACATAATCTGTAAGTATAAAGTATATGAGTCTCCATTTGGAGAACACTTCTTCACTCACTGTCTTATGTGTGCAATAGTATGAATAATGGATTTGGAGTCAAAGGCATTTTGATCTGTGGGCACCTTACCTCCTCTCTGATCTCCTCATTTATAAAATGAAGAGCTTTTCCTTTTAACTCCCTTTCAATTCTAAATTTTTATAGGTCCTAAGAGATCCTTTGGTCTAGTCTCTCATTAGTTAATAACCAGTTTTACAGTAATCCAGAGCTTTTTTGTAATATTGCTTCAGTGGATATGCACAACTCTTTGGTTGGCTTGTGATTTCCTGTGTGACCTTTCTCACTTTTTCTAGCTTTCTAGGTACCGGACCTCAGATTTCAGTTTTCTGCCTCCAGAAATTACTTGGATTTTTCTTCTTTTTCTGGGTATTGTCAGAGAATGTTTCTGCAAACAGCATTCAACCCAAGAAAAGCACAGGTAAAAAAGCCCAAATCTGATGGGTGAAAACTAGTTTGTCTGCATATATGTATATGTACACACACACACACACATATATATATATGAGACCAACTGAAAAAAGTAAAATATGGTCAATTTAATTCAGTAGCCAGATCCAATGCCTACTATGTGTCAAAGCATCATCCTAGATCCTAATGATATAAATCACACTATATCCCCCACCTTCATTAGCCTTGCAGATAGGGAAAAGATATGTACTCAGTCAATCAATTAGCAAACATTTATCAAGTTCCTTCTATATATCAGGTACCACGCTATATGCTAAGGCCACAAAGGTAAAGGCATATTCCAAAGAGCTTGAATACACAGAGTGGAAAGAACAAAGAATGTAGAAGCACATGAGAGATTCAAACCAAGTGTCTGAAAGTTCATAGATAGAAGAATCCCTTCTGATTGAGGGAAATCAGGAGAGGACACATGGAGAAGATAATCAGATCAGCTGGCTATTTTTAGTTTTATCAGATTAAACTGGCTTTGTCATTTTTCCTCTTTGAAATGACAGAGCATTTTTTTTTTTTAAAGACTGACTGAATTGCCCTTGGTCTAGATATAATCAATATGTTAGGTTTTAGAAATCTGTGGCTATAGATTTTGAAGTAGAGGGGATCCCAACCTTTTCATTTTACAGATAAGGATTGAACCCAGAAGAAACTGATCATTAGAGGCATGAAATTTAATTCAATTCAATTCAATAAACATTTATTTAAAGTATCTACCAAATGCCAGGCACTAAGTTAAATTAATAGTGTTAAATTCTGGGGATACAGAAAGAAGCAAAAGATATTCTACTCCCTTAAGTAATTTACAGTCTGATGGTAGAGACAAAGTATAAACAAATATATATAAAGCAACCTATATACAGGATAAATGGGTAATAATTAACAGAGGGAAGGCACTAGAATTAAGAAGAATAGGGAAGGCTTCTTGTAAATTGTGAGATTTTAATTGGAATTTCAAAAAAGTCATGGAGGTGAATGGTTGGAGTGTGGAACAGCCAGAGAGAATGTCAAGAGTCAAGAAATAACTTGATTAAAATCACACAAAGAAGTCAATGGCAGACACAGACTTTAAACCCATGAACACTGACTCCAAATTCAGAGTTCTTTCCACTGTTGCTTATTCATGGGTGTAAGAATCAAAGCCTAACTGTGACCTTTCTGACCCTTTTGACCATAGAAAATTGCCTATATCTCGGCAAGCATTTTAAAAGATTCATGTTAGAAGGAGAGCCTGTCATCCTGAACCCCCCCTTTCCGGAATTCCGCAACAAGATCTTCAGCCTCCACTACAACCTATCATGGCATAAAAATGATTCTGACGAGACTTTACTAGGAACCAGCAAATCAGGAAGAATGTGGATGGACAACGATGATCTTTGGATTTTGCCAGCATCATTGGAGGACACAGGAACTTACATTTGTACCCTTAGGTAGGAACTTTGTAAGAAGTGATGGTAGTAGGGATTGAGAAAGGGAAATGGATGTGCTGTGTGTGTGTGTGTGTGTGTGTGTGTGTGTGTGTGTGTGTGTGTGTTGTGTATTCCCAGTTTTGATTTCTTTCTTAAAGATCAGGCCTTAAATCAAAATCTGATTCTAACTGATCACCAACAGATCCTAGGTCAAGTCCATTTGGTCATTGTTTGGATTCCAACTGACTCAGATTGAATGTAAATAGCAGTCATTTCTACTTTGGCTGGAAAACCCGATATATATATATATATATATATGGATATGGATATATATATATATATATTTTTTTTTGATTAGGTGAAAAAGGAGATTTTTTTCCTTCAATTCCTACCTAGCCTTAATGGATGTGTCCTCAGTCAAATGGAGACCTTTTGAAGACTTTAGCTTAAAAAGATCAAGGTTTCCCATTTCATCTAGGACAATCTCTGGTCATCTTGAGCTGTATCTTACTAGTGGACCCAAATGCCTCTGGAGGAGAAAGTAAGGCAGGTGACCTTGCTACCTCACTTAAATCCAATTCATTGCTTGTCATGGCATTACCTCCCTGATGTCATGGTCCTCTTCAAGAATGAAGGCCAAAACAACAACATCTCCTATTTCTATAGACCTCTCTGTCAGCTTGTTTTTCTTCCTAAGCTGCCATGTGATGTAAAAATAACTCACTGTGGTTTTTCTTATCTTTCCTGGTCAGATTTTGAAGTGGAATATTTTCCAGATTCTTGAGGAAATTCTTGATCTATTATCTCACCTCTACCTCCCACTCTATTATTTTAACAAATGACTCCCCTTATTTCAGCGAACTGGCACATTGCTCTTCCTTCTAGTTCTCTTGAAAAATCTGATTCTAGAGAAAACCTGCCTTAGATATTATGTCAGGTCTCAAGGGCAGTGACTTTTTCCAATTTTTTTGTTTCTGTACCCACAATGCCTGGCACATAGTTATTGTTGGTCAGTTGTTTTGGGGTGTGTCTGACTCTGTGACTTCATTTTCTTGGCAAAGTTACTGGAGTAGTTTGCTATTCCTTCTCAAGGTCATTTTACAGATAGGAAACTGGGGCAAACAAGATTAAATTACTTACAGGGTTATAGAGCTATTGTTTGAGGATTCAGGTCTTCTTGACTTCAAGCCTGGAGCTTTATCCTCTGCATCACATATTTGTCCTAGCACATACCAGGCACTTAATAATTGTTTATTGATTGATTAAGCAGAACTTTGACATAGGAGTCCCTCACTTTCACTTTTTGGATATTCTTCTTTCTCCATATCTCTTCCAGCTCCAGTTCTCTTTCTCTTCTGATAGGATAAATGTAAAACCCTCTTGGGAGTTACATAGAAATGCTTAACACAATTTAGTTCAATTTATTAAACTTTAATATAAGGTGGACATTGGGTCATTTATATTCTGTGGCAGCAAAGATGAAAAATAAGTCATGATCTCTGCCTGCAGGGAGTTTGCAATCTAATTAGGATAATAAGGTTGATGCAATAAATATTACACAAATTAGAACAAGATGGATGCATAAGCATGTAGGATTTGGGAAGAGAATGCAATGCCGGAGAAACTGAGGTAATTGGTTTTTAATAAATTCCTTGTGGAGAGTTTTAGCTGAGGCTAGCCGACTGCCTGGGACTCTTGTCTCAAAACATTCAGTGGTGAGAAACGAATGCATGAGACTTTTATAAGACTTCAGCTACAGGGGAAACAAAGGCAGGGGAGCAAGAATACTGGACTATGCAAACAAGTCATAGTTCCAGGAAAGGATCATAACTTAATCCTGACAGGATGAAGGTCAAGATAAGAAGGTTGAGTGCAGCAGACAATAAGGTGAGGGGCAACACTCAAATGGAGGGGGAATTATTCCAGCAAAGATTGAGATAAGACACCTCGAGTTTTATGACTCAATGGTATGTCAAGGCTTCTTTTCTGACTTGATTCTCTCAGTCTTAATGGCAAGGAGGAGGGGTGGCCATTAAAATTTTATTCAGGGCATAGCAAGAAGAGAGAATGTTTTAGTATTTGCAAAGCAGTTTGGATCCATTATCTTATTTGATCTCCACAAAAGTCTTGTGGGGGTAGACACTAGGCCTATTATTTAACCTCATTTTATAGAAGAGGAAATTGAGACATAAAATAATGAAGAGTCTTGCACATGGTTATATAGTGAAGAAGTCTGAGATAAGTTTCAAATCTAACTGTCAACTGATTCTAAGATTTAACCCTTTTTCAATTATTTTTGGGATGTATAACCTGGGGTATATGAATTAAAAATAAATTTTTATAATGAACTATTTCAATATAATTTCCTTTGAAATTTTATGTATTTTATTTTATGTGCTTAAAAACACTGTTCTGAGAAAGGTTTCATAGGTTTCTCTAGAATCTTGATTGCCAAAGAGATACAAAAAATGATTAAGAACTATTACAGAGGATATTCTCAATGCAAGAGAATTTTCCCAAACAGATGATAGTTCAATAAGAAAGGAACCTGCTCCAAAAGTTAAGATGTGTGTTAATGAGGTATTTATTTAGCATAATTTAAAATTTATTCTGTTAAGAGAATGCCTAATACTAAGTGATAATTTTTGCTTTTTATGTTTGCTTGTTTTAATAGATAGGAACTCAAACAGAAGTTACCTATTTGAATATGTTTGTGTTTCTAACAATACAAGAAACTTGCTCTCCTGCTACTTTGGGTACTGGTAACTTTTTTTTTTTTTTTAATGGACCTGTGATCCACCAAGCCATTTGTTTTACAGAAATGAGGTTTTGTTGTTGTTATTGTTGTTATTGTTGTTGTTATTGTTATTTTTGCCAGGCTCATTGCCTGAAATGCTGGGCTGGCTATCAAATGTGGGAAATTGATATAGGTGATGTTTCAGAAAGCTGAGCTAGATTTAGGATTGTGTAAATAAAGATCCTTGGCTCAGCCTGAGCTTATAATGGTTAGACTATCTGGGAAAGCCATTACTGCTTTAGTCAAGACAATTGGGTAATTTGGAGTTGGGGGAGGGGAAGGTACAATTATTTTAGCAAGTATATACAACATATAGATAAATGTATAAACATATACATATATCTGTTATGCATATATACATATCCACATTTTATGTATATATATGCATTTATATATATATATGTATATATATACACACATACACACAGATACATATATACACATATATCTGTGTAATGTAGATCTACATAAGTACATACACATTTCTATGCAATATATATATTCACACATAGACACATATATCTTTAATATAGATATATGTGGCTATATCATATAGACAAATATACACACATATCTGTACAATGTAGATATATGAACAAATATCTTTATAATATAGATACATATATCTATATTAAATAGCTGTAAATATCTATGTGTTATATAGGTAAATGAATATATTCATTTATATTCATTTCACAATATTCATGTATATTCATTTATACACACATATATTTATATAATATAGATATAGACATATTCATATACAAATATACACCTATATCTATATAATGTGCACACATATCCACATAATATAATATTTACATATGTAAATACATCTATGTAACATAGATATATGTGACTGTATATATATATGTTTATATGTAATATATGTCTGTATACCATATATCCATATATCCATATATTTATATAACCTAAATATATGTACACCTAGACTCATAAATCTATCATAGAAATATGTGGATATATTGTATATCTATGTATATCTATGTAATATAGTTTTATATGTATATATAATATAGAAATATAAGCATATATCAATATAATATAGATATATTCACATATCTATATTAAATAGACCTACATAGCTATATATTATATGTATATGGGTACACACACACTGGAGGAGACCTTCAGGATCATCTAGCTTAATCCAACTACTTCTTTTTAACCAGTAACTTTCCCAAAGTCACAGAGGCAATAGATAATCTGTCTATTTTTCTGCCTTCAATTCAGTCTCATTCATTTAAATTCAATTAATCTCTTACAGGCATTAAACTAGATTTTGAGTTTAGAAAGATAAGTATGAACTAGTTCTAACTTCAAGGAGCTTACATTATAGTTGGGCAAGAAGTGTACAACATATATATAAATTCCATACACAACAAATGAAAAAATTTCATTGAGAAATTAGATTTTTCTACTTGGCCTCTGAGGGCAGAACTAGAAGCAAAGAATAGAAAGTATATGAAGGTAAATTTTGACTTGACAAAAGGAAAAACTTTCTAACAGTGAGAACTATGAAAATGTTGAATGGGTTTATATATTGACATGTAGTGGATTTCCTCCTTACTTGTTTAGTAGAGGTAGTATCTGTAACTGGATTAAATGACTTTTAAGGTTTTTTCCAGTCAGAAGAAAAGCAGAATATTTCTTTCTTTCTTTCTTTCTTTTTTTTTTTGGAAAAAAGGACAATTTTTATTGGTAAAGACTTTTAAGAAGTATAGGAAAAGGTATAATGGTTTAGTGTAAAGAAGACTGGGCTGAAAATCATATTTATCTTCTAATCCTTTGTCTTTTGCTAGTGTCTTACAAAGCCATGGGAGAAGTCAATTCCTCTTTCTATGAATTTTCTCATATGTAAAATTAAGGGTGACTAGGTGACATCAAAGAGTTTTCCTAATGCTAACATTCTGTAACATCATCACCATCACCATCATGATAACAACTAACAATTATAAAGTACTTAATCATTTTCATTTTTTTGAATATGTAAATATGATTTTCTCTAAATCAGGGATACAAATTTAATTGGTTTGAAAAGCAGAATATTTCAATGGTGTTTCCTTTGACATGTGGAAAAGTTACTTGTGATGTTAAATTTTCTATTTTGATTATTATTTTTAAATGTAAATAATTTATAAATGAGAAAACCTATGCAAATGTATGCCACATTAAACTCAGTGTATTGATAGTACATTCAATATTGTGCATTTCATGTAATTTAACATATAATCTTATGTTATTATAGGCTTTTATAATTTATATAGCACCTTCCTATGTATTATTTAATTTGATCAATTTGATAACCTCATGAATGAGATGAACAATTATTATGACTTTTTTTTTTGGATGAAGAAACAGGTTGAAACACTATAATTAGAAAGATCAGGGATATTCCCATATCCCTTAAATTAGGAATTCCCATAATTGGTAAATAGTGGAACCTGAAATTGAATACAGGTCTTTTGATTCAATCCTTTTTTTTTTTTTTTTTTTTTTTTTTAATTTTTTACTATACTGTTCTATCTCTTGGCATTCCTCCTAAATGCATATTGTGTGGAAAGGTGAAGAACTTACAGATTAAGCACATATTGATCAGAGACTCTTAATTAAATTGATTGAAGCCTTAAGTCCTCAGATTTGGCCTCTCTGAAGTCAAGTGATTTTAGATAAGGCCTGGACTACATTCCATTGCCCAAAGAAGGCACTAAAAAGTATACATGGCCTAAGAAGCTATACATTACCTTATTTACAGCATTCCACTGACCAAATGAGGAATAGAGACTTATGTGACCAATCACAGCATATAGAAAGTGGAATTTTGGCAGTTCTTTGTCTGAAATGTATAAAAGCTGTGAACATTTTCAAGGGAATGACTCTCCTGCTGTGGGCATCTTTACTGTCCTTTTGAGTCCACACGTCAGGATGGTCCGCTTCTGGAGATTCTAATAAATTCTTTCTGTACATCATTTGGAACAATTCCTGAGTAGTCAATTTGGGTAGGTGTATTTGTCCCGAACAATATGGTATAACAAAATGTCATCTGTCATCTTTTTACAGGAATACATCTTATTGTGCCACAAGGTCTGTTGAGTTAAAGGTCGTTAAGAAGACAGAAGCATCTCTGCAATACATTTCCTATCGTCAAGTTCTAGTCACCTCAGGTCCTGGATATTTAGTGTGTCCTGAAATAAAAAATTTTATACAAGACAGAAATAAAACAGAAATAAAATGGTATAAGGTATGTACCTTTAAAATTCATATTTCATCTATTAGGTATCATATGATTAGGTTGGAATGTCAATCCATTGTATTGCTAGTCACAGTATAATACTTCCCATCCTTTTGCATTAACTTTTATATTCCTAGTTTTTCAAAAAAACTACATTTATACAATCCATAAAGACTAAATAAGTTTCCTTATTTAGGGAGGGTGGGTAAGAGCTTGGAGGAAAGTGGGCTAGACAATGGAGGTAAGAATCAGTATTCCAAAATAAAGCACTGTGTTGATCAAAGTTTAATTTAATCTCTGCCTTTAAATTAGAAAATATGTGTTTGACATGTTTTTTAAAGCATCCACATCTACAACATAAAAAAAAGTGTTACAATAAATTCTTTGTTTACTGAAATTTTTGTGGTTAAGGGTGATTAAGTTCATAATTTTAAAAGTTTAAAGAGAGAATGCCAAACAGTTTTAGAAATGAATTAACAAACCCTAGATCATAAAGTAAATTTATCTTCACAAAAAAGAGAGAAAAAATGAATAAGTGCTTGGTCAATTAACTATGCAGAGTGTTGGCAATACAGACACAGGAGATTTTAATTTCAATGGTGAAATAGTCATATAATATGAAGGTTAAAGGTGGGAATGAAGGTATCTAGTCAGTACAGTGTTGTTGTAGAAAAAGTCTGGAGAGAAATGAAGACATGATTAGCTTGAATATCCTTGTTAAAAATGTATCAATCAGAAGGAAAAATCCTATGGGAAAGATGATTTTCAATATAAAATTGGGATATGTGGGCTTTATCATCTTTCAACATAAAGGAGTTTCTGTGGCATTGTGGAGAAAGTTTAGAGAGTCAGGAATGTAGTCTAGAGAGGAATAAAAATGGATGATATTTAAACAATTACTTTAAAACCAACATTTAAGAAATTTTTGTTCTCTAAAGAAGGTTTAGAATGTAAATCCAGAAATAATACAAATTGAATATGCTAGAGTAGGTCAGCTTCAAGAAAGAGATGATGCTCTAATTGCTTAGCAGAATGAAACAGATGTTTGGCTTATTTCAATTCTTCTATCTTAATTTTTTTTTTTTTTTGCTTTAAAGTGATTGTTTAAATATCATCAATGCATCTTCATTCCTCTCTAATAATTATCATGGTCCATCTGTTATGCAGAGAATTGGAACACTTGCTTCTTTTACTTATAAGAAAAAGCAATTTTGTTTCTACTTACCATTTTCTTATTCCATTTAGACTGGAATATGTTAATATTTGTGATTTTCTTCCCTCCCCCATTTTTGACTCTGGTTTCATACACACACACACACACACACACACATACACACACACCCCTACAGTCTTTGCAAGATGTACTCCCACAGAGTCCATTTTGGCATTTGAAATAATAATATCAACTATAATGGCAATAAATTATTTATTTATTTTTAAATTAAATTAATTTATTTTTGTTACATTTTAAGTTTCAAATTATCTCCCTCCCCATCCCACACTAGAGAAAGCCATGATTAAACACAAATATGTATGTGTACACACAATCACATACATAAATAAACGATATTATGCATTATTTCTATTTATCAGTACTTTCTCTAGAGGTGGATGATTTAAGTATTCATAATACTCAGAATAACTTAGTTGTTTAGTTATTCTTTGAATAATGTTTCTTACTGTATATATGCCATTCTCTTGGTTCTGCTCATTTCTCTCTTTATTTGAAATAATTTTTTTCTAAAATCAACCAGTTTATCATTTGTTCTAGCACAGTAGCATTCCATCACATAATAGCAATTATAAAAGCCACAAATGTATTAAATGCTGGGAATATAAAGAAAAAGAAAAGCAGGATGTGTGTCACTAAGGACTTTGCATTATAACAAACTACAAATACAAAGAATACTAGATTTAGAGTTAAAAATACTTGTATCCTAATTCTACCTCAGTTATATTTGTATTTTTTAAATGTTGACATGTCTTAAGGATAAAGGGACTATTACTATCGTCTTTCAGTCAATAAGTATTTATTAAGTGCTTATTATGTGCCAGGAATCCTATTGAATGCTCGGAATACAAAGAAAAGGAAAAGCAGGGAATCATCCTTCAGGGAGTTTGCATTCTAATGAGTAATTAAGTGGTGTAGTACATGGAGTATAAGATTTGGAGTCAGGAAGATCTGAGTTCTAAGCCTGTCTCAGAAACTTGGTACTTTTGTAAACCTGGGCAAGTCTTTAAACTTGTCTCAGCTTTATTTTCCTCATCTGTCAAATGGAAATAGTAATTGAACCTATCTCCCAAAGTAGTTGTAAGGCATAATTGAAATAGAATATGTAAATTGCTCTGCAAACTTTAAGATACTGCTACAAATGTTAGCTATAGTCTAATGGGAGAGACAATATACAAGATAATATTCAGTATAAATGGAAGGTTGCTACTTGTCTTTCAGTTTTTGAACAGGACTAATGACATCACAGGATAATGTCTTGTCTTGCCTGTGATTTGGATTAAAGTGAGTCACAGTTGTATTAAGTTATCAACTTTATTCTTTCTTACAGAGTCATCAATGCCTAGTGGCAAAACAAAAGTCAGGATGACTGACAATCATTTTAGAGGAAGATATTAGTAGTGCAATTTTGTTAACATCTCCATAAACTTCTACATTTTGATGAAATCATTTCATGGTTATGCAACACAAGGGACATTTAGCCATATGATAGGAGCAAATATTTTACATTTGTCCAAAGTATTTAGTGCCTGGCTCATGGTGCTTAATAATACTTTTTAGGTTTAAGGGTGAAGAGAAGCAATGAGTTGCTAATGATAATCATATGCTCATGTATCAAAGTATACAAGATAATGTTTAAAAACATTTCTTAAAGGATTCAGTTCTTTTGGATCAGAGCAATAAGAAGTTTTCAATTTTGAAAGGATCCATTTACTGCCTTATAAACAATGTGTCGTTGGACGACTCTGGTTACTATACCTGTGAGCTGCCTTTTGTCTATAAAGGTGTGAAGTATAACATCACCAGACATGTTAAGATGCACATCATGAGTAAGTATTGGCAGTCTATGACCTAAATTTTTTTTTACTTCATCCATATTTTGAGTTTGTGGAAGTGCAATATTAGAGTCATTGACATTTTGTAATATGTAGGGTAAAGTGAAATGTGAGGAGGTGAAGAGAGTAAAAGGAGGGAGGGAAGGAGGAAAAGAAGAGAGGGAAGGAAGAAAAGGAGGAGTGGAGGGAGAGAAGGAGGAAGAGAGGGAGGGAGGGAGACAATTTTGATTTCACTGAGTAGAGTCTCTGGGCAAATCATTTAATCTCTTAATGCTCTAGGTAATTCTTTAAGACTATAGATTTCACAAGAAGTGCTGACCTGAAGAGTCCCCTCCCTTGTAGTTCCATTAACTAACGAAATCACAAGTGTAGTCCCTATCCCATACAACCATAGATTTAACATTGAAAGGAACCTTAAACTAGGTTATCTAGTCCCCAGGTTCTTTTTTTTTCCCTGATACTGTCAATCTTTTATTATTATTATTATTATTATAGCTTTTTATTTACAAGATATATGCATGGGTAATTTTTCAGCATTGACCCTTTCAAAACCTTCTGTTCCAACTTTTCCCCTCCTTCCCCCCACCCTCTCCCCCAGACAGCAGATAGACTAATACATGTTAAATATGTTAAAGTATATGTTAAATACAATATATGTATATATATCCATACAGTTATTTTGCTGCACAAGAAGAATCGTAGTTCCCAGCTTCTTAAACTATGCTTTATAACCCCACATGGAGTCTCATAATTGAATGTGGGAATCATGAATTTATGATTTATTGTTAATAAATGTTTGCTTTGTATACCTATTCTATATATGTATATGACCAAGGCTACAGAAAAATTTCTTGAGAGAAAAGGGGTCATGAGTAGAAAAAGTTTAAGAAGCTCTGACTAGTCCAACTCGCTCATTTTACAAATATTAGGAAACTGAGGCTCAGAAAATGGGATCTTCTATTTTGAGAAAACAATTATCTGTTAATCTATCTATCTATATCTATATTTATCTCTCTCTCTCTCTTTCTCTGTGTATATATATCTTCTCTCCTTTTTGGGCCATAACTAGCCAACTGTGACACTGGATTCTTCATTAGTCTTGTTGGAGAGCAGTTCAGAAAACTTTTCATTCCCAGTGAATCGGTGCTGGGAATAACAGTTTTATAAGGGAATTAGATTTCTGTGGGATATACTAAGTACTGAATGTATCTATATCTGTTTTTACTTACAACCTACTATTATTTATTTTTGGTCTTTACGGTAATAAAGTAAAAGCCAGATGACTATCTGATTGGCATAAACTGAGTGATTTGCCTGCGGTTATTTAGCCACATTATAGCAAACATAGGCCCTGAACCCATATTTTGGAATTCTGGATCCAACTTTCTATCTGTGATGTTGTATTGTCTCTGAATAATCATATCCCTTTTCTAAATCACAGACTTTGAAATGGTTCTTAGAGATCATCTATTCCAATCTACTCAATGATTTCTGACATTGACAAACTGAACTTCAGAGTAGGAATGGGTATGAATTTTCCAAAGTCATTCAATGAGTATTCTGTGGAGCTATTGAATCTATAATCATACTCTCAGAATGCTATTCCTGGGGGCAGCTAGATGGTACTTCTGCCCTGAAGTCAGGATAGAGTACCAGCCCTGAAAGTCCAGAGGACCTGAGTTCAAACTGTATCACCCTGAGAAAGTCACTTAACCCCAATATCCTCACACAAAAAATGCACCTCTTGTTCTTAGACACCATTCAGAGATGCTGTTTTTGCTATCACCACGGGTATAATCAGTCCAAAAACTGGCTCTGAAATTCTTTTCAGCGCAATATTGCCTAGGAACACAAGGGGGCAACAATCTTACACTTTTATCCAGTATAACGTTACCAAGATGATTTTTTGAGATTTGGTAGAGGCAATGTTTACCTTCTAGCCGCAAGGCTTTAAACTAAGAATTTACTGAGTACTGATTTTTTCTATGTATATGCTTTGGTACTGCTTTGGTGTGGATTATAATAGAAGGGAAAGAAAAGCTTCTGTCTAGATACAACCAGGATTTTGTTACTCTTTTACTGAATAACTAAATACAGGTGCATTGATCAAATGGTACCCAAAATTTATACATGTCTATTTGAAACGTTCCTGTAACACGTTAAATGGAGAGAGTAGATGAGGTGATGTCCTTTGTGGAATTATCTAGGAAATTATTTGGCCTTCCATCCCTGCTATTATGAACAACTGTTACTGTGGTTTATGTACCACCTTCCAAGAAAATTTGGATTTTGACAGAAGAGGCCTCCTTGAGCCACAGAACCATAGTTCAAAGACAAGAATCGGGTGCTAAGAATTTAGGTTTGGGAGAGTGTTAAGGATCAGCTGAGATTTTTGTAGGCTGGTAAATTTTACAGTGACTTCTCTCAAATCTTATCTCTTAGGCAAAGGTCCATGAACTTTGTGGTTCACTAACTCTGTGCATGTGTGTGTGTGTGTGTGTGTGTGTGTGTGTGTATGTGTTTATACTATATTTTAACATACTCTCCCCCTTTCTAATCCTGTACAATTTATTTTATGCCCTTAAAAACCATATTCTGAGAAGGGATTACTAGGCTTCATCAGACTGGCAAAGGGGTCCATGACACAAGCTAGTATCTTTCTTGATCCTTAGACAAGATTGCCAATGGCTTGTATCTGTCCAACATTTGACTCAAATTTTATTATAGAAAATTGTTACTTCATATTGATGAATCATGTTAATAGCCATTTAAAATTTTATTTTATTTTTTGGTAATTTTATCCACAGGTAACAGTGCTAGTTACTTTAACAACTATAGCTAAACTTTATGATCATAATTGTTATAATAATGATAGAAATGTAGCAAATTTAAAGAAAAAGACTAGGATGGGAATGGTTAATTGTCTGACAGAGTATCCAGATTGAGAGTCGGTCACACATATATTTACCATTGACCTTTTCTGGTAATTATTCTTCTAGGAAAAGCAGTTATCCAAGCTGCTCTAGTCTGGTGGAGAGACTATTTCCTCTACAAAATAAAAAATAAAAAATGTGCTATTATGTACAGGGAATAAAGTAGGACACAATTAAAAGTAAACAATAAGGTTTAGCCACTGGCTGGAAAAGGATGACAGTTGTTATCTCTCTAACACTTTGGTTTTCCTGGAACTGCTAATTTTTCTAATGAAATCTCTGTTTCATCCCTTCCCAGAAAAAAAGGAGGAGACCATTCCTGTGATTATTACACCTAATAAGACTGTACTGACTTCTCTTGGTAAGCCCTAGCAATGACTTCTTTAAACCTAAAGTGCTGAAATGTACTCACTGCAAATTTTTAGATTTTGATGCTTATTTCTCAGCTGAATGATCTTAGATGTAATGCTGGAAGTAATTAACTAAAGTTGGGGTTCTTAACCTAGGGTTTATGGACAAATTTCATCTTTGATCTTGAATGGAGAAAAAAATTGCATTTTTATTTCCACTTACCTCCAACTGAAATTTAGCATTTTAAAACTTTAAAAACTTTAAAACTTTAAAGTTTAAAAAACCCACAATATTCTTAGAAGGGTCCATAGGCTTTACCAGACTTCCAGAGGCATCTAGGACATACACTAAAATGTTAAAACTCTCAGAATCAGACTAGATGAGTCAGTGATCTAGTTGAATTCCCTTACTTCAAAGATGAGGGTTGTTATTTAGACATTAATTGAGGCAACTACATGGTGCAGTAGATAGGGTGCTGGAATTAGAGTCAAGACTCAATATTCTTTATATAATCATGGGCAAGTTGCTATCTGTTTCCTCACCTGTCAAATGGGAATAATAATAATAATGGTACCCACTTTCCAATAATGGTATTGTTGTGAAAAATCAAATGAGATAATATTTGAGAAGTGCTTTGCAAACTTTAAAGTGCTATGTAAATGCTACTTGTTATCATTTCAACTACCAATAATTTCATTGGTATAGTTATTCCTTCCACCAAAGAAAGTGGCAGCATTAATATGATTTAGTAAGTCTTGACAAATTGTTATGGCTAAAACAATTATATCCTGAATCTAATTTAGTGAAGAACTTTCCTGAACTTAACTAGATTGGTCTTCAGTATACATACACACAATCTGTTAAGAGGCAGGGCAATTCTCCGAGAGCTTCCACAACTGTGAATCATAAACTTGAAGGAGTTATTTTACTAAATTGTCTCTCTGTTACTCTTTATTTAATCTGTCTTTCTTTACCTAGGTTCAAAATTGATAATTCCTTGCAAAGCATTTTTTGGCTTGGGGTCACGATCTACAACACTATTATGGTGGACAGCAAATAACACTTTCGTGGATGATGTCTACAAAAAAGGCCGAGTTAAGGAGGGACAGCGCCTGTAAGCTCGCTTGACAGAATTTAGAATCTCTTTACTCATATTGGCTCCTTGGGCTGGCTTTCTCAGGGACTGTGTGTGTAGGAAGAGAACAAAAAATAGATGCAATGGAATGTTAGTATTTTTAGAATAATTTTTAAAAATCTTGTCTTTGCCTCCTTTACATGTTCTTACTGGATTCTTCCCTTTCTTTTTTTTAGAAAGTAATTTTTTACAACAAAGAGTTAAAAAAAGAAAAAAAAAAGTCAGGGAAATTAACCAACCTATAGGAAAAGAGTGACATTATTTGTAGTATTCTACATCTATAGTCCCCTGTCCTCAAAGACGGATTGAAAAATTAGGTACTTTTCTCACATTTTTTTTTTTTGAGGACAAATTTATTCATTATGATCACCCAGTATTCAGTTATAAGTTTTCTATTGTTGTTTTAGTTCTATTTACATTTTGCATTTGTGTGGATATCTTTCTAATTATTGCTTATTTTACTTTGTATCAGTTCCTTTAAGGATAAAGAAATTAATTAAAGAGAAAAGTCTGATTTGAAACATTCAGTTTCAACTATCAAAGAAATCTAAAAAGTTTTCTTCCCTGTAATGAATGGAACTTAAGTGTAACTGGAGGAAATGATGGTTGAAAAGTCAAAAATTATAAAATAATTGAAAATAAGTGCAGTTCTGGTCTGATCTGGTCATCCAAAATATCTTCACTAACATGTCCTACTTATGGCCTAATGCCAAATATCATCACTATTGTTTGCTCTGCATTAAGACAGCTTGGAAGAAGAGGTAAAGACACTACTCCAGGACTCAGGACACCCTGTTTTTTTACTCTTGTGAAGGCAATTTTATGCAAGTCATTTTCCCTCCCTATTAGAGAGAGCAGGAATATAGGATGCTCTAAGAATACTTCCATTTCTAACGGTACCTAAATTAGTGCTCTAATAGGTTGAAAAAATTAATTTGTAATTTGCACGATGCTGGCAAAGTAATGGAGAAGAAAACTCAGTAACTCAGAAAGAAAGGCAGCATAAGCTTATGCATAAGTTTATAAGCTGCAAAAGGATTGCAAATCTGTATAATATTATTATTATATAATAATATGCAATAATATATTATATTATAATATTGTTAATATTATAATATTATTAAATTTCCCTTACTGGGAATTTCCTCTACAAATGAAATCACAGTTATATATTTTTTAAAAATGAAATATTTACACTCATGAAATTGGAGACAATTCTGTATAATCTTTTGTGTTTTCTTGCTCTTCTAGCTTTTCTTCCTGAATTAGGATTTTGTGTAAAGACCAGGGATTTACACATTTCTGGGGAGAAATTTGAGGACCTGTATTGCCTTGACTTATATTATCTGGAGTCCTTCACTACTTTCTTCAAGTACTGACTGCTGTATTATTCCTGGATATCTGGGCCTGTAAACTTTCAGCAGGTCCTAAGTGGTCCCTTCCAGGGCATGTTCTGATTGTTGACTTCTTTGTAGGAGATAGAGTTAAAGGCACTCCCCTGGTTGACACTCCCTGTTTTAGTTACTCAGTTGCAGTCTGAAATTCAGGTCCTGTCCATTGATGTGCAAAAGATTTATCAATAACACACTTAGATTTTCCCCAAATTAGCTTGTGTTGGCTCTAACTTGATTTACCAAATATTTTTAAACTGACTTTCCATTACTTTCCATAGGCCACTATAGTCAATTTGATTCCATTGCATGCATGAGTTTCAACAAGAGTTTAAGTTTATCAAAATGTTTCTGTTCATAGGATCAAATGCTCCTTTAAGAATTTTTCCTTAAAAAATTTCAAATGGATGCTTCTGACTGAGAATAAGAATCATAAACTCTTAAGGGTGATTTCTCCTTTGGTCTCTGTATTATCCTAAATCTTAATGAATTCTTGCAGAATGATTGTAATGTAGATTACTTTGCTTGTTCCACTAACATTTTTATGCAAACCTTTTTCTCACCCAGTGAATATTCAGAAAACAATAAAAGTTATATTGAATTGCCTCTGATATTTAATTCAGTGGAAGAGAAGGATTTGAACACTGAATTTATATGTACTGCCAAGAACAGATTGGGAACCCAGAGCTTGCAAGCAAGAGTTAAAGAAGGTAAGTATCCTCATCCACAGGGGAGCACAGTACAAATTATCTATTGATGCATTAACAGAATCAAGGAATTTGGGAGAGTTTTAGTCCTGTTCATACCCCAAAAGTAGTTTCTACTCTAATATGGTTAAAAACTGTCATCTAGTCTCTGTTTAAAACATCTCCAGTCAGGGAGTATCTTCCCCATTCTCACCCCATCTTTCAGCCCATTTCCTTTTGGAATAGCATTGATTGTTAGAAGGTTTTTCCTGACACCAAAACTAAATTACCTTTGTGTATCTCGGAAACCCTATTAACTTTTCTTGCTTCCTCCTCTTCTTCATGGATCATTCCCCATTGCCTCGTAATTATTTTTGAATAGTATTCACATGTATTTATAAGTGTACATGTTTACTTCCTTTGTAGAAAGTAGATTTTTTGAGGCAGAAAGGCACAGCTATTTATTAAACACCTACTATGTACCTGGCACTATGCTATGTGCTTTAAAATATTTAATCCTCACAACTGTGAGGTGGGTGCTTTTTGATCCCTATTTTGCAGATAAGGAAGCTAAGGCAGACAGAGACTAAGTGATTTGCCCAAAGTCACGCAGCTAGTATATGTTGGATCTAAACTCAGATCTTCCTAATGCCCTGCTCAGTCTTCAATCTACTATACCACTTAGCTGCCTCAGGACAGAGACTGATTCATTTTTGTCCTTCTAATCTCCAGCATGTCTTGAATCAAATAGGGGATAATAAATGCTTATTGATTGATCAATTCTGTTCTTTGCTTCTATAGAGAATACTGAATAGACTTAATCATTACTCATTTCCATAACAGTGGATCTTAACTTTTATGTGTGAATCACAGACCTCTTCATAGTCTACTTAAACCAATCAATTCCTTCTCCGAATATCATTAAATGCATAAAATAAAATATATAGGTTTACAGGGGAAAGGAAAAGTTAGTGAAAATAAAGATGTAATTCTTTCCTCACCTTCCATTTAAATCTGTAGGAATGTATTAAGTGTATTCCCAGACTCCTTGGTTAAGAATCTAATTTAGAGAACAAATTGGTTGTTTTTTTTTTTTTTTAAATTCAGCTCACACACTGCACAGTGAATCTAGAAATTAATCAGATCAGACAATAGATTGCTGTAGACAACCAGACAGAATATAGATGGGCCAAGCAGAGTTCATTCCTAAAATCTGAATCATTACTTTTTGATTATTGGCGTTGACTCAATCTCCACTTTATTCTGGATGGTGCAGAACATACAAAAAACTAATCATCAAACTCCAAAATGTAGATTAAGACTAATAATTCAAAAGAATAATGTGCTCCCTTTGATACTGCCCCTGGGAAAGAGCAAAGAACTAATAATCAGAAAAATTAGTCTAAGTTCTGGTTTTGTCATTGTTAAGTTTGTAAGTCATTTCATGTCTCTCAACCTCAGTTTACCTGTAATATATAGGTTGAAATTACAATTTTATCTACCTTATTCAGTAAATCCCCTTGTAACCCTAAAATGCTCTACCCTTATATTTTATCAGTGTTATGAAATCTGTAATAAAGTGAACTATGCAGCCTGGAAACTCTTTGTATGTATTACTGATCTTGAGATAGAACTCTAGAAATAGTCCCTATTATTCATAAGATCTTAGATATTAAAAGCAGAATTCTAGTTAGGAAATCTATAGGCTATCCCCCTTATATCCATAGTGGTGAAAACAGACTTTTAGAGGTTGTGATCAAATAATTAATTGGAAACCAGGAGTTTGGTATGGAAATGACTGTAACCATTCCAATCATGGTAATTCACTTGCATATTTATTAATTGACTTGTGTCTTATTTATGATTTTCATTAATATTGATGGGGTTCTAGTGGCAGTCAGAAAGTTGTGGGAATCCCCTTTTGGTCAGAGGCGTAGTTTTTCATGAAAGAATTCATGAACTCAAAGAGTTTTAGGTTACAAAAATGGAAGTTTATTGTTAGATGAGAAGTCGGCTTTGCTAAGAGACTGACTTCTTTAGTGGCAAAGTTCTATTAGGGAAATGGAGGCTGGCACTGAGAAGAGAATGTCTTCTCAGTGGGCAGGGTCCTGGCAGCTATACCAAGGGACAAGGCATAGTCCTGCTTTGTAGAAATGAGTAAACAGAAGCCTATTATATGAGCAGATCTTGGCAGGGGGGGGGGAGTGGGAGGCGAGGGGGGCATTTTGAGCTCATCAGACCAGGTGATCTCCCAAATGAAATTGCTTTGAAGGCTTTTTCAACCTGAATTTGAATAAAGTTCAGCTATCAATGGAGGTGATTTGTCTTAGAAATGGCCCAATCAGTTGACTCTGGGGAGATATATTTCCCAAGAAGGCCTAAAACACAAATCTCCTTTCTTTACAGTTTTAGAGTGTTAATTTTACAGATTAAAGGGAACAGCACTTTACACCCCTGTCAATATAAGAAAACTAAAGGAAAGAATTTAAAATTGTGCATGCTGCACAATGACTGACATTTGTAATACCTTGAATGCTAGATTTTTTTCATATTTTGGGTTTCAGTTTTCTCAAAATCCCTGATATAAAGGATAGAGAGGATTTAGGACATAATCAGGAAGATCTGAGTTTAAGTTCAACCTTTGAAATATATTGGTTGTTGAGTAAGTCAATTAATCTCCTAGAGTGATGGGAAATCACTTAAGAACTATAAGTTATATACAAGTTGTCAATTTTGCACAAATAAAGAGTTTCCCTGGGTAGGAATCCAAATCTATCCCTCTTCCTCAAATGTCTATGAAGAAGAGGAAAATAAACATTAGATGCATTTCACTGATGGGGAAACAAGCCCAGAGTTATGAAGTCATAACTGCACAATGTCACAATTAATTTTTTGTCAATATAAAAATTCATTCCTTGCAAATATTCGTTGCATTTTCATGATAGATAATTAGAGAATTCTATGCACAGTAAATGGTTCTTTGGTTTCTTCCAGAACCTACATTTTCCTGGGGAATTGCTGTGGCTCCTCTCTCACTCATCTTCTTGATGTTTATTGGCATATGGATACATAGAAGGTGGAAACAAAGACCTGGGAAAGTATACACTACTAGAAAATCAACGATTATCGGTCATGATTGTCAACCCTCCACTCCTTACAGAAAGGAAATGATATAAAACCATAGGCATATTCATTCTCTCTGTATGTCTTTCTCTCTGTCTTTCTTTGTCTCTCTCTGTCTCTCTGTCTCTCTCTTTCTCTCTGTCTCTCTGTCTGTCTCTCTCTCTTGTCTCTCTTTCTAATGGCAAAGAGTTCTCTTCTGATAGATTCTTGCCCCTGCCCTTTCCCTTCTCCTTCATTTGTCCCAGAGTCACTTAAAGTGAAGTATTGAATCAGAAGGTAAAATAAACATATGTTGCCTACCTACATAGGAGTTCATTTCCCTCTATTGCTCTCAGCTAAAATGAATGGAATGAGAGGTTTGCCTTTATGGATTTAATACTTTGGTTCCTGAATGGATGTGCGATCTTATGCATATGTTTAGATCATTAATCCCTTCACTATTATTTCTTCTGTTATTCTTGTTCATATCCTGCCCCTTACCTTTCATCTAGACTCTTATCTATCTTTTATGTATCTACTTATTTATTTATTGTCTCCTCCATTAGAATGTGAGCTCCTTGAGGGTAAGGAATAATTTTTCTTTCTTTCCATTCCTAGCACTTAATATGTAGAAAACACTTAATGCATATTTTTTTTCATTAACATTAAGGATTATTTTCTAGATTAGGAATTCTTCACATAGGCTCTGTGAATATGTGTGTATTCAAGTGTTTTGATAACTATATTTCAATATAATATTTCATTTATAATCCTATGCATTTTATTTTTTGCATTTAAAAACATTATTTTGAATAAAATCTACACTGCATTAAAAAAAAAAAAACTAAGAATCCCATTTCTAAGTTTTCAGTTTTGTGGATATTGGTTTACATTTGAGTTTCAATCTGTTTTCCTATGCTTACATTGTATGATTGGTCCAACTTCTTTTCATGCCATACATGTCTTTAATAATGTCTTTATCCTGCCCATAATAAGGGATGAAAAAAACAAAACAAAACAGGAGGCAATGACCTTGGGACATCATAGAGGGGACAGTAGGACAGATAAAAGTTTACCCCTTAATTTAGAGACAGACTGAGTTTGCAAAATTCTTTTGCCATACTTGCCACACTGACCTGAGAACCCTAACATTGTTGGAGTGTCTTCCATCTCAACGTGACTAAGAAATGTTCATTATTTGAGTTAAATTTTGTCTGCAAGGACAAAGATAGCAAATTAAACTTCTTTGTATAACAAACCATATATACTAGAGAAATAGCTTGGTGGTATAATGATATTGGATCAGATTCTTTGATATCCAGCTGCATCCTTTAAGGGCAACATTTATTTCCTTGACACAAAAATAGAACAGCAATTAAAAAGAGAAATAGATTTCTAAACTTATTGCAGTACAGCTAAATTTCTGAATTAAGCTCAGAGATAAAGAATCATGATTTAGGACAAAATAAATTAACTATAAATAGGATCAGTAAAAAAAAAGACATAATCTGATTATTTCATAGAATAAATACCTTATATTTTCATCATTTTCAATTTTTTGTTTGAGGATTGGTTGTCTAGTATTCTATATTATTTTCTGGAGTCATTCAGTTTTGCTTGTTTCATTTTAAATTTGAGGGTCAATTACTATTACTTTTTGTTCTAAAGAATTTATTCTCCTAATTCTTTCCTTTAAAATTCTCATTTTACTTATAATATCATTTAAAAATTTTTTGTGTCATGCCATTCAGGTATTCTTATAAGTCTCATGGCCAATTCATTAAAAAAACAAAACAAAAAACAACTCTCAACTTCTACTTATGGTTGTTGTAGAGTTCTTTTCTTCTAAGTATAGCTCCTGGATATTTCTTGATCCGTATTTCTCCAGTCTCTTCTTCTATTTAGCTAAATCTCTGGCTTCACTTCCTAATTTTAGTTTTTATTCCAGGAACTGGGTTCATCTCATTTTTAACTTTTGGAATGGTCAGGCACTTTTGATCCTAACTACAATTTCCTGAGTTCCTACAATCTCTGCTGTCTCTTTGCTCAAAGTGCAGGTAGATTAAAGGTTCATTGGGTTATCTGTTTTTAGGCCATTGCACTCTCTCTTCAGGGCGCACTTTAGCAGCTCAGGGAAGATTGTGATAATTCTATCCCCAATATAACAACTCTCGTGGAGCTTCCCACATCCTTTTCCAAGACTTTTCCAAGATCTCTAGACTTCCTACCCCAAGATAAAGAACTCTACAGATTTCAGGGTTCTCCTATGTTGGACAGTCTCATTCACAAAAACAATAGAGATTATCAGAGTAAAACTAAGCAAAAAGAGATTACAATCTCTGGAGAAAGGGCATCTCCCATTTGACATGGTGTTTCTCAGTAAAGGAGTACAAAGTATAAACTGGGAAACAAGATTAAATAGGAACCTGAATGTAAAAGCTCCCAAAGTCCCTACCTCCCCTCAAAGCTGGCCTTGTCTCCTTTTTTTTGTGGGGGAGGGGGAAAATCCAGCCTTACATTCTAATAGAGGAAATCTAACCCAGAAACAAAAGAATACAAGACAATAATAATAAACTCTTAACTTAAGTTTCCTTAAAAAACTGATATACAGCATATATAAATTTCAAAGCATCATCCCCTTTAAAAGAAGTATTTAAATGCTAATTAAGAAGTGATGGGAAATAGGAGAGGACAACACTTGCAACTTTTTAGCTATAGTTCTATTTGTTATTATAAAGTCTCAAGTCACAATTAAAGTATAGTTTAATGCTATAGTGAGCATCTTCAATTCAGTTAATTCCACACACTCTGGAGTGTCTCAGATTAGTATACTGCAGACTTCTGCTCCCTCCTCAGATATGGAATTCAGAAGTTCTGGCTGTTCTTTTCTTGATATCCCCTTCTCTCTTTGAGTGATCAAAGAGCTGCAATTGGGACTTCTGAAGTTTGTTGTTCAGTCATTTTAATCATTTAGTCAGACCCCAGTTGGAGGTTTTTTTGACAAAGAAGCTGGAGTGGGTTGCCACCACTTTTCCCAGTTCATTTTAGAGATAAGGGAACTGAGGTAAATAGGATTAAATGACTTCTCCAGGGTCACACAACTAGTGTCTGAGACCAGATTTAAATTTAGGAAGATCAGTCTTCCTGACTCCAGATCTGGCACTCTAAACACTGTACCATCTAGCTACTTAGTTCCAATTTTCTTTATCTCACCCTCTTTCCTAGCATTGCAAGTACTCTCAGAGTACTCTGATATCAACATTTCATAGAGTTCTGGCTTATTTACCTATGTTCACAAATGTAGAAAGCCACAGGCAGTGGGGGAACTCTGGATAATTATAAAACCCTTCAGCCCAAAGGGAACTGCGACAATGTCTGGTTTGACTCTCATCTCCCCTTGGGGCATCTCACCCTTCCTGAGAAGTGAGAAGGTGTGTGACCACCTGTGTTCTACTTGAAACAGGGATGCTTTCAGTAACAGAGGCATTTACACATTAAGAGCAGTATGCTGTGGTGAAGTAATGGTACTATAGTTAACACATGCTTAGTGTGCTGTAGTGATGTAATTGTACTAAGATATTTAGCGCTGAGAGAACTTGAAATAAATAGACTCCATATTTGACCATACACATGGGTCCCTGCCTCATCACTCCTTTACTAAAATCAAGGACTCAGGCTGGTCCCAAGATCCTCCAGAGAGCTAGTCTGGACAGTATATTTTGGCACCCTAGTGTGGGGGCTCTATATGCAAAAGCTTGTGTTCCAAATTTTTTCTCCCTCTCTTCTCCCATCCCTCCTTTAGACAGCAAGTAAGTTAACATGTTAAACATGTGCAATTCTTCCATACAAATTTCCATAATCCACATTATGCTGCACAAGGAAAAAAAAAAGAAACAAAGCAAAAAGCAAGCAAACAACAACAAAAAAGATGAAAATACTTTGTTGTGATCCACACTTAGTCCCCACATTTAGTCTTCATCACAAATCTATTGTAATTGGCCTGAATCACTTCATTGTTGAAAAGAGCCACCTGTATCAGAATTTATTATCACATAATCTTATTGTTGCTTTGTATAATATTCTCTTGGTTCTACTCACTTCACTTAGCATAAGTTCATATAAGTCTCTCCAGGCCTTTCTGAAATCATCCTGCTAGATCATTTCTTATAGAACAATAATATTCTATAAAATTTATATCCTATAACTTATTCAGCCATTCTCCAACTGATGGTCATCCACTCAGTTTCCAGTTCCTTTCCACACAAAAAGAGCTGCTACAAACATTCTTGCACATGCGGGTCCTTTCTTCCTTTTTTATCATTTATTTGGGATATAGGTCCAGTAGAGACAGTGCTGAATCAAGGGGTATGCACAGTTTGATAGTCCTTTGGGCGCAGTGATTTGGAATCCTTTCAACAGTCATTTAATGATAGCCAGTCACAAGAGAATTACCTCTTGGATGGCTTAGGATATTATAAATGAGAAGACTATTCACAGAGTGCCTCAACCTTATTTAGGTATACAGGGCTTCTGATTTTGCCTACCAATAGACCAATGCAGTGAAGGTACTTAGTCATAGTATCACCTCAGAACAAGCCTGGAGAGTTCATGCTTAGGTATGGTGAGCCCCACATGGGCTAGAGGATTTCTTCCCACACTGTTTGGCCTTCACAAATTATATCAGCAGTGGAACTTTATGGCCCTTGCCTATATGATAGTTCATTAGTGAACCACTGAAAGATCTATCTGACCACAGTTTCTTCAGCTCTGGGCCTCATTGGTTCCCAGATTTCCAGAAGAACTGAACTGGGAGTAATGGGACTGGAAGAAAGATAGGCAAGTGTGAAAGCACATTCCTTCTGCCATAAGGGAAACTGGACACTTGTTTGCTAATTTGTTATTATTGAATGAGATGGAATGAGATCTCTAAAAAGACAGTTGTGAAAATTGAGTAAGGTTTCATCTATCCCAGAGTTGGAGTAAGCCTGAAGATAGTACTTGGGTATAGACTCAAGGACACACCTATTTCCCCTTCCTGCTATTCTTCCATGACATCATTTTCTTACTACCTCAGTCAAATATGGGCAGTAATGTACTTATTGGCCAAAGTTCAATTTCCTGGGTAGTTCCTGCATTTGAAATGTTAAGACCCTCAGCCAATGAGGATAAGGGTTAGTGGTGGGAAGGGTATTTGCGTTAGGGGCTATTTAAACTGTTGACTTATCTCCAGAAGCACCTCCTTCTTTTGATTGCTTGTTCGACTGGAGGGACACCCATTTCTCACAAGAACATATAATAAACCTTTGCTTTGCTCCTAGAGATATCTCTATCTTTTTTTTATTATATAGTGGTCACTCACCATTCTGAGCCACACATTATTTTGAATTCAGGGAACTAAAAAAGCATTTCCATAACACAGTACAATAAAAAAGAGGAATGCACATAAAACTGCAAATCTACCATGTAAAACTTGCTTTCTTCAAATATACAACAAAATTATCAAGTAAATTCTTTCCCCTCTCCAACCACCTTTTTTTCTTCCCTGCCTGCTGATAGCTACTATTAGGTGTATAAGTAAAATTATCCTATACATACTATTTATCAGTCTTTCCCTGGATGAAGATAGCATCTTTTTTTATTTATCCTTTATTTTTAATTTGTGTATTTATGATAGACAAAATGACAAAAAAAAGTTGCTCAAAGTCATTCTTAAAATAATGTTGCTGTTATTGTAAACAATGTTCTCTTGGTTCTACTCACTTCACTCTTCATCATTTCCTGCAAGTCTTTCCATTCTTTTCTAAGACCAATGAGGTTACCATTTCTTATAGCACTTGTTGACAGACATAATGAAAGTAGAGGATGCACTTCTACTTAAGAGTGAGAATGTAGGAAGAAGGGAACATGTAGATGAGACTGTCATGGAAAAAAGCACTGCCAGGGGCTATTAGTGACTTCTAACTACTTTCCTAGGCAAAGCTCTGCTTGCCTTGGAGGCCTTATGCCATATTTACTTATGTAATTTCTTCCTTTCCAACAGCTTCCTCTTCTCAAGTTAAAGGGGCTGGGGGGGAGAGGGGGAAGAGGATCCCAATAAAAGAAGAAAAATGATAATAATTCTGAATTTGAAGCCTGAAAACTTTACTTTAAGGCCTGTTTTAAGAACTTCCTCTCTTCTTTCTGACTTGTCCCCTTTCTTCCCCCCCCCCCCCCCACCCAACCCGGTTTTCTCTGCTACAAAAAGCTTAGGATCCTGTTTGATTTGGGAGGCTAATGAAGAGCTCTGACTCTGGAGATAACAGATTTGCTGTGTTTGTTTGGTTTAAAATCTGTTTTTAGAGCCTTCTTCCAGGAAATCCTTAACTCAGCAGCTGGGAACTCTTTGCAGAAAAAAATTAACAGCTGCCAAACTAGAATCTGCCAGGAATAACAATTTCAGCTCTGATGTGCTCTCTGTAAAGATCATGTTTTCACATAAATGAAAATTGCCTAAATAAAATAATAGAAAGTCAGAGCTGTAAGTGACTTTAGAAAACAATTAGTCCAAACCCATTATTTAACAGATGACAAAATAATCATTTACAAAGACCCAAAAGATAGCCCAAGCTTCCTTACATCACATCACAAAATTGATAATCAGAATAGGACGGGTTTTGTGTGAGAATTTTGGCTATGTTGTAATTGAATTGTTGCTTGATATCTAGCAGACTGTTGGAAATGGGGAGCAGAAGCTCAGAGGAGAGGTCAAGGTCCAAATATAGGTGATTGGGAATGAATAATTGAAAACTTAGATTTCTAGATTTAATGATGATTAAAGCCTTATCAAATCTGAGAAGAAATCTACAATTTTATATTTATATTTTGTTCTTGTTGACAACTTTTTTTTATTATTAATTCCTACCTTAACAAATACAAACTGAAAAGAGCATATATCATAAAACAGAAAAACAATAAAAGAATGTTTCATATAGCAAAAAAGAAAAAAGAAGGAAAACTAGAACTGCTATGTTCAGCTTGACTTTCTTTTAAAATATGTAATAAATGCAAGTGAAACTTTAAAGTTGTTGTATTTGTTATTCTTTATGGTCTACTTTTATCTTTTGTGATACTTTTAAAACTCCAATGATAGTCTTTCCTTTTTCTCTATTTTTGGGGAGATACCTAATCTTTATCTTCTCTCCCATCCTCATTTACACTGAATAGACAAATATGAAAATCGAGTAACATAAATTCTTGCATTGGCTGTGTACAAAAGAAGTGTATTTCTCATGCTGCACAATGATTCTCTGCCAGGAGGTAGGTAGTATGCAATTTGCATACATATGTACATAAACTTGAAAGATGTTGGAAGTACATTCCTCTACCCTTCTGTTCTGCCCCTTCCTCCAACTGTTCTCCTCCCATCTCCACACCTCCACACCCACACACAGCACTGGAGCTAGTTGTTAAACATTTAAAAAGCACACCTTTGCCAAGAAGGGATATTTTGGTTTAGAAAGTTACAGGGATGATGAAGAGTCAAAAGGAAGTGAAATACTTTTTCCAAAAATAAAGGTAGTGTTAATTTTTTTTTTATGGCATCATAAGTGGCAAATATGGAATGGTCAGCAGAGAATGTGAGCCTGATAGTTGTTGGGAAGATGTTGGAAGTTAAAGATAAAGAAAGTTTGCTGCCCCCTCTTTCCCGCCCCCTCCTGCCCCAGATGCAGTGAACCACCTAAGGTACTCAGTCAATCAGTATGCTGCGAGGTAGAGAGTCACTGTAAGATTTTGCATCTATTGCTACTGGATTTCATTTTAGAGTCGGTTAGATATTTTAAATTGCTGAGATCTTTTTGGATCCTGTCTTTGTCATCCAGTGTCATCTAGCTATTCCTATAAGTTTTATTAGCTAATAATAATTAGGTTGTAAAGCACTCTAAAAATATCTCATTTTATCCTCACAACAATTTGTGGAGATAGGTACCATTATTACCCCCATTTTACAGATGAGAAAACCAAGGCAGTTAAGAAAATATCCTAGGTTCATGCAACTAATAAAAGACTGAGTCTCAATTTGAACTCAGATCTTTCTAATGTGAGGTTCAGTGCTCTATCCACTACTTCACCTAATGTTTATCAGTTGTTTCAGTTGTGTTCATCTCTTTGTGATTCCTTTTAAAGTTTTCTTAGCAAAGGTACTGGAGTGATTCTCCATTTCCTTCTCCAGTTCATTTTACAGATGAGGAAACTAAGGCAAATGAATCTAAGTGATTTGCCCAGGGTCACACAGCTAGTAAGTGTTTGAAACTGTATTTGAATTCAGGAACATGAACCTTCTTGACTTCAGGTCCAGTGTTCTATGGCTTACATGGCTATTGAAGACTCCACCTTGCTGCCTATTATTTGTGACATTGAAGCTAAGATAAAATTATCAACAGCAATAAAATAGATCAACAAAGGCAGATCTCTGGAGCACTCTAATCAAGTTATCCTTGAATCATTAATGAAAGTCAACCAGTTTTCACTCTAATTGCCCTAGCCCACATCTCAGCTTTCTTTCCACAAAAGCAGCATTGGATTCTTTATGTAAGATTTTGCTATTATTTAAATAAACTATCTACACCATTTCCCTGAGCTATTCATTTACTAATTCTGTTAATAAAAGGAAGCAAGGATAGAGGATTTGAAAAATATACTCATCTAGAGAAATGTGAGTATGACAGAAATGGAGAAATAAAGGTGGGCTCCCAGAGGAAGTAGTTAGAGGATACTGGAAAGTCTGTTTCTACATTCTTCTATGAGTCTTTTCTGAGTCTTCTGGAATAGAATGGGGGAAGGGGGTGCTATGTTAAAAGAGGGAAGGTTGATTATGTGTTCAGAGGGTTTACCCATAATCATATTTTTTGGGAGATAGTAACAAGTTTGCTATGGATCTGTCTATTTAGGACTACAGAAAGCAGTTGGCACACAAACCTGGGGCACCAATATGTTGAAAAAGTGTCCACAAATTTGGCTATCCACCACCTACTCACTGAGGCACTCTCTTCCAGGGAAGGCATAAATATTCTGAGCCCTTGGCTTATAGTTCAGTACTGTACTCCATATTATCTTATATTTTGTAGATAAAAAAATAAATTCAAGGTAAAAACAATTTTATTGTTTTTATTCAGTCATTTCAGTCTTGTTCAACTCTTTATGGTGTCATTTGGGGTTTTCTGGCAAAGATATTGAAGTGGCTTGCTGTAATGTTCTCGCCAAAATGTAATGTTCTTTTTTAGTTAGGTTTTCTTGGAGTCTCTGGGAGCAGCCTTCCTTTCAGTTCAGTAATCACCACATGAGTAGCCAGGTGTTAAAGTCCAAATCCTTTATTATCTCTTTCATAGTCTTGTCTCCTTTCCTGGGGCCTAGATAGCTTTCTTAGTGGCCTATCTCTCTTCTTGATTCTGAGAGCTTGAGCTCCTGCTGCCAGTCCTTTGTGTTCTCTGCCTCTGCCAGCTTCTTGAGGTCCTCCTGAATGTGTCTTGGTTTCTGTGGGGGAGGCAGGAGGACCACAGTCTTTGTCTTCCAGCTCTGATTCTGGCTGTTTGTCTGACCTATATGCTCTCTTATAGGTGTGAATCTTGTGGAACTATATTAAGCACTAAGTACATGCACTAAACTAGAGAACTGTTAGGCACCATTAGGAATAGTGATAATAGCATTAAGAGTAGTAGCAATAGCAGAAGCAGTACATATAGTAGTAGTAGCAGGAGCATTAGTAGTAGCAATAGGACTAGTAGGAGTAGCAGTAGTCATGTGAATGGTAACAGTAATAGTAGTTGTCTTTATCATTATCATCATTGTAGTAACAAGAATGGCATTATGCTTTAGAAATATCAGTTCAATAGCTATGTGGCAGATGTATTGGAGAAATTAAAAACAGAGACATTATAAAGATACCAAAGGTTTTTTATGTGAGAGGTGATGAAGGCCTATACTAACTAGGGTGATAGTTATGTTAAGTGGATAGGATAAGTGAATAATTCTATTTGTGGAAGTAGAATTGCCTAGCTTGAATGGACATCAAAGGTGATTGGAGAAAGAGTCAAAGATTAGCAAGGTTGAAAATCTAAATGACATAGTGGTTTTTTTCAAGAGAGAGGTTAGAAGACGGGTAAATTTTTTGGAAGAAGGATTTTAATTTTTTGGTGGGGGCTAAGGAAAGATAACAATGAATTCTGTTTGGAGCATATTGCCTTTGAGATATCTATCAGACATCCAGATAGAGTTGTCAAGAAAGCATTTGCAGTTAGTAGAGACTAGAGTTCAAAAGAGAAATGAGGATTAGATATGTAGATTTGGAATAATCTTTGCAGAGAAGCTAATTCAATTCCAAAGAGACCAACGCTAAGCCAAATACCTATGTTGATATGGCAAAGTATAGTGAAAAGAATTAGTCATATAGATAAGTTAGGTAACCTTAATAGACAAGAGTGTTGGGCCTTAAATCAGAAAGACTCATGCACCTGAGTTTAAATATGGCCTCAGACACTAGCTGT
The DNA here is from genome assembly GCF_016432865.1 of Antechinus flavipes. Classification (NCBI taxonomy): domain Eukaryota; kingdom Metazoa; phylum Chordata; class Mammalia; order Dasyuromorphia; family Dasyuridae; genus Antechinus; species Antechinus flavipes. The sequence continues at coordinate 183,129,289 of NC_067400.1, read as the reverse complement.
ATGACCCTAGGCAAATCATTTAATTTTGTTTATCTCAGTTTCCTCATCTGTAAAATGAGCTGGGAAAGAAAATGGCAAACTGCATCTGCATCTTTGCCAAGAAAATTCCAAATGGTTTCATGAGAAGGTGAGCACAAATGAAAATGACTGAACAACAATAACAGTGTCATGAAAACCCTAGGAGAAGAGAATATCCTGGAGGAGGTGGTCAGATAAATTCTATTTTACAAAAATGTAATAAAGATAAGTGTGGTGTTTTCTTCTTTTATATAATATAATGGTTCTCTCTGAAGCAGGTTTCTTGGGGAGGTTTTTCTGGAGGTAGCTTTAGGTTCAGTTTCAAGTAATATCACCCCAAATGCAGCCATCTGACAAAATGCAAACATTTATTTTCTCCTTCCAAAATAGCCTGGTTAGTTTTTCTTAGAGGCCTATCTTTCTGCTTGGTTCCAAGAGCTCTTGCCTCTAGTCCTTTACCTCTGCTTCCTTCAGCCTCCAGCCAGCACAAAGGTGGAAGATAGAATGAATCTGTCTTGCCTCCGAGAGAGAGCTTCTCTCTGAACTGATTTGACTGAAGCTCTGTTTATGCTCCTTCTCTGAGAGTGGGATTGTGGGTTTCCTCCCAGAGTGCTCTCTGGCCCTAAGAGTTTCTTGCTTATATGAGCTCTCTAAAGGTGTGAACACAAGCATTGTTTCTATCAATTCTACTTAGTACCTTGTTTCAAGTTGTGGCCCATAACATCTCCTTGTAGGATCAAATCAATCATAATGAACCATGCTAAATTAGATAATTATTGTCTCTATCAACTCTAATGAGTTAACACTTTGTAAGGATTCCAACAGATGAGATTTGAGAAAGGTCTTTGGATTTAACAAATAAAAAGACACTGATAATCTTGGAGAGAACAGATATAATCAATTAACTTGAGTCACCAAACTAGAAGCCAGAGTCCTATAGTCCTGAAATTCACAAGTATTGACAAGGATTAGGAAATGAAAATACTTGTGAAGTACAAGTGGATTTCCTTGGGACAGAAAAAAGGCAGATACTTTAAAAAATATTTCTAATATTATACCATGAGAACTAATGAATATGAAGCATTTAGAGAAAATTGGGAAGACTTGCTTAAACTGATGCAGAATGAAGTAAGCAGAATAATGAGAACATAATACACCATGTCTATACATACATACACACAAACACATTAAGTCAGATCAAGACAATGAAATATTGATTTCAGAGGACTAATAATTAAACTTATTATTTTCCTTTCAGTAGACTATAGGATTTAAATGTGACATATATTGTCATTTTTCTTCAGTATGTTGGTTTATTTTCCTTAATTCTGCTTATCTGTATATGGTAGGTTCTTTGATGAAGAGGGGTAGTTGCTGGGAAATGATACACTGTAAAAGAAAAAAAAAAAACAAACTCATCAACAATACAACAATCCAATGTATCAATAAAAATTTTTAAAAAGTTTAAAATTGTTTCTCTGACTTGAAACAATATTGATTTTTAGAGATACTTTTAGAATTTATGATTTTCTTAGTATAGTTACTTCCTCTATCAACATAGACAACAACCACTTTACGTGTTTACATGTTTACAATTTTGTGTTTCTCTGACACAACACAACATTTTAGCAAAATTTTAGGTGATGTTTTTTCTGAATTTAGCTATTAATTCATATATATTAGATACACATAGCTTTAAATACTCATATAACACACGTGGATACACAGTCCATTTATATGTGTGTATAGCCCATATATACAAACATATAGCAAATATACATAATACAAGCAGCAAATATAACACATATCAATTTATTTTATATGCACTTATTTACTGTATGTAAATGTATGTGTATAGGTATATATTATCCAAAATTACCTCTTGGGTTTTAATGAAGCATCAGAAGAGGACTTTAGAAGACCAGTCAATCATTGAGATACATAATGGCTAATGTTTCTGTTTCTTACAACCTTATCCATATCGCTTCATTTTGGCTTATATTTATAATCCCTGGATCTGTGATGTTCTATGCATTATTGATTTGTTATATGAACTGGTTCAAATTATTCCACTTTTCCAAATCTGGGTCCCTAAAAAGAAGGTGGCTAGTTTAAAGTTCTTGGGGCTAAGGGAGGGTGCCTTTTCTAGTGCTAACATTCTGTGATCCTAGAGCCTTAGTCTTTGAAATTGTCTTCAAAAATATTGTTAACTATAATTTAATATATTGGGGTCCCTATGTAATCCTATGTATTTTATTTTATGCATCTAAAAAACTTTATTATGGAGATTCCTTAATCTTATATCAAAATATCAAAGGAATCTTATACAAGAGGTAAAGAACTTCTGATCTATTGCAGTTATTATGGATCTTAGAGGATCAAATGATCATTTTATTTTTCAAAGAAGACTGGTTTTTATGAGAATATTATTTAAAATATAGAATATGATAAACATGATGTTATGCATATTTTATTGATGTTATTCAATTGTTTTAGTTATATCTGAGTCCCCATGACCCTATTTGGGATTTTCTTGTCTGAATGGTTTGCCATTTCCTTCTATAGCTCATTTTACAGATCAGGAAACTGAGGCAAAAAGGGTTAAATAATTTGCTTAGTATCACAGTATCTGAGACCAGATTTGAACTCAAGAAAATGAGTCTTCCTAAATCCAGACCCAGAGCTCTATTCAGTTAGCTGACACACACACACACACACACACACACACATACACACACACACTAATAATAATAATAATAATAATAATAATAATAATAATAAAAGGTATGCAGTTCAACCCCCCCTCACTTTACACACAAGGAAGCTAAGGCTTCCTTAGAAAGGCTTAGAAAACTGAATGAACATACCCAAGGACATAAGCAACTGAGACAACATTTGAATCTGTGTTTTCTAACTCTAGAGGTGGGAATCTTTTCATCATATTTTGTAGCGTAGACAGTCGTGAAGGAGAGAATAGTGAATGTCTACCTTATTCTTCCAACTTAGCTTCTTTTTGTTTGTCCTGCTTCGAATTATTACAAACAGTTCTTTTTAAGTTTTTCTATACACCCCTTACCCCTTACTATATTTCAGGTCTAATAGTACCATAAACCAAGGGTTAGATGGTTCATCAGAAATCATTTAGTTCAATGTTCTTATTTTATAATTGAGGAAACTGAGATACAGGAGGTTTTGGTGACTTGTCCAAGGTGACAAAGGAAATAAATGTTGAATCCAAACACAGTTGGCACTTAATAAATGCTTTTTGAAAAAAAGAACATATGAATGATGAATTCATTAATTTCATTGATAGAAAAGATTTCTGTCTTTTTTTGCATCCGCTAAAGCTGATGCAAGTTCCAATCTCCATTTTAATTCTGTATGTATCTTTTGTGCTTAAATGTATTTCTTATAAATAACATATTGTTGGATTCTGTTTTTTAATTCATTCTCTATTTGCTTCTGCTTTATGGGTGCATTTATCCATTCACCTTCAAAATTATAATTACCATCTGTGAATTTCTCTCCACCTTATTTTACTCACTATTGTCTTCCTCAGTCTCTCTTTTTACCTTATCCCCATTATCTTTTCCCCTTAACCTCCTATACCTTATTTTACCTATCTTTCTTACAGTCTCTTCCTTATTCTCTCTCCCTCCATCCTAAATCTTAATATACATACCCTTCCAACCTTATTTTCTCCTCCCTATCCTTCTAAATCTTAATCTAATATCCTTCATCTTTCATCCTTATCCTATACATCTTTATCTTGTCCCCTAATCTTCTTATTTCTCCATAAGTTTAGAAGACCTCTGTACATTTTTAGATATAGATATTGTTCCCTTTTTAACCTAGATCTGATGACAATAAGGTTCGAGCACAGAATAAAAACAAATATAGAAACAAAACTAGTCAGGGCACAATATCTAAACATATCAGCCATTGTGTATACTTAGTACTAAAAGTCTATTTTGATGCCATGATTGAGGAAATTGAGATGACTTTGATGCTATTTCCCTCTTACATGGAGGGTTTGACCCCTATAATTCCAGAGGAGACTCAGAATAAGTAAGCATGGCTGAAACTAAAATCTTTCAAAGTGATTCCAGAATCATATGAAACCACCCCATTTTTGAGCAATACAGAATGTTTTTCAGTCAATGGAATAAAGAAGGAAACAAGCTTTTTTTTTTCAATACTTTTTCAGTGCCAGCTACTGGGTCAAGTACTTTACAAATACTATTTCATTTGATCTTCACAGCAACTCTGGGCTCAATTTGAACTCAAGTCCTCCTGACTCCAAGGCTGGTGCTCTATTTACTGAGCCACCTAGCTGACCCAATTCTAATTAATTTCTAAAAGGTTCATTATCAGGTGACCAGGGGGCAGTTAACACAACTAGATGCTATTCTGTTAGAATCAGAACTTTTACAGTTGAGATTAAGTGATTTGTACACAGTTACACAGCTACTAAGAGTCTGAGGTCAGAATTGAATTCCTGATTGTAGGCCCAGAACTCTATTCCACTGTAACACCTAACAGAGACTTAATAGCAACAGCTATATAGATGTAAAGGAACTTATTGTCATCTTTGTTGAGAAAATATCTGGAAAGTCTGGCATATAAATCTCTAAAGAATTGCAAGAAATTCTAAGGAATGTTTCCAGGAACCATTTGTCTAGAGTTTCCTGGAAATGTTTAACAAACCCACTAGTAATAAAATGATATTATTGTTCTTGTCTCACTGTATATATGCAACTCTGTTGGGCATTGTGTTTTATTTTGCAAAAAAAGAAAAAAAAATTGGACCCTGTTCAAAGACAGAAAAGAATTCTTTTAAGAGCTTCAAATTGAGATTTTAATTTAGTCATTAAAGTTTTTGTCACTTCCTCCAATAAACATGGATGGGTCAAGTGGTAATTTGGGGGCTGAGATCTGTGTTCTGGTTCTGCTGTTGCTGCATCTGTGACCCAGGGAAGTCATAATTCTTTAATGTTTTAGACAATAACTATATTGCTTAACTTACAAAGAGTACATAACTTAGAAAAAAAATGACCTATATTGGTAAGAGGGAGCTTCCTCACCCTGAAAATGTACCAGTTGAATCACTGAATCTCTATCATAATTGCATTTCCAAATTTATGGAAGATACTTTTAACTTAGGAGGCAACCAATGTCTCTCTGAAGTATTTTTTAATAATGGGGAGATATAGACTAGACGATAATACAGTTAGATTTAGTGCCAGTTGGATGCTCAGACTCAATGGGGCAAGATAATAACTTCAAATATATGTACTTGGCCCTGCATTGTTAAACAGTTTTTTTTTTTTTTTTTTTGGCAAGGCAATTGGGGTTAAATGACTTGCTCGCAGTCACACAGCTAAGAAATGTTACATGTCTGAGGCGAGGTTTGAACCCAGGATCTCCTGACTCCAAAACCAGTGATCTGTCTGCTGCACCATCTAGCTGCCCTGTTATTTAACATTTTTATCAATGATGTAGACAACATGCTCATCATATTTTCATTTGGCACAAAGATTAGAGGGACAGCTAACACACTGGGTGATAGGATCTAAAAAGATCTTGACAAGGTAGAACGTTGGGCTGAATTAATCAACCATGTTGTTCAGTAATATCTGACTCCATAACTGACCTCATTGACTTTTGTCTGTGGGGTTTTCTTGGCAAGATAGTGGAATGGTTCACTATTTTCTTCTCCTTTGTATTTCCATTTTAAAGATGGAGAACTGAGGCAAATAGAGTTAAGTGACTTGTTCAGCTCGTAAGTATCTGAGACTAGATTTGAATTCAGAAAGAGGGGTCTTCCTGGCTCCAAGTGCAGTGCTCTATTCACTACACTAACTATCTAACTGCCTTGCAGAATTTATGCTATTTAATTCAGCAGGGATGAATGTAAAGTCTCACACAAGGGTTAAAAAAGTCATCTTCCCAAATACAACATGAAGAGATATGATTATATCTGAAATTTTTTCTGAAAAATTACAATATGAGTCAGGTGGTCAAATAAAAAAAATGAATACCAAAGGATGCTGATGGTTCCAATTTATTCTGATCTTGGCAAACCTCATATGGAATGTGCAATTTTTCACCAGAGCTTTAAAAGAACATTAAAAAAACTTAGGGGTATTGAGAAGAGGGTAACACAGATGGCATAGGACCTTGAACTCATGACATATAAAGATTAATTGAAGTAATATGGACATATTTAATAAGCAGAACAAGTGACCCAAGAGTATCCTAATTATTTTGTAAATATTTGAAGGGCTATCCTACAGACAGCCTTGTTTCATTTGGACTAAACTTGTTCTATTTCATCCCAAAGGAGAAAACCAGGAACAATAGATGGAAGTTGCAAAGAAGTCAATTTAAGCTTTATGTAAGGAAAAACTTCCTGACAATTACAGCTATGCCAAGGCAGAAAAGGCTGCCTAGAGAAGGGGTGGTGAGTTCCCTATCCTTGGAGGTCTTCAAGTAGACAAATGATGACTATGCTGGATATGTGATAGAGGGAATCTTTTTCTTTATGGAATGCACCAGCTGGTGCTGAGATCTCTTCCAACTCTAAAACTTAATGGTCATTTGAGCTAAACAGATGGGAAGATACTTTGAAAAAATTAAAAAGTATTATAAAAATAGAAGGGAATATTTTCACTTTATAGAATATGCCACATTTATTTTCTCTCAGTAACTATTCACTGGACAAGTGACCTCCCTCATTGCTAATGTGCTGAACCTTTTATAGAGATCAGCAGGGCAGCAGTGGATAGAGTTCTGGGGCTGGGGTCAAGAAGACCTGAGTTCAAATCTGAATACAAATGAGTATAATTGTGTGACTTTGGGAAAGTTACCTAACCTCTATTTGCCTCAGTTTACTCATCTATAAAATGATAATAATAGCATCTATTTCCTAGGATTGTTGTGAAGTACCTGGCACATAATAGGTGCTATATAAATGATAACTATTTTAGTAATATTTAGATCACCACAGTTTGGATTCTCCAGAGACTGTGATGTTCCATGACTCAGAGGTAGATATCATCTCAAGAAGAATATTGGTTTGGAAAAAGATGGCTTTTGGAATCAGTGATTATCAAATGCAGTTTCCCCAATGCAATTCAATCTTTGCTCTCCTATTCACAAAGTGGAGTTATTATAAAAATAAATCTAGATAATGTGAAAGTACTTTCCACTTTTTGGATTCCCAAAGGCCAAATGCATCATATGACTGTAGGACTTTATTATAGACTCATGTTCTCTCAATCATTTTTTTCCTTTGCCTTAAAAGAGTCTCATGGAAAGGGGAATTTCAGTTTCCATTAAATCATTGAAGTTCTGCCCTTTTCAAAACTGAGAAAGGAATGAGTCATTTTAAAGGGGCTTTCCTTAAAGGAAAGTCTTTCTGGCAATTCTATAACCCCAATTCTTTAAAAGAAAAAAAATTCATTTTCTACCACTATAATTAGATAAAATGAATCATTCACAAGTTTAATTCAGAGGACCACACTTGGGCCAGTCACTGGGAAGGCAGGTTAACATAGTGCTTAGCAAATAATAGCTACTTAATAAATGTTTATTGATTGAAGATGCAATAGAATAAACCAGGGTTCAAATATCACATCTAGTATTTTTATATATCCTTGCAAGTTATTTGATTTTCTTGGACTTTGATTTTTTTTCATATATAAAATAAAATGTCTGCCAATATCAATGTAGCCTGTAAGATTTTTTTCAGTTCTAGATCTATGATCTTCATAATTAAAAAAAAATCACTCTAAGGCCTCAATGTCCTTATCTGTTAACTGAAAATGCTATTAGATGAGATGAGCTTTTAAAGTTGTCTTTGGCATCTAATAAAACATATAAATCCTATACTAAGCAACTTAGAGGAGAAAGGAAAGACATAAAAATAATGAAGACCTGCCCTCTAATAACAAGAAGCTTATACTCCATATGGAGGATAACGTGAGTTGCATTTGATATATATGCAAATATATATCAAATATATATGATATGTATGCAAATATATATCAAATATATGTGATATATATGCAAAAGATATATAAGAGGAACTGCATGATGGGAAAGAAAAATAGGGTGATCGTGTATAAAGAATGATGGATAGACAATCCAAGTACTATGCTGGTACACCCTTCCCCAGATTCTAATGTAGAGAATGACCTTCAGAACATTGGGTACATAAGGAATGAGTGTGATTTCTCACAAGAATCATTAAGGTAGATTGAACCTACCATTTAGATTTTAATGTATGACATAAATTGATGGGTTGGGAAAATGAAATTCTTTGTATAAGTATCATGATAAAGAACTTAAAATAGTTTGAGCAAACATTTGTAATAAGTCAACCATATTAGTTTGAGTAAGCATTGTAACAGATTGGAATGTAGCAAACCTTGTAACACTTTGTAACACTTTAACCATGAATGAACTGGGAAACTGAGGACTTCTCAGAATAATAAAACTAAGCACCAAGGATCATTAGACTCTAGGAAGAAGAAGAGCAAAGACTTGCTCTTCCAGCAAAAAACATTTAATTTTCTTAGAGAAGAATCTGACTAATTACTTAATGACCTGGAGATATTTGAGAAGTCTCCAAGCTGGCTATCTCTATTTGTTGATTGAGAAAAGCCTGAGATAAAATAAACCAAGTCTCCTTAGTTATTTTAGAAACCTTTAACCCCTCTGGCTTAATTGATTATTAATCTTTAAAGCAGAACAGATCCTGCTTTTTAAAAATGCATTTTTAAACATTTTGAAACATTAAGCAATCTTAATCAATACCCTAGTACCACAAAAGCTCATCTATATTCCAAAAACAAATAAAGGAATAAAGGTTAAGTTTGCCAATGATTTTAGGAGGATTAACAGGAGATGTGTAGCCCAAGGTGAGCCAGAAGAAGTCTGGGGGTTGTTTGGCTGAGCCAAGGGAGATCCAAGAGATTAGCTGTCACTAAATTCAGGTTTGTTGTCAGGCTGCAGAGACCTAAGGAAAAGGACTCACTGAATTAGCTCTTGGTTGACTGCCAGTAAAGAGTGATATTTGCCAAGGGATTGGAGGCAGGAGTATGGTCCTCTCCAATTATGGGGAAAGTGCAGGAAGTGTCCAAGCCAGGAACCAGGTCAGGGATTACCAGCTGATAGTCCATTAGGGAATCAGCTGCAGAATTGGGATGAATTGCCAAAGTACAAAGGGAAAGAGAAGAAAATGATAAAGTATTGCTGTTTTATTTGGAGTGGACAAGATTTGGGAGGAGGAATAATTTGGCCAAAATATGGCTTCTCTGATGATTGGACATGTCAACAACTAAATCTGTATGTTAATGGGAAAAGTCCCTTCAATCCAGAGGAATCAGCATATGCTGGCTTTCTGGGGCAAAAGATGTGCTGTTTTTAAGCCAGGCAAAATATGCCATAAGCTACTCAGAAATTGTTACAAGTGGAAGTTAGTATCTGGGAAAGAATTAAAAGGACAATCTTGGCCTCTACTGAAGGTAGGACACTTCTGACTCAATTTCTAAGTGGTGTTCTTTTGAATGAGACCCCACCTGATTATTTGTGAATCTAACTTAAAGTAGAATTGTTAAAAATTAGGACAGTAACCTGAAATAAAACTGCTTCAAGTAAATCATGTCCTTGATTCTTCTTCTTATAGCAAGTGTCTGTAATCAGAATAAGTGATCAGAGGAAGATATAAAATAGATAGAAATATATAGATATTTTAATTTGCAGCACAGCCCTGGAGGATTTTCTGATTGCTGATATAACATCTTTTTAACTCTTTTGCTTCCTGGGACTACAGTTTCTTTATCTAAAGGCCTATTTCACCAAATATTTGGGACCATTCCCATTTTCCCTTTGTTCATTGAAAGGAAGCAAATGGAAAGCAGGGCTAGGTCCTTGGGGTCTCTGGAACCCCAATCATAGATCCCTTGCTTACTTATCAAAGAGCTATACTAACTTCGATGAGTTTCTCATGTTTTGCATGATCATTGAGGGTTATATGGGGAGAAAAAAGGAATTTTTTGACAGTCAAACAATTCTCCATTAAGTATGCAGAGAAAATGATTACTGTCAGCTATCCATGGAATTAGAGAGGTATCTGTTGTTAAATGAAGGGGAATTCACTCCAGGTGAAGGGAAGCAGGCTTACAAATCAGCTGCCCGTGTTGCTGATTGTCTGCCCCTAACCATGTCAACTTTAATTCTCTGACACCTGCATTTCCTCATATAGCTCCCACATGAGTAAATTTTGAAAAGGGCCTGCAATGTGCCCCTTGCAGGGGCTTCAAACTGCTTTCTGTTTTAACACCTATACTGAGTGGGTAAAAACAAACAAACAAACTTCCCTTGTAAAGCTCTAGGGTTTTTGCTGGGAGAGTTCATACTCACTGAAGGGCACATGCTCTACCCATTGCAACTACTTCTTTGAGGAAACAAAAGCAAAAAATTGGGGAAAATATTCTTTGGTATATATCCTAGAAAAGCTGTTTGGATGAGAGGCATTTATGATAGCCTCATCTTCCTCCCAGCCTTCTTCTGTGTGGGGTTCCTGGTTACTGTCCCTAGTAATCTCTATAGTAACTTTACTTTTGTTTATGCTTTCTATGCTTATATTTAGTCCTTGTATTTTTAATACACTTGTGAGAGTTGCTTCTTCTAGACTCCCAGCCAAGAAATTCCAACAACTTAGCAAACCTGAAATCCTTGAGACCTGATTCTGACATTCAGCACCGGACATGCTGCCATCTCTTCTTTTCAGCCAGGACCCATAGGTAGGGCCAGCTATATGCTCCTTGTCAGCCTGAAGCAGATCCAGAAGAGATCAGATCTTTGTCCCTTTGTCCCCAAATGAATCTGGGTGTGGACTGCTTGAGGTGGGGATGATGTGACAATGGACTTGAGGCCCCTGGGCCTCCACAATGCTGTAGTTCTGTGGCTGCCAGATCCCAATCTGTTTTGTGATGACTTGATTTCCAAGACAGATAGTGGGAGTTGGTGGAAGCAAGTATTATGGTTTGGACTTATAGCTATTAGTGGGATGATATTGTTGCCAATATGTCTACCATGCATGATACAATTAATTACTAATATTGCTTGAAAATCCATGGCTAATATGATTAGATTAGAAACTAAAGCTACCAAAGGAGTTACATTAATGATATTAAAAAATAAGGGTTGGGAACCCATGCTCACCACTGAGAAGGAATGCCCTGAAAGTGAAGATGATTTAAAAACAAAGAAGGAATGTAAGGATATGTTACAAATATTTGAATAGAAAAATTCTAATTAATCAATTAAATGGTGAGAAACCACACTGGATAAAAGAAAAGTGGGGATTATAAGGAATAAGTGTGGTTTCTCACAAGAATCATTAACTAGAGTAGATTGAACATACCATTTAGATTTTAATATATGAAGTAAATTGATGGGTTTGGGAAATTGAAATTCTTTGTGTAAGTATTATGATAAAGAATTTAAAATAATTTGAACAAACATTTGTAATAAGTCAACCATATTGGTTTGAGTAAGCATTGTAACAGACTGGAATGCAGCAAACATTGTAACACTTTGTAACACTTTAACCATGAGTGAAATGGGAAACTGAGGACTTCTCAGAATAATACAAATAATAATAATAATAATAATAATAATAATAAGCACCAAGGATCTGTTTAATCATTAGACTCTGGGAAGAAGAGCAAAGACTTGCTCTTCCAGCAGAAAACATTTAAGAGATAATTGCTTAGAGAAGAACCTGACTAATTATTTAATGGCCTGGAGATATTTGATAGCCAAGCTGGCTATCTCTATTGAGAAAAGCCTGAATAAAATAAACCAAGTTTCCTTAGTTATTTTAGAAACCTTAAACCCCTCTGGCTTAATTGATTATTAACCTTTGAAGCAGAACAGACCCTGCCTTTTTTAAAATAACATTTTGAAACATTTATTGCTTAACCAATACCTAGTTATTAGTTAACAGTACCACAAAAGCCCATCTGTATTCCAAAGACAAATAAAGGAATAAAAGTCAAATTTGCCAATGGTTTTAGGAGGATTAACAGGAGATGGGGGAACAAATAGTTTCTGTAATCCCCCCCCCTTTTTTTTTGGTGGTTCTTGACTTTTTAAACTGTCTGTAAAATTGGCTTCCTTTAATTGAGCACTCAGGGAACAGACTACCTATTTCTCATGAGATTCTAATAAAACTTCTAATCTTCACTTTGAGAGCTCTCTGAGTAGACAGTTTTGGTCAGGGATCTCACTATCCCATACAAGATCTCTGGAAGGATTTCTGGGAGCACATGAACTAGATAGGGGTACCAGATAGATTTTTATGACATTTAATGCTTATCACTTGCAGTTTTGCTGTTGAAGTTGTGACATTCAAATATTCAGTTTGATCAAAATTCCTACCTAGACATTCTCCATCTTGATTGGTTGAAACCTAACTACCAGTGGGACATTGCTCAGTGCAAAGAAGCCCAAATTCCAAAAGAGAAAAGGAAGCAGAGGATGAGGGAGGTGAAGGAAGACATGAAATATTGGAATGACTTTGCAGCATTGGGGCACTTTCTGTGGGTAATTCAGATTCTTTCTGTGTATTTGATGAGTTGATTCTCTTAACTTTCGGTGTTCAAGGCTACTTGTGTCAAATTCAAATAGAAAAAGAGGGTATACTTAAGGATTCCTGTAGGCTACATATTGATTTAGAAAATTACATATTAACCTTATCTATATTTTACTTTATTTTTAAAAATATTTCTCAATTACAATTTAAACTGGTTTAGACCCACTACTGGGAGATATTTGTTCCTTTGTTCTAAGAATCTCTCTGAGACTATGAATTACTGAAAAGACTCTATATTGGTAGAGCAAATTTTCTTACCAAGTCATATCTTGTGCCAGTGAATCTTAGTCTGGTCTGTTTCTCACTGAGGAATGATTTAGTTTGAGTTAGGATATAATTCATGCTAAACTCATGCTCCTATTGGATTATCTTCTTTGGACACAAAGGATAATTAATTTTCAGATTCTGATGGCATAATTTTAATTTCAACTTCTAGAATTATAGGATACAAAATCACAGGGGCCTCAATTGTCATCTGGTCCAGTTCTCTTATTTTATGGATGAGGAAATTCAGAACCAGGATTTATGGCCATGTTACTAAGAGTTACTGTTAAGATAGGTAGGTGATGACATAGTACACAGATCATTGAGCCTGCAGTCAGAAAAACCTGAGTTCAAATGCAGTTTTAGGCACTTACTAGCTGTGTGACCCGATGCAAGTCATTTAACCTATTTGTCTCAGTTTCTTCCATTGTAAAACAGGGATCTTAAGGACAGGTGCCTCCTGGAATTGTTGTGAAGATCAAATGAGATAATACTTGTAAAGTGCTTAGCCCAGTTCCCAGCAGGTACTTAATAAATGATATAATTATCATTCTCTTCTGATTCTAGATTCAACATTGTTTTTCACTATCCTCCGCAGTCCACCATGCTGTGTGCTATATGATAATAAGTAGCATTTATATAACCTTTAGGTTTGAAAAGTACTTTATATATATTATCTTTTTTGATTATAACAATAACTATTGTTATCCCCATTTTATAGATGAGAAAATTGTATCTGAGAGAAATTAAGTGAATTACCCAGAGTCACAAAGCTATTAAGTGTCTAAGGTATGATTTGAAATCAGGCCTTCCTTAATCCAATCCCACCACCTTTCCCCTTGTACCATCAGTTTTTTTTTTTAATTCAGGAAATATAAAAAAAAAAGTGAAATTCTCCTTGTCCTTCTAGTATGTGGTCAATTTTCTGTGTCTTAGATCATTCATTCCTTTACTAAATCTATTAAACATTTATGATATGCAAAGCTCATCATATAAGAATTCAATAACACTTTGGCACTTACCTCATAGGATTGTTGGAGATATAAATGAGATTTGATCTCTTATTCTTAGATTACAAAATAGGATCAGAGATTTAGAGGGTTCTTGGAGATCAAGTCCACTTCTACACTACTTTTAAGAAATAAGAAAACTGACAATTTAGGGACTTGACCTTAGTCATAAAGTTACTGAAGTTCTGAGTCAGGATTTGAATCCAGGTTTCCTGACTATGACCGTATTCTACCTCTACATCAACAACTCTCAAACATTTTGATCTCAAAATCCCTTTACATTCTTCTTTTGGTCAGGTAGTTGGTGTTATGTGACTTGCCCAGGATCACACAGCTAGTAAGTATTAAGTTTTTGAGGCTGGATTTGAACTCAGATCCTCCTGACTCTGGAGTAAGTGGTCTATCCACTGAACTATCTAGCTACCCCATTCCTTTACATTCCTAAAAATTATTATTGGGAATACCTAGAACCACCCTTTGAGAAACATTGAATTGTGCAATACTGCTTCTCATTAGAGTACACCATTAGAAGCAGATTGGACAAATTCTCATGAACTCAAGTTACTGGAACCTCTAGGGGCATTAAGTCCCTGTGATTCTTTTTCAGTATTGAAAGAATGTAAGAAACACAAATAGCCAATTCAAGATGCATTAGGAAAATCACATACTGCTCCCCTGCCTGGGTAAAATCTTAACTATTGCATTATAATGAGCAAAACTATCAGTCCAGAAAGAATAAAACACCCTTTTTCCTCTTAAATTCCCAATTCTCTTACTTGCTCATTTGCTATGAAACTAGAAAAGAGGAAGTACCTTCTAGAGTTGTCCTTTTCATTTTTAAAAATGGGGAAAGAGTTTTCTACTGGCACATTTTGTGGTAACTACTTCCCTGACATATACACGCACACATATTCACATTAGCTTAATTATCAGTTTTACACATAGGAAATGCTGAAAGGCAGCTAGGTAAGTGTCTAAGAAACATTGTCTTTTCACTCTTTGCAGCCTTAGAAAAGCTATCTCTGATTCAAAGTACTTCAATGGGTTCCTATGGACTTAAAAAAAAAAAAAAAAGCAAGCGCCCCATTGATGCATTTACTTTTGATGTAAATTGTCTCTTTTAACCTTTTCAGGGAGGGCTGAAACTGTGCCTCCTTTAATCTGGGGGGAAGGGTGATTTGAGGTCTCAACCTCTACCCTGGGAAAAGCACACCTTTCCCAGACAACACCCTTTCCAAGTTAAATGATCTAATTCAATTGGAGATCTTGGCCAGGGCTATAATCACCCTCTATTGAATTGGAGATTAGGCCCTAGGAGCAGTTGCTCTTAGCTCGGGGCCTGTGAAAACTTTGAAAAAGCCTCAGAAGGCTAAAAAAAAGGCAACTCTGAACCCCAAATCTTTGCAGAAGTCCTAATAGTATCTTAACCACTGCTGAAGATATTTTCTTCATGGTGTTAACTCACCTTTGCTATATTCCTAATAGGACCTTGCCCACTAAGAAGGCTATCTTCCTAGCAAGCTATCTTCTCAGTGTAACTAAATCCCATTATTTGCCACAAACCTAGTGCCTGTATTCATTGGGATTTGCGAATTCGCAAAGCCTGCCACTGGCCAAGGGGATCCCATTGCTGTTAGGGGATCTCTTACCCTCAATTCTTGTACCTTACCATTTGGTTACCTCATCACTTTGACTAACTAGCCATAGGCTATATTTTGTTCAAAACAAAGTTTAGTAAAATATTATAGTAAGAAAAGTAGCAGTAAACTTCACAAACCTAAGGAATGCTCTCTCTCTGTCTCTTTCTTTCTCTCTTACAAATATACATACATAAGGAACATGCATGGAGAGGTATACATGTATACTGAATATCAGAAACACAGGTTACTGTGGAACATATGTGGAGAGGAACACTAGAGATGTGATCAAGTCACATATGGAGGGATAAATTTTGCCTCTGATATTAGAGTTACATTCATTTTCTGTCAAATGTGTGATAATGGTATGCTCTTGTCTCAATGGCCATTGCTTTGGGGTCACTGTAAGATGGTGTTCTGCTAGTCTAATTGATGGGGGTGAACCCTGAAACTGTCCTCCTTGACTTTTGGGGTGAACTCTGAAACTCTTCTCTGACAGAGACCTACCCTTCAGGGGCAGTTAAGTGATTTCATTAAGATTAGCCCAGGACCACTTCCTACTTAGCTAGAACTTAAGTGGTCTCATTCAGCTGAAAATTTAGACCTGGTTGCAGTGACAACATTAAAGGAATCTCACTCAATTGAAACTCCAGTCTCAGATTTCTTCTAAAAAGATGATTTTAAACTTATATCTTTGCAGAAGTCCGAAGTAGGAATTATGCTTTGCCAAGGGATCTCTCCCTTTGGCACAGCTGCCTACCAGGACTCTTGCCTGCTGTGAAGAGACCTTCTCAGTGATAACTCTTGTTATTTCTCTGCCAGGACCTCTTGCAACTGAGAAGTCTGTCTTCCTAGCAAAGCTGGCTTCTCAGCTAACAACAAATTTCCCTTTTGCGAGTCAGACTTTTTGGATTTGTGAATTCTTTTCATGTTGGACCTGGGCCTCCAACCAAAAGGGGATTCCCACAACTCTCTGCACTACCACTAACTGCATCATAATGATCTGTGTTATCAGCTTCTAGACTTTATCTTTTTGGGGCACTATCGGGTTCCCTTATTTTCTCTGGTAAGGATGGGTTACCTCACTCAGAAAAGAGCTAGTGATAGGCACACTGCTCTAGGTTAAAATTGCTTTTTACCTCCTTAACTCAACTTCTACAGATAAGGAGGTTGTATATCCCCATCTCCTACTTAAAGTATATAGATCCTATGCCCTTAAGCCTAATTTGGGAAGAGGTGGGATAAAGGAGAAGTGGATGCTTTTGCCAAAGAAACTATACTAGAATTATATGTGTCTCAGGCTCTTCATTTTTTCCCCCAAGTCAAACATTCTTTGTATTTGGGTCTCTCAGGCAATGCAAGGAAGGGATAGAAGACAAGAAAGAAACAAAAAATCCTACAACTTTATCCTTCATTCCAAATTTTTGTGTGTGTATAATACTCAAAACACACACACACACACACACACACACACATACACACACACCCCTACATGTGTACATGGCAACAAGCCCACCCTACAAATCTGCTTATTTTTGGAGGGGAAGGGGACTGGCAGAGGGAACTAGGAAAATCTCATTAATATATATGAGTATATGAGTAATGCCAGGGAATTTCCATAGCTAGAGAATCAGTAGATAGTGCATTGGAAAATTGAGTTCAAATTAGTTTTTCCACTTATTAGTTGTTTGACCCTGGATAAATCATTTCTCTTAGGCAGTTAGATGACACAGTGGATAGAGTACTGGGATTGAAGTAAAAAAAAGACTTATCTCAAGTTCAAATCTGGCTTCAGACACTATTAGCTATGTGTGCTTAAATTTACCTTAATTTCTTTATCTGTAAAATGAACTGGAGAAGGAAATGACAATGCACTCCAATATCTTTGCCAAGAAGGTCACAAAGAATTGGACATGACTGAAAAATGACTGTACTTAGGTCCCTGATATGTGTGTGTGTGTGTGTGTGTGTATGTATGTATTCTTGAGTGAGATGAAATGGCATGACAGACACAGAAAGAAATATGTCATTCATTTTGAATTCTTTTTCAGAGGAGAAAAGCATTGAGAGGATAGTAATAGAGTAGATATTTTGAAGAGAGTCTATCCTAAGATGACTGAGCTGGCTCTGGGTGTTTCATAATCCTGTGGTGAGTATGAGTGAAAGTCCTCAGATGACCCTTTTGGCTGCTGAAGGCCCCCCCGCCCCCGTTTTAATTTAAAGTTTCCAAAAAGGTAGATGAGTAGCAATGGAAGGAAAGGAAAGGATGATAACCTCTTTAATGAAGTCACAAACTTGGCAGAGCAGTCTGTTTAGAAAAGAGGAATGTTGAGTCAAAGAGATAAGTTACTGCATTGCTCCATCCTGAGTGATCAAGTAAAGGCCTGAGTCATCCTTTGACACGCAAATAGAACCCATCTGGATACTATACCTTGATTTTAGGGTTGAGTTTACTTTTAGTTTCCAGTTATTTTCCTTTTCAAATCAACAAAAGGTTGGCTATTTTGGGAATGGTTTAAGTAAGTATATGTGGGTGGTAGCTTCTGTCTATCATTAAGAAAGCAATGTGAAATACTAATGATAACTAACACTCATTCTTGATTCAGAGGTATTGAGTTCAACTGTCATCTGTCAGCTCTCTCTTCAGTTGCTTCATTTTGCATTCAATTGCATCCAGGACTTCAGTTGCCTCATCTGTAAAAAGAAGAGATTGGAATAGATGATCTGTGAGGTCCCTTCTTGTTCTTGATCCATTGCCATAGAAAG
Source organism: Antechinus flavipes (assembly GCF_016432865.1). NCBI lineage: Eukaryota > Metazoa > Chordata > Mammalia > Dasyuromorphia > Dasyuridae > Antechinus > Antechinus flavipes. The sequence goes on along the minus strand of NC_067400.1, from coordinate 183,110,927 downwards.
AAGTGTTACAATTTGTGAAATATATTTTCCTGAGAATATGTGTATATATGTATACACATATACACACATGCCTGGAAAGAATATCTCTTCTACCAATAAGTACAAATGTATTGGGGGCAGCCTGATCTTTTGGAGGATAATTCCAGCTTAGTCCTTCAAATCTTTTTATGTTGATCACCAAAACTGCTTGAATTACAGTTGACTAAGGCATTGTGACACAGTGTAAGATTATTAATACTGGAGTCAGAGAATATAGATTTAATTTCTGGCTTCAGAAGCATGCTGAAAACTAATCCTATGGACTGGAGCTATTATTCTTTTGTTCATTTGTCTCTGACTCTTAGGGATTTACTTAGCAAAGTTAAAAGAGAAGTTTACTGTTTCCTTCTTTGGCTCATTTTATAGATGAAGATACTGAAGCTGAGTGATTTGCTCAGGGTCACATAGCTAGTTAAGTGTCTTAGACTAGGCTTGAACTCAGGAACATGAGTCTTCTTGACTTCAGGTCCTGAACTTTCTATTGTGTCACCTGTCACCACAAGCTAGAGAGGTGAATTTAAATTTAATTGAGCAAATGTTGTAAGCCAGGGCTTGATTTACTATTTTATTAGTTGTCTAGACTTAAAAATAATGATGGATAAAATGTTAATTATGCAGTTTAGATTTAAGAGTATGTCTTGAAACATTTTTTGGAAAGCTGATAGTTAAATATGTACTATCATTTCTCTACTTGACTTTATCACTTACAATGTGTATGTTGGTTAGTTGTTGACCTGCCTTCTTGAAGAGGATCAACATCACTATGTTGGAATCAATTTCAGTGTTTTTTTTAATAACTTTTTATTGATAGAATCCATGCCAGGATAATTTTTTACAGCATTATCCCTTGCACTCACTTCTGTTCCGATTTTTCCCCTCCCTCCCTCCACCCCCTCCCCCAGCTGGCAAGCAGTCCTTTACATGTTAAATAGGTTACAGTATATCCTAGATACAATATATGTGTGCAGAACCGAACAATTTTCTTGTTGCACAGGGAGAATTGAATTCAGAAGATATAAATAACCCGGGAAGAAAAACAAAAATGCAAGCAGTTTATATTCATTTCCCAGTGTTCTTTCTTTGGGTGTAGCTGCTTCTGTCCATCTTTGATCAATTAAAGCTCTCTTTATCGAAGAGATCCTCTTCCATCAGAATACATCCTCAAACAGTATCGTGGTATATAATGATCTCCTGGTTCTGCTCATTTCACTTAGCATCAGTTCATGTAAGTCTCGCCAGTCCTCTCTGTATTCATCCTGCTGGTCATTCCTTACAGAGCATCAATTTCAGTGTTTGATTGTGATTGATCAGACCAGTAAAAGCTCAGAATGTCCTCCATAAATCAGGGACAAATTGGCCTTATAAACATTTGGGATATATTACACATCTCATATTTCTTTTGAGCTACTGCAATTCTGCTTTATTCATAGACTACAACCTTCCTTTGATACAAGCATGCCATGCTAGATCATTATTTGCTATTGTCTCACAACAATCAATTCCAAAATTCTTCAGAGAGACCATGAGAGTGAGATGTGTTTGTCTGTGTCATTTACTATCTGTATGTTTTACTAGAACATTGAGCAAGCTATTTAACTTTCTTATACCTCATCTATAAATGGAGCACATTGAACCAGGTGAACTTTTGACATCTTATATAATTCTAGATCTAAGATATTAGTAATAACATTTTCACCTTTTTTTTTTACGTGAATGGCTTTGTTTTGGGAAAATTTGATTAAGTCAGAAGGTGCATATGTTTATTACTGATATTAGAAAAAATATGATAACATTTTAGCAAGAAAATTTCCTTCCTTATCTTTTTAAATGAGTTGTATTTTTGTTTTTGCTTTGCTTGCAATTAGAATGCTATCCCTGCTTTTTTTTTTTTTAATTCCATTGAAGCATAACAGTTCTGCTCCAGCTCTGTTCCAGCTCCTTACCTTCACTTTGTATGTGTCTACTTCAAGTATGTTTCTTATAAAAAACATAGTGTAGGAGTCTGGTTTTTTATTTACTCTGCTATCCATTTTTCTTTTAAGGAGATTTTATTCAATTCACATTCACAGTCATGTTATGTGCCCAGCAGAACATCACTTACACACACACATACACACACACACACACACACACACACACACACACACACTCCTGTTAATCTAAATACCTTTTGCTCCCTCTTTATCCCTTTCCCATTAATCTGCATACCTTGTCCTACTGCATACCCTTTTACACACCCTTCTATTACACCACCTTGTCCTATTCCCTACCTCCTTATTTCTTTATAGATTTTGGGTTGTGTAACATCCTTGATGGTGTGTGTGTGTGTGTGTGTGTGTGTGTGTGTGTGTGTGTAGGTATATATGTATGTATGTATATATTGTTCCCTATTTAACCCATTCCTGATATGAGTAGGTATTTAGAATTACCAGCCTTCCTCCCCCTCTAATGCTCCTGGATCAGTTCTTTCTCTATGTTTCTTTTGTATAGCATAATTGCTATTTTTATCTTTTCTTGGACAGCTTTGTTTTTTTAAAATCAGATCACATTTAGCTCTGCTCCAATCTTTCTTTTGAACTACTTAATTACTCATGTCAATCTTAAAACATATCGCTTACATTTTCAAGTAAAAAAAATAATCACTTTGTCCTTTTTGAGTCCTCTGAAATTAATCTTTGATGTTGGCTCTTATATGTTAAATCTGCAAGTTCATTGAATGTCCTTTTTTATTGAATATTATGGTTAGTTTTGCTGGATATAATATTTTTAGCCTACCTAATTATTTTGATTGTCAATATTTATCATTCCAGGATAGCTGCTGATAAATCTTATACAATTCTAATTGTAGCTCTAGCATATTTGAATTTTTTTGTGTTGTTTCTTGCAGAATTTTTTCTTTGATCTGAGGTTTTTGAAATTTAGCAAGACTATTTTCATGTAATTTCTTTTATTATTTTATTATCTATGTATATGTTTTGTAAAGTAAAAAACTTTTTAAAATTAAAGCTTTTTAATTTTCAAAACATGTGCATAGATAATTCTGCAATATTAGCCCTTGCAAAGCCTTGTGTTCCAGTCCCCCCCCCCCTTCTTGCACCCATCCTCCCCTAGATAAAGTAGTCTAATTTATGTTAAACATGGTAGAAATATATGTTAAATCCAATACACACACACACACACACACACACACACACACACACACACACACACACACATTTATATAATTATCCTGCCGTACAGGAAAAATCAAACCAGAAAAGAAAAAGATGAAGAAAATAAAATGCAAGCAAACAACAATAAAAAGAGTGAGAATGCTATGTTGTGAACCACACTCAGTTCCCACAGTCCTCTCTCTAGGTATAGATGTCTCTTTTGATCACAAGACTATTGGAACTGGTCTGAATCATCTCATTGTTGTCCATCAGAATTGATCATCATATAATTTTGTTGTTGCCATAATGATCTCCTGGTTCTGCTTATTTCATTTAGCATCAGTTCATGTAAGTCTCCCCAGGCCTCTCTGAAATCATCCTACTTATTTCTTGTAGAACAACGATATTCCATAGCATTCAGGTATCATAACTTATTTAACTATTTTCCATGGTTTCCATGAAAAGTTTCCAGTTTCTTGCCTCTACAAAAAGGGCTGTCATGAACATTTTTGTACATGTGGGTCCCTTTACCTCCTTTAAGATCTCTTTGGGATATAAGCCCACTAGAAGCATTGCTGGGTCAAAGGGTGTGCACAGTTTGATTACTCTTTGGGCATAGTTCCAAATTGTTTTCCAGAATGGTTGAATCCATTTACAATTCCACTAATAATATATTCCTATGGAATTTCCTTGTAGGATCTCTTTGAGGTATTGATCAGAGGTAATTTTTTCCCCTATTTCTACTTTCCTCCTCATGTTCCATCACTCCAGGACAATTTTCTTTGATTACTTCTTGCATTGTTGTGTCAAGCTTCTTTTTTTTGGTCACAGATTTCAAGGTAGTCAAATTATTCTTATGTTTTCTCTTCCTGATCTGCAGCTCTAGTAGTGAATTAAGGATGTGGAAATATTTAGGGGCCAAGTGGAGAGAATTTCAAATATGAGCTCTTCAAAGTTTATTGATCAGAGATCTATCTATCTATCTATCTATCTACCTCCAATGCTTATAGATTTGATACAAAATCTAAGCACAATCTATTGAGATTGTAAGGTAAGAAGTTTTTTCATAAGAGGTGTATAAGTTGGTCATAGCGGAAATGTGGGTATGAGGCTTGGACTCATAAAAAAGCTGTGGTAAGGAGGAGTGTTTTTAGTATAAAGGAAATAGTGTTTATGTGGGTGAGGTTGGGGGTGAGAGATGGTTCTAGGAATAGGATAGTTGTGATGGCATTTATGGCGATAATATTTGTGTATTCTGCTAAAATGTAAATGATTAAGCCCTAATCTTGTTTACTTAGACAGAGATGTAAATAGTTGAGATGCATATCTGAGTAAACTTATCATATCAATGTCCTCAAATAGCTTTCTTCCAAATGTCTTTAATCTCCATTGTGAACTGTTTTTCCTGTCCTAAGATCAAAGGTAAGCCTTTGATCCATTGTATAGTAGTCTTACATTTTGCCTCTCTTGCTAGATTTCTAATCACATATTAACAAATATTTCTCTGCTATTAAAATCAGAAAAGGGAGTTTTGGTGAACCAAGTTACTGTAAGATTCAAGACCTGGAATGGATTCTTACTTCTTAGCCTTCTCCAACTCTGGATCTCCTTTTCTACTTGGTTGACTTTCTTTTCATAATTTTCTTGTTTTTCTTGAATAGTTATTCATTTATTTGTTTTTAGTTTTTCCTCAGTGTCTCTCATTTGATTTTTAAAGATTTTTTTTTGAGTTTTATAAATTCTTGTGTTACTTTGGGGGGGGTAAGAAAAGACTTTTTAAAAAAACTTTGCTGTCCTCCTCTGAAGATGAACCCCAGTTTCCCTATTCCCATAGTAAATTTCTATGGTTGGGTTTCTTCTTTGCCTGTTCCTTTCTTTCTTTCTTTTTTTTAAATGAGAACTATTAGTGTTAGCAACTCTAATCTCTAGGTGGGGAGTTTGGCAGGTGGTGCCTCTGGTTTCACTTCAGCTTTCCCCTTTTACCTGAAACCTCAAACCAAACACTACCCACCTTTGCAGCCAGCAGCTTCCCTGTTCCATTGCTTCTACTGGCTGTGCTGATTCCTTTATACCTAGGGCAGTATCTCAGCAGCACATCTGGTCCTAGTTCCTAATCAGCAGAGATTCCCTCAATCTTCTGGGATTCAAATAGCTAATTCCACACTCAGTCTGGGAGGTGAAAGTTCCTGTGTTTTGGGCTAAGACTACTTGCAAACCCATCTAACTTCCTGTTTCTGTGGAGCTAGCCTAGGCATGCTTATACTTCATATCAGTTAAACCTTGGTCCAGGGGTCTTTCATTGGCTCTTCTTGGGTTGTCCCAGGAGGACTTCTGCTGTGCCCCAAGTCTTCATTTTTCACTGGTTTATGTTTATCCTGAGCACAATTTTTGTTTGTTTGTTTTTGTGGGGGAAGGCTGGAAAGCTTAGAATTTTTTGATCGATATTGCAATCTTTCCAGAATCCTCCCCACATTCACAGTTGTAATTAATAACTATATTTTCCTCCATACTATTTTTCCTTCTGTTTATTCTCTTTTTCCTTTCAGTTTCCCTCCTCAAAGTGTTTTGTGTCTCTTTGCTACCTCTCCTTTTGTCCTCTCTTTAGTCAGTTCTTCCCACCTCACTTCCAGGTCTACCTCCTTTCTTTAATCTCCTCCTTTTCTATTTTTCAAAACCATGAGATAGATTTCTATATTTAACTGATTATATCTATATCTATATCTATCTATAATATATGTATGTGTGTGTGTATACATATATTATATACATATATACATTCACTTATACATACACATGTTATTCCCTCTTTGAACCAAAACTGATGAGAATAAGGTTCAAGCAATGCCCATCCACCCCACCCCCCTTCCACATTCTCTTCCCATGTAATAGGTCTTTGGCACTCTTTCATGTAAAATAATTGACCACATTCTATCTCTCCCTTCCTTCTGTACCCAGTGTACTTCTTTTTCTCATTCCTTAATTAATTTTTATGTCATTCTCTCAAATTTGCTTTATACTTAGATATCCTCTATCTACTTATATTCCATCTAGTGGTACATTTTTTTGTGATTTGCAAGCAAAATGTTATTATTAAGGGATATAAACAGATCAGCTCCCTTGAATCCCTTATGTTTTCTTTTCCTTTTTCACCTTTTCAGGGGTCTCTTGGGTCTTGATATAGAAAATCAAATTTTTTGTTCAATCCCATTCTCCTTATGAAAGTTTGATGAATGATCATTTTTCCCCCTTGGAATATTATGCTTTTGCTGGATAAGTGATTCTTGGTTATTGTCTTAGCTCCTTTGCCTTCCAGAATAACATGTTTCATGACCTCCAGTCCTTTAATATTGCCACTGCTAAGTCCTGGGTAATCCTAATTTTGACTCTCTGATATGTGAATTATTTCTTTATGCCTCCTTGTAATATTTTTTTCTTTGACCTGACTTCTAGAATTTGGCTGAAATATTTCTTGGAGTTTTTATTTTGGGCTCTCTTTGCTGAGGTTATCAGTGGATTCTTTTTTTTTTTTTAATTTTTTTAAAAACAATTATAACTTTTTATTGACAGAACTCATGCCAGGGTAATTTTTTACAACATTATCTCTTGCACTCACTTGTGTTCTGATTTTTTCCCCTCCCTCCCTCCACCCCCTCCCCCAGATGCCTATACATGTTAAATATGTCACAGTATATCCTAGATACAATATATGTATGCAGAACCGAACAGTTCTCTTTGTTGCACAGGAAGAATTGGTTTCAGAAGGTAAAAATAACCTGGAAAGAAAAACAAAAATGCAAACAGTTTACATTCATTTCCCAGTATTCTTTCTTTGTGTGTAGCTGCTTCTATCATTGATTAATTGAAACTGAGTTAGATCTTCTCTTTGTCAAAGAAACAGTGGATTCTTTCAATGCTGCTTTTGTTTTCAGGTTCCAGAATATGAGGATAATTTTCCTTGTTAATTTCTTGAAATATGCTATCCAGGTCTGCATTTTAAGTAGTCCAATGATTCTGACATTCTACCTCCTTAATCTATTTTCTAGGTCAATTGTTTTTTCAGTGAGGTATTTTGCATTTTCTTTTATTTTTTCACCATTTTGAATTTGTTTGATTTATTCTTGATCTCTCATAATCATCAATTTCCATTTGCCCAATTCTAACTTAATTTTTTTACATTCTTTTTCATTTGGCTAATTGTACTTTTTAGGGAGATAAAAGTTAATCTTTTAAATATCAAAATATCTTCTAGAGAAGGATGAAGTTAAAGGTTAAAACAAGATAGAATTTCAGAAAGAAAGTAGGGCCAGAAATAAGCTTTTCTCTTTTTTGGATGAGGAAGATATTGTTCTTGAAAATTACAAAACAAGGGTCAATGTTACAGCAAAAAATAGCTCAAGATGTCAGCCAATAAAGGATTAGAACTCAAGGCATTGACTCTCAGTACTCTGCCCATTATGCACAATTGTCTTTTACTTTCAGAAACAAAGTTTTATATGATTGAATTTGACTTTCTGGCAGTCTCTAATAACCACTTTTGAGAAGAGAATAATTACAATGTTTTTGATGCTGGGATTTAGCAATGATAAAAGTGGGGGAGGAGGGAATCAGAAGAAGTGAAAAAAAAACAAACTGTATTGGCTTATGAAGAAAAAACATAAAGATTTGACTGAAAAAAATGGCAGTTATCCTTTGATAGGCAGGAATTATTCACAGTAAGATAAATATCTCTGCTAGTACAACTGTCACTCCAGGTCCTACTATTAGCTGCTCGGTAAAAGTGGTTTATCTATTTTGATCCACTAGAAAATATGGTGTACTGCATTGCCTTGATTAATCAACAGGAAGGTAACCTATTGCATAGCATGGAATTCAAGAAATGAATGTGTACGGCTACACTCCAAATTGAGAATTCATGAATATCTCCAATTGAAAGCAAATTCCAGTGAGTATACACTGTTCATTCACTAAAGCCTTAATTTTTTAAAAAAAATTAAGGCTTAATCATTTTCTTCTTGTTGCCTTGATTTTCTTTTTTTTTTTAATTTAATTTTATTTAATAATAACTTTGTATTGACAGAATCCATGCCAGGATAATTTTTACACAGCATTATCCCTTGCAATCACTTATGTTTCGTTTTTTTCCCTCCCTCCCTCCTCCCCCCCCCCAAGATGGCAAGCAGTCCTATATATGTTAAATATGTTGCAGTATATCCTAGATACAATACACATTTGCAGAACCGAACAGTTCTCCCGCTGCACAGGGAGAATTGGATTCAGAAGGTAAAAATAACTCAGGAAGAAAATCAAAAATCAAATAGTTCACATTCATTTCCCAGTATTCCTTCTTTGGGTGTAGCTGTTTCTGTCCATCATTTATCCAATGAAACTCAGTTAAGTCTCTTTGTCAGAGAAATCCACTTCCATCAGAATACATCCTCATACAATATCGTTGTCGAAGTGTATAATGTTCTCCTGGTTCTGCTCATCTCACTTAGCATCAGTCCATGTAGGTCTCTCCAAGCCTCTCTGTATTCATCCTGCTGGTCATTCCTTACAGAGCAATAATATTCCATAACATTCATATACCACAATTTACCCAGCCATTCTCCAATTGATGGGCATCCATTCATTTTCCAGTTTCTAGCCACTACAAACAGGGCTGCTACAAACATTTTTTGTTGCCTTGATTTTCAAAGAAGTACTTAGAAAAGTTATAAAGTTACAAGAAACAAGGTAGTAGCTTTCCTTGATGATCCAAAGTTACAAAACAAGGGATGTATAGAGATCATTTCCTGACTGCTTAACCTTTGAACTCTATAATATAAAGCATACAAGAAAACTTTTCTCTCCTAAACTTATTCTTCTCATTCTTAAACTCTCTGGTATCTCATAAATTTAAACCACATCAGTGTTATAACTTGAATTTTTTATTAAAATTGTAATAGGTAAAACAAAGAAATATTTAACTATTTCCACAATGTATCAATGGTGAGAAAAGTCATAGTCAGCATCACCCATTATTGCATACTGCAATGGTCGACTTCTCCACAGACCATAATCCAATAACTTGAAAAAGACCAAGGTCTCTCACCGAATCCTGGATCATATCTTCTTGACTTGTCTTGCTCACTAGACTCTGATGATCTGGAGGAGAGAGTGAGGCTGATGACTTTGCACAGTTCTGTGATTTTACTCAAAAGTCAAGATGTTACTTTCATGATGTCATTGGTCCTTTTCAAGATCAAAGAATGACAATAACATAAAATACACTGAGGACCTCAACTTGGAGAAATTTTTTTCTAGTGGTCTTATCTGACATACAATTACCCAGTTTAACATGTCATTTTGTTGTCAGTGCTGGCAAAAATCTGCTCCAATGAAAGTTGCCAGTGTTCATAGAAGGTATTAGAAAGGAGTATTTAGCCAAATAATTTAACATGTTGAAGTTTTTAAAAGTTACTGGAGAATACAGTGGATAGAGTGGTAGCCTTGGAGTCAGGCTAGATTTGAGTTTAAGTTTTCTCCTGGATACATAACCAGTTAAATAACTCTTGGCACGCCATTTACCCTCGATTTTCTCATCTGCAAAATGAGAGCACTGGACTTGATAGCTTGTTAAATATTTTCTTTCTCTAAAATCTGCCATTCTTTGGTTAAAATAGCCCCACTTCTACATTTTATAGATGACAAAACTGAAGTCTAGAGAGGTCAAGAGTGCAGAGCTAATTTGCAGTAAATCTTAGATAATAATAACTTCAACACAATACTTTACCATTTATAAAGCACATTAAAAAATACAGTTTTTGATGCTTAAAAATATCTCTTGTTACTTCCTAGTGACCACCTTCAAACAAACAACACCAGTTACTGAGCACATTCTATTTGTCAAATACTGTAGTAGACACTGGGGATACAAAGGCAAAAATGACACTTTCTGGTATTCTGGTATCTGAATATTCCTTTTATCAGGGAAGAAAACACACATACACAAAACAAAAATAATATATTAGAATGTAGTTGGAGAAGGAAATTTCAAACCATTCTGGCATCCCTACCAAGAAAACCACAAATGAGGTCACATAGAGTTACACATGACTGAACAACAACATTTAGGGTAACTTAATATAGGCTTAGGAAGATTCAGAATGCCAAAAGCACAAGGAAATATAGAGATCCAAACAAGACACTAGATTTAGACAACAAGGGAAGATACAAAAATGAATGGATGGTCCGGGAAGATGGACACAGGACAAGTGTGCTTGATACTCGGATGGAATAAGGAGCCTCTGGGAACTCAGAGGGAATGGGACAACCTCTCTCCAAACCAATAAAGTCTAATGAGTTTTTATACAATTCTTCTGTAAGTCCAGAAGGACTAAGTACTACGGGGAAGGGAGATGAAACTGGACCTGGGGACTAGTAATGATTCATGTTAGTGGGGAGGGAAGATTCCTGAAAGATTGGAGGCTTCTTAATATGCATACTCTTTGCTTATAGGGAAGGTGCTTTGGGCTATTACTAGTGGTCTTAATCTGATTGGACTTTCTGAGATTCTTTTTTTTTTTTTTAATTTTAATTTTTTTTATTTTTTTTAAATTTTTATTTAATAATTACTTTATATTGACACTCGTTTCTGTTCCAATTTTTTTTCCCTCCCTCCCTCCACCCCCTCCCCTAGATGGCAAGCAGTCCTTTATATGTTGGATGTGTTGCAGTATATCCTAGATACAATATATGTTTGCAGAACCGAACAGTTCTCTTGTTGCATAGGGAGAATTGGATTCAGAAGGTATAAATAACCCGGGAAGAAAAACAAAAATGCAGATAGTTCACATTCGTTTCCCAGTGTTCTTTCTTTGGGTGTAGCTGCTTTTGTCCGTCATTTATCAATTGAAACTCAGATCTCTTTGTCAAAGATATCCCCTTCCATCAAAATATGTCCTCATACAATATCGTTGTCGAAGTGTATAATGATCTCCTGGTTCTGCTCATTTCACTTAGCATCAGTTCATGTAAGTCTCGCCAGTCCTCTCTGTATTCATCCTGCTGGTCATTTCTTACAGAACAATAACTTAACATGGTGATGTTAAATCACACTACTGGGATCATTAAAAGGGAGAAAGGCACTAGTATCTGGGAAGATCAGGAAACTTATCATATAGAATGTAGATCTTGAACTGAGCTTTGAAGAAAACTTCTAATATATAGAGGTGAGGAGGGAGTCTATTCCAGGCATAGGGGACAATCTGGATAAAGGTCTAGGGAGGAGAGATGGAAAATGTATGTGAGAAACCCCAAGAAGACCATTGTGACTGATAGTATGATAAAACTGAAAAGGTATCAGGGAGCCAGGTTGTAAAGGGTTTTAAGTACCTATATAGGCCTCCTTTGTAATAAAGAAATTAGGTAAGCAAAACAAACCAGTACATTGAATATTTCTGATAACTTCTGCTTCATTCTACACTTTTAGTACACCACATACAGATGAAAGTTAGAAAGTTATGCTACAAATAAAAAAAAAGTTGTGATACATTTCTAATTTCCTTTCCTTTATAGTATTGTGGTCATTATGTATATTGTTCCTTTAATTTTGCTTATTTCACTCTATATTAGTTCATTCAAGCCTTCCTAAATTCTCTAAATTCTTCATATTTATCATTACTTATGATATATTAGTATTCCATGGAATACATTAATATGCAATGATTTTTTTCAGTCATCACCTAATCAATGGTATCCACTTTGCTTCTATTTATTTATTTTTACTTAAAAAAATACCAACATGAATATTTTGGTATGTATTAATTCTTTCTTCTGACCATGACTTCTGCAGGAAATGTCACTTTTTTTGATACTGATTTATGGTCCAGTTACTGCTTTTTTTCAAATATTGAGTTCATTATTGTTTAAAGATGATGGGAGAGTTCAGGTCAGGGAGATGCTGTAAGCAATTGATTTAGAGCTCAGTTGCATCAATGTTCTCCTATACTTTCTAGGCATTTTCAGACCCAGTTGGAGTCTAGGCAACAACTAGCTAGAGCTCTGATAATTATTGACTCCTGATCCTCTGTGTTAACTAGAAAATGATGCAGATTTATCATGCTAGAGCTTATGGACTATCCTTAGTGTGAGTCTGGTTTAGTTAATGCTGTGATGCTGCTTTTTGGTCAGGGGTATCATACTGCTAATCTATCACTGTTCCATGGATCTGTCTGTGGCCCAAATTCATGATCTTTTGCTAAAAAAATAGCCCACTTTTTTCTCCCTTTAGATTTTATGAACACTACTTAGTCTGGGACTTTTCTGAGATCTTTGTTGGAATACTGGGAAGAGCTTCCTCCTATTCTACCATCATTTTTGGTTCTTTCATTTAATATTTATTAATATAAATGGTATAAGATATTGGTCTAAACCTAATTTCAGATTTAGGGGCAGAAATAAATTGATTTTAACATTGCAGAACTGCAAAGTAGAAAGCTGAGATGTAGCAAGAAACTAAGGAAATTATCAATCATCACAAATAGTGTCCAGGCATAAAAAAGAAATTTTGTTTCTGCATAGTCTGCATGGTGTCAGGAAATGGCCAGTGAATTAAGTGGGAATAGAAAGGAATAGATGGATATAAAAAACATTAAACATTTTTTTTTAAAAATGAGCAAGGTGATGACTAAAGCCAAATGACTGAAGATTGATATTACCACAAAGAACTAGAGACAAATAGGTACCAGTCATTCAGAAAAATGGCTGAGAAAATATGTGGCATATGAATATAGTGATTAAAATGATATGAATGATGATGATATGTATGAATATATTACATTATAAAATGACATGGGAAGGAGCCAGAGAAAGCTGGAAAGATTTTTATGACCTAATGCAGAGCAAAATGAGCAAAACCAAGAAAACAATTTATACCACAACCACAATAAAGTAAAGGAAAGCAATTTTGAAAGCTTTTAGAACTCTGACCAAAGCAGAAATCAATAATGACTTTCAAAAGACTGATGATGAAGCAGTTGTCTTTCCTTTTGGCAGAGAGGTGATGAACTATAGATACAAAATGCCATATACACTTTCAAACATATAAAATATTTTTAAACTTTTTGTCTTTTTAAAAAATTCTAACTCATTTCATTTTCAGATTCAAATTCTTATCTCCCCCAAGAAAGAAAAGCAAAACTTGTTACAAATATGTATAATAAAACAAAAACACATTCCCACGCTGTCCATGTCCAGAAAAATGTCTCAATCTGCACTCTGAGTCCATTAACTCTTTTATCTGAAAGTGGATAACATATTTCATCATGAATTTTCTGTAATTGTGGTTGATCAATATGTTGATCATGGCAAATGTGCTTTGCTTGGCTAATTCTTATAAGGGAGGGTTACTTGTTGCACAAGAAAAATCCGATTTATAAAGGTAAAAATAACCTGGGAAGAAAAACAAAAATGCAAGCAAACAACAACAGAAAGAGTGTAAAATCTATGTTGTAGTCCACACTCATTTCTCAGTGTTCTTTCGCTGGGTAGCTGGTTCTGTTCATCACTGATCAATTGGAATTGAATTGGATTCTCTCATTGCTGAAGATAGCCACTTCCATCAGAATTGATTTTCATATAGTATTGTTGTTGAAATATATAATGATCTCCTGGTTCTGCTCATTTCACTCCGCATCAGTTCACGTAAGTCTCTCCAAGCCTCTCTATACTCATCCTGCTGGTCATTTCTTACAAAACAATAATATTCCATAACATTCATATACTACAATTTATTCAGCCATTCTCCAATTGATGAGCATTCATGCAATTTCCAGTTTCTAGCCACTACAAAAAGGGCTGCCACAAACATTTTTGCACATACAAGTCCCTTTCCCTTCTTTAATATCTCTGGGATATAAGCCCAGTAGTAACACTGCTGGATCAAAGAGTATGCACAGTTTGATAAATTTTTGAGCATAATTCCAAATTGCTCTCCAGAATGGTTGGATCTGTTCACAACTTCACCAACAATGCATCAGTGTCTCAGTTTTCCCTCATTCCCTCCAACATCCATCATTATCTTTTCCTGTCATCTTAGCCAATCTGACAGGTATGTAGGGCTATCTCAGAGTTGTCTTAATTTGCATTTCTCTGATCAATAATGATTTGGAACACCTTTTCATATGACTTGAAATAGTTTCAATTTCATCATCTGAAAATTGTCTATTGATATCCAGACAATTTTCAGATAATGAAAGCTAATCCTAGTTATTCTTAATAGCTAGCATTCATATAATGCTCTAGAGTTTGCAAAGCACTTTCAATTCATTATCCCATTTGATCCTTACAACGGGGGAAGGAAAGGGTTTACTGTTGTACAAATTATTTAAAACAGCACCTCAAAGTTCTCTAATGTTCCCTCACCCCTACTAGAGATTCTATATGTCATATATTTTCCTCTTCCTCACTTTCTCTCCTCTCTCTTTTTTTCTTCAGGTATTTTTTTTTGGGGGGGGGGGCATCTAGCTGTTAAGTGTTTAGTTATTCAGATTCTATGACCTTTAGACACTAAGGATCCTATGAAAAGCAGGTCAAACTGTCTTTAGGTACTGCCAAGACATCAGAATGCCCTTTCTTTATCACCAGACCAAAATAGATTTCAAAAGTTGTACTCCAGGAGTTCCAGGTGTTGAGCCAAGATGGCAGAGTAAAGTCAGGAGTCACTGGAGATCTTCTAGCTTCCCTCAAAAAACATATGAAACCAAGCCTCTTAACAGAATCTGGTGGAATGAAGCCACTCTCCATCTCAAGATAGTCTGAAAAAACTTCAAGAAAGATCAGTTTTACCATGGTGAAAAGGAGGTTTGACCAAGTTCAGATACACTATGGGAAAGCCAGTGAAAGGGTCTTCACCATAGCAAATCAGCAACTGAAACCCTCAGTCCTGAATTAATAGAGGGGCAAATCAGGGGGGCCACTTTCAGTCCCAGCTCACAAGGCAAACTTGGCAAACCAAGTTGTTTTCTGAAAAGAACAGACAAAGCTAGCCCCTCCAAATACAAGGGGCCCCTGTGATTAAAACCAAGGCTCAGATCTGCATAGGAAGTTGGGATAGCATCACCTTTATTCCAGGAGCAGAGCTTCACTTTAAAAGTAAAGAAGAGGAAATACCAAAAGAAAAGGAAAGAAAATGAGCAAGAAAGAACTTTGATCATAGAAATCAACTATGATGATAGTGTAGACCAAAACACAAACTCAGAAGGTCCACAGAAGGAATCTCAAAGAGTGACATAAAGTGGTCTCAAGCCGAAAGAGGCTTCTTAGAAATGCTTATAAAAGACTTCAAAAAGCAAATGAGAAAGTAGAAGAAAAAAATGAGAAAAGAAATGAGAGATATGCATTCAACAGTTTGGAAAAGGAAGAAAAAAATTTGTCTGAAGAAATCAACTCCTTAAAAGTAGAATAAACAAATGGAAAAAAGCGATTCAAAAGATAATTGAAGAAAATCACACATTAAAAACTAGAACAGAGCAAATGGAAGCTTATGACTTCTGCAAGAATCAATCAAACACACTAAAAAGAAATTAAAGACCATGACCAAAAAAGAACCTGGATAGCATTATACAAGAGGTCATTAAGGAAAACTGTTCTGATATTCTAGAAATAGAGGAGGATATACACATTGAAAGTATGCTGCCTTTTTGTATTTGATTGTGAGGTTTTAATGCCCTATTATATGGTCAATTTTTATCTAGATACCATGTTTTGCTGAGAAAAATGTGTACTCCCACTATTGATCAAAGAAATACAAATAAAGAAAACTCTGATATACCACTATACATCTGTCAGATCGGCTAAATGACAGGAAAAGATAATGACTAATGTTGGAAGGGATGTGGGAAAACTGGAACACTGATACATTGTTGGTGGAATTGTGAATGGATCCAACCATTCTGGAGAGCAATTTGGAACTATGCTCAAAAAATTATCAAACTTTTTTGACCCAACAGTGTTTCTACTGGGCTTATATTGTAATGCTGGAGAAACTGAGGCAGGATAGAGATTAGAGAACAATTTAATATTTTACTTGAAAGGGAGAAATTTACTGGGACCAAATGGATCCATGGTTTAGTCCCAGGGCTGAATGAGACTATCGTCTCTAAGAATCCATCAGTGAAAGTCGGATATGAGATTCTTTTATCAGGTAACAAGAATGATGACATAATGGGGGAGGTACCTGGATGGGGATGACCTAATGGAGGGAGGCACCTAGGATGACATAATGAGAGGTAATGAAGAGGCTCCTCATATTCTAATGATGTCTAAATTGAATAAAGACCTTTATTCATCAAACCCATCAAACATTAAGAAGGAATGATTATAGCCTGAGGTCTAAGATATAAGACCTTTATTCAATCAAACATTCTAATGATTAAGAGGGAATGGTTATAGCCTAAGGCAGAGTAAGTGAAGTAAGACAATAAGGGAAACTGGGTCAGGACATTAAAAGGGAACTGTGGCACAACAATATCTCAAAAAGATCTTAAAGGAGGGAAAGAAACCCACATGTACAAAAATATTGGTGGCAGTCCTTTTTATAGTGGCAAGAAACTGGAAACTAAGTGGACAAAAACCAGAACAGGGCAAATGGATGTTAATGATTTTGTGAGACAACAAGAATCAGTCAAACAAACTAAAAAGAATGAAAAAATGGCAGAAAATATGAAATACCTCACTGACAAAAGAACCCATCGGGAAAACAGATCCAGAAGAGACAATATAAAAATTATTGGTCTACCTGAAGGACATGATTTAAAAAAAGAGCATGGATAGCATTCTACAAGAGGTCATCAAGGAAAATTGCCCCAATATTCTAGAAACAGAGAAAGACTGAAAGTATCTGCAATGGTCTATACCTTTGAATACCACCTTATCCTCAACCTTTCTATTTTCAAAATTTGCTTGTTTTTTTTTTTTTTTAATGAACAGAAATTTCATTGTTGGGGATATACCTTGAAAGTGTTATTATTTAAAATTTTTAATTTAACCAATTGGATATTTTTAAAAACAAAAATTAAAAAACTTTTATAAATATGCTTAGTCCAGAAAAAATCCATTCTTTTTTTGCTCATATCCAAAAATGTATGTTTCATTCTGTTAGTTCATCATATCTTTAGCAGGAGGTGAATTGAAATATTTCTTTTTCAATTTTCTGTATTCAACATATATTACTGTGTTAATCAGAGTTCTAATGGCTTTCAGTTATTTTCCTCTATTTCTGCTCATCTCATCCTATATTGTTTTATAGAAATTTCCCCACTTTCCTTTGAAATTATTCACTTTAACATTTAGCAAGATACTCTTTTATTACATTTATATAACACAATTAACTAACACAAATAGCTATTCCTTTATAGAAAAACACCCTCTTAGTTTCCAGCTTAGGACTAATATGACTAGATCTGCCCCAAATATTTTTGCATATTTTAATTTGATCATTTGAAGGTATTGGTTTAGCTTGGTATATCTGGGTTAAAGGACACAAATAATTTAGTAAGTTTTGGAGGCATAGTTCCAAAATTCTTTTCAGAATGATTAGATAAATATATAGCTCTGCTTATACTGCACTAGTATGATTGGAAAATAATACATACAAACAAAAAACCTCTGTGTATGTATGTATGTATGTATGTATATATGTATAGATACACACACACATATATTTAAGCTACCTGTACAAAGACTTTCATAGAAGCATTATAAAAAATCAGCAAAAAATTGGAAACCACCTAAATATCTAACAACAGGAAAAAAATGCTACTCTACTAATGTAATCTTGTGTTTGTCCTTCATTCTTAAAGAGGACCTTGAAATAAGGGAGATGATACCATGACATGCAAGCAAGTTGGATGTCAGCGAGGGTGGGTTATTCAGTCACCAGCTTCACTTTCTCCTCAGATGGAATATTACACAGCAATTAAGACTAATAGACAGGAGTTATACAAAGTAATATAAGAATTTATGTATGCAATAATATGAATTTATAATATACATGTAATGTGAGGGGGAAGAACCAAGAAGAATGTAACTCACATTAGCTATGAGGAAAAGTGTATTCAAATTATACAGATATACAAAAGAGTTCTTTTCAATAACTAAAGGGAATCAATTAAAATCATTGGGGCATTTATACATTAAAATTAATTTAAGTTGTGGTGGGTTTTTTTCTTCTTTAAAATATATATGATGGTTCTCTCTGGGGGAGAGCAAGTTTCTCGGGAAGGTTTTCTGGAGGCAGCCTTAGTATCAGTTAAGAGTAATAATCACCCAAATGCAGCCAGGTGATGAAAGTTCAGATCTTTTATTGTCTCCAATATAGTATGGTTAGCTTAGAGGTCTATCTCTTTCCTTGGTTCTAAGAACTCTTGCAGCTTTGTCCTTTGCTTCTGCCTCTGCCTCCAGTCAGCACCAAGGTAAAATTTATAATGAATCTTTCTTGCCTCCGAGAGAAGGCTTCTGGCTCTCCCAGAGTGCTCTGTGTCTGGCCCAGAGTGCTCCTCTCCAATGTAATTCAGCTGAACTCCCCTAACTGGGCCTCTGCTTTCTTCTTATATATCAGAGAGTGGGATTATGGGATATCTCCCAGCATGCTCTCTGACCCTATGAGCTTCAAGGGAGGTGTGAATTCAGATATCTCATACTAAACCCTAAAATCTCCCAGACATGTGAACTCCAATGAGTAAAGGTGTGAACACAAGCACTGTATCAATTACACTGAGTTAACACTAGGATTCCAACATTAAGTATAACTCAATATGAAGCAGTTTAATTGTTTGTGTTGACATTAGTTGTTAGTCTTTTAATGAAGCAACTTTTTTTTTCTAAAGGAATAAAAGCTAATAAGAAATGAATTAGAAAAAGCTCTGTACATTAAGAATATCAAACACATAAAAAATGAGGTCACTGAAGTTACAAGTGGATCCCAATGGGTTGTGTATTGACTTAGAAAAACCATGTGTTAACATTATTTATTTTTTTATTATATTTTTAGCATTTAAAAATATTTCTTAATTACATTTTAATCTGGTTCAGACCAAATTTGGGAGTAGGTACCCTATTTGACACTTCTGCTGTACATTAGCTAGAGGTGTCAAACAAATGTAGGGCTGGAACCTTATGAGGCCCACAACATGAGTGCAACCTAAAACAAATTAAATTGTAATTAGGAAATATATAACAAAATAAATAATATAATAGAACATAGATAATATTAGTAGATGGTTTTCTAAGTTAATTTGTGGCTCACAAAGATCTTTATTATGGTTTAGTGGCCCCAGTTTCCTTTTTTTTTTTTTTGAATAAATGAAAGAATTTATTTTTGATTATTGTATCCATTCTGGTATCTATTCTATCTTCAGAATTTAGAGTGGTTAGTTTTAGTAAAGGAATAAAAAATACAGGGTTTTATTTTTGTTTTGTTTTGTTTAATTATATCTTTTTAGTTTTTCTTAGAACCTGAAATTATCTTTAAATATATGTGTTGATTTAGCATAATCAATGAAAAACAAGAAGAAAGTTGTAAATTTTCACACTGTGATTTTTAGCTTTGATCTTAGGGATCTTGAAGTCACCATATTTTTTTTATTATTATTAAGGATTTTTATTTTCAAAATATATGCATAGAAAATTTTCAATATTTATCATTGCAAAATTTTGTGTTACAAATTTTTCCTACCTTCCCTCTATCCTTTCTCCTAGATGACAAGTAATCCAATATGTTAAACATGTGCAGTTCTTCTATACACATTTTCATAATTATCCTGCTTCACATAAAAATTAGATCAAAAAGGGGAAAAATGAGAATGAAAACAAAATGCTAGCAAGCAACAAGAAAAAAGTGAAAATACTATGTTGTGATTCACACTCAGTCCCCACAGTCCTTTCTCTGGGTGCAAATGGCTCTCTTCATTACAAGACCATAAACTGGAGTAGCCTCAATTTCTATTTGATTTTGACACCATTGACTCAGGCAACTTAGCTCAGAGGTATGTGTATGATTGGAAATAATAAAATGGAAAAAGATATCACCTTTGGTATTCCTCTTAGAATGTAATAAACTAATATTTCTTCTGTCTTGAGTAGCAGGATTAATTTTGCATAAATTAACAAGTGCTTTCTAAGATGAGCATAAAGATTGCTTTTTAATTTAGAAAGAAGCACATCTTTATATAATACCAGAGTTTAATGTGAGCTAACATGTGTTTGTTTCGCAAGTCTTTGGCACATTTCTTCATGGTTTTGGCTTTATGCCCAGCTCTGAGTTTCCTGTTCATATTTCCGAAAATATGTCATTCCTGAGGGATTCAAGTCTGAACAGACTCTGAGTAACATAAGGGTGTTATTAGCAAAAGACCACTTTCTCCTTAATTTTAGCCATGAAACAGATTTTGAACCATTTGACAAGAAAGAGGTTGTTTAATAATAATATCCGTTTAGGCTATAGAACCAAATCAAAAGATTTTTAGAAAAAAAAACTTGAAATATTAACCAAGGATGTTCCAGTTCCCCTCTTTTCAGCTTTTGCTATGACTTTTCTTTCAATGCCAGCTTCAAATCAACAGTTCCGAGGAACTCTTAAGAGGGCTGTCTTCCGGAGTGAAAAGCTGAGATGAGACTGAAGAGATCCACTGCGATTAAGGACATCTAGGGTAAGATACTTATTGTAGAGGCAGGACTTTAGTTGAAACTTTTTCTTATTTTTTCATGACATAATTTTTCTTTTTTTTTCCCAATAAGTTCTACTTTGGACAAATGTTTGTAAGACATTTCAAAAGATGCTTATCAAAAAGAAAGCCTTGCAATTCATTTCATGGAAGCAGGTTTGTAGAGTTAATTTGAGGTTGTTCATCTTTGCGAATGAGGACCTAAAAGTTAGGTCCATATGTATATACTTATGTCATATTCAGAGAAAGATGTACAAGAATTAAAGAATCATAGATTTAAGTGTGGAAAAAGAGCCTCTCTGGTCCCCTTCCTTTATGCTAATGAGAAAATGAAGGTCCAGGGAATCTAAATAATTTATCCAAAGTCAAAAAGGGACTAAGATTCATAAGTGGAATTTGAATTCAATTCCTTTCTCCAGTTATAGGACCATTCTTTCTTTGTCTTACTGTCTTTTTGTCTACCTGGAATCAGGAAGACTCATCTTTGTGACTTCAAATAACTAGCTATATGATTTTAATTAAGAAACACTGTTTCTCTTAGTTTCCTCAGCTGAGAAGGGAATGGCAAATCTTTGCCAAGAAAACCCCCAAATGAGGTCATGAAAAACAACAAAAGTCTTGGTGTAATTGAGTGCAGTTTTAAGCTACTAGTGAAATTCTAAGCTTACACCAATACTTTTCTATGTTGTGCATCTATAATAATAAAATAATAATATAGAAACATATACACTATATTTTTATACCTACCATATTTTATATAGATTTATGACTGTGATTTTTTGGGAATTCCCAGTATGCAAACTCCCCTTTTGATAAAGATTGAAAACTGTGTGTAAAAAAAAAAAAAAGGTCTAAAAGAGTTGCCGCAGCACTGAGATGTTAAATAATTTGCTGTGTTAATATAGCTAAGTATATATTAAATGAATTTAAGTCTTGCTAACTTCCTATTACTTTATGTAAATTATTAAGGTTGACAAGGTGAAGAATGATACAGCTCTACCCCTTTATAATCCTGTTAGTCATTTAGGTTGTCATAATAAGCTTATAGATACATAGCTGTTAAGGTCGAAGAATTACAATTTAACTCAAATCTAAAACCATGCCAGATATTAACAAACTCTTCTTGAACCATATTGTAAATGGATGCTACTGTGATTGCAAAAAATTCTGGCAACATAAAGTGTACACAGGGACTTGAAAATTTGTTAAATGTGAGAATATTTTTCTTATTTTCACCAGTAATGCATCTAGAATGTATTTGAGAATATTAAGCTTAGGAAGGATTTTCCAGAAATTCAACCAACACATCCTTCAGAGAAGCAAACTAAGAAAAAGGATATGTCAATTTCCCAAGATCACACAGTCCCAAATTTAGAACTATAACATATGTCTTCTGATTCCCAAGCCACCCAAGGTTCAGCATCTCTTTTGGCAATCCTTGGTCTTGTTGTTCGTATTCTAAGCATAGGAAGAAAACTGAGGAATTAAAATAAAAAAATAAATAACAGAGGGGAAAAAATACTGAGGAAGGAAGATGCTAAAGCGAGGGGGCATTCTCAATTCAAATCAATTCTTTTTCTTACTATGTTCTTACTAAATTCTTACTATGAGTATAATGGGATAGTGCTTTGAGAAAATATTTAAGAAATGATCCCGGGATTCAAAAAGTGCATAATTTTATTAGGCAAAAGATATTCATTCATGAAATAATTAATAGATAAACCTATGTGGCCTATAATAATAATTTTAAAACTCTTCTATGAGTACTACCTCTCTCTGTACCCAAATATTATCCAAACAATAAATGCCATGGGCACTCAGTAAGGAAAAAGATCATTGTTTTCTGGAATTGCTTTGCTTGGTATCATGGAAGAGGGACAATTGTGATATACCTTGAAGGACTGAAGGAATTCAGATAATCAAAAGAGAAAAAGGAAACTTTTTCAGATGGAGAAAATGCAGAAAGAAAGTTACAAAGGTGTGTAGAAATAATGGCATAAATGATGGGAAATGAGAAAACTGGACAGACTGGAACTCAGTCTATACACTCAGGAGAACTAGCACATGTGCTTGGATGAGTAGAATGGGACAAAATTATGTAGGGACTTAAATACTAGTTTGAAAGGCTTTGTAATCATTTCAGGAGGCATTGTAATGTCATTGAAGATTTTTGAATATAGGAGAGACGTGGGAAAACATCCTGTTCTTTTCTCATAGTATGAGACACCTGAATTTACCTGAAAAATAAAGCTCTGACGATTTTACAGGAATTTCATCATGATTTCTTAGATTTTAGATCTATTACCTTGCCTTTCCTTTGTTTCTCAAAGTCTTTGAGGCCTTATTCCTCTCCTTGACAAAAACTAAGGATCACCTGGTCTTTCTATCTGCCAAGAACTGAGCTGTCCTTTTTCTGTTGTCTCTCTTAATCAGAATATTAGCTCTCTGATTTGTTGATTATGCTACTTTTCTGTCTCTTCCTGATGTTTAGTATAGTATATATATAATAAATATATATACATATAGTAAAAAGCTTTTCCTTCCATTGATGAAATGTAGATTTAAAGAGATAAAGGTAAAGAAGGTGGTTATTGCAGACACAAAGGCAGGAGTATTATGGTTGAGGCATTGTTTTGTAATCTTTTCTAATTCTAGGATTCTACAATTCTAAGTAAGCTCCTAAAAGTAATACAATTTTACCAATTCTCTGTCAACCAATCAGTGAAGGTGGACAAGGAAGTTTGGGAAAGAATGATACAAACACTAGGCAAGTAATTGATAATCCAAAAATAATTTATATTTGCCTAAGTCTATTGGAGACATGAATGCAATTACATAACCAAATCTATTTAATCTAAACCCCTAATTAACACAGCAACGAAGAATAAACATATACTATAAACTCATATATACACACTAAGTTATTTATTCTCACTGTACCTGGCACTGTCTTTGTCTTGACTTAGCCTTATTCTGAATCAGTTTGAAAGGAAAAACAAATATTAATAAGAAATAAACTGAGCAGCCCTGTTCATTTATATTTGGAATTTTTTCATTCATTTATTCATTCAACATTTCTTGGTACCCTGTACGTATAGTATTCAGGCTGGATAATGGGGGAGATAGCAAAAAAGAAAGTGGTCCCTCCCCAAAACAGCTTACAATATAGTAGGGAAAACAGAGCATCTATAAGAACAAATAAGATATAAAAATGCTTAAGAAGAACATAAAGAAAAGATTACTTCCAACTGTCGAAATTATTCCATAAAAGAGTTAGCATTTTTTTAAAATAACTTTTTATTGATAGAACTCATGCCAGGGTAATTTTTTACAACATTATCCCTTGCATTTACTTCTGTTCCGATTTTTCCTCTCCCTCCCTCCACCCCTTCCCCCAGATGGCAAGCAATCCTTTACATGTTGAATAGGTACCAGTATATCCTGGATACAATGTATGTGTGCAGAATCGAACAGTTTTCTTGTTGCACAGGGAGAATTGAATTCAGAAGGTAGAAATAACCCAGGAGGAAAAACATAAATGCAAGCAGTTTATATTCATCTTCCAGTGTTCTTTCTTTGGGTGTAGCTGCTTCTGCCCATCTTTGATCAATTGAAACTGAATTAGCTCTCTTTATCGAAGAGATCCACTTCCATCAGAATACATCCTCAAACAGTATCATTGTTGAGGTATATAATGATCTCCTGGTCTGCTCATTTCACTTAGCATCAGTTCATGTAGGTCTCGCCAGTCCTCTCTGTATTCATCCTGCTGGTCATTCCTTACAGAACAATAATATTCCATAACGTTCATATACCACAATTTGCTCAACCATTATCCAATTGATGGGCATCCATTCATTTTCCAGCTTCTAGCCACTACAAACAGGGCTGCCACAAACATTTTGGCACATACAGGTCCCTTTCCCTTCTTTAGTATCTCTTTGGGGTATAAGCCCAGTAGAAACACTGCTGGATCAAAGGGTATGCACAGTTTGATAACTTTTTGAGCATAGTTCCAAATTGCTCTCCAGATTGGCTGGATGTGTTCACAATTCCACTAACAATGTATCAGTGTCCCTGTTTTCCCACATTCCCTCCAACATTCCACATTATCTTTCCCTGTCACTCTAGCCAATCTGACAGGTGTGTAGTGGTATCTCAGAGTTGTCTTAATTTGCATTTCTCTGATTAATAATGATTTGGAGCATATTTTCATATGTCTATAAATAGTTTCAATTTCTTCGTCTGAGAATTGTCTGTAAAAAGTTAGCATTTAAGCTGCATCTTGAAGTAGTATATCAATTAATTTCTATAAACATTTATTAATAAACTAATATATGTGCAAGATATTGTTGTATCTGCTGAGGATGAAATGGCAAAAATGAAATAATCTTTGCTTTCCAAGTGCTCTGTTATTGAATAGGTGGAAATGGGACACTCCAACAATAAAGAACTATAGAAGCAAAGTGTTCAGGAGGAAAAAAGTGTGGAATGTGTATAAAGCAAAAATAGCAAGTAGTTCAATTGGTTGGATACATTCCTGTATGCTAATAATAAAATAGCAATGTTTTATTCTTCTTTTTTCACAGAACTAGTGACACAAATGGATTTTTCAGATAACCAAAATTTACCTTTTTAAGTACAAAACTTGAAACAATTTAACATTTTTGGTAGAAACTTTTCTAAAATGTATTAAGCATATGTAGGGAAAAAAGTGGTGGAAAAGTTATGCATTATCAGGCAACCAGTGTGTCAATTTGTTTTCTTTAATTGTAATTCTTTTGTAACATGAGGATTATTCAGTTGGAGGGAAATTTATTGCAAGGTATCATGAATGTCTTTTTTTTTTTTAAACATCAATTCAACATTAAAAAAAAACTAACCAATAGTTACCCCCTGCCTTAGTAAACAGAATATGAAAAGAGTTAAATTATTTGTAAACTGAAAAGGGTGGACTAATGGTAAGGGCTCTCTGAACACTTTAATGCTTTATTGAAATAGTATTTCCATGAATAGCACCCTTATTATCAAAACCAAGGCCTTCACCCTATTTCCTCATTTCTCATCCTCAATTTCTCTATGGTGTTTGTGACAGTGGTCATGTCCTAATGGGATAAGTATTCATTTTACTCAGTATTAATTGATTCTGTAATTTATTCCCTATAGTGGTTATTCTGAGTCTTTTCCACAAGTCTCTATTCTACTTCATCTCTGCCATCTAAGTAAAAAACCTTGCCTGATACTTAAAAAATAGAAGCCATTTCCCATGAGGTCTTTTTTCTCTTTACTATGCATCTCACAAGCCCTTAACATCAACCTACATTCTCTCCTATTTTACTCCATTCTTTGATGAAGAGGTAGCTTTTTTACTTATCAAGCTCAATACTTCAAATTCAACCCTGTCTATCTCCTTCAGAAGATGAATCCTGTAACTATCTCCTTTCAGCCTAGCATTTCTAATAGGGCTATCCAGAATATCCCATCAAAAACAACTGCAAAATTAAAATTCAGTTCATTAAAAAATTGCATATTTAGTTCATCCCATGTAAAAGGCATCAGACTAGCATTAGGCATTTAAAGATAAACATAAATATAGTTTCTATCTTCAAGACACATTTGATTGTGAAGCGGGTTGGGATCCCGTTAAGAAACTGTATTTCCTATTGATCTGTGATTTCTTTCAGATTCTCATCCCTTCCCAGCTGAGGCATATCCTCCCCAGACAAGTTGTCTTTCCAGGATGCCAGAGCCTTTGATTCAATTATAAATCCTAGTCAAAAAGCATCCCTTTGAATTCCAATAGGAAATCCAGGCTTGTCCCAGCCCCCACTCAGTATGAGCCAACTTGGGCTCTTCCAGACCCCACTAGTTCTGACCTGCTCCAATTGTCCCAGCCCCCATCAAGACACCCAATACAATAAGCTTCCATCAACTAAAGTCTTTGCAGATGGACCTTCGCAGCAACCTTTTCTGCCAGGATCTTTGGTCCACTGAGAACTGCATTTGCAGTGAAAAACTCCATTTTCCAAAGCCATAGATTTGTCCACTGGCACATTCTTTTCCAGTGTGTTACCCTCTCTTTGTCCTCACCTGTTTCCCTAAACAGACTTTATATCTCTCTGTCAGGATTTCTAATCTTACTTCCAATCCCCATAATAAACCTCTTTTATCAATCTAGGTTTTTGGGTCAGTAAATTCCTTTACAGAGAACCTTTGAGCCACCAGAAGGGAGTCCCCCAAACTCCCTATCCTTGCACTGAATACCAAGGGGCTATAGGGGAGCCAAACCTCTCCATTTGGTTCCCTCAAAACTGCCACTATATCTTATCATTTAACCCCCTGACCACCAGAAACCCTAATCTCATTTTGGTTCCCTAAATCTAAACCTTATCAATTGGAAATTCATGTTCAATTTGTCTTAAAGACTATGCCTAGGTGAAGGGGCAATTCTCTGAGAACCTCCACAGCTATGGATCATAATATATGAAGGAGTTGCAAAGCAGCTTTTATTGCCACGAGTGTTGCTTGTGGACTGGGAATGAAATAAATTGGAGGCAGAGGGAAGAGGGAAGTCAGACAATGCAACTGCCTCTCAGTCAAGAAGATAATAACAATAACAATAACAATAACAATAATAATAATCCTCAGCATATTTCTATTGTTGTTGTTCAATCTTGTCCAACTCTTCATGACCCTATGGATCATAGCACACCAATAATGACCTTGAGCTTTTCTTGGCAAAAATAATGGAGTGGTTTACCATTTCCTTCTCCAGTGGATTTAAGCAAAGAGATTAAGTGACTTGTCCAGACTTACAATGCTAGTATATGAAGTCAGATTTCAACTCAGGAAGTCTTCCTGACTCCCTGTCTAGCACATGATCCATAGTGCCAAAGTTTTAGAGAGAAACAACTTCATAATGATGCTGTCCAAAATGGAATGGATTGCCTTGGGTGTGTTTCCCTTTATTGCAGGTCTTCAAAAAGAAGCTGGATGAATTTATCAGGTATCTTGTAGTGGGAATTCATTTTAGTTAGGGGTTGTTTTAGATAGCCATTAAGATGCTTTTCAAATCTTAAAAGTTCCTTGATTCTGTCAGTTGCTGATGATGAATATCTATGTATAATTTTTTAAAAATCATTTGAAATAGTCAGTAAATAAACACAAACAATAAAATTGATACTAATGAGATGTATCAATGTCTTATAAACTCAGTTGCAATACAGAAGATTGTGAAATTTTTACTAGTGATCTTCAAAGAAAACTGTTACTACATATGATCAAAAGAATCTGATGTTGCAGATCAGTATTACCCTTCTCCTCTAAAGTACTGTCTTCACAGACACATGTATATTGTAGAGAAATTATTGTAGTTACATTTCTTAGTCATAATAAAAACAAAGAGTGATTTAGTATTTGATTTTTTATTATTATAAGAACTCTCCATTAATGAGACTTTTAAATGAATGTAATTCAAAATTTAAGCATGTTCATTTTTTCAGATCACTACATAATTGGTGAAATGACTCATTAGAGATTATAAGCAGATTAATTTTTTCCCTAAAGCAATAATGTGGGAAATTACAATCTACATCAGACTTTATGATTTGTTACTTATCATCAACCTCAAATTAGTCAATTTTGTAATGGCTAAGAAAAGTTGGCAATACTCCTACTCTAACTCCCTGACCCAGAAAATAAGATAGAAAAATAGCAGTAATCGACAAAAATAAATTCATATGCAGTGTGGTTTAATTTACAGAAATTGTACTATAAGAATTTTTTTTGAAATCCCAAATGAATAAAGAAAGAAGCAATGGTCAAGTCTACATGCTGGAGTATTTTCCAAATTTTATGAGCAATTACCTAGATCCAGGGAAACACCATACTCACATATTAATAGAAGCTATTGGTAGTAGAAGTGGCTGCTTGAGGAAAATCTGCTTTAGATAAAAAGCCCCCGCCATGCTTTTTTAGCTTAGTGCTTCATTGTCGTGACTCAGCTCAAAGCAGGGAAGGTTGCTGAGAAAGAAGGACATATTCTAAGTGATATTATCCTCTAAGGGATATCCCTTGTCCTTCTAGAAGTCTTTCAGTTCCTTTTTTTGGTGAATTACTCATTTCATTAAATTAATAAAATAAACAGAACACATCATAATATTGTACTTGGTATATATTCAAGTTATGGGATACTGTTTAATAAACTATTGCCCCTTCACCCACTCTCAGGAAAATGGAGGGGTAAAAGTGGGAAATAGAGTAACTACAGGTTGGGTAACTATTGGTTAGTTTTTTTAAATGTTGAATTGATGCTTAAAAAAAAAAGACATTCATGATATTTTGCAATAAATTTCCCTCCAACTGAATAATCCTCATGTTACAAAAGAATTAAATTAAAGAAAACAATTAAAGAAAACAAATTGACACACTGGTTGCCTGATAATGCATAACTTTTCCACCACTTTTTTCCCTATATATGCTTTATAATTAGTCCTCAAGGGTCAAGACTGGTCATAGTCATAAGCAAGCATAGGACATGGGCTAAGCATAGTGACATACTCTAGGGGAGCATTTCTTCTGACCCTTTCAATAGGAATACTTTCCTAGGATGTACTGATATAGTGGCCCATGTTCTCTACATGTCTCTGATCATCACATTGATCTAAGTTCTGATGTCTTTTTGTGCTGTTTTTCTTCACATTATTGGGATTGCAGAGTTTTCAAGGAGAGGCTGGATAGCCATTTATCATATGTCTTATAGTGGAAATTAATTTTATATATGGGTTGGTTTAGATAGCCACTAAGGTGCTTTTCAACTCTAAAGTTCTTTGATTCTGTCAGTTGGTGAAGAAGAATATCTATGTAGGTGAAAGCCTACATAGCTCAACCCCCATAGTGTAATTTCCTTTCTGCTCTGCTTACTTTACTATGCATCAGTTCATAGAAATCTTCTCAATTTATTTGAATTAATCACAGTTGATGCTTTTTACAATGAAATTCTTACAAGACAATTACAATGTATTTCCTACACATGTGCATTACTACACTGGGACTTTATGTATTTACTTTCCCCATGGACATCATATACATTCGGGGTAATAGTATGATTCAAGTTTATAAGCCAGCAAAGGAGGCTGAGAAGGATCATTCAGATAGATAGGGAAAGAACCAGGAAAGAACAACAACAACAAAAAGCCTTGAGAGAGGAAAATATCTAGAAGAGAAGATGACAAAAAGTGTCAGATGTTGCAGAGAGAAAAACAAAGATAAGGATGACAAAATATCATTAAATCTGACAATTAGATCTTTGATACCTGGGAAGATTACTAAGAGTTTAAAATTGAATTTGAAAATAGGAAGGGGAGGTTGCAAGCATAGACAGATTTTTCCAAGGAGTTTAGCTAAGAAAGGGATGAAAGATATAGAACAAAGCCAGGAATCAAATGAGGAATTTTTTTTAAATGGGGAATACATAAATGTGTTTGTAGGAAAGATAGGAAATAGTAGACAGGGAGAGATTAAAGATAAAAGAGAGAGCAGAGATGATAATGGGGACAGTTCCCTGAAGAAGACATGGAAGAAATGACATCAAAAGTGCATATGGTAGGGCTGGCCATATTGAGAAGAACAATGTCTCTTTATCTGAGACTAGAAGGAGAAGGGAGATAGTTGAATGATTTGAAATTAGGAGGAGAGAAGAAGGAATGGACTAATTTTTTTTTTCCCCCAGTGAAGTGCAAGGCAACATCCTTAGCTAAAAGAGTGAAGAAATGTGGTGTATATAGACGGATTGAGCAGAAATGAAAATTTTGGAACATCTCCTGTGGAATGTGTGATAGTGAATTGTTTATGAGTAATGGAATGATCTTTTTGCAGCGAAGGCCAAGTTGAAACTGGATAAAGTATATTTGTAATAGCCCTAATCACATGATTCTATGATTTTTCTTTAGCTCATTTTGACAATATTCTTCAACAGAAGTAAACAGACATTAAAGATGGTGAATGAATATGAGTATCTTTGGATAAGAGTTTTTTAAGTACAGTAATAGGACTAGGAGAAGGGGGATTTGAGAACTGAGAAGAATGCAAAGTTGAATTGATCTACCAAGGTGTCAATTTAGGGAAGGAAAAAGATTCAAAACTGGAGTAATGACCTGTAGAAAAGTATTGTTATATATTTCAAATCCTCTTGAATGTTCTGCTGGGCACATGACAATTATCTAATTAGTGTAATAAATAAATTAAAAAAAGAAAATGAAGGTCACAATTGAGGATGAAGATTAGGAGTCACTAGGCATAGGAAAAGATGGAATGATAAAAAATGGTGTATATATAAAAGAAATCTAAACTTCAAAATATGGGAATCCTCATATGAGTTATCCTTTTTGTGTGGCTGAGATAGAGTGGAAGAGTAGGTCCAATTAACTGAATACACTGAGAAACTGAGAAGTTAGGGTAACTAGATATACTGTAGGCAAATCAAAAATCAGTATTACAAAACAGAACTTAATATGTTTCTCCCCAAACTCTTCCCTTTTCTGAATTTCCTTATTATTGTCAAGTGTACAAACATCCTTGACATCATCCAAATTCTCTTTACTCATACTTGCCTCATATTTGGGTACCTAATTTTGTTGCTACTACCTTCACAGTATCTCTCATGACACTTCCTTTCTCCATTCACTTATTCAGGCCCTCATCACCTTTTTACCAAAATTACTAAATTATCCTCCTAATCATTCTCCTTGCTTCAAGTTTCTCTCTATTCCAACCTATTTTCCACTCAGATATTATGGTAATTTTTTAAAAGCTCATGTCTGACTTCCAGTATCAAATATAAAATTCTATATTTGGCATTTAAAGTTCTTCACATCTTGTTCTTTCCTATACTTCTAATAATTTTATATTTTACTCTTTGCTATGCACTTTATAATCTAGTTATACTAGCTTACTTTCTCTTTCATGCAAATAACACTCTACCTCCCATATCTATTCTTTTGCATGAATAACCTTTGCCTTCTAATCTTAATTTTTTAAAGTTATATGCCCCATTATTAATTTGTTCCTTGTTCTCTTTTATTAATACAAGTATTTAGATTTATAAAATTTTCCTCAAGTACTGGTTTAGTTGCATCCTACAAATTCTGGTATGTTGTCTTATTGTTGCCATTATCTTTAATAAAATGATTGATTGTTTCTATGATTTGTTTTTTGACTCTTATCAGTCTTTAGGATTAGATAGACAGGCCCTAATTGAATATAATTTTTATTGCATCATGCTCTGAAAAGAAATGTATTCAACAATTTTGTTTTTCTGTATTTGTGAATTTTTTATGTCTGTGGTCAATTTTTGTGAAAGTGCCATACATAGCTGAGAATATGTAGATTTCTTTTTATTCCCACTTATTATTCTCAAGAAGTCTATAATACCTTATTTTTCTAAAATTTCTATTTATTTTCTTAACATCTTTCTTATTTATTTTATGATAAGATTTATCTAGGTCTGAGAGACTGAGGTTCCCTAATAATATAGTTTTATTTCCTGATATAACTCTTTAAATTTTTCCTTTAAAAAAATCAATTCTATGCCATTTGATGTATATCTGCTTCTTAATCTCTCTGTTTCCTTCATGACTCAGTTTAAATCTTACTTTCCTCAGGTCTTTCTCAGTTTTTCCAAATACTGGCCAGTCAGTCACTCAGTAAATACTTGTTAATCACTTATTATGTGTGAAACACAATTTTTATCATTAAACTTACAAGGAAATGCAAAAATATAGTCCCCGGAAGAAAACATGCAAATAATTATTGTAAAAACACACAAACACCTCCCACATACATATATGTGCATGTTTTTCTGTATGTGTGTAATGTGTGTATGTGTTTGTGTAGTGAGGATCGGGAAAGAACATAATTAAGAAATAATAATTTATTCTTGAAGAAAAAAATGAGGAAAGAGATGAAGCATTCCAGGCCGGGGAGATATTCATTTAAAGGAGCCTGAGTTGAGAGGGGAGTATCATGCGTGAGGATTAACAAATGCTTGGCATTCATTTCTAGTCATATGAAAAATGCTCTTAATTAATCACTATTGATTAGAAAAATACAAAATATGAAAACTCTGACTTCATACCTCTCAGATTGGCTAAGATGACAGAAAAAGATAATGAAGTGGGAGGGGATGTGGGAAAAGTGAAACACTAATGCATTGTTGGTAGATTTGTGATATGATCCAACCATTTTGGAAAGCAATTTGGAAATATGCCCAAAGAACCATACACCTCCTTTGATCCAGCAGTATCACCACTAGGTCTGTATCCCAAAGATATCATAAAAGAATTATGTTCACTGCTAACTATCATTCTACATTAGAATGATTTATTTAAAATGTGATTTTGTGTTTATAACGGCTTTTTTTGTAGTGGCAAGGGATTGGAAATTGAATGAATGTCCATCAGTTGGGGAATGGCTAAATAAGATATAGTATTTGAAAGTAAAAGAATATTATTATTCTATAAGAAATGATAAACAAGCTGATTTCAGAAAAGTCTAGACTTGCATGAACTGTTGATGATTGAAGTGAGAAGAACCAAGAGAACATTGTACATAGTAAACAATAAGATGATGTGATGAACAACTATAATGGATTTGGATCTTCTCAATAATATGTGATTCAAAGCAATTCAAATGGATTTGGGATGGAAAATGACATCCATAGCCAGAGAGAGAATTATGAGAACCAAATATAAATCAAGGCATAATATTTTCACCTTTTTGCTTTTTTTTTTTTTTTGCATTTTTTCCCTTTTGGTCTGATTTTTCTTGCACAAAATGGCAAATATGGAAATATGTTAATTAAAAAAGCCTAGCAGAAGGAGTTCCAGGGACATAGCCAAGATGGTGGAGTGAATCCAGGAAGCTGCTTGAGCTTTCCCAGTTTTCCTTGAAGTTTACATCAAACCAAGCTTCTGAACAGAATTTGATGGAATGAAACCATTCTCCAGCTCAAGAGAGATTAGAAGGAAGTCAAAAAAGGTCAGTCTTATGGGGATGAAAGGGATGTAGGCCAGACTGTGTCCAGAAAAGCCAGTAAGAGGATCTTAACCCTTGGTATTGACTCAGTAACAGAGCACTGCAGTGGGACAGCCTCAGTCCCAGTGAAGAAAGCAAATAGTCACCAGGTTGTTGCCTGGAGAAAGCAGATAAGGCTACCTCTGCTATGAGCAAGACACCAAATACAAGAGATCCCTGTACTCAAAGCCAAGGGTCAGAGTATCACAAGAAGCTTGGGACAATGTCTCCTTTACTCCAGAAGCAGAGTTCAGCCTTAAAAGTCACAAAATAGAAAAAAAAAATGAGCAAAAAATAGAAAAGAATCTTAACCATAGAAAGCTACTATGATGATATGGGAGGCCAAAACACTAACTCAGAAGAGCACAAAATGTCCACATGCAAAACCACAAAGAGTGATATAAATTGGTCTCATGTCTAAAGAGGCTTCTTGGAAGTGCTCATAAAGGATTTTATCCTTTCTCTCTTACAGAGAGGTAGAAGAAAAATTGGGAAAAAACCAAGAGCTATTCAAAAGAGAGCCAGCAGCTTGGAAAAGGAAGAACAAAAATTTACTGAAGAAAACAATTCCTTAAAAATTACAGTTGGCCAAATTGGAAAAAAACAACCATCCAATGAAGAAAACAACACCTTGAAAAAATAGAATTAATCAATTTTAAAAAGGGATACAAAAGCTAGTTGAAGAAAATCATCCATTAAAAACTAGAACCCAGATAAATGGAAGCTAATGTCTCTATGACACATCAATAAATTAAATTAGATTAAATTAAAAAGAATGGGAAAATGGGAGTAAATGCAAAAAAAAAAAATCATTGATAAAAATAGCCAACTTGGAATAGATCCTGGAGAGACAATTTTAAACTATTGTTCTACCTGAAGGCCAAGGCCAAAAACAAAAGAGAACCTGAAACTATACTGATATACTAGAACCAGAGGGCAAAATAGTCATTGAAATAGTAATCCATTAATCACTTCTAGAAAGAGATTACATAAGAAAAACCCCAAGAAACAGTGTTGCAAAACTCAGAACTATAATCTCAAGGAAAAAAATATTGCAAGTTGCCAAAAAAAAAATTCAAGTATCAAGAAGAAACAGTCAGGATTAAGTATCTGGCAGCTTCTACAATAAAAGATTGTAGGATTGATCAAAGTCTGGAATAACATATTCCGCATGGTAAAAAACCTGGGATTATAACCAAGAATCATTTATCTAGTGAGATAGGTGGGGGTGAAGGGTGGAATGGATCTTCAGTGAAATAGGGAACTTTCAATCATTTCTATTGAAAAAGACTAGAACTAAAGAGAAATTTTGATTTTCAAATGGAAGACTCAAGAGAAGCATAAAAAGGTAAATAGGAAAGAAAAAACCACATTATTTAATAGTTAAATTGTTTATATCTCTAGATGAGACAATGATATTTGTAACTCCAGAACTGCATGTTTTATTAGGGTAATTAGAGGGAGCATGCATAGGCAGAGGCTGTGGGTATAATTTGACTTTGATATATTAAAGAAAAAGACATTAAGGGGTAGAAAAAGAATTGTACTGGGAAAAAAGCAAAGGGAAGATAAAATGGGATAAATTAGAACACACAAAGAGGTACCAAAGACCTATTGTGGTAGAGGGGGAAAAAGCTTAATCTCATCAGTTTTGACTCAAAGAGGGAATAACACATTCACTCAGTAGTTTATTTTACTCCATAAGGAAGTAGGAGGAGAAAGGGTAGGAGGAGAAAGGGAAAAGAAAAGGGAGGGGCTGGACAGGAAGGTGGACAGAACATTAGGAGAAAGGATTAAGAGACAGGATGATAGAAAAGAGAGCACATTAAGAGTGGAGTTGGCCAGAAAGAAAACTTTACTATGGAGGGACAGGTTGGAAAGAAAGAACAAAAGTATATACAGGGGAGAAAATAGAATGAAGGGAAAGGAAAAAAAGAAATTGAACAAGCTATTAATGAACTCCCTAAGAAAAAATCTCCAGGGCCAAATGGATTTATAAGTGAATTCTACCAAACATTTAAAGAACAATTAATACCAATGCTATACAAATTATTTGGAAAAATAGGGAAAGAAGAACACAATACTGTGTATAACCTTTGAATCAACAGTGCCATTACTGGGTCTGTATCTGAAAGAAATCATAAAGGAGGAAAAAGATTCCACATGCGCAAAAATGTTTGTAAGAACTCTTTTTGGTGGTGGCAAAGAATTGAAAAATGAGTAGATACCCATTAATTGGGGAACGGCTGAGTAAGTTATGGTATATGAAAGTAATGGAATATTATTGTTCTATAAAAATGATGAACAAGCTGCTTTAGAAAGGCCTAGAAATAGGGAAGATTCTGGGAGAATGACAGAGTTTAACAACCTATTGGTTGTTAAATTTTGAGATCTCCTGATTTCTCCCAGAAACAGAACAAACTTGCCCCTCAGGGCAAATATAGACTGGTAGAAACTAAGAAGACTTGGGGCTGAACAGGGGTCCTCTTGTACAACCTTACAAGATCTAAATTAAAACCCTGGGCTAGGATTAACCTGT
Organism: Antechinus flavipes; assembly: GCF_016432865.1. Taxonomy (NCBI): domain Eukaryota; kingdom Metazoa; phylum Chordata; class Mammalia; order Dasyuromorphia; family Dasyuridae; genus Antechinus; species Antechinus flavipes. The sequence continues at coordinate 183,074,424 of NC_067400.1, read as the reverse complement.
CTGAAGTGCAAATGGCTTCAGGATAACTCCTCGAAAATATCAAGTAGGGATCCTTCTGGCTATCAGTTGTGACTGGAGCCTCAGCAGAAACTATAGAGACTTTCATTTCCTGGACTGTTTTTCAAGTCGGGTTTTGAGTCTATGAAGATAAAGTGAACCTGGGTTGATGGGAATGCCAGGCCCAGCTGTCCTGCTAAGATGCAGCCTTGGGTGAGAAGGAACCAGCCCCTGGAGAGTGTAGGAGGAGCCAGAGTGGGGCACTGCTGGTTGTGGATACTTGCAAGAAGGTGGAGTTCTTGATTTGGAGTTCCTGATCAGAGTGAAAAAAATTAAAACCGTCTAAGAAAAATAAGATTTTTACAGAGTCCCAAAGATGAAAATAACTTTGAAAATTAGAATTGGACAAGAGAAAGCTAGTGAAGCTATGAGAGACCAAGAAATAACAAAGCAGATTATAAAAAATGAGAAAATAGGACAGAATGTGAAACATCTCATAAGAAAAACAACAGAGCTAAAGAATATATCCAGAAGATAAAAATATAAAAATAATTGGGCTACCCACAAGTTGTGACCACAAAGAGAACCTTGACACAATAATGCAGGAAATAATCCTAGAAAATTGTCCTGGAGTGAAAGAATGTGGGGGGGAATGTAGAAATGGAAGGAATCCACTAATCATTGCTTCAGGAAGATTCTTTGCAGAAGACATATAGGAATATTATTGCTGAATTTTGAAACCTCCAGATTAAAGAGAAAATTATAAACAAACAAGAAAAAAAACAATTCAAATATTCTAGAGCTACAATTAGAATTGTACAAGATTTAACAGCAGCTACAATAAAAAACCACATATCTACAGACAAGCAAAAGAATTAGGCCTGTGACCAAAAACATCATCTCTAGCAAAATTATCTATAATTTTGAATTTTAAAAAAAATGGACATTCAAAGAACTTGAACATTTTTAGGACTTTCAACCAAACCCAAACTTAATAAAAAAATTAACATATAAAAACCAATATAAAGAACAATTTTAAAGAAAAAAACTGTTAGACAAACTGTTTAAACATGGACAAAGTGCTTATGTTGGTTTTTACATGGGAAATATATACTTTATGTCTAAGATTTATATCAACAATAGAGCAAGCTCAAAAGAAAGATTGGCAAAGTAAAGGTAAAAATAATAATCATGTTATAGAAATGAGGTGCAGAGGTAAGAATAATCACAGAGGCATTAGAAGTGGGGAGGAGGTCTCATAGTTGTGAAGACCTACTCACAATAAGCAACATTACATATATACCATGAAGGGTATAGTATCCTCCAAAATCTATAAAGAAATAAGGGGGGAGGGATAGATGAATGGGGAAGCAAAGGGTAAGAGAAGAAGACAAAGGAAAAATCCCTGAATAGGAGGAGGTTAAGTAATACTAAGCCAAGTTATGGATCAGAATTTATTGAAAGAGTCAGCAGGTATAGGAAAGATGTGTGTTTATGGGGTATGTGTGTGTGTGAGTGTGTGTATATATCTATATATCTATGTATGTATACATAAATATGTCTTTTCTTAACTGTAGCTTGCTTCGGGGTGGTGGTGGGTATGACAAGGAGATATATGTGTGTCTATGTGTGTGTATGTATGTGTATATGTCTACATATGTATATATCTATAAATATATTCTTTCTTAATTGTAGCCTACTTGAAGATGCAAGAGAATGAAGGGGGGGGGGAGAATAAAGTAAATAAGGTGCACAGTAGAGAACAAAAAGAACAATTTAGAAGGAAGTAAAGAAAAGATGGACCCATGAATGTAATTTCTTCTACTAATATATTATACATTTTTAAATTGATGTTTACTTTTACATATTTTGAATTCTCTCTGATGTTCTGCTGGGCAATGATAATGTTCTTTTTTGTTTTGTGTTGTTTTTATGTTTTTCTTTTTGCTTATTCTGCTTCTTCAAATAAAATAAATTTGGGGGAAAGAAAAAAAAAAAGAAAGGCCTGGAAAGATTTACATGAACTGATGCTGAGCAAAGCAAGAAGAACCAGGAACACATTGTACTGGGCATCCCAATAAACTTAGGATGGAAAACACCATTTGCATCCAGAGAAGGAACTATGGAGACTAAATGTAAATCAACACATGCTATATTCACTTTTTCTTCTTTTTCTTTTGTTTTTTTCCTCTCATGGTTTTCCCTTTTGTTCTAATTTTTTTTCTCTCAACATGATTCATAAGGAAATATGTCAAAAAATGAATGTACATGTCTAACAATAACAATAAAAGCAAATATTTAATAAATATTTTTGTTGATTTTTATTAGTTGATGTTATTAGTTCTTGCCTTGCATTTTCAGTAAATATTTTAGTCAATGTTAATTAAAATTAGTAGATGATTTATTTATAGGAAATATTCTGATGGGGGCTCATGAGTTAAAACATTAGTAGCAATAGTTATGGACAAATCTTACTCTCAGGACCCTGAGAATAATAGTGAGATGTAGTAACAGGCCTCCCAGAAATTCTAACTTGCCAACATGGAAGAAGGGGAAAAGAGGAGAGATAATAAAGGGTGGGTTTGCCTGAGAAGCAAGGTAGTAAGTAACTGTGACACCATTTGTTTTATTATGAGTTGGCTAGCAGGCAAGTTAGTGCTGAGAACAAGAAAATAAAAAAAGAGCAAAAAATAGAAGAGCAATGATGTATCAGGTTGTATGAGTGAATGAACCTATTGTATAACTTCATATTTTTAAACTTTTCTTTGTCTTGGTAAACTTATCTTTATGCCAATAGCTTTACTATTTCTAATTTGGTAACTACAATAGTAATACAGTTCTGATTATTCTGTTGCTTCTCTTTAAATATTAGTCTTTTACCTCAAATATTTTTCTCCTTTTATCATTCACATCATCAACAGCAGCAGCAACCCCAAACCTAAAGTAAAAAGCTTAGTGGTTACAATCCCAAAGTGGGATTTTCAGAAGTTCATATTACAATACATTTATCCTTGTTTGTTATCAAGAGAGTTCCTGGTGCTTTTTGCAAATCCCAAGTTAGAAGTCTCCTCATGAGATTTACATAAATACTTATGATAACTGCTTTCCCCATAGTTGCATGGTGAGCTTTTCCTGCTAGCACTCTTTATATTATTGGAATTGATGCAATGTTGTTTGAAAGGGTAAATTAAGTGCTCTTCTGAAATTTTACTTATTTGATTTTGGCAAAGGATAAGTGAGGTGTTTTTTGTGTTCTTGTTGAAAACAAAATCAAATTATCCTGGTGAGCTCTGATATCTCTTCTTGAAATTCCTTCCATTTTCAACCTCTGTGACATAATTACCCTTACATTTCTGGCAGAACCTTGTATTGATTTTGTATCTCATTTGTTCTTTTTGTACTTCCCTGTGAGTATGCTTTACTTGTATCTGGTTCAAACAAGGAAACTGGGGGAAGGAAAGCAAGCTAAGGACAGATCTGATTTCTACAAAAATAGTCTAAACATGATTCAAACAAGTTTCTAATATTCTTTTACTTTTAGAACCTGATAAATGTCCTTTTCGTGTTTTTTGTTTTGGTTTGGTTTGTGGAGTGGCTAATGGAGTTGTGTCTGCTAGTCATTCATCTTGGTTGTGTCTGATTCTTTATGACCCTATTTGGAATTTTCTTTGCCAGAAACACTGGAGTAGTTTTCCATTTCCTTCACCAGATCATTTTATAGATGAGGAAACTGAGGCAAAAGAGTTAGATGATTTGCCCAGATTCACACAGTTATTAAGTGTCTGAAGTTTGATTTAAACTCAGGAACATGAGACTTCCTGATTCCAAACCTATTCTCTATCTATTGACCTTGCTTGCTATTCAGAAATCTTGGGGAAGTAAATAGAGGTAGAGAGTGGAAATGCAATCTTTGCTTCAAAATAAATAAATGAAAATGCATTTGTTAAGGGCTTACTATGTAATATAAATAGCAGTGTGCCAATTTGGGGGAATACAAATTTTAAAAAATTGTGTATTACTTCCCCATTTTCACATTCTAATGGGGGAAGAGGGAAGGAAGAAGAAAACATAAAAAGGAGATTCAATTCTGAGTCAGATGGATATCCCGTGATCCTTAGTATGCAATGACAAAGAAGATCATAATGTAGTATCTTTACACTTCCACTGATAAAATCTTAACAATTACTGAGGTTAAATCATTTGACAGTGTCAAGGATTTTGGTGGTAAAAACTTTTTTATCTGAATCTTTGATAGCTGTGGCTACCACACTTACAGAAACAGATGCCAGGTCATATCTCCATGTGGGTTTCTTTTTTATATGTGTTAATGGGGCAGTGATTGCAATAAGACTAGAGATGTTACTACTCCCATTTTGACTCGAGCTTACCTGCCCATAATGGCAGTTGGTTAGTAGTTGGTTTTGGTGGTGGTTAGGAAACTGAGTCACTCCCAACAGTGTTTGATCTCAATGATGGACTTTAATTTTCCACTTGGAAACAAGGCCAGTAATCTGATAGGCAGTTATTCCCAATCTCCATCTCCATCAAGATTCAATAATACACAGTATTCAAGATACTGAAGATGGTTTGACTTGCCTACCACATGCCACTTCCTATCTCTTTTTAAAGATAATCTTAATGTTTCAGAACTCAGCAGCATCAGCACAGGATAAACCAATAAAAAATTATTTGTTGAATGCTTACCATAAGAATCAGCTACTGTTTATAACTCTGGACTGGGAAACAGGAAGATATGGGCTCTAATCTTGCTTTCAGAACTCACTAGTTGTATGAACCTCAAGAAGGAATTTAACATCTCTAGGTCTCAATTTCCTTTTCTATTAATTGAAGAGAATTGGACATGATAATCTCTAATATGCCTTTCAACTCCAAATCTGTGCTCCTATGTGTTTAGCACAATGCTATGCATTGAAGGAGATACTCCAGGCTTAGTACTCAATCCCCACTACACAATCTGGCTGACTCAATAGATAAGTAATTTTTAAAAAAGTTTTTATTTTCAAAACATATGCATAGATAATTTTTCAACATTAACCCTTGCAAAACCTTGTGTTCCAATTTCCTGTCCCCTTTCTTCAACCTTCTCCCCTCGATGGCAAGTAGTCTAATACATGTTAAGCTTGTTAAAATATATGTTAAATCCAATATGTATAAACATATTTATACAATTCTCTTGCTGCACAAAAAAAAAAAATCAGATCAAAAAAAGAAAAAAAATGAGTAAGAAAACACAATGCAAGTGAACAACAACAAAAAGAGTGAGCATGTTATGTTGTAATCCAAAGTCCTCCCCTCTGGGTGTTGATGGCTTTCTTCATCACAAGATCATTGGAACTGGCATTAGTCATCTCATTGTTAGAAAGAGTCACATCTATTAGAATTGATTGTCCTATAATATTGACATTGTCCTATAATATTGACATTGCCATGCACAATGATCTCCTGGTTTTGCTCATTTCACTTTGTATCAGTTCCTATAAGTCTCTCCAGGCCTCTCTAAAAATCATTCTCCTTATCGTTTCTTATAGAACAATAATATTCCATAACATTCATATACCATAACTTATTCAGCCATTCTCCAACTGATGGTCATCCTCTCAGTTTCCAGTTTCTTTACACTATGAAAAAGGCTGCTGCAAACATTTTTGCACATGTGAGTCCCTTTCCCTTCTTTAAGATCTCTTTGGGAAATAATAGAAATACTGCTGGATCAAAGGGTTATCAAACTGTTTGATAACTTTTTGACCATAGTTCCAAATTGCTCTCCAGAATGGTTGGATTTGTTCACAATTCTACCAACAATATATCAGCGTCCCAGTTTTCCCACATCCCCTCCAACATTCTTTATTGTCTTTTCCTGTCATCTCAGCCAATCTGAGAGGGGTGTAGTGTCTTAATTTGCATTTCTCTAATCAACAGTGATTTAGAGCACAATAGGTAAGTAATTTGCCCTCAGCCAGATAACTCTTTAAAGTCACATGAAACATTCTTCAATAGTTGGGAAAAAATGTCATTTGGAAGAGTTATTCTGCATAGTCCCAAAATGTTATGAACCTTTAGGGAAATTTAATATATTATTCATATTATTCTACAATTATTGCTTTTTTTTTTGTTTTAGCATGAACCCTTGAACCATAGTTGCTAATCCCCTAAGGGATTTGTGAACTGCTAAATAGGATCCACAGATGTAGAGAATTTCAAATATAGGTACTCCCTCTACTAATGCACATTAACAACCCATTTGTAACATAACTTTAAAGAGCTTTTTGGTAGAGAGATAATGATTTGTCCATTGAGTCAGGTTTTGCAGGGTAGATTGAGTGCTAAACCTGAAGTTGCACAGCCCCAAATTAAAATTTTCACACACTTAGAAATCGTGTGATCCTTCCTGGATAAGTCAATTAATTTTGATTTGCCTCAACTTTCTTCAACTATAAAACGGAGTTCATAATAGTATCTATATTCCAGGGTTGTTATGAGGCTCAAATGAAATAATATTTGTAAAGCATTTAGCACAATACCTAGTATTTGGTAGGTGCTTCATAAATGCTTATTCCTTTTCCTTTCTCTCCCTCCATTGTCACACACTTGACATATTTGGATGGGAGGATTTGAACTTTGATTTTTCTGACCCCAAGGCTAGCACTCAGCCCACTATTTCACACTACTTAATGTAAATTTAGCATAAGCAAACTTCCTAACAATTAGAGCTACCTCAAAATAGTAGAATAGTAGAGCTACCTCCTTCCTCATAGAAGAGGGAGTTCCCTAACACTGGATGGAGCTTCTTATATAGAGATTGGATGATTCCTTGTTGGAATTGTTGCAGATGACATTTATAGTTTAGATAGGATTGGACTATATGACTTTTATTTTTTATAGCATTAAATTTTTAACATTTATTTAAATTTTTTTTTGAGTGCCAAATTTCCTCCTCGCTCTGTTAGATGGTAAGCAATTTGATATAGATTATATATGTGTAATTATGTAAAATTTCCTAAGTGACCTTTAAAGTGCTTTTAAAATTCCAAATCTACTTTAGGTAACATTTATACATTGCTTTAAGTTTAGCAAAATTATTTTATAACTATCTAGTTAGATAGATTACTATCCCCATTTCCAAATAAAGCCTATAGAGATTAAATGATTTATCCAGTGTCATATAATTAGTGTCTGAAGTAGGATCTGAATTGAAATTTTCCTGATTCTAAATCTAGCTTTCTTATTCATTGTGCCATCTATATGTACCAAATCTATGACCCAATTAGATAAAACCTTTAATCCACCTTTATTTTTTTTGTCCACACACTGGACTATTTCCCAACCATTGTCTTTGTCTTTCCTTTCTCCATTTCTTTGCTTAAACCTTCTACTATATTTGGAATGGATTATTCTCCTTGCCCCATATATATCGGTTGCACTCTCTTGCTTCCAGGATAAATTCTGTTCCCATTTCCTCTCTGAAGCATTCACTCTCCAAATGAAATTTATTTTTATTCCTTTATTTATTATTTATTATAAAACTTTGCCCATATCTCTCATTTGGCAATTCTTTCTCTTCCTTGTATCAGAAGTTTTTGTGAAGATGTAGTTTTCCTCATCCAGAATATATAAATCCCTTGGAAGCATTTTCTACTTCACATTCAAGTAGCTAAGTGACAAAATCACTAAGAGTGCTAAACTCAGAATCAAGAAGACCAGATTTCAAATTTTGCTTCTAGCATTTTCTAACTGTGCAACCCTCGGCAAGTCACAAGGCAAGATTAAGGAAATGGCTTATGCTATATGAATGTCTATGGTAGATATATGAACCTTCATGGTATGTGCATTTATTTTTATCTACAAGGAAATTGCTACTAAGTGTAGACATTATTGAAAGTACAGAGAAAGTCCATAAGAGGCTTGTCCAATTGTGTCATTTGGCCCCGTGTCCTACTTTCTCCATTTCTGGTCCCACTTACCAGGATCTCAGCTCTCCCTATCCATCAAACTGTGTCTTGTCCATTGGTGGCCATCTAACTGATGTGCAAGGGGACAAGTCTGGAGATTTCCTGACTTTGGGAGAACAAAAACTGATGGGAAAAGACAAGACACATATCTCCCAATTTTTGAAGGACACTTGGACTTAGTCTGTTCTTGTTATAACTAAACATGAATGAATATTTTCAGTCTACCTGTCAGCATCAAAGTCATGGCCAAAGGTGCCTTGGGTATGTTTGGTCAGTTTCTTTAGAGATGTCTATGTTTTGTGAAAAGCCTTTGGAATCTGTGTATATCTGAAAGTGAAGGGTTTGTCTATTGGTAAAGCTAAGAGAAAAAAAGACAGATGGACAGACAGAAACAAAGGCAGAGATAGATACACACAAAGAGAAAGAGAAAGGCAGAGAAACAGAGAAAGACATGAACAGAGAGAAATAGAGAGAGACAGAGAGAGGGAAAATGGAGTGAGGGAAAAGAGAAAGGCACAGAGGGATGGGATGGGGGGAACAGGGGAAAGGAGAAACAGGGAGAGGGAGAGAGACAGAGAGAAGGAAAAGAAGGGGGAGAGGGAGATAACATTTTTGAGCATATTTGGAAATGTGTCTGATGTAAAGGACCATAGTCTTTATTATTTGTGATTATATATCACTATTTCTTTCCCCATATAACCTCGTATATAAGAAAAAAACCACTGAATATGGGATTAGAATTCTTCAAGTGCTGGCTTTGCCACTTATTACCACTGTGAACCTTGGGCAGGCCATTTCTGGGTCAAAGGGTATGTCTGATTTTCTTTCTTTCTTTCTTTTTAATTTTTTTTAATTAAAGCTTTTTATTTGCAAAACATATGCATGAGTAATTTTTCAACTTTGATCCTTACAAAGCCTTCTGTTCTAAATTATCTCCTCCTTCTCCCCACCTCCTCCCATAGATGGCAGGTAGTCCAATACATGTTAAATATGTCAAAATATATGTTATATCCAATATACATATACATATTTATACAGTTATTTTTCTGCACAAGAAAAATCAGATCAAGAAGGAAAAAAAAACTGGGAAAGAAAAAATGCAAGCAAACAACAATAGAAAGAGTGAGAATGCTTATGTTGTGAATCACACTCAATTCCCATGGTCCTCTCTCTAGGTGTAAATTGCTCTCTCCATCACTGAACAATTGGAATTGGTTTGAATCATCTCGTTGTTGAGGAGAGCCACTTCCATCAGAATCGATCATAGTATAGTCTTGTTGTTGCCATGTATAATGATCTTCTGGTTCTGCTCATTTCACTTAGTATCATTCAGGTATGTCTCTCCAGGGCTCTCTGAAATGATCCTGCTGGTCATTTCTTACAGAACAATAATATTCCATAATATTCATATACCATAACTTTTTCATCCATTTTCCAATTGATGGACATCTGTTCAGTTTCCAGTTTTTTTACCACTACAAAAAGGGTTGCCACAAACCTTTTTGCACATGTGGGTCCCTTTCCCTCCTTAAAGATCTCTTTGGGATATGAGCCCAGTAGAAACACTGCTAGGTCAAAGGGTCTGCATGGCTTGATAACTTTTTGAGTATAGCTCCAAATTGTTCTCCAGAATGGTTGGATCCATTCACAGTTCCACCAATTAATTTATCAGTGTCCCAGCTTTCCCACATCCCCTCCAACATGCGTCCTTATCTTTTCCTGTTGTCTCAGGCAATCTGACAGTTGTGTAATAGTATCTTAGAATTGTTTTAATTTGCATTTCTCTGATCAATAGTGATTTGGAGCATCTTTTCATATGATTAGAAATAGTTTCAATTTCTTCATCTGAAAATTATCTATTCATATCCTTTGACCATTTATCGATTGGGGGATGGCTTGAATTCTTGTAAATTTGAGTCACTTCTCAATATATTTTAGAAATGAAGCCTTTATCAGAACCTTTGAATGTAAAAATATTTTCCCAGTTTATTGCTTCATTTCTAATCATTCTGCATTAGTTTTGTTTATACAAAAACTTTTTAACTTAATGTAATCTAAATTATCTATTTTGTGATCAATAATGATCTCTAGTTCTTCTTTGGTCACAAATTCCTTCCTCCTCCATAGATCTGAGAGGTAAATGGTCCTATGTTCTTCTAATTTGTTTAAATATCATTCTTTATGTCTAGATCATGAATCCATTTCCATCTTATCTTGGTATATGTATGGGTCAATGCTTAGTTTCTGCCATATTAGTTTCCAATTTTCCCAGCAGTTTTTTTTTTAATAGTGAATTCTTATTCCAAAAACTGGAATCTTTGGGTTTGTCAAACACTAGATTGCTATAGTCATTGACTATTTTGTTCTTGAACCTAATCTATTTTACTGATTAACTGCCCTATTTCTCAGCTAGTGCCAAATGAATTTGATGACTGCTGCTTTATAATATAGTTTTAGGTCTGGTACAGCTAGACCACCTCCATTTGCTTTTTTTTTTTTTCATTAATTCCTTTGAAATTCTTGATGTTTTGTTCTTCCAGATGAATTTTGTTGTTACTTTTTCTAGGTCAGTAAAATAGTTTCTTGGGAGTTTGATTGGTACAGCACTAAATAAATAGATTAGTTTAGGTAGTATTGTCATCTTTTTTATATTCATTCGTCCTATCCAAGAGCACTTGATATTTTTCCAATTTGTTTAAATCTGACTTGATTTGTGTTTTGTAGTTTTGCTCATATAGTTCCTGGTTTTCCCTTGGCAGATAGATTCCAAAATATTTTATACTATCGACAGTTATTTGAGATGGCATTTCTCTTTGTATCTCTTACTTTTGGATTTTGTTAGTGATGTAGAAAAATACTGATGATTTATGTATATTTATTTTGTATCCTGCAACTTTGCTAAAGTTGTGGATTATTTCTAATAGTTTTTTAGTTGATTCTCTAGGGTTCTCTAATTATTCCATCATATCATCTGCAAAGAGTAATAATTTGGTTTCCTTATTACCTACTCTAAGTTTTTTAATCTCTTTTTCTTCTCTTATTACCAAAGCTAGCATTTTTAAAACACTATTGAATAGTAATGGTGATAGTGGGCAACCTTGTTTTGCCCCTGATCTTTTTGGTAATGGTTTCAGTTTATCCCCATTACATATGATACTTGCTGATGGTTTTGAATAGATGCTACTGACTATTTTAAGAAAAAGTCCATTTATTCCTATGCTTTCTAATGTTTTTTTTTTAATAGAAATGGGTATTGGGTTTTATCAAATGCTTTTTCTGTATCTATTGAGATAATTATATGGTTTTTGTTAATTTGGTTATTGATATAATCAATTATGCTAATAGTTTTCCTAATTTTGAACCAGGCATGCATTCCTGGTATAAATTTTACTTGGTCATAATGTATTATCCTGGGGATGATTTTCTGTAATCTCTTTGATAATATTTTTATTTAAGATTTTTGTATCAATATTTGTAATGTCTAGGCTAGCTTTTTCGAAGATCTCTCTGGAGTCTGGAGTCTGAGATTGAGCTCAAGCACACTCTCACTCCAGTCTCTCTCTAGTATGCTCTTCCTCAAGTCTTCTCAGCCCTTATATACCTTAGTACAATTACATCACTACAGCACACTTAGCATGTGCCAACTGTAAAATCATTATATCACTATACTAAGTATATATGAACTAGAGAACCATCATCTCATCAATCACACTGGGTTAACACCCTGCTATAAGTATCTTTGCTTTAAGTATAATTTTTTCAGATTTCCCCAATACCTGCAATCCTCTACAAATATTCATTAGGGAGATTGGTCTATAATTTTTTTTCTCTGTTTTTGTCCTATTTAGGTATCAGTACCAATGTCTGTGTTATAAAAGAAATTTGGTAGGAGTCCTTCATTCCCTATTTTTTCAAATAGTTTATATAATATTGGAGTTAATTGATCTTTAAATGTTTGGTAGAGTTCATATGTAAATCCATCTGGTCTTGGGGATTTTTTCTTAGGGAGTTGATTAATAGCTTGTTCTATTTCTTTTTCTAAAAAGGGACCATTTAAGTAATTTATTTCCTTTTCTGTTAATCTGGGCAATCTATATTTTTTAAGGTATTCCTCCATTTCACTTAGGTTGTCAAATTCATTGGCATAAAGTTGGGCAAAATAACTCCTAATTATTACTCTAATTTCCTCTTCAGTGGTGGAAAGTTCTCTCTTTTCATTTTTAAGATTAACAATTTGATTTTCCTCTTCTCTTTTTCTAATCAAATTTACTAAAGATTTTGTAACTATTTTGTTGTTTTTGTTTTCATAAAACCAACTCAATTTTATTAATTCAATAGTTTTTTACTTTTAATTTTATTAATCTCTCCTTTTATTTTTAGAATTTCAAGTTTGGTATTTGATTGGAAGTTTTTAATTTGTTCTTTCTCTAGCTTTCTTAGTTGTAGGCCCTATTCATTGCTCTTTTCTTTCTCTATTTTATGCAAGTAATTATCTAGAGATATAAAATTTCCCCTTATTACTGCCTTGGCTGTATCCCACAAATTTTGGTATGTTATCTCATTATTCTCATTCTCTTGGATTAAATTATTGATTGTGTCTATGATTTGCTGTTTCACCCATTCATTCTTTAGGATGAGAATATTTAGTTTGCAATTACTTTTTGGTCTATTTTCCTTTGGCCTTTTATTGAATGTAATTTTTATTGCATCATGATCTGAAAAAAATGCATTTACGATTTCTGCCTTTCTGCATTTGATTTTGAGGTCTTTTAATATATGGTCAATTTTTGTATATGTTCCATGAACTGCCAAGAAGAAAGTGTACTCCTTTCTGTCTCCATTCAATTTTCTCCAAATATCTATCACACCTAACTTTTCCAACATTCTGTTTATTTCCTTAACTTCTTTCTTATTTATTTTGTGGTTTGACTTATTTTGTGCTCTGAGAGAGCAATATTGAGATCTCCCCCTAGTATAGTTTTGCTGTCTATTTATTCTCTTAACTTCTCCTTTAGGAATTTCTATACTATACCACTTGGTGTATATATGTTTAGTATTGATACTGCTTCATTATCTATGGTACTCTTTAGCAAGATATAGTTTCCTTCCTTATCTCTTTTAATTAGATCAATCTTTGCTTTTGCTTGATCTGAGATCATAATCACTACCCTAGCTTTTTTTTTTTAACTTCACTGAAAGCAGTATGTATGATTTTATAGCTCTTAAAGCATAGTTCCAAATTGTTCTCCAGATAATTAGATCTGTTCACAACTCGATCAACAATGCATTAGTATCTCAATTTTCCTATATCCTTTCCAATATTTGTAATTTTCTTTTCTGTTATATTAGCCAATCTCATAGGTTTGGGGTGGTAGCTCAGAGTTGTTGTACTGCATTTCTCTAAACAATAATGATTGAGAACATTTATTGTCATGCCTGTAGACAACTTCAATTACTTTGAAAATTGCCTGTTTATATACTTTAACTATTTATCAATTAGAGAATGGGTCTTATTTTTTATAAATTTGATTCATTTCTCCATTTTTGATAAGATCTTTAATTTTTGATTCTTTATATTTGGTAAATGAGGTCTTTATCATAGAAACTTGCAGTAACATTTTGTTTCAAAGTTATGACTATGTATTTTCCTCCTTTCTATTTTCCCTGTTTATCCTCCTCTCTTTATTCTTTTACCTGTTATATCCTCATAATTGTTTTACTTCTGACTCCTACCATTCTGTTCTCCCTTCTATCAGCACCCAACTTTCTCTTATCCCCTTCCCATCCTACTTTTCTTTGGGGTAAGAGATTTCTATATCAAAATGAATGTATATATTTTCAGACAAAATAATCAAAGATATTTATAGTCATGTGAAGAAATGTCCTCAATCACTATTAATTAGAGAAATTCAAGTTAAAACAACTCTGAAATACCACTCCAAATTATCAGATTGGCTAACATGACAGTAAAGAAAAATGACAAATGTTGGAGGATATATGGGAAGATTGAAACACTGATGCACTGTTGGTGATATTGTGAACTAATCTGACTATTCGGGAGAACAATTTGGAACTATGCCCAAAGGCCTACAAAACCATGCATATCTTTGATCCAGCAATATCATTATTGGGTCTATGTCTTAGAGATTAAAATAAAAAGGAAAAGGAAATATATGTACAAAAAAAATCATAGCAGTTCTTTTAATGGTAGCAAAGAACTGGAAATTATGCCAATCAACTGGTGAATGGATGAACAAGTTATAGTATATGATTGTGATATAAGAAATTATGAGCAGTATGCCCTCTGAAAAACCTGGAAATCCTGATGCATAGTGAAATAAGCAGAACCAGAAGAACATTGTACATAGCAACAGCAGTATTGTCTAATGAACAATTGTGAAAACTTAGTTATTCTTAGCAATACATGGATCCAAGATGATTCTAAAAGACTTATGAGGAAAATGCTATCTATATCTCCAGAGAAAGAATTTATGGAGTTTGAATACAGATTGAAGCAACCTTTTTTTCTCTTTTTTGGAGTGTGTTTTCTTCCATAACATGACTGTACACATATATATTAAATAAAAATTAAATATTAATATATTAAACTGCTTGTCTTCTCAATGACAGCAAAGGGGATAGAAGAGTATGAATTTGAAACTTAAAACTTTTAAAAAATGAAAATAAAAAAGTTGTTTTTGCATGTAGTTGTGAAAACATAAAATAGTAAATAAATGCATATTTTTAAAAAAGAGAGAAAAACTGTATGTAGTTCATTTCAAAGTTCCCTTTTAGGACTAATTGTTTGTTGAAAGGCAAAAAACAAACAAACAAAAAACAAAAATAAAACATAGTAAACAATTTTGAGGGCAAGGAAGGACAGTTTAAATAGGATATAGAATCTAATAAATTTGAAGGGCAAAAAGAAAAGAGAGGTGGGAGGGAGAAAAATTACTATTTCTATCAAGAGAAAACTTTTGACCAAACTTTTCTGAACTGATGCAGTAGTAAGGCAGCTAAGAAGGAAGGGTTAACCTAGCCAAGACAGGAAATGATTCAGGTTAGAATAAAAACTTAGACTGTGGAAATGAGAAATAATAGACATTCTGGCATAAGGACAATTTAATTTCTGGCTTGACGTAAGTAATGTTGTGAAACTTTTTATTGCACTCTGGCCTTTTGTTTCCTTTCAATCCTTGGGGAAAACTAGGTGATGCAGTAAATAGCAATCTGGGCATGGAGTCAGCAAGATCCAAATTCAAATTCAGCCTCTAACATTTATTAACTGTGTGACCCTGAGGAAAACACTTAACCTCTGTTTACCTTAATTTCCTCAGTTGTATAATAGGAATAATAATAATAGCACCTGCCTCACAATTTTGTGGTGAAAATTAAATGCTTAGCACAGTAACTGGCATATAGTAGACATTTAATAAATGTTTATTTAATAAATGTTCTTTTCTTTCTTCCTTGGTTATCTTTGAATGCTATTTGGATTGTTAATAGTTCTTAGTCCTCCAAACAGAGAAAACCAATTAGTAAGAGATTTATTTACAAGCAATAGGGTTTACTTTTAACTAGAATGCTTTTGTTCTACTACATAATCACAGTTTTCAGGGGTGGTTTTTAGTTGGTATTTTAGGGACAAGCTCAATGGGGATGGCAGGTAATATGGTGTATGCAATCAAATGTTGCTTCTTGTCTGTCAGAAAGCTCTGGGACACTCTGATATTATGTGTGCAGTGTTTATTTTTTGTGTATGTGCTATGCACTTTTCTAATTGCTTGTCACATCAGTATTCTATTTGATTTTTTGACAATAGCCTAGCAGATGGGAATTCTGTAATTATCTTATTCATTGGGATAGCTAGATAATAGAGTAAATAAAGCAAAACTTCAGCACTGGAGTCAGGAAGACCTGAGTTCAAATCCAGTTTCAGATATGCATTAGCTATGTGATCCTGGGCAAGTCACTTAACCCCAATTCCTTCTCACTTTCTAGCAAAAGAAAATAAATTATTATATTTATTCTATAAAGAAGAACACTGAGACTTTGAGAAATGAGAATATATAATACAGATAGTGGTAGAGAAAAGTTTAAAATTCCAGATTAGCTGTTTTCTAGTTTAGGGCATTATTTATTTGTCCATTCAACAATGATGAATAAAGGAGAAAGGTTTTAAAAAATGTCATTTCAACAATTATCTATAGTCATTAATTACATAGAACTTGAATATTCTTGAAAGAATTAGCATATCCTTAAGAACAGAAATAGTTTACTTCAGGAATTCTTGTTTCATTTCATGTTACATTTCAATGATTTGCATAACCACTGAATAATTATGTCAGACTGCTGCTAGTCTAGTGAGACTAGTTAAAAGACCCAGTGAATTCTCATGATGACATATTACTGGTTTGAACTTTTTGTGGATGAAGCTTCAAATGACTGGTTATCTTTTGTGGTATCATAAGAAGGGTAAGGTTGACCTGCCATGGTTATTCTCACTATTGTTCTGATCAGAAGTAGAGGGGGAAAGGTACCTACAGGCATTGTACACAGAGGATAAGTAGATTTGCATCACATAAGTAGATTTGCATCAGGCTTTATTTAGTTTTGGAAATATTGAACCTCTTCTGACTTTGATGCTTATCATTCTCCCAGGTTAGAGAATGTTAACAAGAATGTGGATTACTGTTCATCATTTCAAAGAACTCATCAGGCAACAAAGATTAATTCAACACCTATTACCGTGTTTCCCCGATAATAAGACACTGTCTTTTTTTTTTTTTTTTTTTTTTGGACAGAAAAACACCAGAGGGCTTATTTTCAGGGGAGGGCTTATTTTAATGAACATTGGCAGCAATTTTAATAAACAGGTAAATGTGAACAAAAAAAAGTACATTTATTCAATAATGATCATGTCATCTTCTTCAACAACATCGTCATAAGTGTCCATACCTTGAGTTCCATCCTGGATGTCTTGCGCCTCTATTTCCTTCAGAAGAAGTGGACCCAATCTGTCATGTCCAGCAATATAGCTCTCTTTAAATGAACGTGTCTTTTCCAGGTAACCTGCTCGTAGTGCCTTGGTGACACAGTGTCAGTAATTTTATCCCATGACTTCTTCACCCAAGTCACGACTTTTTGCAGACAGGGCTTCACAAAGTTTCCACGCTGATTTCTTTCCATTCTATTTTCAATGTAATCATTGACTTCCATGCGCAAATGATCCTTGAATGGCTTGTTTATTGCAATATCAAGGGTCTGAAGATAGGCAGTCATTCCTGCAGGAATCATTACTTGATCTATTCTTCTCTCTACAAGAAAGTTCTTCATTTCTTTAGTGTGGTGAGTGCTGAGTTCTTCTTTTATCCTCCATCATGCCCCTTTTATCCTCCATCATGCTCCCTCACTCCCGCTTACATACCGGGTTTTTATGTTGTCCTGCCTCAGCTCTCCTCTGCGGCACTGCTCTCAATGGCACCAGCAAGCAAATCACTGGGGAAGAACAGGATGACGCGCTCACTGCTGCAGCTCTGATTGGATGCAGGTCGGAGCGCGGCATGCGTTTCACTCAGGAAGGGGGGAGAGGGACGGGGGGGGGGGGAGACGGTGC
The DNA here is from genome assembly GCF_016432865.1 of Antechinus flavipes. NCBI lineage: Eukaryota > Metazoa > Chordata > Mammalia > Dasyuromorphia > Dasyuridae > Antechinus > Antechinus flavipes. Next base: position 183,056,841 of record NC_067400.1, on the reverse strand, counting down.
ATACAGAGGTACCATAATGTAGTGTGTAGCGCAGGGGATCACCTTCACTACAGTAGCAATCTCAATAGGGCTTATTTTCGGGGGAGGGCTTATTATCGGGGAAACACGGGGTATGTGTAAAGCACTGAGATGAGGATTGGGGATACAAAGACATTCTCTGCTCTCAAGTAACTAATAATTCATTGGGTAAAAACAATATGCAAATAACTATATACAAATAAATCATATAGATTAGGATAAATTAGAAATAAATCCTAGAGGAAAGTCACTAAAATTAATGGGGAATCAAGAAAGGCTTGTGCATAGAGTGCTACATCTAGAATCAGGTAGTCTTGAGTTCAAAATGGCTGAAGATACTAACTGTGTGACATTGAACAAGTTATTCAACCTAATTTGCCTCAGTTTCCTAATCTGTAAAGTGAGCTGGATAAGGAAATGGCAAACTGCTTCAGTCTTTTTGCCAAGAAAACTCCAAATGAACTCATGAAGAGTGGGGCATGATTGAAATGACTAAACAACAGTAAGAAAGGCTTCCTATAGAAGATAGATTATGGGAAGTTAAAGAAGCAAGGAGACAGGGATAAGGAGAACATTCTAGGCATGGTGTGCCGAACAGCAAAAATGCATGTGTCAAGAGATAAAAGTGGTTTGTTTGTTCCAGGAAAAGCAAGGAAGCCAGTGTCAATGGATTCACAAAGGTAAACTGGAATTATAGGGTAGAAAGGATATAGGAGAGGTATTAGAGTTCTAGTCATAGACTTTCCTATTGGAAGGAAGGGGTCTCAAAGGACATCTATTCCAGAGCATGCCTTGAGTAAAACTAGGCTGTTAAGATGCATAGTGAATAAAGGGCAGAATTTGGAGTCAATAAAATGAGTTCATATCCTGAGTTTTACTAATTGAGTGATCCTTGTTAAGTTACCTAACTGCTTTCAGTTCAGTTTCCTTTTTTTGTACAACAAAGATACTGGTACCATTCTATGGAATTATTTTGTGAATCAAATTAAACATATGTAAAAAAAATTGCAAACCTTAAAGCATTACATAAAATATATTATCAATGATTATATTATGAATCTCCTATACAACATACCCAGCAAGTAGGCATTTGGTCTCTTGGGATTTAACTTTTGGAAAGCTTTAATAGGTAGGATGTTTTTTGGATGTCAAACTTGATTGGGCCTCTTTGCAATATTTATCCATTGTCCCTAGTTTGGCTTTTTTGAGATTAGCAATACCAGTAATCCACTTTCTATATCACAAGGACTCTATATCACAGCCCTTCAAATAATTGATAATAGTCACCATATGCCTCTTAAATCTTTTCTTCAGACTAAATCTCATCAATTCCTTTAACTATTCCTCATATGGCACAATCTAAAGACCTTTTTTCCATCTTCATTATCCTGTACTGGATTCTCTGCAGTCCTTCCTAAAAATTTGACATTCAGAACTGAACACAGCACTCCTCAGATGGTCTAACTAGGGTACAGGATGATGACACCATGCTTCCAAGAGTGCACCTAAGATTATATTAGCTCTTCTGGCTGTAATATTACAGTTTTAATTGTATTGAGCTTGGATTGAGTGCACAAAAATCCTTATGTTCTTTTCAGACAAACTAGCCATACAGCCTACATCTGATACTCATGAATTTTAGTTTTTTAAAGCCCAAGTTTGGAACTTTATATTTCATCATAATGATTCAGCTTACCAATTTAGATAAGCAAGATGTTTTTGGATATTGCTTTGGCTATATAACTATTCCTCTCAGCTTTATATCTGCCTAATTGTATGGATTGTAAGACTTTTTGTTCTCAATATCTTTATCCTATTAAAAATGATTGAGGATCTGTCCAAAGAGTTTTTGTTTATGTGGATTATAGTTATAGATATTGATCACATTAAAAATAAAAACCAGTTATGAATTTGTATACTCTCAGACTCCTCAGAATGCTCTGGACCAGACTTTGAGAACCACTCCAATCCATTCAGATACAAGATGATTTTTTTTTATCTAGGCAACTGGGTTTAAGTGACTTGCTCAGTGTCATACAGTTAGTAAGAGTTAAGTGTCTAAAACTAGATTTGAACTCAGGTCCTCCTGACTCCAGGACAACTGTTCTATCCTCTGTGTCATCTAGCTTCCTCCAAGTAATTTTCATAAAGTATAGGTCTGATCATGTTACCCTCCCTATACTACTAAATAAACTCCAGTGGCTCCCTATTACCTCCACATCAAATACAAAATTCTCTGTTTGAAATTTAAAGCCCTTTATAACCTAACTTTCTCCTCCCCTTCCAATCTTCATACATCTTACTCTCTAGAAAGTACTCTTCCAGTTTCAGGGGCAGAAAGACTATAACTTTCTATTTAATAACAAAGTCAAGAAACCAAAAATTGATCCATCCTTTAGGTAGATACCAGTATCTGTCCAGGTCAGGCCAGCAATAGTGGAACTTGCTGAAGAATCAGAACAGCCATTTTAAGTGAACTGCTAGACCCAGCCCAGCAGTAGATAGACTTATTCAGCCCAAATACTATACCCTAGCATAATCAAGTCCAGCGGTATTGCTGACTGGCCCATGATTGCCTTGTCTGTGTATGTTTCCTATATGTGTGCCTCAATATGATTATATTTTTCTGTTACTTCATACCCGTTCTTTCCTGCTCTTGAACTCTGAGTCTGTTATGGGAGAATGTATTCTTGGTATAAGGGGAAATGTTTAATTGCTGAACCATTCAAGTAAATTCTGTTGATAAAAAACTTAATTTACTGACCAATTGTTAAAGAGAAGAGCACCATTAGGGGATCTTGTTATCATTTAGGAAGAGGTCTACAAACAGGATTACCCCTAGAAGTAGTAAAAGTCACACGTGGCCAGAAGTGACATGAGGAAAGCCTGAAAAGATAGAATGCTATCAAATTGTGGCCAGCCTTGAATATCAAGAAAGGAGGGTGAAATTTTCTCAAACAGTAGGGAGTCACTGATTATTTGAGGACAGGAGACCCTGACATATTTTTCTAAAGACTTTTTTGTTGTTATTAGTATTTAACTTTTATATTCTTGTCCATCCAGTCTCTGAACTTCTATAATGACAATGTATTCATTACTTCATTAGATACTCCATTTCACTACTAGACAGGAAGTTCCTTCTTCTGTGAAACATAAATTTGCCTCCCTTTAACTTTCCCCCAGAATTCCAAATTCTGCCCTTTGAAGCTGTAAAAAAAAAAAAAAAAAAAAAAAAAAAAAAAAAATCTCATTTTTCCTTTCAGATAACAATCTTTCCAATATTTGTAGACACAATGTAATTTCCCCCTCCCTCCAAGGGTGGAACCATTTAAAGTATTCAATTTATCTTCAGCCAAATGATACCATCTGAAGAAGGCAAATTGAAAAGGCAAATGGAACCTTTGATTTCTACATGTCTTGCAGTACCGGGTGATCATCATATTGCTTTCATATTAATAATACATTTCATTTTAGTGATGGAAAAACTGAGGCATAGAGTCAATTATTCAGAATCATTGAATAGATTTATCCATAACTTCTATTTCTTTCATATTACTTTTTCTGGTCATTGCAACTGCAAGTGTCCCCCACCAAAAATTACTTTGTATTTAATTTTGTAGAGGACAGTTGGTGGTACAGAGGATAGAACACCTCACCTAGAGTCAGGAAGACTCATCTTCCAGAGTTCAAATCTAGCCTAAGATACTTACTAGCTATTTGACCCTGGACAAATCATTTAATCCTATTTGTTTCAGTTTCCTCATCTATAAATGAACTGAAGAAGGAAATGGCAAACTACTCCAATATCTTTGCCAAGAAAACCCCAAATGGGGTTACAAAGAGGAGGGCATGACTGAACAAAAATTTTGTATATAGGTCATATTCACTTCTATGTCTACATATGTCCTTCTATAGAAGAGTGTAAACTCCTTGAGATTTGAGTGTTGTGTTTGTTTTTGGGTTTGTTTCTTTGTTTGTTTAGTTTGGTTTTTGTCTTTGTACTATCTAAGCCCAGTAAAATACTTTAACAAAATAAGTGTTTAATAAAAGCTTTGATTGATTGATCACATAGTACAGAATCCGAAAGATCCTTTCTAATCTATCTACTTTACCTGTGAAAACAAATCATTCACAGTATGTCATGACTTGTGCCTGGCTATTGCATTCAGTATAGCTAAGGTTTTTCTGACTGGTCAAGAATATTAGTTTAGGTCTTTCTAGGTGGTATATATTAAGCAAAATGAATTGTAGACAGTCAGACAAGGGATGGGAGATCATGATTTCTTTGAAAATGAAGAAAGTTTAAAGGTAGAAGTAAAAAAAAAAAAGTGGTTCAATGCAGCTTAGGAGAATGGAAAATATAGGCTGTTGGAGGAAGTTCATCTAGGCCAGTGGTTTTAAAATTTGCTCCAAGAAACTTTGTGGTTCTAGAGAAGATCAGTAGTTAGTTCCATTAAAAAAAAATAGGTAACACAATTAAAAATTTTTTTTCAGGTCACCAAGTCATATAATAGTAAAAGTAAAAAACAAAGTAAGAAATAGCAAAATTACTCCCTGAGTTTGTCATACACTAAAGTGCTTTACTAAGACAAAATTTCAGTGAATTAATTTTGTGAAAAAAAAATTCTGTTTAACAAAACTTGTGAGCATACAGTGACATACCCAGTCTTTCCATGGGTGCCTTGTCTCTGGGACAGATGTTTTACAGACAGATCTGGAACTGATTGAAGAGAAGCAGGCTTTTCCAGATGTGGATGTTGCAATGGAGATGAAAAGCTGGACAGGGAAGACATAGTTTCTTTTTTCTTGGAAAGGAGTGTATGCCCACTTAGCTAAGGATGTCCTGTATGAATACCTATGTATTTTAGGTTAAGAGCTGCTAATGAATATAGAGTGTTTAAGTCGGAGTCAAGTTCAAATAAAGTCTCAGAAAGGAATTAGCTGTAGTATTCTTGTCAGATTAGTTAAGCCTTGTTTTTCTCAGTTTTCATCTGTAAAATCCTTAAAGTTTGGAGGCAGGGGAATTATGTCTTTTGAAGTTCAGAGAATTTTTTAAGTGAGGCTATTGTGACCTCTTAAAACTTCTTGAGAAATGTAGCATTGTGTCTCAGTGAACCTCATACGGATTTTGGAGCCCCTAGATTCAAATCCACTACCTGCCTAACCTTAGGTGAGTCTCTCAACTCAGTCGGTTTCTAAATTTCTCCTCTGTAAAATGAAAGAATTGGACTAGATTACCTCTAAAAATTCCTTTTCAGATTTAGATCAACGAATTTATGATTCCTTTTCCTCTTTTCCAAAATGACCAAAATGATCTCTGGGATAAAACTAAGTGTGGAAGTTTGTTTTTGAAGCTTCGGAATATAAAGAAACTCGGAAACAAAAGTTTAGCAGAATCCCCGACCTGTAATACTGGATTTGGGAAATCCTTGGCAGCCGGATTGAGGATCAAACACCCGGAGGCATCTTTGGCAGTCTGATTTGTCCTGGGTGCGAACTTCCGATTCCAAAAATATTGTTTCTTAAACTTAGAGTCAGTTTAATGTAGTGGATAGGACACTGGACACTGAGTCAGGAAAACTTAAATTCAAACCTTTCCTTACTAGTAGGCTGACTGTGGGTAGATCATATTTGCTAAATGTGCCTCACTTTCATTTGTAAAGTGGGGTTAGAATCGGTGGCTTCCTAACGTCTTTCTTTAAAGCCATGATTCTAAGATGCAGGAGTTTTTAAGTCCCTGAAAAAAGGCAAAGTTATAGCCTTCCTTAACAGGAATCCTTTATTCAAACTGTTCTTAGAGAGAATTTAGGAATAGCTTGTTTCCGAATCCTTCTCGGGACTTTACTTCACTATTCCAGAGTGAGAACCTGGGCACAACAGCTGGCTAATGTAATACGACAACGAGAGTTTCTCCTTGGGCCAGAGAAGGTTCGCTAGAGGTAATTTTTCAGGCAGGCAGCAGTATACTCCCGGGTTTGGACAATCCTCCCAGCTATCCAGATGGAGGAGGAGAGGCGTCCCGAAGTCCGGGAAGTTGTTGCTGCCTCCTCCCCCTCCATCAGAGTGTGGGGAGGAGTACAGGCTTGTCTCCAGCTCGGGTGGGAGGGAGTTCCATGTCGCCAACTGCGAGACAAGGCAAGGACCTGGACAGGAGAAGCCCCATTTCGATCCTCCGAAACTCTCTAGTTCCAGACTCGTGTCCCTGATCCATGCCTCCCGAAGAGAGCGCAGGAAACGAGATGGAAGAGCCCAAGTGGCAGAACTCTGTTGCCCAGGACTGGCTTTGGGCTTCTTAAGAGGGACCAGGAGAAAGCACGCACTGCGCTCGCGGCAGGCAGGTGGGTGCCCTGGGCTACCTAGGGAACGCAGTCGGCCCCCGCAGACTGGAGATTTCTCCAGAGGCAAGCTGAGTAAGTGCAATTAGCTGTTCCGAGTTTTTGAAGACTAGAGATACCCGAATGCCAACTGAGGGCTGAGCCGCATGGTGTGGAAAGGGAGGGACTCCAGGCAGCCTAGCACAGATAAGTAAGGAGAGGGCCGCGTCAATCCCTTTCTCCACCTTAGTCGCTTTTTTGTCTGCCCCCAAGAGTAAGCTGTATTTGGGAGTGGGTGTCAGTGTGACTCTTTGGGACTCGTTGGGGGGTTGGAGGAAGGACGGTTAAGTGCAGAATTGGCCCCAAACTGTGCTTGTCAGAGGGCTTGGGCTTGACTGTTGCTTCCAATAACTTCTTCGGAACACAAGAGGACTCATTTACCCCTGTCTAGCTTACCGAGGTTTATAATTAGAGTGGTGACTGGTATTTCAAGTAGTTATTCCGGACTTTTGGGTGACATGCTGTCGTAACTGAGCTAGATTATCAGGTATGTGTATGTGCCTGCGTGATGTGTTCATGAGAGAGACAGATCACAGAGACAGAGGTACAGAAATAAAGGGATACATAGAGACATAAAAAGAGAGACAGCAACAGAGACATACATACAGAAAGAGAAAGAAGGAAAGAGTGGGGGAGAGAAAGAGAGAGACAGAGACAAAGAGAGAAACACACAGAAGACATGGAGGGGGGGAGAGAGAGAGAGAGAGAGAGAGAGAGAGAGAGAGAGAGAGAGAGAGAGAGAGAGAGAGAGAGAGAGAAGGCAATTCACCATATGATTTATAGGGGTTCTTAATATGTTGTCCATGAATTTGTCTTACTTCAAAATTTTTTACAGCTGCAATTCAATATAATTTGTTTCCTGTGTAATCCTTAGATTATGAACACTAAAGGGAGGGTTCTGTGATCTGTGTTTCTGGGCAAACTCCCTCAAATACTGTTGCTCAGTGTTTGGGACAAGATGGTCAGGAAATACTTTGTGGTTTGGACCTCCAAAGGTTTGCTCTTGGTTGGCCCTGACATTCAGCCTGTTTATCTTTGTGAAGGGCAGTGGAAAGTCCCCTTATGGAGTATTTTCTGGTAATTCTGAAGAAGAATGAAGTGATAGGACACTTTAAAACAAAAAGCTTTAAGTTATTTTTTTTCCACCCTATTTGTATTCATTCATTTTCAACCTGAAGGGAGAGTCAAACTCCAGCAGAGAAGCCTCACCAATAATAGGACATTTATATAGCATTTTACACATTTTATCCCATTTCCTCCTCATGACATCCTTGCAGAGTAAATGTTATTAGTACCATTTCACAAATAAAGAAAATGCTAGAGTTAAGGTGACTTGCCCATGGTTACCATAGCTCAGAAATAGGACTTGAAAAAGATCCTTTCTAATGTTTGTAGCATTTTTCCCACTCCACTAATGTTTGCTCAACAAGTTAAATGGATGAAGGGACTAAATGCTCTGCTGCCTAAAGGAAAAAAAAAAAAAAACAACACAACACAAGTAATTTTCTTAAAAGAATGATTGGAAATCAGCTCAGACTAACAGTTGGAAGAATGGTCTAATGTGTCCATAGTCTGCGCTTTTCTTCTGAATGAGATTAATAACAAGAAATCAGAATAAGCAGATGCAACCCAGAAGCTTTTAGAGGAAACTTTTCTCACAAAGAAACTTACAACCATGATTTCTCTTAGTGCCAGAGATTATGTTTGTACCAGATGAAGCAAAATTGATAGATTTAGTTGATCCTAATTTTATAGCAGCATAGCATCAAATGGAAAGCTACCTTATACAAATAAATTAATGATGGAATATAGGTGAAATGATTAGTAGACTAGCCTGGGAGCTTGAACAACCTGGTCTTAAGTCCTATCTCAGGCAAATACTAATTATGTGACCCTGGGTAACCTTTCAATATCTAGGGAAATGTCCATGATTAATCAATATCTAGTGCCAATTAATATCTCTAGTTTAAGTTCTTATGCTAGTGGGAGTGAACAAGGTGTAATGAATAGAGAGCCAGACTTTTGTGAGAGCAATCCAGACTTTGGTCTATAACATATATACCAAAGTGTGACCCAGGGAAATAACTCAATCTTTCAGTACTTCAGGCAATTCCCAAAGCAGAGTTTTCCTATCTGTAAGAACTTGAGGGGATAGAGTACTGGGTCTAAAGTCAAAGAAAAGTTATCTTTCTGAGTTCAAATCTGGCTTCAGACTTACTAGCTGTATGACTCTGGACAAATCACTTAACTAATCCTATTTGCCTCAGCTCCTCATCTGTAAAATGAATTTGAGAAAATAATGGCAAACCACTCTAGTATCTTTGCTAAAAAAATCCCCAACAAAAAACACTTCTTAAGTGGGGTCACAAAGACTCAGATGTGACAATAACAATTTCCTATCTATATTGATAGAAGAGGTTTCTAAATGCAGGTGACTTTCAGAAATGCTTCCTACATTCAAGAAATAAGAGATTCAGGCAAAAATGGTGGTGGTGATGGTGGTAGATAGATGAAGGAAGCTAATACTCTTAGAGTGAATCAAGGGAAATAGGATTTGAAATTTACTTTGTTATGATTTTCTTCATTACTGTTAAGCTAGAACTATACAGGAAATTGTAGCACTTTTTAATGATCTTGCAGATCTTATTGCTTCTTTTATATCTTAAGAAGTTTCATCATTATTGATAAGTAAAATCCATAGTTAATATATAAGATATGATTACTACATCCATAGGATATTGTCAAGGTCCTAGGATGGAAGAAATGCTCATATCAAAACAACTGAGCAACACCAGGGCAAATCAGGATGTCCAATTAGTATGGCTTAACCTGAGAAAAGACACATCTTCAATACTTTAAGCATTATGATTAGTGCCACTATTATTCTGCTTAGCACAGTTTCTGGCACATAATAAATGCTCATTCCTTTGCTTCCCACCAATTCCAATTGCAACCAGCTGCAATGTAATAGACGGTTTTCATGCTTTGCTTTTACAGACTGCCTGAATTGTTCCTCAAATGAAAGACAGAAGGTTGATGTTCAATCTAATCCTCTGAACCTCTTCTGTTTCCTAGATCACGACAGGGTTTGTATGCTTTTGGTATAGCCTGAGGTCACTAACATGTTATAATTGGAGTAGGACTTCATTGGAAGTTACTTATTAGAATAAGGAAGTGTGAGTACACAATTTCCAGCAGCCTGGCATAGTTGTAGGGCTCTAAAAAGAAATTGCATCACACTGGCAAAGTTTGCATTCCATCACTTGAAGATATGCTGGCTTTTAATATAGCATTCTATAGGAGTGAGATTAAAAAGTCTCCCCCTCTTCCCCCAAAAAGGGCTATGTTCACACATCTGAGACTGTCTCAGTTTCATCTTTTTCTCTCCACTCACAAAGCCATTGTCTCAGTTGAGGCCTTTATAATCTTTTACTTAAACTACTAGTTGTTGTTCAGTCATTTTTCATTCATGTCCAACTCTTTATCACTCCATTTGGGATTTTCTTAGCAGAGATGCTAGAGTTGTTTGTCATTTTCTTCTCCAGCTCATTTTATAATGAAGAAACTGAAACAACCAGGGTTAAGTGACTTGCTCAGGATCACACAACTGATAAGTATCTGAGGTTGGATTTGAATATCTATCGTTCTGATTTCAGACCTACACTCTCTCCACTGTGTCACATAAATGCTTAAATCATGAAACCTTCCTGGGTTTTAGTTTCTTTGTGGAAAGTATGTGAATATTATTTTATCATATCATATTAAGAGTTATTATTATATTATTATATTAGTTGATCTCTGAGGTCTCTTCCAGGTCCCAATCCTGGGTTCCTACTTTTGGGAGTTAGGGGAGTAACTTTGATTTCACAAAAATAGAAAACAGTCAGTAAGGAAACATTTTTACCATATATACCATATATAGTATCTGCTATATACAATTTATCATAGGTAGCTGATATATAACTGAGAGGCTATATAATTTGCTCAGGAACCTGGGGTCAGGATGTGTCAGGGACAGAACTCAATTCCAAATTTTTTCAACTGTTAGATAAAGTATAGGCTTACCCATATCTTACACCAAATTTCCTATCACTTGATCTGACTTGCTGGATAATTTATACCATCATGATAGCTGTAATATCTTATATTTGTATCATGTTTACTATTTTTGAAAGCTATTTCTCTTATATCATTTGATGCAATAGTCTGCCATTGCCTAATTTGTTTAGATGAGTATTTTGGATAAACCTGTTTTGGCTTCAGTTCTGAGTTTTATTTTGCTATATCTTTTTCTTAGAATTTCTTGAATGAAGTGATAACTTTTGTTCCTATGACAGTTTATCTCATTAAGTTTATCTACTTAAAACACATTCCCTTTGAGAAAAATCTATTTCTTTCCACTGAATTGTCACAATATTATAAATAGGGAGCCATAATTTTTTTTTAGCTTTTGTTACTTATTCATTGCTACCTTCCCCAAACCCCAAACTATCTTTGATCTATGATGCAAAGTGAGGGAGATAGACTATATGGCCTTTATAATTTTTTTTTCAATTTCATATCTATGATCCCAAGAAACTTAGACTTAAATTAATAGTTTTGGCATTATTCACAATGACAGAAAACAGCATTTAAATACAGATCTGCCATATTATATCATATTAAGTAGGTATGACTCAGGATAGCTTGACACCTTCTACTTAATAATGATAATAACAAAAAGAATAATTATAATAGTTGGCATTTATTTGGTGCTTTCAAGTTTGCAAATACTGAACATTTGCTCTAGCTTTAAAAATATTATTTCATTAAACAGCTCTGAAAAGTTGGTGCTATTATTATTCTCATTTCACAGATGAGGAATAGAGGGGTTATGTAGCTTGCAAAAAGTAACACAACTTAAGTATGTAAGAAGCTGCATTTGAACTCAGGTGTTAGAAGATTAAAAAAATGAAAAAATAAGAACAAAATATCAATATATTATAGCTAATAATGTATCAAGTGAAATAGTATCTTTTTTAAAAAGTCTTTTATTTTTTAAAAAAGTAAAAAAAAAGAGACTATTATTAGAGTTGTTACTTTGGTAACTTGTGATGTGAAAGTAATGTTCAATTCTTAGAAACAAGGCTGAAAGAAAGCAATTCATGGCAGTTTTTATTAAATTGAACAAACTTGGAGTTTGGTAATGGTAATAAATTATATATCTCTTTTTAAATTACTAACCTAGTTGAATTAAGAAGGATTCATCAACAGGCAGTTAGCTACTAGGCAATTAATATTTTTGGTCAGAGTGACTCATGAAAACATACTAAGATGTGGGAACAAGATGTGATCTGCCATACTGAAAGAAGCACAAATGAGGATGAAATCATTGATTTTAAGTGTTTGAAGCAAGGGATAACTCCATTACTTTCTTTCTATATGTAATTTTCCTTGAAGTTTACTTCATACCCTTCTATTATACCAATTGAGATTATATGATAATACTGCCTATTTGGAGTAAATTTATTTCAAATTTACATGTTTGTTCATTACAAAGAACAGGGCAATAAGACACTATTGTTATTTGTAATATACTGTTCACCTCATAGGAATTTTGTTGGCATACAACTATTGATAGCAGAGAGGATTTGGATTTTGCCTGCGTTGGACCTGTTAACTCTGTCTGAAATAGTTTCTTCTTCAGTAATAGCTATTATTTTCCTTCCCTACTTTCTTTCATCTTTGAGGAGCCAGAAAGGATAGGTATCTGGCAGTGATGGCAGTGAATAACATAACTAGTGTACTTGATATCCCTGGCAGTGGTCCTAAAACTACAGCCCGCGGGCCAGATGCAGCAGCTGAGCACGTTTATCCCCTCACCCAGGGCTATGAAGTTTCTTTATTTAAAGGTCCACAAAACAAAATTTTTGTTTTTACTATAGTCTGCCCTCCAACAGTCTGAGGAACAGTGATCTGGCCCCCTATTTAAAAAGTTTGAGGACCCCTGATTTCTAGAGTAACTTTATGATGGGGAAGAGGGAAAAGCACTATGCTTTATGAAAAACATACAGGAAGAAGCTGAGATGGGACCGTTGTTAACTATTGGTTATCTCACAGGTACTATCTCAGCTTCTTCCCCATAAGCATCCAATAGTTCTTCTGTCACCTTTCTCACAAAGCATTCCCATTCCATCATAGTGCTAATTAAATTGACCTCCAGTGACTGCCCTTTGAGATACCCAGGAGTAATACTGCCTAACAGGTTCCTGGAAAGACATTAAAGGGTTCTTGATGGACTACATTGCATTTAACCAGAACAGTTAATAGTAAGGAGAAAATGGATTAGAATTAGGTAGGGTAGAATGGGTAGAATTAGGTACTATCCTCAGACTTTTAACCTTTGAGACCAAAATGTGTGTGTGTGTGTGTGTGTGTGTGTGTGTGTGTGTGTGTGTGTATGGTTGAGAGGGGGAGGAATTACAATCCCTTACCAATAAAATCTTTGGATATCCCTGAGAAAACCAAATACAAAAGATTAGATATGGAAGTTGAGATTTCAGACTGCCCAACAGCTGGGTTACTCTAGACTAACTTTGTACTTTGTTCATTTTATTCTGCTTTAGTAAATGGACTCTAATCTACATATGAGGAAGTGATTCTCTGGATCATGATGATTTTGGGAGACTAGAATCTCAATGGGATGGTACTAAATCAGGAGAAATTTATGAATTATAATTTGAATTATTCCTATCTCTTGATAAAAAACTTAGGAGAACACTGGGGAAAATCAAGTTTAGTGGAAAACAAAACAAAACAAAACAAACAAAAACCCCAAATAACTCAACAATCAACAATTGATTTTTCATGCATGTGCCAGGAATGAGGTGGTATATAGTTGAAGCTTTGCATAGCTAGCCTCTTTTTTGTATGCTCAGCTTAGTTCACTAACTGAACCTGAACAAAACTTTTAAAAAATTTTTTTTCAGATTTTTCTCCTTTAGGTTTTGGAAGTATGAATCAAGTCTGGACATATATCACCTAGTTTCTTCCACTTATTATTAACAACCTATTTTTTTGAGTTGTATGATTTCCTTTTTTCATAGTTTTTAATTCTGGTCTAATTAACCTATAATTTTTATGTTAATATACAATAATACAGGAAGTCTGGTTCTGGGTAAAACATTAGAGGATTTAGGTTCTAAGGCCACCCTTGACCCTACCCCCGTGTCCTTGGGCAAGTCAGATAACATCCTCAGGCCTCACTTTTATCACATATAAAATGGGTGGGGTGGAGAGTTTGAAGTGACCCTTAGAGTGATCCAGGTCAACCCAAAAAGCATAGTTATCTTTTTCAATCCAATCCTTTCTCACTTTCTAGTAATGGAACAGTTCCTTATTCTTTATAAGAATACTTATTCTGTATTCTAGCCCTGACAGGTGTTTTCCTCACTTTTGAGCACTACTGGTAGTCCTATATAATTCTAATTGTTTCCTGACCCCAATGTAACAATGCTTCATCTACTTGTCATTGTTTAGGGAGATGAATCTTGTTACAGATAGCTTGTTTTTAAGGACAAAGGCATTTATTTCCATTACTTTTAGTGGAAGTTTTTCTAAAACATATTGTATTGCCTTTTGAAAACCATTTAAATTTTGGATTTTGGGCTCTGTTTCAATTAATTAAGACAGCTGTATTTTCTAAACTAAAAATGAGGAGATATGATCTGAGAAAGATATATATATATAGGCTTGTTAAGTACATTATAGATTATTTTCCTGAGATTGGGACTGCCCTGGGAAATCTCGGACATATGACTGCCATATTGAGTGAAATTGGGTGTTGCTGTTCCTAAAAACTTTGAAATAAAGTCTTCTCAATCCTAATTTCATTTCCCTTTTAAGGATCTACTCCTTTCTTATCTAATCCTTAACCAGATTTAATCTCCAGTTCTCTTTTCACACTGATCTGATATTATTCTGGCCCTGATGTTTGCCTCAATTTCTCTATAATTCTACTATAACCTTGTTCCAGTCATGTATATGCATATGTATATGATATGCATTCTGGCCCTACCTCTCAACTCTTTTTTATTGCCAAATTTCTAGAATAGGCTGAAGACTAAATGTCTTCATTTCTTACCACTCACTCCCTTGTGCTATGGAAAAGAGATTTTCTTTTTCCCTCCCTCCCCCTACTCTACTAAAATTATTTTCTTTATTTCTTACCACCCACTCCCTTCTTAACCTTGTGCTATGGAAAAGGGATTTTCCCTTTTTCCCTCCCTCCCCCTACTCTACTAAAACTGTTTTCTTAAAGGTCACTAGTGATTCAGGTCTTATTGATGATTTCTTTTTGCTTTTTGATATTGTTGACCATTCTCCCCTGTTGGAAATTCTCTTCTTCCTTAGTTTTAAAAACAAACTTTCCTGTTTATCTTCATACTTCCTCTTTTACCTGCTCTTTGTTTTCTTAACTGGTTTGTCAATCTGTGTATCTCCAGGTTTTGTCCTTGGCTCTCCTAATCTCTCTTAAAGTTGTTGTTGTGTTTTTTTTTCTTTCTGGTCTTTTATATCTATCCTCTTTATATATATTGCTCCTAAATCTGTAGTTTTGTAAATTTATGTTAGTGTATATGTGAGCTTTGCTTATTAAAACAACCATTACCAATGTTTTAGGATTTATGATTTGTAGCCATAATCATTCTGCCCAACTAAAATCATTATAAATTTTGTGGTGAGAATTTGAAAATTTTCAATAAACTTCTTGAATTAATTGAAGGCATTCTGGGATAATGAAAAAGCATTAACAACAAAAGTTCTGGGTTTCTTGATTTGTATGTTGATGTATGGAATAAATTTACATGTATATATTGTTTTTCTTTCAGACAAACAGAACCCTTAATAATGATGACCAGAGCCTAATAAATTGTACTATGTAGCACAGGAACAAGTGAATTACTAGGTAATAGAAAGCTCTTTCTGAAATAAATAGTTGACATCTGGGGGAGGGTACATTGTTGCTTCTTTCTTGCTGTCAAGAAGTGGGACAAGCTATATTCCAGAACACTTGATGTTAGATCTTAGTATTTTTACCATTCTGAAACAGTCTTGTTCTGACTGCAGCTTTGATATGTTGGTCAATATTAGAACAGTCAATCTGCTCCATTGATAATGATCTTAGGAAGGAGAAGGATAACTTGTCTTTGAAATTTCCATCTATTATGGACCTTGAACTCAGAAGACTCTACTGATTCTGCATTCCCTTCAGCATTTTTACTACTATTATTTCATATGATTATAGATTGAGGAACTAGAAGAGAGTTTATAAGCTATGTAATCCAAACCCTTCATTTCTCAGATGTGGAAACTATTTCAATCATCATGTCCTATCTATCTAATGGACAACCTTGCTTTTAGAGTTTCAGAAGTAAACCCCTTAATCATGGGAGCTTCTTTGAATTCCCTGTGGTCACAGCTAAAGGGAAGTGTCCATAACACTCTAGAGTTTCCTGAGGGATCCATTGTAGTCTGATACAACCTAGATTCCAGACCCAAATCTGGAATCTTGTGAATGTAATGAGTACTAAGTTTCTTGACTCATTGTCTTTCTGTCTCACTTGATCAACAAAGTGAGATTTTATTCTTCTTTTGGGTTAATTTTGATAAACCTACTGTATAAAAAACTCAGTTTGGTACATTATTTTGCTTTGCCTTTTCACTCCTTAGGGAGAAAATTTGTGTCTTGTAGTTAAACAAATAGTTCTTAGAAAGAATATAAACCAGTTATCTTATTTCATAACATTTTAGAAAAAAATATAATATGGACATTCATAGGGTAAACAATAATTAGAATGAAAACATGAATAAATATTTTTTCTTTAATATAAGATTAGAGAGCAAGAATGTATTCTAAAAGACAGCAAGCCAGTTAATTC
The DNA here is from genome assembly GCF_016432865.1 of Antechinus flavipes. Classification (NCBI taxonomy): domain Eukaryota; kingdom Metazoa; phylum Chordata; class Mammalia; order Dasyuromorphia; family Dasyuridae; genus Antechinus; species Antechinus flavipes. Next base: position 183,040,532 of record NC_067400.1, on the reverse strand, counting down.
TATACTAATGCTACTTTGTTTAATCATCTGAGTACCAAACAGTGGGAAAGTTAAGTAGAAATATTAATTTGATGTAATTGGTTTGAAGGCTAATCTAATTAGAAAATATATGAATTGCAGATTTATTAAGTAAAATTTATTACTTCTTAGTATAATCAAAGTCTTGAAGTAGACTTATACTGTGTTGACAAGTTTGGTGATTTACTCCAATGTATAGGTAAGCATAGCATATAAGTGATTAGCAGATAAATTGAAATACTTAAACAGTTTGCCTTCTTAAGTATGAAATTACTTAATTTCATAAACTACTTGCTTAGATTCCATAAACAATTAACAAAACCTCCAAAAAACAATTTCTGGTCAAGTGATCACAAATCTAAAATAATGGAGATTTCATCATGGTTAAAAGATTGAGACAGTTATTGTCAGACACTTGAGTCAGTATTTATAGCTATAAATAATATATAAATAAACTCTAACCCAAATTTCTAGCACCATTTTGATCTGTATTGGGACCAGCCCCAAAATCTTTTCAGTAGTCTCATAAGTAGAAAGTCCCATCTCTGTTTCCATCTGTCCTAATTATCTCTTGAATTTATCATAAGATTGAGAGCTCCAAAGGATCTTAGTATCACGTCCTCAAATATTTCTGGATTTTGCTCAGCACTGACATGAATCAAGGAATGAATAATGAATGGAGACTTGTTTTTTAAAGAAAATTTGCAGAAGCAGTTATGTTTTCTTATTTTTTTTTAAATAGGAAAATAAGATGACTCTATTTTGGTATGCTTGCTTCATAGTTCTACTTAGTTCTTCATTTGAAGCTGGTAAGTTAAATAAAATTTTTTCAGTATGTATCATCAAAGAAGTTACATATGTGTTTTATAATAAAAAATCATGTCAAATTTTAAAAAGATATATTTCTGCTTAAGTTAGGAATGTAAATAATTATTGGTTGATGAAACTGCTTTATTGTTTTTAAACAAAAGTATGATTATGATACGTAGATTTATTTAAAAATCTACGTAGACTTTTTAAAATCTATGTAGATTAAAAAAAATTATGGGGCAGCTACGTAACACAGTGGATAGAGCACCAGCCCTGAAGTCAGGAGGACCTGAGTTCAAATCTGGTCTCAGACACTTAACACTTCTTAGCTATGTGACCCTGGACAAGTGACAACCCCAAATGCCTCAGCAAAAAAGAAAGAAAGAAAGAAAGAAAGAAAGAAAGAAAGAAAGAAAGAAAGAAAGAAAGAAAGAAAGAAAGAAAGAAAGAAAGAAAGAAGGAAGGAAAGAAAAAAAAGAAATCATTACAATGGAGTTGTATTTGCAACTTTACTATTAAAATCACCAGAAAAAAAAAAAGAGAAAAAAAGAATTTAATTAGTGTAGATGATTCAACCTTATATCCTTTCCAAGTTGTCCCTGAATTTGCTTTCCTCATTCTATTGCTATTTAGAGCATAGGACCATAAATCTAAGAGCTGGAAGAGGTGTTATAAACCTTTTGGCTCCTTCATAGCTGTCACAGTGTAATCCTTGAATATGAAACTGAATCTTTCTCTTCATCATACCTAGATTGGGTTTGTTTTGTTAAGGCTGATAGGAAGAATAAAAGGGAACCTATTGTCATTGAGTTGTATGTGACTCTTTGTTATCCTGTTTGGGATTTTCTTGGCAAAGATAGGAAAGTGGTTTGCCATTTCCTTCTCCAGCTCATTTTACAGATGAGAAACCTGAGGCAAACAGGTAACTTGCTTAGAGTCACACACCTAGTGAGCATCTGAGGCCAGATTCAACTAAGTGTTACTGACTTCACAGGCCTATCCATTATATTACCTAGTGGCCCTTTACTCCCTACCAGTAGAAAGGTTCTGTTTGAGCTTTCTTTGACCTCCTTATGTCCTGCCTTGCCCCCATGGCAGATGGTGCATTAGATAAGAATGTGGGCCTGAAGAGCAGGAAGACCTTAGCCTCAAACATCTAGTTGTGTGGCTCTGGGTAAATCATATAGTCTTGGTTTGTAAATCTGTAAAAAGAAGATAATAATAGCAAGGTTGTTGTGAGGATCAAATGCATTAACATGAAATGTTTTGCAAACTTTAAAGTGCTATATACATTCTTGTTGCTATTTTAATCATGGAAAAATAGTTATCTTATAGATCTTATTAACATGAGATCTGTAAATTTGCTTGTTTTATTTTGTTTTTAATACTGATAGCCATGTTTCAACATGGTTGACTTTTGAAAAAATATTATTTTATTATATCTTTAAAATATTAACTGCCAAAAGAATGTAAAAAATGCAAACAAGATTAAGAACCTCTATTATAATATAATCCTACTTATGTCAGAAGTCCTTTCAAGAGTATTTTTATTCTAATTACCACTTTTTCTGCTTTTGTCTTTGCCTATTTTTTTTTTCCTATTTGAGTAGAAACCCTGGTTGTGATCTATCTGTCCTGGATAAAAACTTAGCTGGGTATAGTGAAAAATAAAATTTACATTCACTCCTCTTTCCCCCTCTACATGACAACCATAGATCCACCTGATCTCTAATATAGACTAATTTTTTTATTAATGCTTTTTATTTTCAAAACATATGAATAGATAATTTTCTAAATTCATCCATATAAAACCTTGTGTTCCAAATTTTTTCCCTCTCTTCCCCCCACCCTCTCCACTAGATGGCAAGTAATCCACTATATGTTAAATATGTGCAAGACAACTTTTTTTTTTAAAGAAATCCTAACCCTTTACTACCTTTGCTGTTATTGTTTACGGGTGTCAGTCATGTCTGACTTTTCATGGCTTTATTTGGGTTTTCTTGACAAATATGCTGAAATTGCAATTTCTGCCTAGAGTTGTTTAAAGATAGTGTTATAATTTGAGTAGCAGTGTTATATAATAGAGATAATGCTAGTTTTGGAGCCAGGAAGACCTGGATGAAGTCATGTTTCTGGCATTCACTAGCCATGTGACCTTGAATGAATCACTTGATCCCTGGGAACTTTAGGTGAGAAGTATCACATTCAAGAACCACAAAATTCCCCAGTGGGCAACAGCTAGATTAAAATGTAATTGGGAAATAGTAAACAAAATAAATTAAAATATAATACAGTTTTCTAAGTCATTATGTAGGGATCCATTTCTACTTTGGTTTAGTACCCCTTCTCTAGGCAAATAGATAGTGTTTCCCAACAGATTTTGTTCTTCAAACCTCTTTCAATAATAAAAAGTAATATGCTCCTTATAAAATTCTGCAATCATTTACTGCTTAAGCTACCATGAAAGAATATTTAGCATAAATAATTTGTACCATCCTTTGAAACCTTAAAGGAGCTTAAGAATCCCTAAGTGAGAAGCCTTACTCAAGATTGTTTTCAGAGAAGGTACTGACCTACATTGAAAGCAAGTATTTTCTTCCTAGAAGCTCCTTATAACAATCAAATCATAGTTTTAATCCCCATCCTATTACTATCCTTTACCAGTGATTTAAAGGTTTTTTTTTCCTTTTCTTTTTTGGGGAGTGAGTGTGAGTGAAGCAATGAGATTAAGGAACTTGACCAGGATCATATAGGTAGTGTCTGAGGTCCAACTTGAACTCAGGTCCTCCTAACTTCAGGGCTGGTGCTCTCTACACTATACCACCTAATTGACTCCTAAGGATGTTTTTTTTTTTTTAATTAATTAGCTAATTAATTAAATTTGGTTTTTTATTTACAAAGCATATGCATGGGTAATTTTTCCAACATTGATTTAAGGACTTTTTTCAAGGATAATTTTGATTCTTTAAAATTTCATCTCTGTATAAACTGCAAGTTCACTAGATAGATGAGCTTTATCTTTATTGGAGAAGAGCCATTTCAACCTGAGAGTGAAGGGAGTTGAGCGGTGACTTTACTCAGACCTTAACTGGAAGATGAATAATATGAGTGTATATGACTTCTTTTTCATTCTGAATTTCAATTTCCTCATCTACAAAATGAAGAGATTGGATTACATGATTACCTAGTGCTCTTCTATGTCCTAAGGAACCTATTTGGTTGATAATTGCAAGGAGTTCTCAGGCAATTATGGGTTGTTATTTTTGTTTTGTTTTGTTTTGTTTAAAAGGCAATTGGGGTTAAATGACTGGCCCAGGATCACACAGCTAGTAAGTATCTGTGACTGGATTTGAACTCACCTCCTCTTACGTTAGGGGCAGTGCTCTATCTACTATGCCATCAAGCTATCCTTCCCTCCCTTTTAAAATTAGTAAATAGATTAATATAAATATTGTAGGTTAATAGAAAGGTAGTTAGACCAGAAGATCCCTTAGAGTTCATTAAATCTAATCCCTTAATTTTATAGATGAGGAATTTGAGGACTACATGGCTCAATTAGTTTCGCACTATTTAGTGCCTGGGTAAAAATCAGACCCAAATGTCCATGATTCCCATACTGTTCTTCTGCTGTTCTGTTCTTCCTTTTATATAGTAAGCTTTGAAGGAAATAATCTATAACTGGATTTTTTTTTTTTAGAAGATGATTGTGTGGAGTTTGAAGAGAATATAATATTAGTTACTTTTGAAGATGAGCTTGCTGTTCGTCACAGTAATTCTAGAGTATTTGGCCCTTACAGTAACATAAGTTGGTATGGAAGTGATGGTAAGACAGTCATCTCTATGGATCAGAACTCTAGGGTTCACCAGTACAGAGAGAAACTTTGGTTTGTTCCAGCTGCGACAGAGGACTCAGGATATTATTATCGTGTTGAAAGGTAAGAAGTTTGTTTTTCTGTTTTGTGTTTTTGTGTGTTTTATGTTTCTTCCCCCAGAAACTAAATGAAGTTAACAATATGGGTGATACATATAGTAGGCGTTAGCATGTTTGGGACCCTAATCAAATATTTTTTGTAGGATTTCTAGCTATATAAACAATTTAATTAAAAACTATTATAAAATTCATGGATACACGGAAGCTATATTGATATATCATTTTATTGTTCAATTGTGTCAGCTGTATACAACTCTTTGTGACCCCATTTAGGGTTTTCTTGGCAAAGATACTGGAGTGGTATGCAATCTCCTTCTGTGATTCATTTTATAGATGAGAAACTGAGGCAAATGGTGTTAAATGACTTACCCAGGATCATATGGCTAATAACTGGATGAAACAAGATTTGAACTCTAAAAAATGAGTCTTCCTGACCTTAAGCCTAGCACTCTTTCCTCTGTGTCACTTAGCTACCATGTATCATTATGCTCTGGTATAAATTAAACTTAAAATTAGTTAAAAGTATACTTTTATATAAGTATATATTAAGTATAAAAGTATACTTTGTAAAAGTAAATGTAAATGATGCCAAGTTAAATTTCCATAATATATTGTATCATATAATATATTGTATATATTGTATACAATATATTGTATCATAATTATGATAAAATAATTATATAAATTATATTATATTAAAGATATGCTTTCTTTAAAGTATTTAAAACTCTTACTCACTTTTTTTTTTGAAATATCTCACTAAATAAATTCTAGGATCATTTTGAAAGCCTGGATATCAATGTATAATTGGTTAACTTTTGATTATCTCCAACCACAAACTAAGCAAATTCTGTCTAGATCAGCAGCATATCTGAAACACATTTATATGTATATTCCTACTTTTGTCATTTCATTAATATGTATTAACACAGCTAAAGCTATATCAAGACAGACAAGCAAATCCACATATCAGTTAATAAGATCTGAATTATAATACTCTACAACTGATGATTAGGACATTTGATAGGATTTTCATATACATTTTCATGAATATGTTCTCATGAAAGTATTCCCCCCTTTTAAAAATAAGTCTAGGGTTTTGGCTTTTACTGATAATGATGTTCATACTTTTGGTGACCTTCTCAAAGTAAGTGGCACAAAACCTAAAAACCACATTTTAATTTTTTTGATGGTATTTTATTTTTTTGAAATACATGTAAAGATAGTTTTCAGCATTGATTTTTTTGTAAGATTTTGTGTTCTAAATTTTTCTCTCTCTTTCCTTACCTCCCCTAATCCCAAGACAGCAAGCAATCTGATATAGGTGATCAAGTATCAAAGTATAACCCTGTTAAATGTATTTCCACATTTGTCATGTTGTGCAAGAAAAATCAGACCAAAAAGGGAAAAAAAAACCCCAAAACTTCAAGAAAGAAAAAAACAAAAAGTAAAAATACTCTACTTCAATCCACATTCAATATCCATAGTTCTCTTTCTGGAGGTGATTGACATTTTCCATTCCAAGTCAATTCAAATTGCCTTGAATTATCTCATTGTTGAGAAGAGTCAAGTGTATCACAGTTGACAGTCATATAATTTTCTTGCTACTATGTACAGTGTTTTCTTGGTTCTGCTCATTTCAATCAGCATTAACTGATTAGCAGATTAACATTAGCAGATCTTTCCAGGCTTTTCTGAAATAATCCTGTTCATTGTTTTTTATAGAACATTAATATTTCATTACCTTCATATATCATAACTGATTCAGACATCCTCAACATCTACTCAATTTCCAGTTCCTTGTCACTACAAAAAAGCTGCTATAAACACAAAATCACATTTTAAATAATCATATAATATAGAATGATAGTTAGCAGTGAACATAACTTTGATCCTAAATTATTTTTAAGTAGTTTTTTAGCATGTCCCTCTCTACATTGATTAAAAGTGAGATTAAAATTACTCATGAAATTGAAATTACTTGATTTCATTGTGTCTTTGTGCACTATATGTACACCTTTAAACAGGGGATTTTGATACCATGACATAAAAAACTGGGAAAGGGGAATTGTAGAATGTGAGCTCTTAAAAGGAGATGGATTAATAAAATATTGGAAGGAAGGAAATACTTAAAGGAAATAATCTATAACTGTATTTTTTTTTATTTTTTAGAAGATGATTGTGTGGAGTTTGAAGAGAATATAGTATTAGTTACTTTTGAAAATGAGCTTGCTGTTCATCACAGTAGTTCTAGAGTATTTGGCCCTTACAGTAACTAACATAAGTAGACTGTTAAGTGGCCTAAAGAATAAGCCTGTTTGGTTCTGCAAACATATATTGTATCTAGGATATAATGCAACACATCTAACATATATAGGACTGCTTGCTATCTAGGGGAAGGGGTGAAGGGAGGGAGGGGAAAAATCGGAACAGAAACGAGTGCAAGGGATAATTGTAAAAAAATTACCCTGGCATGGATTCTGTCAATATAAAGTTATTATTAAATAAAATAAAATAAAAATATAAAAAAAGAATAAGCCTCATAATCTAGGTTTCTTTATGTTATTGTTGTAAAGGAAGTTTATAAAGATTTGAAGTGAACTTTGTGGTAACATTACTGAAAATTCTCCTTTTATGCACACAAAAAAATCAGTATTAATAAATGCTTGCTATGCAATAATGCCTGCTATTGGGCATTGACAATGTATGGTCTATGACAGTAACCCATGGAATTTCTAGCATCACAATTCTGAGGGAATTCTAATCCACTGATTGTTAAAGACTGAGTCTCGCCCCTCCCCGCCTCCCCCACTAGCTATTCACAAGACTATTTTCAGATATTCCCAGAAAACATGAAGCTTCCCAAGTTTTTTGTGCTTATATCTTAGGAGCGGGAACCCAAAGCACAGGACTCCTTCACTCTCATGTTTGGGGCATGGACCCTGTTAGTTTAAATTTACTGGTAGGCCTGGTGATACATAACCCATAATAAACTGAGGAAAAGAGAACAAGACTTGTAACAGGGTACAATCCAATCATTTTATTTTCATTGTAGAAATTCTACCCATTGCCGTAAACAGAAATTCAAGATAGAAATTTTGAAGAAGCATCCTGGAACATGTTATGATGAGCTCTCTGAATATAAACAGAAATTGCTTCCAGGACCTGGTGGCTTCCTTGTATGTCCCAATTTGGATATTTTTAAAGATGACAGTAATCTGTCTAAAATTCAATGGTATAAGGTAATTTCTTTCTTAAAAGTTGTATCACACTACACCTATTCCTCTCCTTCCTCCTCACACTCAAAAGTACAATTTGGTTAAAGAAAATTAATTCAATGAAAATAGACAAAATAGTAACCTTGCAAGATGTTTATCATATTATGATGATGTGAGATGACACTTCTGAGGAAATAACTATCAAAGCTCAAATTAAATAGGGGCGTAAAACTCCATAAACCCAACTTGGGGATTCTATAAAAGTATTTTAACTTTTGCTTATTGGCCCCCTGGCTTTCTTTTTTATTCCTTTCTTTTCTTTCTTCCTTTCTTTTTCCCTTTCTTTTTTTTCCTTCCTTCCTTCCTTCCTTCCTTCCTTCCTTCCTTCCTTCCTTCCTTTCACCCTCCTTCCTTTTCTTTCTCTTTTTCTTTTTCTTTCTTTCTTTTTCAGCCTATGCTTTTTAAAATCTAGAGAAGGAAAAGTTATGAGGGAAAAAGAGATTATATATTGATATGAGGGGAGTATTTGCTATTTTGTATATTTTTTACTTTGCATGAAATAATATCCTTGAATTTACTTGCTTCTCTCTACATTTAGTTTAAGAAAACAGATTGGGGCAGCTAAGGCCTAGATACATATTGAATACCTTTGAAAACTAGTGACATGGTTATTCCCAGAAGATAAGACATACAGCTTAAGAAAAATAGCAAAGGAAGGAAATAGTTTAAGAAAGGACCCATTAACATTATAGTCACTAAGATGGTTAGGAATGAAGTAAATAAAACAGCAAAGAAATTCTTTTCCATTCTATCTATAAGTTCCAAAGTCATATAAATCTAAATACTAGAAGGTGACAATAGGGGGAAGAGAGAGGGATGATTAGGGACAGAGATTATTCCTGTGGTATGTGCATGTATATATGTATGTTTATGTATGTATGTGTGTGTACATATATGTATATATATGTGTATATCCAATAAAGGAATTTATTTTCTGTGTCTAGGATTGCAAACCTCTCCTTGGCAATACAAAATTTAAAGTCCTAAAAAATCATCTTTATCTGGGTAATGTAGAGAAAGAAGATGAGGGGCATTATACTTGCCTTTTATCCTATGATTATATGGGACAGCATTATAACATTACTCGGGCAATACATCTAAACATTATAGGTAAGTGTCAAATAATCTTAGAGCTTTGAAAAGTATCTTAGAAATAAACTAGTTTTGTTGTCCCATAGTTCAGATGATATTAAATATAATATTTAAAGAGAGTGACATGGCCTGTTCATAGCTATGCAGCCAGACATTCTTCCTTTATTTTCCATTGTCTGATGCTTAACACTTAAAGGTTCATTGCTACCTTAGTAAGTACATGGAATAAAATTAACTATGTTCTAAAGGAAGAAAGTACTTTTGGTGTCTGAGTGCTCTTAATGGGACAATGTACTCCAAAGCATGAATATAAAGTCTAATCTCTTATCTTAGAGAGATGAAGTCTTTTGCTCTAGATATCATTCTAGCAGCAAGGACTTGCAGACTTTCCAAAAGTTGTAGACAAAGTCCTATACTATTGGAACTCTCAACTGTAAGTCAACAGGTTGATTATCCAGTGGTTCTATTTCATCTTAGGGAAGGACAATAAATACAAATATATGTATATATTTAAATTTAACTTTTAAGACTTTATAAAATTTGATCATGTTTCTACCCTTGCTCTTCACCTTACTATGTTGAAAAGTCTTAATTATTTTCATTTGTTTTTATTTAGTCACCCCTCTATTATCTTAGTAATTTTATTTGCTCTTCTCTGCTCATCTTCCATCTCAATTTTATCTTTCTTGGGATAGTATAATAACCAAAACTACAAGTGATGTTCCAGGCAAGTCCAAATTTTGAAGAAATGGATAATTGGGGTATCATGCCATCTTTATTTCTTAAATCAGACACTGGCACACCATCATCCAGCTTTCAATTCAAGATACAGGGACTTCCAGAGGACTCTAATCCCTACTTTGCCCTAAGAAACCTTTATTATTATTTTCTCTATCCAAGCAAAAGCTTTATTCTATTCCTCTCTATCTCTACCTTTGTCTTTGAAGATGATTACAATCACTTTAAGAGAAATTGCAGAATGAAAGGCCTTAAAACACAGGGTTTTACACTGACACATTAACTGACACATGCTTATTAGAGTTGTCTTTATCATGAATTCAGTAAAAATGGAAGGCTACACTTTAACAATACCAGTAGCTCTGGCTGAGTAATAACCAAAGGATTTAGGATATGATGTTAATTTGGGCATGTACAGGCAGATTCCTCATCTCTTTCATACACCTAATTCCATGTCAGCTACCTTACATTGCCTGAAGACTTGGGTTATTGCTTAGATAGATGTGATCTAGCCAGTTTTGTGAGTTAATTCTTTGAAATTACAGTATGTTGAAGACTTAGAAATCGTTGTGAAAAATATCATTTACTTTATTTTCTTAGGAAGAGGAAAGAAAAATATACCAAAGATTCTGAGTCCAGAAAACAGGACAATAGAAGTGGAACTTGGTGAGTAATACCAACATTTGGTTTTCTGTCCTTTCTAATGAGCTAAAAGCTCTCATTTATAAACTGCATATATTTTCCTCTCACATTAGTGAAGAAAGATATCAAAGAGTTTTTGAATGTTATTTTTGTAGGATCCCAGTTGCTTTTAGACTGTAACTTCACAGCTCAAAAGAATGATATTCAATACTGGACTTGGAATGGATCGTATGCTAACAATGAACCTAATGTCACATGGTCTGAACTTTTGTAAGTGCTTCATTATTATGTAAATATAAAGGAAAAGACTCGTTGTTATTTTGTTAAGTCATCAATAGAATCTTTACCAAGCTAAGAAATGATCAAAATTCCTTTTTAAAAAGCAGTTTAAATTATAGATTAAAAAAATTTAAAGATTTTATTAATTATCTAATCCAATATTGTCATTTTATAAATTAAAAAACAACTGAGAACTGAAAAATGAAATTACTTATCCAAAGTGATAAAGTTGGGTGGTAGAGCTCCCATTTCCTTATTTCAATATAAGTATTCTTTTTGCTATATTATGCCGTCATTTAATTTACCTTTCTTGGTGAAAGATTAGGAGAGTCTCTAAGACTCTATTAACCTTGGCAGAAAGTGGACTCACCAGGTAAGATCATTCTTATTAGGTTTTAGAATATTCTGAAACTCCATAGCTAGCAATATGAAGAGTTCTGACAATCTTCAAAATTTCATTGTAGTTAAAATGTAGAGATATTTATACAGGGACAAGCAGGAGCTGGGCAGGGTAGATAGAATGCTGGCTCCATGGTTAGGAAGACTTGTCTTCCTGAGTTCAAATATGGCTTCAGACAAGTCAATTAATCTTGAGCAAGTCACTTAATCCTGTTTGCCCCTACTTTTCAAACCACTCTATCTTCTTTGACAAGAAAATCTCAAAAAGAGTCATGAAAAGTCAAATACAATTGAATAACAATAATGATACAAATATTACAAAGGGCTGCTATAAGTAAAATTCTATGTAAATTGTAAAGTAATCAATAATTGAGAGCTATTATTGTTAATTTTGTAAAAATTGGGCCCTTAAATCTTGTTCCCCTGTTTATCCCTGTTGGACTGAGTTCTCTTTAACACACACACAATTTGTTCTAGAAGTGCTTATAAAATAAAATTACATACTTTTTACTCTACTGAGTGGAGATCCAAGTGTTTGAGTATATTTGTGTGTAGAAAATCCTAATTGCAATCTTGATATATTCATTTTTATCTTGACATCATAAATTGGACTTTAACTATTCATTTCCAAAGTAACTCTCTGATTCTTTTTTTTGGATTCTCCCCCTCCACCCCCTTCCTTCAAGTCATTCCCTTCATTACTGAGAAAGCAAGGACTCTCTGTGGCTATCTGAACTTGCCAACTTCTGTGGAATCTTGTTCTTATAGAAATCTTCCTGAAGTTATCTTTTCTTTTTCTTGGCATCTTACCCAAGCAAATGTACAAGAGAAACTTGCATGTCATCCCTTACTTGATCCCTGTTCCTCAAATGCTCCCTTATGGCATTCTTAATTTTTCCTAACAACAATGCTGAGTTATTTTTTTTTTCTCTATAACTGCCTCAGCTTCCTTATACTCACTCTCTTCCAAGAAATTCTTCTCTACTAATCTTTTATCCTTCCTGCTATTTACTTCTCTATGCTGATTCCATCTCCATGGTCTCATTATTCAGGACACATCACTGTAAAGACCTTCTTAGAAGCTTCCTTGTCTTAATATGACATGAAACCCACAATAGTTTTGTATGACATAGCCAGACTTGTGTTGCAATTAAGGTGTTTGTCATAATCTTTTAAAGTTGGAAAGGTCCTTAGAAATTATTTAGTTTCATCCTCTTGCTCCATACAAAAATGTTTTCTGTCACAGCTCTGAAAAATAGTTATCAAGTTTCTGCTCAAACAGAACTAGTGATGGGAAATCACAACACAGGTAACAGCATGAAGACTTTGTCATTACCTATGCAATAATTTATTTTAATGAAAAAAGAGAAACAAAATATTGAAGTATTGAAATTTTCCTAACCAGCCTTATTTTTTTTCTTTCTTGAATAGAGTTCCAAATTTAAACAATTTGAACACTGTTACAAGAGTTTCAAGGCTTGTCATTTTAAAAGTGGAAAGTAGACATTATTTGTACCCATTTTTATGCTGGGTTAGCAATGATGCTGGTATAGTAACAACATATATTGCCTTGAAACCAAGAGGTAAGCAATTTGATTGTTTATTAGAATTACAGTTATATCAGATTGTACTAAGCTCTCCACTTAAAAAGGAGAATAAATGTATATATAGAATCCAGAGTCACTTTCAAGTCATGATGAAGAGGCTTTTTATATAAAAATATAAATGTAGGGCATCAGGAGGAACTGTGTTCAAATCTGGCCTCAGATACTGGGCAAGTCACTTAACTCCAATTGCTCAGGAAAAAAATTATATATATATATATATATATATATATATATATATATATATATATATATATATGTACATCTATAAATTTATTTATACATAAACATAATTTTATATTAATAAACTAACTTATGTTTTATAAGTATAAATTTATATTACAAAATATAAATTAATAAATATACTAGCTTTAATTTGTGGGGAGGGGAACTTGTGGACCTAGAATCCAAGAGCAGTCAAGTTGCTGTATAACTTGTGTATAAGTTGAGACGGGGTTTTTTTTGGACATTTTTTGGGATATTAATTCATAAATATCATTTATTACTAGAAAGATGGATTTATATTTTAGTTCAATATTTTAAAATCCATGATTTCTTTGGTGTGTAAATTCCATTTACTGATGCAGGTCACAACCGTCTCATGAATTAAAAGATGATTTTTAGTGGAAAATTATAGATAGAAACACTATTCTAATATAGAGCAATAGCCCTGGAGTCAGGAAGATCTGAGTTCAAATCCTACCTCAGACACTCATTAACTATGTGACCTTGGACAAGTCACTTAACCTCAATTCCCTAGGGAAAGCAAGAAAGCAAGTAAGAAAGGAAGAAAGGAAATAAGATAAAACTAAGGAAGGAAACACAGGTGTAGATAGATAGATAGATAGGTATACATATATCTGTATATCTGATATAATGAAAACAAGAGACAATGTTGTAAGAAACCAGAGAAATTAAACTTAAAAGACTCTTTTTCATTCAGATGTGCTTAAAATCTAATTGCCTAAGGTATAATATTTGCATTTCCTTCCTTTTTTGAGGTAGTCCTAGATGCCAGAATGTACTTGATTGGAGGATTCATCTCTTTGGCACTAATAGTTACATTCTCTGTGTTTCTCTACAAATTTTTCAAAGTTGAAATTGTGCTTTTATATAGGGATTCTTGCCATCCATTTATCCTGAAAAAAGGTAATTTTTTTTTCCTGTATAACATTATCTTTTGAATATTTATAACTTGGACAAGGAGGTGACAATCTGGCTTTTGTTGCTGTTACTTGTTTCCTTGTGGCCCATGTTTAATAGACTTACAGATAAGAATATCTTAATAAAAATTGTTATATTACTTTGTAAGTCATTTTGTATGAAGCATGAAGTCATTTTGTCTATAGAATGTAAACATTGTGATAAAAAACTTTTTTTATTCTGGTAACTGAAATTTTCTCCATTTTGAAACTACTTTGTTGGGATAGGAGTGAGGTGGCTACAGGTGGATATTTTTAATAGTCCTTCATGATCTCTGTTATGCAGTATGCCTTCTAGAGAAACAGGTTAGCAGATTGGGGCATCTCAGATGAGATCTATCATAGAGTAGGGGTGGGGGAGCAGAACTAATCACTCACCAACCTACTTAAAGGACAGGAAGTTAGAATTTATGGGTGAGACTTTGGGAGAGGAAGTGGGAGCCATAACTCTGCTAAAGAGGCCCAAAATTGAACTTATTTTAGATCTCAGGCTAATTACATCATAGTGATTACACTTGAAGGAGAAGAGGGTCAATGCATGAATATTTTCTTCCATTTTTTTATTATAAGTTAAGAAACGAATGAATTTTAAAAATCATATACTATAATTTTTATTCATTCTAAATGTTCTACATGATAACAGGATGCTTTAGAAAATCTAAGCTAACATTTATTTTTAACTCTAAATCAGTAATTTTGACTGCAAAATCATGTTAAATGCAGTAGTGAAAAAATATATCACTTAACATAAAAAGTTTTCTCATTTTTCTTTTTGGCTTTTCTGAGAAAGAGGGGCCACTTCCAAATTGGTAACTTGACTATTTAAACAGGGATATTATATGTGTGTGTGTGTATGTGCGTGTAAATATAAATATAAATATATATATTTAAATAATTAAATAGACCTTTTGTGGTAGCTATTATTTTATTCACATTATGATTCCAAAAAACATTAATATTAATTTGGAAATAGATGTTTGTAATTTCTACTTTGTCAGGACTAACTTTTTGAATGCTAAATACATTATATTTCATTCTTTAGCTTCAGATGGGAAAGTTTATGATGCATATATATTATATCCAAAAAATTTTGGAGAAGGGTCCACCTACATCTCAGACATCTTTGTGTTTAAAATCTTGCCTGAAGTCTTAGAAAATCAATGTGGATATAATCTGTTCATCTATGGAAGGGATGACCTTGTTGGAGAAGGTATGGAGAAGGTTTAAAATGGGGGAAGAAGAACTTTCTAATAATATGTAATGTTTTATATTTCATAGAGTCACAGATTTAGAACTATTACTACTACTGCTGTTACTACTACTACTACTTCCTCTTTTTCTTCCCCTTTTTTTCCTTCTTCTTCCATAATTTTTCAGCTATGCCTGACTCTTTGTGTCCTCATTTGAGGCTTTCTTAGCAAAGATACTAGAGTATTTTGCCATTTCCTTCTTTAGTTTTTTTTTTTTTTTTTGCAGATAGGGAAACTGAGGCAAACAAGGATGAGTGACTTGCCCAGGGTCACCAAACTAGTAAGTTCCTGAAGTGAGATTTAAATTCCCAAAATGGAATCTTCCTTACACTAGGCATACTCTATCCACTGTGCCACCTAGCTGCTGCTGCTACCACTACTACTATGACCAGTATTACTACTATCACCACAACAACCACCATCACTACTACTACTACTACTACTATTACTACCACTATCACTACCATGGCTAGCTAGAATCATTTATATGATACTTTAAGGTTTGCAAAATACTTTAGGTATGTTATCTCATTTGACCCTTATATTAACCCTATCAAGTAGGTGCTATTATTATCACTATTTTTTCAGATGAGAAAATTGGGGATTAAAGTAGTTAGGTTACATACCAAGAGTCACACAGATGATAAATATTTGAGGAAAGATTTTAACTGAAGCCTTTTTGATTTCAAATCTATGTACTGCATCAGTAAGAAGGCAGTTGTTGCTGGATCATAAAATATATGGAGGGAAGTAAAGTATAAGACTGAAACTGCACAAAGAGATGAAGTTGTGAAATACTTTAAATTCCACCCAGAATATTTTATATTTAATCCTGGAGGCAATAGTGAACCAGGAATTCATTGAGTAGAGGATGGAGCATGACATGGCCACACATGCACTTTAGGAAAATCACTTTGATAACTGAGTAGAGAATGAATTGGGTAGACAGAAGCTTAGGGCATGGAAACTAACCAGAATGTTTTTACAATAATTATCCAAGCAGGACTTGATAAGCGTTTTCACCAGGGTGATGGGTGAGTGAATGGAGAGAAGGACAGGAAGTGAGAAATGTTGTAAAGGAAGGAATGAAAATACTTTGTAACAGATGGGATTTGAGGAATGAGTGAGAGAGAGGAGTCAAGAATGACACAGAGATTGTAAGCCTGAGGGACTAAGATGAGAGAGGTTATCTCAATAGTAACAGGGAAATGAGGAAGAGTAGAGGGTTCTGGGGAAAAGATAATGAGTTCTAGTTTAGACATGTTGTGTCTGGCATGTCTATGGCACATCAAGTTTTATATGTCCAAGACATACTTATAAATGTGAGACTGAAGCTTAGGAGAGAAGTTACAGATCAATATACAGATTTGGGAATCATCTCTGTACAGAAGATAATTGAACCCCTGGAAGCTGATGAGACAACCAATGAAGATAATATGCAAGGAGAAGTTGAAAAGGTGAAGTCAGAACTAACTCAGTGAGTTAGCATGGTCTGGATTAAAAATTAGTGGCAGAATAGATAGAGTGCTGAGCCTGGAGTCAGGGAGACTCATCTTTCTGAATTCATATCTGGCCTCAGAAACTTACTAGCTGTGTGATCCTGGACAAACCATTTAACTCTGTTTGTCTCAGTTTACTTATCTATAAAGTGAGCTGGAGAAGGAAATGCAAACCATTTCACTATCTTTGTCAAGAAAACCCCAAAGGGGGACCCAAAGAGCTCAACATGACTAAAAATGACTAAACAAAGACAACAATAGCAATCAAGGAAACTAAAAAGAACCAGTCAAGCAGATAGGAAGAGAATTGAGAGAGATGTGACATAAAAATCTAAAGAGAATCCAAGAGAAGTTGGTGCTTAAATGTCAAAATCTATGTGGAGGATTGAGAAAAGAAGATTAAATCTGTCATCTAAAAGATCATTGGTGTCTTTAGAAAGAGTTGAGTAATCAATCATTTCTATTTTTAAAAATAGTAATAATATATATACTTTTTTATTTTTCAAAATACAAGCAAATACAGTTTTCAACATTTACTCTTGCAAAACCTTGTGTTCCAATTTTTTCTCCTTCCCTTCTCTGGGCAGCAAGTAATCCATTATGTAATGGATGTGTAATTCTGTTCAGTTAGCTTTTTTAAAATCTCCTTTTACATTTTTAAATGAGGAGTTTTGTTCATTACATTTTTTTCCATTTCACAGATTTTGTTTTTGAATGAATTGGTTTCTTTTTCATATCTATTTTATAAGGAATGATATGATTTTTCCATCTCATCAAATCTATTTTTTAAGGAGTTTTCTTCAGATAATTTCTGTTTTCCTTTTCCATACCCTCTTACAAAGATCTCATTTCCTTTCCTCATTTTTCTTTTAACTCTCTTTTAAGATTCTTTTTGAATTCTTCCAAGAGAGCTTTGTGAAATGAGGACTAACTCATATCACCCTTTGGGCCTTTATCTGAAGCTGATTTGCCTTTAGGATCCTTAGGGTTTGAGGTCTGTTCTTCTCTTTCTCCATAAAAGCTGTGTATAGTCAGAGTTCTTTTTACTTTTTTGCTCATTTTTTAAAAGGTTGAGATTTGCTCTTAATGGTGACAACCACTTTAGTTTGCCCTGGGGCCAGTGCTGCTGACTGTCTTCCGATGCTGGCCAGGTCCCAAGTTTTTCTAGGGTGCAATTTGCTTTTTTAAATTGCTTTGAATATCTCACAGCAAATCTGTTGAACTACTGGCTTGTAATAGGATAGAGTAACCTAAGAACTGCAGAAGATTTCCCAGTGCACAGATGCCACAATGCCCTGGCTCTCCTCCCTCTTCTCCCCCCCCAAAAGTCTCCTTGCACTGCAGTCTGGATTTGTCAGCCTCTCCCTCTGCCTGATTGAAACACACCTTTTCAGAAGTTCTTCCAAAGTATCTTCTTCTGGAAATTTGTTTTACTCCAAATATTTGTGGGTTCTATCACTCCAAACCAGCTCAGAGGTGTTGCTCTGAGAGACACCAAGGGGAGCTCTGATAGAGATGTGTTTATTCTCTGCTATCTTGGCTCTTCCCCATGTGTAATTCTTTTAAACATATTTCTACTTTTATCATGCTGTGCAAGTAAAATCAGATCAAAAGGGGAAAAATGAGAAAGAAAAAACAATAGCAACAACAAAAATGGTGAAAATACTATGTTTTGATCCACATTCAATCTCCACAGTCTTTTCTCTGGATGTGGATGACTTTTTCCATCACAAGACTATTGGAATTGCCTTAAATATCTTATTGTTGAAAAGAGCTGTTTATTACAGTTGATCATCATCACATAATCTTGTTGCTATGTACAATGTTCTCTTGGTTCTACTTACCTCATGGCATCAGTTCATGCAAGTCTTTTCAGGCTATTTCTGAAATCAGCCTGCTCATCATTTCATATAGAACAATAATCCACAATTTATTCAGCCATTCCCTAATTGATGGGCATCCCCTCATTTTCTAGTTCCTTGACACTACAAAAAGCCTACTACAAATATTTTTGCTACGTGGTTTCTTTTCCCTCTTTTTTGGATTTCTTTAGAATACAGACCCAGTAGAGATACTGCTGGATCAAAGGGTAAAGCATTTCTATTTTTGAAAAAAAAAGATCTAGAGGAAGTTTTTGGGAAGATGGCAGAGTAGGTTAGAAAACCCCAAGCTCTCCATATTTCCCTACAAAAAACAAAATTGTGCCTTAGGACCAATATAGATCAATGAAAAACAAAGATGACTTGGAACAGAACAGGGGTCCTCTTGGGAAAACCAAGAAGACCCAAAGAAAGACTCCAGATCCAGACCAGAGTTTAACTGATATGAAGTGAAAACATGAAAACATCTCCAGGATAGCTCTGAAGAAACAGCAGAAGGGGAGCCCTGGGACTAGCTGGCATCTGGAGCCTCAGCCACATCTATAGGTCTTGGACCTTGTGGGGAGTCCAGGAAGACTGAGGGAATCTCTCCTGAAAAGGAATGCCAGGCCCAGCTGTGCAACAAAGATGCAACTCCTAAGCAAAAAGGAAGCAGCACACCTAGTGAGTACAAAAGCAATGGAGCAGAGATGCTGCTGGTTGCATTTGCAAGAGGTGGGGAGCTTCTGGTTTGGAGTTCCAGGTCAGAGGGTAAGCTGAAGTGAAGCCAGAGGCACCATCTCCCAAACTCCCTATCCACTTCAGGATTAGAGGTGCTTTCTCTAAAAAGTTCTCATTTAAAAAAATAAACAGGCAACAATGAAAGAATCCAAGCATAAAATTTATTATGGAAATAGGGAAGCCTATGCTTCATCTTCAGAGGAGAACATGGAAGTAAAAAAAGCTTCTCCTAGCTCAAAGAGTAACATTAAATGGCTAACCTGCCCAGAAAGAATTCATAGAACTCAAAAAAGACTTTAAAAATCATACGAGAGATATTGAGGAAAAACAAATGACAAATAATTATCTAAGAAAAAAAGATTTTGAGAAGTCAACCAACTAGAAGAATCTTAAAAAAGAAAATAATTCTTCAAAATTATAATTGGGCAGGGTAGCTAGGTGGGACAGTGGATAGAGCACCAGCCCTGAAGTTAGAAGGACCTGAGTTCAAATCTGATCTCAGACATTTAACACTTCCTAGCTGTGTGATCCTGGGCAAGTTACTTAACCCCAATTGCCTCAGGGAAAAAAAAATTAGAATTGGCCAAGGGGAATTCAGTGAAGCTATCAGAGGCAAAGAGATCCTACACAGAAAACACATAGCAACATTAATGCTAAATTTTAAAACCCCCATTTTCAAAGAGAAAATTTTACAAGAAACATATAAACAAAACCATTCAAAAATGCCTTTGAACAAAGACAAGATGGTCTCTGGTCCGATATGAGTCAGACAAAATGGCTTCATAGGAGGATTTTTTTCATCTATGCTCATACAGAGTATTTGTATCTGACCTGTGGAAGAGCATTCTAACATCATATTGATCTGATTAGCCACAACAGGACACACTAACTTGAACTGAACATAATGATGTCATTTGGTACCCTTCGGGAATGAAGGTTACTATCCAACCAATTTTCAACTATGAGTTCTTAGGGTATCAAAATATAGTGCTATAGGAAGTTTTGAGAAAGAGGAGATTATTGTTTTAAGTTGGTAGGATGGGGAGGAAGGCTTAACTGAGCCTTTCAAGATGAGGGGATTTTTACCAGTGAGAGAGAGAGATAAGAGAGTATATTTTAGGCTTGGAGGAATGATATGATTATGGAAAGTCAAAAAATGACTACATAAGATAAAAAATATCTATGTAATAGTCCATTTTGGCTGATATTGTAAATGGAAGTAATGTTTAATAAGATAGGAAAGGTACGATGGAGCCATATCAATCAGTCAGTCAATAAGCAACAATATTTTTAAGTAACTATGCACTAACTACTCGGTTGGGCTGTTGCTATTTGACCTTCATTTTTAAAGAGGATTATGAAATCATGGTATGACATGCAAATGAGTTGTATTTAATTGAGGGAAGACCATGTAAAGGCACCAGCCTCACTCTATTAATTGAGGGAAGACCATGTAAAGGCACCATCTGGATCCAGTGGCAAAATATAGAGCAGGATGACTTGGAGATGGCCCTTGATGTAAGGGAAGATCTTGGTCTTAAAAAGTTAAGGTCTTTAACAGGTCTCAGTTTGACTAAGGTGATACCCATCCAGTGATTAAGGCTAGGTAAGAATTGAGGTAAATATCGACCTCTTTTACCTAGTCGCAAAAACCAAAAATTCATTCTGGGAGGGGAAGATTTTATTAGGCACTGAGTACACAAATATACAAAGACAGAAATGAAAGAGGCCTTCTTCTCAAGGAACTTGCATTTTTTTGGGACAGACAATGGAGGGACTTTGAGTTTGTTGGGTGTTAAATTAAGTTCCAGGAGAACAGAGACTCTCTTTTGTCTTTTTGTATCCTCAATGCTTAGTATATGGCCTAGTATATGGTAGGCATTTAATACATGTTTATTGATTTATTGTCTTCTAGGCACTAAAGGTTTTTGATTAAGGTAATAGCATGGTCAAATTAGTAAGAGCAATGAATTGCAAAGAGAAAAGCAGGAAAAGAGGTTAGAAGAATGCTGACTTGAATATGACTTTGCATATTATATTATACCTTGTATTTTTCAGATGCTATCATGGCTATCAACGAGAACATTATGAAAAGTAGAAGACTGATTATTGTCTTAGCAGGGGAGCAATCAAGTTACAATTGGCTGGGAAACACATCAGAACAGCAAATAGCTATGTATAATGCTCTTGTCCAAGATGGAATTAAAATCATCCTGGTTGAACTAGAAAAAATTAAGAGCTATGGAGATATGCCAGAATCCATTAAATACCTCAGACAGAAGCATGGTGTCATCCGATGGAAAGGGAACTTCATGGAAGAATCCCCATCTGCAAAGACAAAATTCTGGAGATGTCTCCGTTACCACATGCCAGCACAGCGGCATTGGTCTTCTTCCACAAGGGAACCCCTGGTTCTAGATTCTGCTCTGAACTCTAAGAAGAAATAGTACATGGCACTTTAAGCACTCAGGGAATTGTTCTGAAAGCTTGAACAGATGACTGGTCTTTTTATAAGTAGAAGCTGTCTGTTTGCTTTAAAAGATTTCTAGGTTGGACAGTTTGTCATGGTGACTTTTCCAGTCTTGAGAGTTCTCTCTCTCTCTGTCTCTTTCTCTGTCTCTCTCTCTCTGTCTCTCTGTCTTTGTTTCTGTCTCTGTTCCTCCTTCCCTCCCTCCCTCCTTCCCCCCTCTTTCTCTGTCTCTGTCTCTGTCTCTGTCTCTGTCTCTGTCTTTCTCTCTCTGTGTCTCTTTGTCTCTCTCTGTATGTGAGAATATGACTTGAGAAAGATGATATGAAATAACAGAATGGATTTAGAAATTAATACCTGTCTAGAAAAGATAGCTGGCAAACTTGATCTTGACGCTTTCCTTCAGAGAGCAATGCAGTTAAAAAATTCCTCCCAAAACTGTTTTTTAAGCTTTGAGAAATGGAATTTCATAGATATTTTTGTATCCTTTTTGCACTTGTTGTATAAATCTACATCTGCTGCCACCTGTCAGTTTCTAAAGAAACAATGAGAATTTTATTTTGAAGCCTTTAATTACATTGGTGAAAACAATTCTCTGGAATTGCAAATTTGAAAATAGGAGAAGGGGTGGGGGGCGGGGGGAGACCGAGAAATGAGTGTCATTTATATTGGGATCAAGATTTCACTGAAGCACATAACAGTTTTTTAGATGCCGGTCTCAAAAGAAATAAAAATACAAGCATATCTTAGAGAAACCTTTATTTCTTCTTATAAGATTATATTCATAGAGATTTTAGAAAGGACACGGATAATTTCAGTTAACAAACATTTATTACAATACAGTGGTACAACACTTGTGATGGTGCCACATGTAAAAAAAGAAAAAAGAAAACTTCCTATTAAGTGCCTTACAAAAGTTTTATTTATAATGTTCTGCTAAGTAGGTTTGTTAGGAATCTTGGGAATATGAGAGTAAATTCTAAATCTTAGGATTGTTCTAACTTAGAAATAATAGTGTAGTCTGTGAAAGAAAGAGAAGGTGAAGAAAATGATTAAAAAAGAATGAACACTTAAGATTTCTAAGAAGTGAGAAGTGCAACTGGAGAAGAATTAACACAAGAAGATTTAATTACATTGGTTTCTCAGAGAGGAAAATTTTAATTTTTCATTCTGGGTGAACTCCTTTTGCCTTTTTGCTTTTTAATAAACACATTAGTTTTTTTTTTCTGGTTGCCTCAGAAGGCTATATCCCCCGCACCCCCATGACATATCAAATTAATGAGATTTTTTAAATTGTACTTTTAGTTACAATGCTGACAGTTTTAGTCAAAAAAAAAAAAGTTGTGGCAAATGTAGCAAGGCAACATCATTGAGAGATGTCCTCCCTATCATTCTTCAGAAAGAAAAGCATTGAGCCATTTTTTGATAAACAATATTGTTTGTATGTTTTTATTATAAAAGCATGTTTGTTCACTTGTTTGTATAACTTCAACAGATGCTAAATATTTTTATGTATTAAAACACAAAGTTCTTGATTTGCAACAAACTTTTTTATTGGTTCCAATCTAAAGTATTTGTTTTCCAATAAAGTTGTCATCAACTTGTATCTTTATTAATCTGATGGTTAATATTGTCTAAAAGTGCATTTCTTTCCTCACCTATCTCTCTACCTTAAGCTCTCTCTCCCAGGCTTGAGCTATAAAAATAGAACTCCAAAAATTTGGCTAAATTAAGATTCTACACATATGATGAAAATGGAAGTCAGAAGAAATTTGTGCAAATCAATGAGTTATGAATAAATTGAGTTTTAAAGTTAGATTGCTCTATTTGTTGAAGGTTGTTTTGTTTCTTTTTTGAGGGGGAATGGGGACATTTCTAGCCTCTTTGTATCTTTACTATAAAAGAAAGTCAAAATGTAAACTTTAAAACAATGACATCCCATCCATCTGGGACTGGTCCCTTGGAAAGAGGGCTGGATTTGGGGACAAAACATCTAGCTTTTTATTCCCTTTGTGACTATTATCAATTGAAGCTTGTTGAGTTTTCCTCTCTAACATCTCTTGCATATGTTCCCTTCTCTCTTCAGATATGACAAACTCTCTGGTGCAGCCCTTTATTACCCTGTGCTTAGATTATTACAATAACCTCCTGGTTGGTTCACTTATCACAAATGTCTCTCCTCTCAAGTCCATCCTCTCCTCAGATGTCAATGATCTTGTCATTGACATAGAAAATATCTGACTATGTCACTCCCTACTCAATATACTCCAAGGGCTCCAGAATCCAAGATCACCTTCAAGATCAAATAAAAATTTTGGAGTTAGTCAAAGAAAGCTTTTCATAACCTGTGGTCCCTTATCTTTTCAGTCCTCTTACATTTTATAGCCATCCTACCTCTCCCCATCCACTCCACATATTCTGTGATTTAATAACACTAGCTTCCTTTGCTGTTTCTAAACAAGCAACAACAATTAACAAATAGGCCAATTAGTCTTACATTCATAAAGCCTTATGTGCCAAGCACTATGCTAAACATTTTATAATTTTTACCTCATATATTCTACCTTGGGAGATAGGTGCAATTATCTCTACTTTATAGATGAGGAAACTGAGGCAGACAGAAGTTAAGTGATTTTCCCAGGATTATAAATATAGTAACACTCCAACTTCTAACTGAGAATTTTTGCTGGCTATCTCTCTCATGCCTCTAAGGCTTTCTCTCCTCATTTCTTCCTCCTGGATTTCCTGACTTCCTTCATATCCTAGCTAAAATCCTACTTCCTATAGGCAATGTTTTGTTCCATCTTAATGTTTCATATTTCTGCACATAGCTTACTTGTACATCACTGTTGAATCCCCAATTAGACTCTGCTCTTGAGAGTGGATGCTCATTTTTTTTCTCTCCTTTATATTCCTAGCACTTAGGACGATGCTTGGCACATAGTCGGCACTTAAATGTTTATTGACTGACTGACTCAGGTCTCAGTTTTCTCATTTGTAAAATGGCTCAGACTAGAAGTTTTATAGTTATAAACTTATGATCCTATGAACTCAAATTCACTCATTAACCCAACAAAACCAAAAATCTGAACAGCTTTTAAGGACTCAAAGTACAGGATCATAGATTTAGGTCTGGAAGGAACCTTTACAGGACATCTAGTTTCCTCTAAGCAGTCAAAGTTTCTTCATTTTAAAAGGATTTTAGTCTAGTTCACACAGCTAGTAAGTTCAAGTTTTGGGTTTTGACCTGAAAGATTTGGCTCCAAATAAAATACCCTTTCTACTATAAAATATCTCATGTAGCCCTGTTACTATTATCAAAACAAAAATGAATAAACAAAATTTTGATCACTTGCATTCAAAGCCTGAAAAAGATGAGAAGTAGCAAATAAGAAAAAGAAAGAGGAGACGTTATAGATAGGCATATTGATTGCTGTGAAAAAGGAGAGCTAATATGTAGAGAATTGAAAAGCAATAAAATAAGATAAAAGAGCCTAAGCACAACCATTTGGGATCATTTGTCACTATATTCTAGGATAGCAGATATCATAATATTAATTCCCAGTTATTAAGAAAATAGCTAGATGATCCAGTGGATAGAGCACTGGTCCTAAAGTTAAGAGAACTTGAGTTCAAATCTGAACTTATACATTTAACATTTACAAGCTATGTGATCTTGGGCAAGTCACTTAACCTTGATTGCCATATAAAAAGAATTAAAGAACAAGAGGACTTCTAGGGGCAAAATCAAGATGACAGAATGGAGAAAGATTAGCTTTCCCAACATTCTCCCAAACAACTTTTTTAAAAGACCTCAAGTTGAATTCTGGAGTGGGAGAGCCAATAAAAGTCAGATGAGAGATTCTTTCAGTTCAAATAGATTTAGAAGATCAGAAAGAAAGATTTGTGACATGGGTGTGGAGGCTCACGTGAAACCAATAAGAATGAAAGACCAGAGAGCTTTGGCAACTCTCAAGTCTGAGATGGTAAGGGGACCAGACAACTGATCAGAAAGAGATTATAGGGGATTCCATGCTAGCACAAAGATGCAGGACCAAATGCTATTTGTCAACTCTATTTCCTGTATCTAATTCTGGGTCATAGTTCAATGTGGAGAAGAATGCTTTTAATCAAAAGGGACCTTGAGGAACAACATTGAATGTAATCCTAAGGAATCAATGGCCCTTCCTGGATAAGAATCAGAATGCAGGCTAAGAAAGAAATACTCACACTTCTTACCAGATGACCTCTTGGAGATACACAAAACTCCCTAGCATTACCTCTGAAAACAGCACAAAAAAGCCTAAAGCTTGAGACTGTGCTCTTCCTCCCCACCTCCATCTCCATGATGGGAACAGAGCCCAACCTCAACATAAAGTTCAAAATTAAAATCAAGAAATAGGGTGGAAAAATGAACAAATAATAAATAAAGAACCAGACCATAAAAAGCTACTATGATAACAGGGAAAATCAAGCTACAAACTGAGAAGAAAACAATCAAGTCAAAACAACAACAAACAAAATTTCAAAGAAAACAAAAGCAAATTAGACAGAAGCCCAAGAAAATTTTTGGAAGAATTAAAAAAAAAAATTCCAAAATCAAACAAGAGTGACAGAAAAATTTAGGCAAAGGAATAAAATTATGAAAAAACAACTAACAGTTTAGTAAAAGAAGCATAGCCATACTGAAGAAAATAAATTCTCAAATGACAGGATTGGCCAAATGGAAAAGAAGGTATAAAAATCTCAATGAAGAAAATAATTTCTTAAAATTAGAATTGGGCAAGGAAAAGCTAATGATTTCATGGGACATCAAGAAACAATCAAATAAAATAAAAGAATGTATTTCAAAAGTAGAAGAAAATGTGAAATAATTCACCAGGGTGGAAAATGACATGTCAAATAGATCAAGGATAGATAATTTAAGAATTATTGGACTGCTTGAAAGCCATAATAATAAAAAAAAAAAGGAGTCCGGACATCATTATTTCAAGAAATCATGAGGAACATCCCAACCACAACAATCATATTTTGAGAACATAATTAAAAATCTTGAATAAAGGATTATCCCTTAAAAATTAGATGTATGGGCACAGTAGGGCTCAAGCAATTAAAAATTACAATCATACAGACCAATTGGAATGAGTGAAGCCTTAACTATTGTTTTCATGTCTGGGGAAAAAAGGGGGTTTTGTCCCAAATTATTAAATAAAATATCATTGGAAGAAGAATAAAATTCTAGAATTAATCACTCCCCCTAATTTTTTGTAAAGAATTTAGGTAACATTAAGATTAATTTTTTTGTCTATTTGATGGAATTCATCTATAATGGTCTTCCTTCCCCCCATGCCTCAGAATGAGATATCCTCAAAGTTTCTTCTATCTCTAAAATTCTACTCTTTATGAGATAAAATTCTGCAGTCTATAACATCAGTTTAAATTAATTAATTTCTCTTTTACCAAAACCAGATTACTTTATTAGATATGGAATGTTTTTACTAGCAAAGGAAAGTCCCATTAAACAAGATAAACTTGTTCACCCAATCTGTATACCTAATACTAAAATGAATAGTTATTAAGCCAGTTATTAAACCTGTTAAACCTGTGTAGCATTGTAGAATTCAGCTGATTTTTGAAGGCCTAGAACTTAGTTGCTGAGAATGTTGATGAATTTATTTAATAAAAAATTGACTGAATTGTTTTTAATAGAATCATAAGGTTAGAGAAAGAATCCAAAGACAGCATTACCTGTGAACCTGGATAGAACTATATATAAAGAATTTGCACAAGTTTATAATTTTTTCTATTCTTAAATATTTTCTAAAAATAAGATTCCTCCACAATTTTTCTTGATAATACAATTCGCACTGAATTCATTGACTTAATTTTGCCTTCTAGGGTTTATTTTAGACTGTTAATTTCACCCAATAATACTTCTACTTCCTCTCTCCAAATTTGTAATACTTTCTTTTTCCTATTTTCAAGAGTTATAATAGTAATAACTGCCATTTTTAAAATGCTGTAATGTTTGTAAAGGTCTTTACAATTATCATCTCATTTAATCCTCACAATAACTCTGTGTGGTATGCACTATTATTTTTTACATTTTTACCAGTGAATGAACTGAGGTTGAAAGATGTTTTTTGACTTTCCCAAAGACACACTGGAAAGCAGTAGATGACTTAGTGGATAAAGTGAAAGGCTTGGAGTCAGGAAGAGTTGAGTTCAAATCCAGTCTTAGACATTTAACTAGTTATGTGATCCCAGGCAGATCACTTATCCCTGTTTGCCTCAGTTTCTTCATCTATAAATTGAACTGAAAAAGGAAATGGCAAATCATTCCTGTATCTCTGCAAAGAAAATCCCAAATGGAGTCACAAAAAGTCAGACAGAATGGAAATGAGTGAATTACAACTACCTGATATTGCCACTCTATCCACTAGGTCACTCAGCTGCTGCTTGTATTCCTAGTGCTTGGAACACAGTAGGCATTTAATAAATTCTCTTTCATTTTAACATGATAAAATCAAAGAAACAAATGAAA
This sequence comes from Antechinus flavipes, assembly GCF_016432865.1. Taxonomy (NCBI): domain Eukaryota; kingdom Metazoa; phylum Chordata; class Mammalia; order Dasyuromorphia; family Dasyuridae; genus Antechinus; species Antechinus flavipes. The sequence goes on along the minus strand of NC_067400.1, from coordinate 183,012,179 downwards.
AAGTTTGCAGTTTCCTCTTTCAAATCTGTCTCAATATTCTGTACTTTTTTTTTCAAGTTTTGAACTGTTTTGTTTCCATTATACAGATCTAATCAATAAGTATCTCTTTTGATTCTGCTGATTTTGCTTTATATGACTTCTTAAAGTTTTTCCAGGTTTGCTTGGTTATAAAATTTATATTTGGAAAGTGTTATAAATTCCATTGCATTAATCTACCATATTTCATTCAGCCATTTTCCAATATTTACATGTGTAAATAGATTGTTTTCAGTAGTAAATAGATTTGTGTTAATTGTTTTCAGTAATAAATGTATTTGTGTTTATTGTTTTTATAATTAAAGTTAGACTATTTCTATGCAATGAGATATCTTTTCCTTCTAATGATATCTTTTACCAGAGAGCCTCATAAAATCAGCAGATGAAAAGGTATGATCATTTTTGTTACTGTTATTAAATATTCCCAGGACAATGCCCAAAAATCTGTTATAGCACAAAGAATGTGTGCCCAAATTCTCATAGTTCTGCCAAAATAGAATCCCACCCCCACACCAATTTATAGAATATAATGTAGTATCTTAAAGTTGTCATAAATTGCCAAATAATCCAAAACTTCATTAAGATTTGGCATATCCTGAGGGAGCAGAGCCAAGATGGCAGAAATGAGACATGTCTTATCTGGGGTCTTTCTGATGTCCCTCAGAACCAACACCAAATCAAGCCTCTGAATTGGTTTGGGAGTGACAGAACCCACAAATATTTGGAGTGTAAAAAATTTCCAGCAGAAGAAAATGGAGGTAAAGTAAGATAAATTACATCTCATGAAGAGAAAAAGAAGAACTTTTATAATTGAGGGGAAAGAGAATGCCAGATATATTTGGCTTCACAGAGAAACTTGTCTCACCCCATAGAACAGTGGGAGGAGAAAGAGAAAGAAAAAGGGGAAGCTAACAGAAGGGAAAATAGAAGTAGTGGGGGAAAGCTAAGAAAGGAGGAGGGCTGCAAAGAGGGAAGGCTATTTGAGGGAAGTGGTGATCAGACGCAAAATACTGGGGAGGAGGGAAAAGGGTAAAGGAAAGAGTCATAACTTGGGGAAAATAAGATGGCGGGAAATACAGAATTAGTCATTTTAACTGTGAATGCAAATGGAATGAACTCTCCCCATAAAAAGGAAGCAGATAGTAAATTGGATTAAAAGCCAGGATCCTACAATATGCTGTTTATAAGGAAAACATTTAAAGCAGAGTGATACATACAGAGTAAAGGTAAAAAGGCTGGAACAAAATCTGTTATGTTTCAGGTGAAGTCAAAAAAGCAGGGGTAGTGATCCTGATCTCAGATCAAGCAAAAGCAAAAATAGATCTAATTAAAAGAGATAAGGAAGGAAACTATATCTTGCTAAAGGATACCATAGATAATGAAGATATTATGTATGAAGATATAATGGGATATTATATGCATACCTATGATGATGTAATTATAATAGAGTATATAACAGCCAGTAGGGACTCACTGCCAGATTCATTCACTTCACCGCACATCACCGTGGTGACTGGCCTCCTGCATTTTCCCCATTGAGACCAAGGTCAATCTGAAAGACTCTCCAGAAAGCTGCCCAGATTCAGGCAAGAAAACTAGATTGTGAAGGAGATAATAAAGGATTTGGACTTTAACATCTGGCTATTCTCCTGTGATTACTAAGCTGAAAGGAAAGCTGGTCCAGAGACTTCCAGAAAACCAACTGGAACATTACAGAAAGTAAAAACAAAACAAAACAAAACAAAACTATTGAACAAATAAACAAAACTAAGAGTTGGTTTTATGGGGGAAAAAAAACCCAACAAAATACAAAAACTTTTAGTTAATTTGATCAGAAAAAGGAAAAAAGAAAATCAACTTGTTAGTCTCAAGAATGAAAATGGTTAACTTTCCACCAATGAAAAGGAAATTGGAGCAATAATTCAGAGCTATTTTGCACAACTGTATATGATAATCTAAGTGAAATGGAGAAATACTTACAAAAATATAGATTGCTCACATTAACAGATGAGATAAATTACTTAAATAGTACCATTTTAGAAAAAGAAATTGAACAAACTATTAATCAACTCCTTAAGAAAAAAATCTCCAGGATTTTTATTAAAAATTGCTCTCCAGAATGGTTGGATTTATATGTGAATTCTACCAAACATTTTAAAAACAATTAATTCCAATATTATGCAAAATCTTTGAAAAAATAGAGAAAGAAGAAATCCTACCAAATTCTTTTTATGACACAGCCACAGTGCTGATACCTAAACTAGGTAGGGTCAAAAGAGAGAAAGAAAATTATTAACAATTTTCCTAATGAATATTGATGCAAAAATATTAAATAAAATGTTGGCAAAGAGATTACAGTAAGTTATTCCCAGAATAATACATCATGACCAAATAGGATTTATATCAGGATTGCAGGGCTGGTTCAATATTAGGAAAACTATTAGCATAATTGACTATATCAGTAACCAAACTATTAAAATCATATGATAATCTCAATAGATGCAGAAAAAAACATTTGACAAATTCCAACACCCATTCTTATTAAAAGCACTAGAGAGTATAGGAATAAAGAGAATTTTCCTTAAAATTGTCAATAGCATCTTGAGTAGATTGAGATAATATAATAAAAATGACAATACTACCTAAATTAGTTCACTTATTCAGTTCCCTTTCATTCAAACTCCCAAGAAATTACTTCACAGAGCTTGAAGAAACTTAGACAGGTTGAGTTAAATAATTTGCCCAGAGTAACACAGGTAGTAAGGGTCTGAGGCTATGTGTGAGCTCAGGTTTTTCTGATTCCACATTCACTGTGCCACTTCAGTGCCCACTTTTATTTTTTCTCTGTTTATATTTCATGACTGCTTAACCTTATATACTTTTTCCTCAATAAAATGTAAGTTTCTTGAGAATAAGGATTTTTATTTCCCCTTTTTAATTTACACAGGATCTAGCACAATGACTAGGACATAGTAGGATCTTAAAAAAAAGATTATTGAATTGAATTAAAGTTGAGTTTTTTTAACCTCCTTTAAAATCTGATCTGGTATAGAATTAGAATACCATAGGGCCAATTCATATAGCCACATACTTAAGCACCATTCTAGATGGATAGGGACATAAAGCTATCATCTGGATATTCAGGCTAGCTGGGTACTTAAAAAAAAAAAAACTTAAAACTGTGTAGCTGTTGATGAACAGTACTGAAGAGACACAATGGCGAGCTATATGTAATCCTTTATTTTTTAAAGTTGTGATATGATTATATTGTTATAGAAGTAAACTTTTGATTGAGAGGTAAATGTAGCAGAGACTACATTTTCTTCTCCTCAGTGTACTATAAGTCTTAGGTCTCTGAGTGTAAGGTTTCCTCCCATTCATCCTGCTTTTTTGGAAGTATTACTGTTCTACCATGAGAGAAAGTAGAGTCCACTGGATTAAGTATTGAACTTATCAAGAGGACTATTCTAACTTAACTTCCTTTGTGACTGGGAAATTCAATGAACCTTAATGGACCTCAGTTTAGTCACCTGTTAAATGAGAGGCTTAATTTTAATGATCCTTCCACTTCCTATGCTCTTATGCTCCAATGTCAGGGTAAATAGCTTTATGTAATTATGTTACATAACTCCATCCAGGTAGCTTCAGAGAGACACATGTGAACAACCAGAAGAATCTAGGCCTTATTTTAGGTCCATAAAGAAGTGTTGCTATGGGCAATAAATACTTAATCCAGAATTAGGAATAGAAGTGGGGAAAGAAAATGAATTGTAATTTTGTCCTTCTCCAATCAAATGCCAATGACACTTATTGGAAGATGAGAGGGATAGGCATTAATTTAACAGGGAATATATTAAGCAAATTATAGAATAATATGAAATGAATTATATATTGAATTGAAATGAAATATATATGAAATATATTTACAAGAATAAAAAAAAGGAATGGAAGATTTATATAAACTGATACAGAGTAAAATAAACAAATCCAGAAAAACAATTTAGAAAATAACTACAACATCAGTCCTGAAGTCAAGAAGACCTGAGTTAAAATCTGGTCTCAGACATTTAACATTTCCTAGCTGTGTAATCCCAATTGCAAAAGAAAGAAAGAAAGAAAGAAAGAAAGAAAGAAAGAAAGAAAGAAAGAAAGAAAGAAAGAAAGAAAGAAAGAAAGAAAGAAAGAAAGAAAGAAAGAAAGAAAGAAAGAAAGAAAGAAAGAAAGAAAGAAAGAAAGAAAGAAAGAAAGAAAGAAAGAAAAAGGAAAAAAGGAAGGAAGGAAGGAAGGAAGGAAGGAAGGGAGGGAGGGAGGAAGGAAAAAAGGAAGGAAGGAAGAAAGAAAGGAAGGAAAGAAGGAAGGAAGGAAATAACTACAACAGTGTAAGTGAAAAAACATTAAAAGGAAGCTAATTTCCAAGAGTAACTTTAATAATTAATTGAACGCAGAGAACAAATGAAACATGTTTCCCTCCTCTAAGTAGCGAAGTAGAGGACTCTCATGGATAGAATGCTGCATTCATTGTCAACTGAGGTCACTGTATAAGTTATTTTTGCCTTACTATTTACTTTTTCTAAATAAATAAAATTTGTGATTTTGTGAAAGGAAGTGTAATTTTGAAAAGACTGCGATAAAAAACAAAAATAGACATCAATAAAGCATTTTTTTTATAAACTAACAAATTCCGAGTTGACAAATTCTGTACTTACATAGGACTAGACTGTTTGTGCTGAATAACTTTTATAAACAGGAACATTAGATATTATATCAAAACAATTTTCTCCAATCTCCCCTTTTTTTACATAAGCCAAGATTTTTATTTTTAAAAGAAACAGGGATAGTTTCAATTCATCACATTTTTGCATGAAAAAGCCAAGAGTTTTGTTCTAAAAATCATTGTGATTTTATTAGTATCTTTGAAACTTCCAGAATCAGGAAATTCTTGCCAATTTAACAGCTAATACTTGTTAGACATCAGGAGCAACGAGGTAAACCTAAATCAAAAATAGCTTTTCCTATTGCTTGATTTTCTTCTCTATTTAAGATTTGTTTACTTGAACTAGATTTAGAGATATAGGTTTATTATCAGCCCTCTTAATGTTAGCTTATTATCAGTGAAGGAAATTATTAAAAAATTTAAAAAATTAAAAATATAAATGGACAATTTATTTTATATTCATTCTTCTGAGACATCCTCATTAACTTATGTTATTTTTAGGTGGTTTCTTAAAAAATTCTTAAATGCAAAGCTAACATTTTGACTAGTCTTCATTTTAACTTGACCCATTCATCATTCATTCATGCAGATGAAAAAGTGTGTACATTCCCTATGTGTGCTTATCTGTTTTGGAAGAGTAGGGGGAAGAGGTTGGGGGAAAGAGTAAAAATCTTTGATTTCATCAGGGTAGAGAAGTCCTAGTTTAGATTCCATTTCCCTTCCAACCTTTTCTCCCCCTTCACCCTACTGATTCATAATGGCAACTTAGTCTTTGAAAATTTCCTGGAAATTGGGAAGTTAAGTGACCTGGTCACAGTCATATACTGAGTATATCCCTGAGACAGTATCTGAACCAGGTCTTCCTGATGCCCTATAATACACACTGTCCTTTATACCCTCTTCCCTCAATAAAAATCAGAGAAAACAAACCCAATGAAGTATTTCATACTTCACAATTGTTTCTTACTACTGTCATTATCACTATTTTATTTGTAGGACATTTCAAATATCTGCCCAGGAACTACAGGATTCCAAGGAATAGTATGAGGAACACCAGCCCAAATTACCTTTAAGACTCTGCTCTAACAGTCCAAGATCCTCTTGCTATTCATTTTCACTGCTTATTCAAATAAAATCTGGTAAGCTGAAGCCTTAAGCAAAAGGATCAGATAAAGGCACTGCAGAGCAATTCAATAAATGACTTTCAGCCTCATTGAAATATACAAAGCAGGCAAAATGTGTTGTTCTAAGCAGCAGTCTCTACTCCAGCCATATTTTTCTTAGCTAGAGACTCAGTTACCCAGATAGTATTATATGGGCAGTTCAGGGAGCCAAGCTGTCAAAGAGAACTTCTTTGACATATATCCCACAACCCAGATTTTTCTTTCTTTCAACTTCTTACTAAAACTTACTTGTCTTTTCTATTCCATCAGAAAGTTAGTTGGAGCCGTATATTCAGACAAGTAAATTCTGCTAATTTGTGCAATGGATAACTGTGTTATCTTTCCCAAAGTAATTCATTCACCTTTTAACTGGAATTATCATTTTTTAAATACTAAATTTAAAAACAAATTTTTGAGTTCTGAATTCTCTCCTTTCCTCCCACTTCTAATTCACACACTGAGATGAGCAATATATCAATTCAACATATGAAATCATGCTAAACATATGTTTTCAAATTCTACCTTGGACACCTACCATCAGTATGACCTTGAACAAGTCATCCAGCTTCTAAATAGAACTATTTTAAGATATAACTATTCATAGAAATGACTATGGCGAGTGATTTGATCCCCACCCTGACAAACCCATAAGGGAGTTATCAGTTGAACAGGTAGGCTCAAATGGAAAACTTTTTTCAATACCAAACTTTGATGGCACATAGTTACCATTGAACAACAAAGCCACAGAAGCAGGTTGTAGATCACTCAGTCTGGAGCCCAATATTTGTCTCTTTCTAGTTCATGGAGTAGTTGCAGGGTGCTGACTTCATCAGATGTTCTAGCGAAGATGGGTACCGTTTAGGTGGCATATGGTATCTTACATTTTTCCAGAACTTTGTCTTTGCTGACTGTAATCCCTCTGTGTAGTTCCCTCTCCAACGCAGCACCCCATGTTTCTGCTTAAGGTATTTAATTGATTCTGGCATATCTGTATAATCTTGGATTTTCTCCAGTTCAATAAGAATGACTTTCATTCCATCTTGGATGAGAGCATTGTAGATAGTGATCTGTTCTTCTGACATGTTCTTTAATAAACTATAACTTGAAGATTCTGTGACCAAAATGATTATCAATCTTCTGCTTAGCTTAATATTTTCATCAATAACATTGGCCACAGCTGAAAATAACAGAAGAAATTAAGTGGACATTTGGAATCTGTTAACTAAAATATACTTTCTGTCTTTTTTTGGTCTCAATTCTACTGAGTAGATTGAAATGAAGTATGAGAAAGAGATTCAATTGATTGGCACTTATTAATTCATTTGTAATAAAACATGAAATCTATTTCAGGGTTGTAAAGGACATCACAAATCAATTCATCCAAACTGTATCTAAATATGAATCCCCTCTAAAACACCTTTGTATCCAATCTCTTCTTAAAGACCTCTTATAAGAGGAAATCCAAACAAAAGCAAGCAGATATAATTTTGTTTTGAAATGAAAAAGTGTTTTCAGTCATTTGTGTAGACTAGTCTCCCTGAGAAAGAGTGGGAGAGAGGAAGCATAAGGGGATTAAAGAATGAGTTATATGTGTTAACCTCTTTGCAACACTAGTTCAAAAAAAGAATTAATTTTGAATATCTAAACTATAACCTGAACCTAGTCATAGGATCATAGACCAAGAGCTTGAAAACATCTCAGAGGCCATCTTTCCCAATCCCATCATTTTACAAATGAGGAAACTGAGGCCCAGATTGCTCATGGTCATGGAGCAAGTAAACATGCAAGATTTCAACTTTATAAATATATAGTATATCACATCAACTCTGGGATGTGTTTACCAGCTATGTGTGCTGGTAAATATACTTTGTTTTCCATAAGTTCTGCCACTTTCTTTTCTATAAGTTTTCCTAGAATAGTTCTGTTACTTTCCAATCTAAAACTAGATTCACATTATTTCCATGAAGGAGTCTTGAAACAGAAATTGCATGTTTTTAGAATGACTGTAATACAAGTTTAAAATCAAATCCAGCCTCTTCATGACAACTAGATGCCGTCTCAATTTCCAAGGAAAATGGAAGCAGAATTAAAATACATTCTTCAAATTCAAAGGAGGAAAAATATTCTTAAAAAAATAAGCAAAAGGGTTTCTTTAAGTCATTTCAGACATACCTTGTCCTGGTAAGTCATCTCTTCCAAATATAAATAGTCTGTACCCACACTGTCTCTCTAAGACTTCAGGCAGGATTTTCAGCACCAAAATGTTCATGTCTTGGCTCTGGCTTTCAGTTTTAGGTTTTGGATACAAAACATATGCATCATAGAGCTTGCCATCTGAAAAGGAAATGAACACACTAATAGAAACTTTTCTATTAGTAAAGGAAATAATGAAACTGTTGCATCATTATGATTTTTTAGTTCAATTTGCCAACAAGGCAGCAGAGGAAGCAGATAGAACTTTAAAGTTGGAGGAACTTAAGAGATTATTGAAGCCCATATGATTTTTTTAAGAGCCAGATTGGTGAAGCCTCTTGCCCAAGATTACCCAATAATTTATAAAAGCTTTAGAACTTAGATTATCAATGTTTTCTTCTATATGAAAGATGCGATTCATCAGAAGAAAAATTTTCATTATCCTCTGTATGATATTCAATTGAAATATGTTAGTCATTTTAGACCCACTAATACAGGAAATGTATTAATGCTGTAATCAAGATGGTACCCTTTTTATTATCCATGATATTTAACGCTTTGAGGGTCTGTGATTTCCTCCATAGGAACAGTTCACCCAGTGACACATATTTAACTTCCCCAGACATAGTTTCTGCATCTATAAAATGACAGAGTTTGACTAGATAAATTCTGAGGTCCCTCCAGCTCTAAAGCTGTGATCCACAAAGCTATAATGGTAGATCACATTCCTATATGTCTTAGTAGACTATTTTCATTAGTTGTTGCATCTTTAAAAATATTAACCACCTGGGAGCCAATCTCTGGGGATTATGAAGCTTATTATTCTTGTAAAACTAACCTATGAGATGCATCATTTTTATTTGCCTTTAAAGAAGATCTGTTTTTTCAGCATTGCACATTCCTATTATGCTACTTTTCAGAATGAGTAAAGGTGGGTGCTACATGGGATATATGAAGCAATATGTCAGATTTATGTCATAGTTTTCTTGAGTGCTTATACAGGCTCAATGAGAAGTCTTTTAGCTAGAAACTTGGTTCAGAAAATCAGAAAGAACAGTAAAACATAATAAGATGATAGAGCCTGAATTATAAGGTGCCTAATTAAAGTTTTTGTTGTTATTGTTTTCAATTTTGACCAGATCTGTGATTTCATAAGTATATATACTCTCAGTGAAATTGCTCCTTCTACTAATGCAGACCAGTACCTGGTCTCTAATTTACTGTCTTTCAGGGGTCCTCAAAGCATGGCTCACGGGCCAGATGCAGCAGCTGAGGACGTTTATCTCCTTCACCCAGAGCTATGAAGTTTCTTTATTTAAAGGCCCACAAAACAAAATTTTTGTTTTCACTATAGTCTGGCCCTCCAACAGTCTGAGGGACAGTGAACTGGCCCCTTCTTTAAAAAGTTTGAGGACCCCTGTAAGTTGTCTGGAGCACTGAGAGGTTATATCTTTCTCAGAATCATAAATTGTAAGTGTCAAGAGTGGACTAGAATCAAGGTCTTACTGGTTGCTATGTTGGTACTCTTCCCACTGCTCTCTTCTGTCTCTTCATTGTGTGTTTGTGTGTGTGTGTGTGTGTGTGTGTGTGTGTGTGTGTGTGTATCTCAGATATGGTGATGGGGAAAGGGGTTCAGAAGGAATAGCTTTGTCTGACATGCACTAAGTTCTCTGACCCATGCTTGCTGTTCTACATTTCTTACTCACTAAAATCACCAAAATCCTGGTGTTTTAGAATTGAAAAAGATCTTAATATCTATCTCAAGAAGAATCTCAGGATCAACCAACAAATAATGATCTAACTTCTCCTCCAAGATCTCTTTTGAGAAGGAACCCTGAAGTACCCATTCCACCTTAGTCATTTGTTTTTCAATTGTGTCCAAATCTTTGTGACTCTGTTTTCTTGGCAATAATACTGGAGAGATTCGCCACTTCCTTCCTAACTCATTTGACAGATGAAGAAACTGAGGCAAACTGTTAAATATCTTGTCCAGGATCACAAGTTGATAAGTATTTGATCTGACCTCAGGAAGAGGAGTTTTCCTGATTCTAGACCAGTGCTCTATCCACTGCACTACCTTGCTGCCTTAATTCCATATGAAGGCAGTTATTGTTAGGAAGCTGAACTTTGTTTCTTTTCAACTTCTATCCATTGCTCTTGATTTAGCTTTCTGAGACCAAGCAAAGCAAATCTAGTCTCCCTTCTTTGGATCAACTCTTTAAATATTTGAAGATAATTATAATGATCCATGCACAAAACCTGGGAAGAGTCCTACCTCCTCATTTTACAGATGAAGAATCTTAGGCCCATAGATAAGATGACTTGACCAAAGTCACACAGACAAATAAGTGGCAGGGCTGAGATTTGAACCCAGCTTCTCTACTTCTCAATCCAGTCAATGTTCTTCCAATGGTATTGGAGGTTCGGTACCTAGTACAGGAAGTTTGACATAGACATAAAAAGATAACTACACAGAGATAACTTACTGAATTTTCTATACTTGATGGCTCTACTTCCTCAATATATATTTCCTTCTGCAATCCTTACATTCTGAATTTTGCTTAAACTTCTGATTGAATTCTCTCAAAAGATGCTATTGACTTCCTAATTGCTAAATTAAATGGTCCTTTTGTCTTTGTCCTCCTTAACATCTCTAAATTGCCATTGTTGATTACTCCTTTCTATTATCCTCTTTTGGATAAATAAATAACATATTCACTTTTTGCTGGTGTTCTGCTTTTTTTTACTTTATTCCTAAGCCTTTAAAATAGGTGTTCTCTAAGGGTTTGTTCTTGGCCCTCTTTATTTACTCTCTGCTCTCTTTCTTGGCAATATCATTCCTTCTCATGGCTTCAATGACCACCAAAATGAGTATGATTGAAATCTGCATCTCTAACTCTGAGTTCTCTTTTAGACTCCAGATACTTCTTTTCAACTGCAGGATATCACCAACTTTGAATAGCAAACCAAACTCATTCTCAGAATGGGTTCATTATGTTTTTTCCCAACCCTAAGTAATTCATCCAGTAAAAAAAAAATATTAACAGTAAATAACTTTATATATTATTCACTATGTGCCAGACACTCTGCTAAGGGTTTTACAAATATCATCTTATTTGATCATACTAACACTTTGCAGATGAGGAAACTGATGCAAAAAAAGTTAAAAGACTTGTCTAGAGTCATACAATTGGCATATAAATAAAGTCAGATCTGAATGCAAGTTTTCCTAATTCTAAGCTCTGCCCTACATTTTTTTAAATTAACTTTTTATTGACAGAACCCATGCCAGGGTAATTTTTTACAACATTATTCCTTGCACTCACTTCTGTTCCGATTTTTCCCCTTCCTCCTTCCACTCCCTCCTCCAGATGGCAAGCAGTCCTATACATGTTAAATAGGTTACAGTATATCCTAGATACAATATATGTGTGCAGAACCGAACAGTTCTCTTATTGCAGGGAGAATTGAATTCAGAAGGTATAAATAACCCAGGAAGAAAAACAAAAATGCAAACAGTTTATATTCATTTCCCAGTATTCTTTCTTTGGGTATAGCTGCTTCTGTCCATCATTGATCAATTGAAACTGAGTTAGATCTCTTTGTTGAAGAAATCCACTTCCATCAGAATACATCCTCATATAGTATCATTGTTGAGGTATATAATGATCTCCTGGTTCTGCTCATTTCACTTAGCATCAGTTCATGTAAGTCTCACCAGTCCTCTCTGTATTCATCCTGCTGATCATTTCTTACAGAACAATAATATTCCCTAACATTCATATACCACAATTTACTCAATCATTCTCCAATTGATGGGCATCCATTCATTTTCCAGCATCTAGCCACTACAAACAGGGCTGCCACAAACATTTTGGCACATACAGGTCCCTTTCCCTTGTTTAGTATCTCTTTGGGGTATAAGCCCAGTAGAAACACTCCTGGATCAAAGGGTATACACAGTTTGAAAACTTTTTGAGCATAGTTCCAAATTGCTCTCCAGAATGGCTGGATATGTTCACAATTCCACCAACAATGTATCAGTGTCCCTGTTTTCCCACATTCCCTCCAACATTCCGCATAATCTTTCCTGTCATTTTAGCCAATCTGACAGGTGTATAATGGTATCTCAGAGTTGTCTTAATTTGCATTTCTCTGATTAATAATGATTTAGAGAATATTTTCATATGGCTATAAATAGTTTTAATTTCTTCATCTGAGAATTGTCTGTTCATATCCTTTGACCATTTATAAATTGGAAAATGGCTTGATTTCTTATAAATTAAAGTCAATTCTCTATATATTTTGGAAATGAGGCCTTTATCAGAACCTTTGACTGTAAAAATGTTTTCCCAGTTTATTGTTTCCCTTCTAATCTTGTCTGCATTAGTTTTGTTTGTACAAAAACTTTTCAATTTGATATAATTAAAATTTTCTATTTTGTGGTCAATAGTGATCTCTAGTTCTTCTTTGGTCATAAATTCCTTCTTCTTCCACAGGTCTGAGAGATAAACTATCCTATGCTCTTCCAATTTATTTATAATCTCATTCTTTATGCCTAGATCATGAACCCATTTTGACCTTATCTTGGTGTACGGTGTTAAGTGTGAGTCAATGCCTAGTTTCTGCCATACTAATTTCCAATTTTCTCAGCAATTTTTGTCAAATACTGCGTTCTTATCCCAAAATCTGGGGTCTTTGGGTTTGTCAAACACTAGATTATTAAAATTATTGGCTGTTTTGTTCTTTGAACCTAACCTATTCCATGGATCAACTAGTCTATTTCTTAGCCAATACCAAATGGTTTTAGTAACTGCTGCTTTATAATATAATTTTAGATCTGGTACCGCTAGGCCACCTTCATTTTTTTTTTCATTAATTCCCTTGAAATTCTTGACCTTTTGTTTTTCCATATGAACTTTGTTATTATTTTTTCTAGGTCATCAAAATAGTTTTGGGGAGTCTGGTATAGCGCTAAATAAATAGATTAGTTTAGGTAGTACATTCATCTTTATTATATTTGCTCACCCAATCCAAGAACATTTAATATTTTTCCAGTTGGTTAGATCAGACTTAATTTGTGTGGAAAGTGTTTTGTAGTTTTGCTCATAAAGTTTCTGATTTTCCCTTGGCAGATAGATTCCTAAATATTTTATACAATCAGTAGTTACTTTAAATGGAATTTCTTTTTGTAACTCTTAACTGTTGGGTTTTGTTAGTGATATATGAGAATGCTGATGACTTATGTGGGTTTATTTTGTATCTTGCAACTTTGCTAAAGGTGTGGATTGTTTCTAATAACTTTTTAGTAGAATCTCTGGGGTTATCTAAGTATACCATCATATCATCAGCAAAGAGTGATAATTTGTTGTCCTCATTGCCTATTCTTATTCCTTTAATCTCTTTCTCAACTCTTATTGCCAAAGCTAGCATTTCTAATACAATATTAAATAGTAACGGTGATAGTGGGTCTGATCTTATTTCATTCCTGATCTTATTGGGAATGGTTGCAGTTTGTTGCTGTTACATATGATGCTTACTGCTGGTTTTAAATAGATGCTACTGATTATTTTAAGGAAGAGTCCATTTATTTCTATACTTTCAAGAGTTTTTAAATGGATGTTGGATTTTATCAAATTCTGCCCTACATTCAATACTTCTCTCCATTCAACTCAAACTTGCCCATCTTTTATGTCTGAAACTTAAAAGCTTCCTTAAAATTATCCCATTTTTTACCTTTCCTATCCAGTAAATTACCTTACTATTTTTGCAACATCTCTTGTCTTTTCTCTGTTCTTACATTTCCTCATTATCTTCGTCTTTCATGATCTAATTCAATAGTCTCCTCAAAAGTCTTCACCTCATCCAACCATCATCATACCAACAGCCTAATTTTTCTTATATATAGATCTGGTCATCCCCTTTAGAATTTTCAGTGACCTCTTACTGCTTACCAGATAACATTCAAAGTCATCTGCCTAGCATGCAAAGCCTTCCACAATATGGCCCCAGAGCCCTTTTCCAAGCTTATCTCCTATTATTTTAAACTAAGAGGGAATTTGTGAACTTGGATTGGGGGGAAAAATCTTTATTATTTATTTTTACTAATATCTAGCATTTGTCATTTCTTTCAAATATTTTTTAAAATATTCTTAGAAGGGGTCCAGAAGTTTTGCTTGCCTTGTAAAGGGGTCCACGACACAAAAAGACTTAAGAAGACTTCATTTAGCATATGTATTCTATGTTCCACATAAGCTAAACTCTACTCTGCCTTGCCAAAAATATACAGTGTGCTTTTTAGCCTCTGTCCCTTTGGCTATTCTCTATTCTCTATTCTCTAGACCCAAAATTACCTCACTACCAATTTTTCACTTATTTGATTCTTGCTTATACTTTAAATTCCAACTCAAATACCATGCCAGGAGGTCTTTCCTGATATAAAACAAGTGTCATGTGAATTCCAGAGGGACAACTATTACTGACTCCATAATACACCTGTCATGTAATATTGTGTTATCAAGTTTCAATACATGTAACTCATAACTCTTGAGGGCAAGGATTTTGGCTTATTTTTTACAAATGATAAACTTAGACCAACGGGATTAAGAGACTTGCCCAGGGTCACATAACATCTAAGTAAACAGTAAACATCTGAGGCCATATTTGAACTCAGGTAGATGAGTTTTCCTGACTTTAGACTTGGCACTCTGTGCACTGATCCATTTAACTGTCTAATTGTTTGTTGCTTAGTTTCAATTCAACAAGAAAATATTATGTGTAAGGTACTCTGCTAAGGTACAAGGACAACAAATTTTCATGAACCTCAGCTTCAGATCTATTAACCTATTGGCTAAACTTAAGAGTAGTGATTCCCTCATTAGGCTCATGCTCAAAGCCTTTTTAGTTGATAGTACCTATTAGAACTTGCCTAGCTAGGCAGTGAAGTGGATATAACAAGGGGCCTAGACTCAGTAAAACTTATGTTCAAATCTAACCTCATACAACTAGCTATATGATCTTGAACAAATCACTTAACCTGTTCCCTCAGCTATATAATGTAGATAAAAATAGTACTTACTTCCCAGGATTCTGGTAAAGATTAAATGAGGTAACATTTATAAAGCACTTAACACAGCTCTGATCTGCTTGCACCAGTACTTAGTGCACAGTTAGTTCTTAATAAATGCTTATTGACTTAATTATATCTTTGGGCTGAAAACATTGTTCCCTGTAAAAACTGAAGTCTAGTTGGCTCCAGAAAAGTTTTACTACAATAGAGGTTCTAAATTTTTTTGTGTATATCCATGGACATCTTTGGCAATCTTGCTGAAGTCTACAAACTTCTTTTTAGAATAATTTTGTTGTTTTTTTAAATTCATAATTAAAAGAAATACCAAATTTAACTTAGAAGTTAGTGGAAATAAAGATGCATTTTTTTTCCTATATGAGGTTATACACCCCTGGAATCCAGCCACAGATGTTTTAGATGATTAATGGACCCTACGTTACAACCTTCTGTACTATATTATGTTGGTCCCTGAATTATCAAAGCAACTTTCCTAATCAGAGCATTAAGAAATCATCTTAAAACCCAACTCCCATTGCCTTTTGAATGCAGTCCAATCTGAGCATGGAGTAAAATTGTGTAAGTGTGTCTATGGTGAGGGAAGGGGAGCAGGAAGGGGGTGGTTTAAAGGGAGAGGAGTGTGTTTATGTGCCAGCCTATAAACTATTACAATTATATTTGCTTGAAGGAATTGCTACAACACCCTTTGTTTGTCTCATCTGTAAAAATCTGACTTTCATTGCAAAGTTTCTGACTTATGCCTGTTTGCAAAACACAAATGAGTCATCTTTGCATTCACTATTGTTGAATCCAATGAAGTGGGAGGAAGTGATTAAGTTCTATGGAACAGTGTTCACTGAATTACACACAGGCCATCATGATGAAGCAATCAGCTCAAGTTTTTAAAAAATAGATACACTAATTGATGGATTGAATTTTTCCCTTCTTAAACAATTGATATAAAGTATATATAATCATAGAATATATCTGTTTTAGGAATTAGAACTTGAGCTGGGCTTATAAATGTGTTACAACTTTTCTTTGTTACTCTCAATGGTGGAACTAAGAGCTAAGGGATGGGAGAAGCAAGAGCTTTGGGAGGAGTAAGGGGAGTAACTGATCTATTTTAGGGTGACAGGATTGCTTAGTGAATTAAAAAGTCAGCCTAGAAGCCAGGATGACTTGGCTTCAAGGCCTACCTTTGACATATACAGCCTGTATTACTTTGGGCAAGTTACTTAGTCTCTTCTTGCTCTCTAGGTAACTCCTAAGACACTAAATTGAAGAGAAAGTGCTGATCTACATAGATATCTAGAGGGCATATTCTTACCCAGAAGCTTCTATACCATTGACATTAGAGATTCAGTCTCTATTCCTTTTATATTATGTGTCAGATAAGGTTTGTAGAGCTTGGGATACAAAGAAATGCAAAAACAGTCTGTCTTACACGCTAATGGGGAAGATTAATTTATTAAAAAATGCATCCATAGAAGGTACAACAGAGCAGAAAGAAGATAATCTAAAGAGGAAAGCCAAGAAACTCTTTTCAAGCACTTATGATATGAACTCTAAACCAGCTCATTTTGTTCTCTTTGTCAGGAAAAACTAGAGCAAAGTTTTCTCAAACTGTGTTGTTAACATATAAAGCTGTGAAATTGGAACTTTAAATCAGCTCACCCAGCCTCCATTATTAGTAACACTAATCCATGCATCCAGTTCCCAACCTCTGTCTTGATCAGCATTTCTTTAGAGAAGTCTAGGACCTGGTCAGTCAAATAGACTCCCTGGCTCCATCTTGATCCTTTCTTAGTTCCTCCCAAAGTCCTCCCACACTCGTCTTACTCCCCATAACCTGTCTCACTCCCCTTTCTTCTATTCCCTGACTAGTTTAATCATATTTGGTTAAGCCCATTTCACATAATAAATGGCAAATCTTTGTTTTGTAATAAACATCTGTTATGATTGTTCCATATTGAACGATTATGCTCTACAAATCTACTTGATATAACTATATTATTTAAGGATCATTACAGCAACAGATTCTACAAATAAATGATTAATGTATTCATTATAAATTATTCGTTTCTATTTCTTAATCATATAACAAAATTTTCTAGAAACCCAGCTCTTTTTTCCTTTTTCATATTAAAAAAGTATAACTGAGTACTTTTCATTTCTTTGTGTTCTATGTTATTAAATCTTTTTTAAAAATGAAATAAATCTAACTCTTTGCTCACTATGGCAAATCACTGAGGTTTTATTGAAATTTATACAAGCCTTTCTGATTTATTCTTGGGCAAGTTCTTGCTAAGTTAAGTTTTTACTTTTATAATGCACTAAGAATGAAAAAAGATGGAAAGTGTTCAAAATGAAAGAAAACATGATGAAGATTAAGTTACAACTACTTTCAAGTAGCAGCATCTGTACTTACAAGGACCAGAAATTATATGAGGAGAGGGATGTGGGAGAGGTTGGTACAGAGAGAGATAGAGTTCTTTTTAGTCCAAAGTCTGTAACTTAATCCCAGATATTTGAAGATATTTCCTAGTGACCTTTAAAACTTCACAAAACAAAATATTTAAATATAAAGCCCTGAAAGAATGAAAACAAAAGGAGTCAAAGCTAATTGTTTCCATTTATCTTTC